>NC_091772.1:32678603-33281103 GCF_029378745.1 Bos indicus
GGGCTATTTATAGTGTCTTTTCTTGGCTTCTGAGTTAGCGTATCAGTGTGTATTTATGCAAGGGAGAGCTCCGAGGCCATATAAGACTGTAGTTGGGAAACCTAGTAGCCTCATTTGCCTTCTGCAGGGAGAAGAGTGATAGTACATTTTGCCAACACAGAAATGTAGCGGGGATGGAGTGACAAGACACATTACTCCAGCTTCACTGAAACACAGGTGGTGTAGACAAGGCATGGGGCAGAGTCTACGCAGGGATAAAAGTCATGCATGAGTGACAGAGGCATCATCCCAGGTAATAGGACTGCTGTCAGTGGCCCTAGATGGTCATTTGTTCCTTTTGCAGGTGGACAGTACCACAAATTCCCTCTCATTACCAGGGGCCTGGATGTTTTCACTGAGGCCAGTGATTGCCCAGAATGATGCCAGGACAGGCAGGGTGATGTCATGGAAAGAACACAGGCCAGATAAGACTGGCCTTTCATCTTGGGTCCTACAGTCACGAAGCTGGTGATGTTGTAAAGGTCACCCCTCCCCAATCTCCACTTGCCTTCTGCAAAATGGGAAAATTATGTCGACCCCTCACAGGGCAGTTATGAGGGGCAGGGGTAATATAAACTATAAGTAAAGTCTGGCACAGAGCAGGTGCTAATCAAATCCTGAAAACTGAGAGAAATAAAAGAAAATGGAGCCGAGGCAATCTTTTCCTTAAGAATCCACATTAAGGGTTTTATCCAAGGTGGAAAAAGAGACCAAATGTATCTTTGGGGTCCGTTTCCCTTTTCTTCTGCCTCTGTGCCTGGCATCCCAGGGTCATCTTGTCCTTTAAATTCTCCATCTTAGTAAGCACCAGGCTTGACCTCATCTCAATCTCCTCCTGTCTCCCACAAAGCTTCCCTCCTGTAAGAGACTGTAAGAGATTCTCACAGTCAGTAAACATAATCCTAATACTTAGTAGATATAAGCCCAGAACTTTGGTTTTAAACCTTTTTCCCTTTGTGGCACTGGGTACTTTAGCTGACAGTATTTATACTCGGCTAAATTTTAGGCTTCAGAGAAGATAACCAATTTTCAACGCTCTTTTGTCACAAGGCCACTAGTCAGAGTTTTGAAATGTGAGGTTATCTTTAAGAGCAGTGAAGCGAATCCTAAGAAAACCTAGTGACCCCTGTGGTCATTCTTACAGCACACTGCTTGCCTTTTTTCATACAGGCTGATTTTATTTTTTCCCTTTTTTAAAAAATTTAAGTGTAGTTGATTTACAATGGTGTTAGTTTCAGGTGTACAACAATAGGATTCAGATATGTTCTTTTTCAGATTCTTTTTCTTTATACTTTATTACAAGATATCGAAGGTAGTTCCCTGTGCTATATAGTAGGTTCTTGTTGTTTGTTTATAGTGTATATCTGTTAATCTCAAATTTCCAATTTTTCCCTCCCCACTTTTCCCTTTGATAAACATAAGTTTGAGTCTACTTGGTAAGTAAATTCATTTGTGTCATTTTTTTTTTTAGATTCCCCATATATTTGTCTTTCTCTGATGTACTTTATTTAGTATGATAATCTCTAGGTCCATCCATGTTGCTGCAAATGGCATTATTTCATTGTTTTTTATGGCTGAGTAATACTCCATTGTGTATTGCACATCTTCTTTATCCATTCATCTGTTGATGGACATTCAGGTTGTTTCCATGTCTTGGCTATTGTGAGTAGTGCTGCTATGAACATTAGGGCACAATTATCTTTTTGAATTAGAGTTTGCATCTTTTCTGGATATATGCCTAGGAGTAGGATTGTTGGATCATATGGTAGCTCTATTTTTAGTTTTTTAAGGAACCTCCATACTGTTCTCATAGTGATTACACCAATTTACAGGCTGATTTTAGTATCCCAGAATAGATCTGTGGGCGAGTGGCAGAGAGTAGGAAGTTGTTAGGGGTCCACTGGGTGACTGGGGGAGCAGCCTACCCTGAGTAGACCATGGGCTGCCTTCTCTTTGACCCACTTGGTCCAGAGTGCTTGTTTACTGGTTTTGAAACTCAGGTAGAATAGGTAGACATATTAAGAAGTCAAGAGGCAGATTTCCCCTCCTGTCCAGTGGCTAAGACTCTGCGCTTCAACTGCAGGGCCACAGATTCGATCCCTGGTCAGGGCTTCCCTGATAGTTGGTAAAGAGTTCACCTTCAGTGAAGGAGACCCTCATTCAATTCCTGAGTCGGGAAGATCTGCTGGAGAGACTAGGCTACCCATTCCAGTGTTCTTGGGCTTCCCTGGTGGCTCAGCTGGTAAAGAATCTGCCTGCAATGCGGGAGACCTGAGTTTGACCCCTGGGTTGGGAAGACCCCCTGGAGAAGGGAAAGCCTACCCACTCCAGTATTCTGGCCTGAAGAATTCTATGGACTGTATAGTCCATGGGGTCACACAGGGTCAGACACGACTGAGCGACTTTCACAGGGAAGAAAGATCCCACTTGCCATATAGCCAAAAAATAAAATAAAAATAAATGAAATGGGCCAAGATATAAGAAATGCTATTACAAAAAGCCTCAGATAGTATTTTGTAGCAAACTTTCCAAACTTTGGAAACAAACTTTCCAAACATTGTCATAATTTGCTATATTGTTTTTTTTTCTAAACATCCATGTAACACCCCCTCATAATAGAAAATGTGAGAAGAGTCTAAAAAAGTTTCAGGAGGAAAATAAAAAATTATTCATCATTCCCTCCACTGAGAGTTGTAACCATTATTGATACCTTGGAATCTTTCTGTCCGAATCCCTTTGTCTTATCTCTTACTCACATATGTTCAAAGATATATGATTGTAACACATGTATATAAGAGTTGAGAAAACAGTGCACAAACAGAATTGCAGAATCATTTCCTTTTTTTCACTAATAAGAGACAGAGGAGCAAGGTGGTTGAGAGTCTGTGTGTCTGGACAGACCTGTGTTTGAATCCAGCAAAACGTTATCTGATGGTGGAGAGAATTTTTGAGTGTCTCTTTTCTCCTCTGTAAACTGTAGATACCAGCACCTCTGCACACACCATAGAGTTGTAAGGGCTTGGTGAGAGGTTCTCTGAAAAGTGTCCCGGGCCCTGCCTGCATCAAGTCCTGGTTCCCTAAATGGCAGCCGAGCAAGCAGCCACCAGCAGGCTCTCTGGTCCCCTCTCTGTAGCCTGCCCTTCTAACCATTTAAAGAAGTCCTACTGGACATTTAAAGTCCACTTGACTCCTGTGTTCACAGCAGCACTGTTTACAACTGCTAAGATATGGAAACAACCCAAGGGTCCACTGACAGATGAGTGGATAAAGAAGGTGTAGTGCATATATGCCATGGAAAGCTGCTCAGTCATCAAAAGTACAAAATAATGCCATTTATAGCAGTATGGATGCAATTAGAGATTATCATGCTAGTAATATATTAGATATATAGTATTTGTCTTTCAGACAGAGAAAAACAAATACCATATGATATAACTTATATGCAGAATCTAAAATATGGCAAAATAAGCCTGTCTACAAAACAGAAACAGGCTCACAGACATAGAGAATGGATGTGTGATTGCCAAGGGCTGGGGTGGAGCGTTGGCCTGGGAGTTTGGGGTTAGCATATGCAAACTATTACATTTAGGATGGATAAACAATAAGGTCCTACTGTATAGCACAGGAAACTATATTCAATATCCTGGAATGAATCATAGTGGAAAAGAATAAGAAAAAGAATATATACATATGTAAAAAGAATTTATATATGTGAGTCACTTTGCTTTACAGCAGAAATCAATACAACATTGGAAGTCAACTACACTTCAGAAAAAATTTCACTTGAAATGCTATCCCATCAGTGGAAACTTTCCACATGTGGGGGATTTTCCTAGACATGACCCTCTAGCTGCCTCTAGAAGGCTGTGTGGTACAGTGATTAGGAGTTCAGACACCTTCCCAAACTCCCCACATTAAAGACTTGCTCTGTCATTCACCAGGTCTGCACCCTGGGGAGAGTTACTTAACTCCTCTAGGGTGCTAAGTGCACCTCTGTGGGGGTGATATAGTTATAGTACCTACCTCATAGGGCTGTCAGGACACTGAAGAGAGCTCATCCATGAAAAATGCTTGAAATAGTACTCAGCCAATGTTAGTTATTATTACACAGAACATACTTCCTTGGGGTTAGTTATTTGAGTGGTGCACTCATTTTTGAGGAAAGCATGGATTTTATCTTAACCATCTTAATTGTCACTGTCAACCTATCCCAGTGCCAGGCCTGGGGCAGGTGTTCAGTTTATAGGTGTTGAGGTTAATTGCATTCTGTTGAAAACTGCAGGAGGAAGGCTACTTTCTTGAAATGATGGCAAATCCTAGATTTTACTGCTGAGGCTTCAGGGTTTGGGGAAGAATTAAGCACCTAAGTTCACAACAATGAAGGCAATTAAAAGCTTTTGTTCACTTTTTGTTTTAAGATAGTTTTAGATTTACAGAATTACTGTGAATATGCTATGCAGAGTTCTCACGTGGCCACCACCATGTCACCTGTGTACTCAGATCTTTCGAGCTAAGTTGCTTCAGTTGTGTCCAAATCTGTGTGACCCCATGGACTGTAGCCTGCCAGGCTCCTCTGTCCATGGAATTCTCTAGGCAAGAAGAGTGGAGTGGATTGCCATGCCCTCCTCCAGGGGATCTTGCCAATTCAGGGATCGAAACCGTATCTCTTACATCTAATCTACACTGGCAGGTGGGTTCTTTACCACTGGTGCTACCTGGGAAACCCCACTGAGATCTTAGGTCAGTATGATATGTTCACTACCATATTAGTGAACCAGTACAGATACATCATTACCAATTAGAGTCCATCTTTTATTCAGATTCCCTCAGTGTTCTCTTTCTCTTCCAGGATCCCGTCCAGAGCACTACATTCTGTTCAGTCATTATCTTGCCGTAGGTGCATCGTGGCTGTGACAGTTTCTGACTTGACCTTGTTTCTGATGACTTTGACAGTTCTGAGGAGAACCGTTTATGTAGTTTGTGGAATGGTCCTCCAGTGGAATTTTTTTTAAAAATGGAGATTTCATTGACATGCTCTTAAGAAGTCACCCTTTTCAAGGTTACACCCAACTAACTTTAAGAGAGTCTCTGGATAGCTTGATGTTGTTCAACTGAAACTTTATTCATCAAACCGGTTCCCTTAAATTGTATACAAAGTACTTGCAGATGGGAAACATGTTATTTAAATTACATGTATATGGTGAGCTCAGCTGCTTGTGGTAAGTGTTGATTTGAGCTGGGCTATAGTGCATTTTGGCAAAAGGTACCCAGAAGGTCATCTTGGGTTTGCTGTTGCCCTGGAAATGTTGAAAGGAATGAATTTGTTCTGGCATCTCAGGCTGTTTTGGACACAGTTTCTAGCAGGGTACTTGTTTTTATATACTAACTGAAATAGTACTGATGTCAGAGTAGCTTGCATTTGGAAAACAGAAAGGAAAGTGGAAATACATCTTTTACCTTGACGGAAGGCTGGCAACAGATGGGCAGAGATGATCAGAAAGCAGAAATGAGGATGTGTGAGTGGTACCCTGATGGGTACATCTTTCCTTGTGTACTCAGCTCATTCATTCATTCAGCAAATCTGTATTCAGTGCCTACCACACTCTAGACACTCTTCTTGGTGCTCAGGACACAGCAGACAGCAAAGCAGAAAAAAACAGATTCCCGTGGTGCTGACATACTGGTGGTGGTGTTTGGTCGCTAAGTCATGTCTGACTCTTTGTGATCCCATGGCTCCTCCGTCCTCCAGTATCTCCCGGAGTTTGCTCAAATTCACGTCCATTGAGTCAGTGATGCTGTCTAACCCTCTCATCCTCTGCTGCCCTCTTCTCTTTTTGCCTTCAGTCTTTCCCAGCATCAGGGGCTTTTTCAGTGAGTCCACTCTTTGCACCAGGTGGCCAAAGTAGTAGAGCTTCAGCAACAGTCCTTCCAATGAATATTCAGGGTTGATTTCCTTTAGGGTTGACTGGTTTGATCTCTTTGCATTTCAAAGGACTCCCAAGAGTCTTCTCCAGCACAGACAGTAAACAGATCAATGTGTGTCAGGGGTGATAAGTGGTTTTAAAAAGCATAAATTGGAGTCAGGTGATCCATAGTGGTACATGAGAGGTGTTCTAGAAAGACCTCTTTGAGTGGGCCTCTCAACAGAGACACAGATAAGTATCTGATTGAAGGTACGTCTACACCATGGAATTTCCCTTGGGAATGAAGTTCATTCAATCAAAATCATTCCAAAAATGAATGGAGTAGTATCTATATCACTGTCCCTGTGCTCTGCGCTGGGGACTTAATTGTTAGTCGGGTACACTGTCCTCGCTTCTGAGGAACTTCCTGCCTTGAGTGGGGACAGGGTGGCAATTAATCAACAAACTGAGAAGTGCTGGGAAGGAAGGGCACAGGTTGCTGTGAGCCATAAGAGGAGAGGAAGCCAGTCAAGCTGGGTGGTCACGGAAGGCTTCTTTGAAGAAGGGACACAAACTGAGAGGCAACAGAAGGGGTGGAATGGACAGAAGTGAATAGGGTTTGGAGGAAGACCAGGGATCATGGATACCAGGAGTCAGGGAGAATTGTGAGGAAAAACTTGCAGTGGCAGAAGCAGCTAGAGCATCACTTACATACGAGTAACAGGAAGTTCTCCATCAGTTGCTGCCATCGCATTCTGGAAAACGGCCGTTCTGATCGTTATGAGGCTTCCCTGGTGGCTCAGCGTCAAAGAATCCACCTGCCAATGCAGGAGACATAGGCTCAATCCGTGGGTCAGAAAGATCCCCTGGAGGAGGAAATGACAACCCACTCCAATATTCTTGCCATGGGCAGAGGAGCCTACAGTCCATGGGGTCCCAAACAATCAGATGTGTCTTAGCGACTAAAACAGCAACAACAATAATCATTATAAATACCCAGTAAATGATAGCACATGAAAGTAAGTTTATCAGAAAAAGACCATCCAGTTGACTTACTTGGACTTTTTGTAATTTAGAGTGTACATTCAATTTTGTAAAGATAACTGAAATATCCTGTTACGTATCAACTTTCTGATCCTTGGTTTGAATAGTCAAAAATGAGAGGTAGATCACATGACAGGGTTACTTTAATAAGGAAAAGAAGGGATTCTTTTTGGGAAGACAGTCTATAACTTAGCACATAAAGGGTTCTTTTTTTTTTCTTTCCTTTTTTAAAAAAAGAGTGTTAGGGGAAATTTTAGAGGAGCTGTTGAGTTATACAATATGGGCAAAATAGCCCTCAGGGGATGTTTTTTCATCTAATAAAATGAATTATCTTTGTTTAAAGCTTTTCCTCTAGTACATTCAGTTACTTAATGATGTGCATCAACTTTTAAGACTGTTTTGATACAGCACGCTCGAAGTCCAATGACTTTATAAAGACTGAACAATGCTTTTGCTAAGGATGCAAAAATGCCTAATCTCTGGCTTTTAAAATGTTTCTGCCTTTTTAGGAAAATCAAGATGTGATTGTGGAGTCATTAAATGAAGGGCTCATCCCAGTGGTGGTGGTGAATGATGCCAGGGGCTGGGGGTAGTGTGAGTTTCCTGGACTGTTCTTATCCTGTTTGGATAATGACCCTTCCTTGCAGGTGGACAGGCCTTGTCTAGTGACATTTGCGTACTGTACTCAGTTTTGGGTTTTCGTTAGTTAAAGCAACAACAGACACACCCCTCAATGTTCCAATTGCTGTTTAAAGTTTTCTTTCCAAAGCTTCAAATTTTCAATCAACTTTGAAACTTAGGGCCACTTTCTTTGTATATTTCTAACCAAATTTTTTATTATAAAAGTAATATACACTTAATTTGGAAAATTTGGGGAATATAGGAAAGTAAAAAGATACCTAATTTCATCTTTTACTAAAAAGTAAAAGATATCTACCTATAACATATGAAAAGGATATTTTATTAATCTTAAAAAAAATTTTTGGCCACACCATGTGGCATATGAGACCTTAAGTTTCCTGATCAGGGACTAAAACTGTACAGTGGAAGCATGGAGTCCCAACCACTGGACCACTTTGGCAGTCCCTGAAAAGAATATTTTAAATGAAAATAGTTTTTTTATAATTATAAAAATAATTTATAGAGGCTGGGGTTAACATATACACACAACTATATATAAAATGGATAGTCAGCAAGGACATACTGTATATAGCACAGGGAACTCTACTCAGTATTTTGTGATAACCTATAATGGAAAAGAATCTGAAAAGGAGTAGATATATGTATAAATGAATCATTTTGCTGGACACCTGAAACTTACACAACATTGTAGAGCAGCTATAGTATAAAATTAAAAATATTAAATAATATATAGTTAGTATAGAAAAGAAAGCTAATATGTAATGAGAGACCCACTATTAAGATATGGGTTTTTTTCTGGTGTGTTTGTGAGTTTTGTATTATAAAACTTGAACTCAGATCAGTAGTTCTGAGTTCTGGGAAGAGTTAAGAAATAAACTTTAGAGGATTGTCTAGTAGAAAAAAAAACAACAGTTCTTTCAAAGTATCTGCATCTTGAAAATCTTGGACTTTCCTGTTTTGATAATATTCTGATATGTTCAGAATGCCTAGTTTCATGGTTTTAGTTGTGACGTTGAGGGCTTTATTTTGAAAGAGGACTTCATGCTTACAAATAGTCCATTAAAAATGAAATTATTTAACCAATAATTCTTATTAATTAAAGAATTTTAAAAAGAACAATAAGGAGGTAAACATAATTGCATATCTCCTACGATACTGCATTTTTATGTCCTTTTTGGACGCACATACTTGAGAGTATGTGTGTATTTTTAAACAAAATTATTTCATATTATTTGCATAATCCTATCACTTGTTTTCCTCCATTAAGTTGACTATTGTGCACTTTTCCCATTTTGCTTAGCAAGATGTTCTATTAGGGTTTTCAGTGGCTCTGTAGTATTTGACTTTCTAATAGTACTGTAGTTGAAGCAATTTTTATTATAAAACATTTTGGGTTGTCTTCATTTTTTCCCCATTATTACATTATTACAAGAAGAACAATGGCGAACGTTGGTATCAGATTATTGCCTAGAGATAGATTTCTGGTAGTTGAATTGCTTAGCATATGAGTACAAATATTTTTAAAGCTCATATTTTATTGCCAGTTTATTCTCCCAGAACAGTAGATACACTGCCCCCACATTTTCTATCACATCTTCATCAACATTGGATATTATCATTCTTTTAAATTCTAGCCTACCTACTAGGCAAAGAAAACATCTGTTGGTTTTGGTTTTCCTTTATCTGGGTCATTTTGATACCATATTTTTTACGCAATCCATTTGACAAGTGTTTATGGAAGACCTGTGGGCACGTTCTGTTGAACCTCAGCACTTGGCTGATGACCTCAAACAATGTTGCAAACAAGATGGAGGTGACTTCTCTGATAGGAGAGACTGGGAAAGGCAGCCCTGGGAATTCAGAACCTGTTCATATTTCCTTCTGCATCATGATGAGTGTACATGCCACTCAACTGGAAACTTACTCTTTCTGAGGGTGTGTTCCCATTAGCCACAACAATCAAGTAATAGTAATTATTGTAATTTGGGGAGATTGTGTGATTTGCCATAAAATGATTTAAGTTAAATTTTATGAAAAATGTTTTCAATTTCAAAATTTCCATTTTTTTTGCTAATATTTAAGGGCTATAGAATCCTATAACTAGGAGAGCTTTGGGACAACTTGAATATTGGTATTCAAATGTTTGGAACCTAAGACAGGGAAAGGCAAACGTGCTTGCATCAAGTCAGAGGTGATCGCAGCTCTCCAAGAAAAGTGTGTTTGTTGGTCTAGTGGAGCTTGTCAACCTACAAGGGAGGAAATCAGCTTCTCCCCATCCACCATACAAATACACCCAAGATATGGACATTCTTTAGGTCAAAACAGTTGAACAAGCTGAAACGTCCCCTTTGATGAAGGTGATATTGTGGACTGCGGTATGGGATATGAAGGATGACTGTCCACTCCAGTATTCTTGCCTGGAGAATTCCATGGACAGAAGATCCTGGCAGGCTAAAGTCCATTGGTTTGCAAAGAGTTGAACGCGATTGTTGGCACTTGTAGAAATATTCTTTAATTGATATCACCTTTTAAATATTTCTCTCTTCCTAGGGTTTCTTCTTCCCTCCCACTTAGTTCTTAAAAGAATTACATTTTTATATGTGTGTAATTCTCTGCCACTTTGCTTTCCTGTGACTGTGAAGATGATAATCCTGATCCATGCCTACAAGAGATATGGATCTCCCTGCAGGAGAAGATGGTTTGAGGGGAGCCATTATTCTATGGAAAGTGTTCTATGTTCCTTAAATAAGGCTTTCTTTTACTATGAAATGAATGAATCACATGGGTTTTGAACCTATGACCTTATTCTATAACGTCGTGTTCTTTTCCCAGCTGATGAGTTGATGAAATGGGACCACAGTCAATGTCACACATTGGGTTCTCTGAGAGGCAGACTCTGAGACCAAGTTGAGTAGCTTTATTAGGTTTATTATATTTTTTTAGTGGTGTAATTTTAGTTCAACACTGTTGGAAAGATGTGGTGGGAAAGGAAGCAGGCTCTATGAAGATGCAATAAGTATCAGTGATCAAGTTTTCTTGTGTCTTATGCAAACAAAGAAAGGACTCTTGGCCCTGAGGATGGAGATAATGATTTTTATCTCATTGATTTAACTCCAAGGATTGGCATTTGTTCAACAGGGGTGGAATACATCCCTAATGCAAACAAAACAAATAAAAAGAGATAGAATCAGTTGCAGCTTTTGTGTGGAGTCCAAGTCTCCGTTTTTAACAGTTCTATAATGGGAGGTGGTTTCTTATAGGAGTTGATGATACTTTATCCCCTGTTGGTGGGAAGACTAACTCTCCAGGTCCTTCTTTCCTTCCGACTGTAAGTTGGAAACCTTGAGCACCACACATATTCCTCTTCATGTGGGATTGTGGGTCAGTGGTCACAGATGAAAAAGGGATGTGTGGGGGGAGGGATACATTGAGAGATTGAGATTGGCATATGCACACTACTGTATATAGAATAGATAACTAATAAAGACTTACTGTATAGTCAGGGAACCCTGCTCAGTACTCTGTGTGAATTGTGAAAGTCACTCAGTCGTGTCCAACTCTTTGCAACCCCATGGACTGTACAATCCATGAAATTCTCCAGGCCAGAATACTGGAGTGGGTAGCCTTTCCCTTCTCCAGGGGATCTTCCCAACCCAGGGATTGAACCCAGTTCTCTTGCATTGCAGGCAGGTTCTTTACCAGCTGAGCCACAAGGGAAGCCCAGTACTCTGTAATGACCTATAAAGGAAAAGAATCTGAGAAGAGTGGATATATGTATACATATAGCTGATTCACTTTGCTGTACACCTGAAACTAACATAACATGGTAAATCAACTATATACTCCAAAAGGGATGCGGATCAGAGACAGGTCTGGTGAGGCTTGTTCACTCCATGTGGTTGTGCTGGTCATGCTTGTTGGTTCCTCTGCAAGAGGAGGACCTGCTAAGCTCCCACAAGTGGGGCTTGAAATTGACCTGTCTCTCTGGTTGGTCTAAAGGAAGGGTTGCTTCTTTTTAATGAGTCTCTCTGGAGGAGGTCAACTTTGCTGATTGAAACAAAGCCACTGTACATGCTGGTAATAGTTCTGCTCAGAGACCCTGGTTGAAGACCATTTTAACTGTGTGTCTGTGTTAAGACTCCAGTAAAGCTCAGATGAGCAATAGACTTGTGGTAACATCACAGAGAAGCCTTTGGATGATCTTCTTGCCCCCCGCCCCGAGCCCCTTCATTATTAGGGCTCCATGAGGCCCCAGGATGTTTAACTCACATTAGTATCCTCTGCACTTTTTAGGGGGAAGGCAATGGCACCCCACTCCAGTACTCTTGCCTGGAAAATCCCATGGACGGAGGAGCCTGGTAGGCTGCAGTCCATGAGGTCGCTAAGAGTCGGACACGACTGAGCGACTTCACTTTGACTTTTCACTTTCATGCATTGGAGAAGGAAATGGCACCCCACTCCAGTATTCTTGCCTGGAGAATCCCAGGGACGGGGGAGCCTGGTGGGCTGCCGTCTATGGCGTCGCACAGACTTGGACACGACTGAAGCGACTTAGCAGTAGCAGCAGCAGCAGCACTTTTTAGAATAGCAGACTCTCAACAAATGCTAATCAGAAAGGGACTCTCACACTAGCTTTGTTCCCATGACCCAGAGGCATGAAGATCTGTGTAATAAAAAAGACATATTCACATGGGTTTTTCCAGATACATAGGGTCCAAGAATATGATGGTGTAGGAGTAGCTTCAAACCCCTCAAGGATATTCCCTTCAGCTACTCTTTCAATAGGAAAAGACCCAACCAGCCAGCCACCCACCTGCCATTTTTCTCTATCTGCTCCTGAGATCTCACCCATCTGAGTGACCCCCCCTGCCGGATTAAGTGTGGGAGACTTGGTCAGGGAGGGGGGATGTCATGGAAGATTTTCTGAAAGAGGCAATGTCTTATTGAAACATTATGATAGATTTTAATAGAATGTATCCAGGCCATGGATTGGGGAAGGTGGCAGTGGTGGGAGCCAGGGGGATGTGGGTTTGAGGGAAGTGGAGAGATGGGGAAACTCAGGCAGCATAGTGTGTTCCCGAAACTGAACGTTTCCTGTGAATGAGACAAGAGCAGGAGAGAGAAGATGGGGATGTATCATAAAAGGTCTTAAAGCCAGTTAAGGAGTTTGTGCCGAGAGCAATGGAAGACTTTTGTAGGGTTGTAAGCAGGGTGTGGCATCCTTAGATCTGGTTTTGAAAGAGCATCTGGTGGCAGAGCAGAGAATGCACAGGAACAATGCACCGTGAAAACAGCAGGGACCCTCCTTAGATAGTTAATGTCAACCTGCTGTGGGACGATGAGTGTAGCCAACTATGCTGTGATGCTTTCAGGTGCACAGCAGAGGGACTCAGCCATACCTATACATGTATCCACTCTCCCCGCAAACTCCCTTCCCATCCAGGCTGCCACACAGCATTGAGCAGAGTTCCCTGTGCTATACAGCAGGCCCTTGTTAGTTCTCCATTTTAAGTATAACCGTGTACCACATCTTTATCCATCCATCTGTTCGTGAACTCTCAATCATCTTTTGACGCTCATCTCTCTGCCACCTTGCTCAGTGCACATGTGAGTCTCTAGTTATGATGGCTGATGAGTGATGGGGAAGTCTAGGTACCTGAGGGCCTTGAGCAGCTCTGGGTCCCTGGGATGCGGGAAGCCAGGTGAACAAAGGCTTCTCAGTTTAATTGAGATAGAAACGCAAAGTTCTAAAGAACTGTAGGCCATGACTAGATTGTTAGGGATTTTTTTTTTTTTCCACTCTGTCCTCTGGAAGGAACTCCTCGATGATTTTGGATGTATTTACAGTTGAGAGTTCAATCCTGTGTAATTCTCAGACACCCTCTGTGCTTCCGGATTGTGCCCCAAGGGCCCCCAGGCTTGAAGGTGGTTCTCTCTGCAGTTTCCTCCTTTGATGAAACTGTTCATTTGGAGATAGGAGCTAGTGAGATAGTGAGCTAGGAGATAGTGAGGCTTGGGGAGAACAGCCCATAGCAAGGCATGGGGAATATGGCTGAGATAGGTTGTAATCTCATTGTCATCAGGAGATTTGCACTTGAAAGAGGACTCTGAGGCCATATCCAGATTTGACTTCATCTTCACAGACCTTTCACTATTCTATACTGAAGTTTATGTTTTAGGCAACAAACATTCCTTTAATTATGTTTTTAGCAGCCCCTATCATGGTTAGGCAGGGGAACACAGCATAGATTTCATGATATGGCTTGACTTTACAGTGATGGCTGATCTCGAGTTGATCAGAAGATGGTTCATTTCAGAAATGAAGTGTGCTTCCCGTTTTAAACTTGTAGCTTGACATTCAGCATTTAGAGAACTGCATGTCGTCTGATGATCTGTAAATTTGTAGTCTCTCTATTTGAATTTTTTTAATTTAAAAATACATTGCTCAGAATAATGAAGATAAGATGTTGCTTTAAATATCATTTCTTTAAATATCCTGCGATTGCGAAGGAAGAGTTCAAGATCTTCTCCAGAATACTTTTCCAGAATGTAATGGGGTTTGCTCTTTTTCACTTTGGTTATTTTAGGCAGTCATTAAACAATTGTTAGCCAGTTTAGTCAGTTTACATAAAACTACATATTTGGAGGCTTTAAATGCCACAGGAGAAGTTCCAGTGTAAACAGAGGAGAACAAAATCAGCGCTTAAAACGGAAGCAGCCTGCATGGGCCCTCATTCCAGGGAAGGAGACGCTCACACAGACAAGGCCGTGAACACAAGCCGACTCACCCCAGCAGTTAAAGAGGGCCTGGGGTGGTGCATGTCTAGGAGGGGTCCAGAGGCCAGGGCTGGCTTCTAGGTCCCCGGCAGTCAGCTCGATTCACTCTGTTCTGTGGTCACTGATGATGTCTCAGACCCTGGTCAATGTCTCATAAAAGCATTCCACTCATCAAGAGAGTGTGGATTATGAGCCACTGGCTCTCAGCCAGCAGGACACTCCACAGCCCTTGGGCAGGCGTGCCAAGAATGTCCTCTGTTCAGACTGTCATTGCCTAACGCAGTGGAGACCGCTCTTGATCAGAGTGACACCTGACTTTGGTGGCGAGCTTGGCAGCCCACTCTCCCTTACAACTGACTCTGGCCATGGTCGGTTTCTCTGAGGGCTGCTGCTGCTAAAGGAAGACAGAGTAAAAGCTGATGTTGCATCCTGTGTAATATCCATGAACTTGAATTGACTATGAGAGTCTCTCCTCTAGGACAGAGCAGACTATTATTTGTACATTAGTTGCAGTGCATTGGTACTCTTTTTATATTAATTTTAATTGAAGTATAGTGGCTTTACAATGTTGTATAAGTTCCTTCTGTACAGCAAATTCAGTTCAGTTGCTCAGTCGTGTCCAGCTCTTTGTGATCCCATGGACTGCAGCACACCAGGCTTCCCTGTCCATCACCAACTTCCGGAGCTTACTCAAACTCATGCCCTTTGAGTCGGTGATGCCATCCAACCATCTCATCCTGTCGTCCCCTTCTCCTCCTGCCTTCAATCTTTCCCAGCATCAGGGCCTTTTCTAAGGAGTCAGCTCTTCACATCAGGTGCCCAAGGATTGGAGCTTCAGCATCCGTCCTTCCAATGAATATTCAGGGTTTATTTCTTTTAGGATTGACTGGTTTGTTCTCCTTGCAGTCCACAGGACTCTCAAGAGTCTTCTCCATCACCACAGTTCAAAAGCATCAATTCTTCAGTGCTCAGCTTTCTTTATGGTCCAACTCTCACATCCATACATGACTACTGGAAAAACCATAGCTTTGACTATACAGATCTTTGTCAGCAAAGTGATGTCTCTGCTTTTTAATATGCTGTCTAGGTTGGTCATAGCTTTTCTAAGGATCGAGCATCTTTTAATTTCATGGCTGCTGTCACCATCCACAGTGATTTTGGAGCCCAAAAAAATAAAGGCTGACACTGTTTCCATTGTTTCCTCGTCTATTTGCCATGAAGTGATGGGACCAGATGCCATGATCTTAGTTTTCTGAATGTTGAGTTTTAAGCCAACTTTTTTACTCTTCTCTTTCACTTTCATCAAGAGGCTCTTTAGTTCTTTTTTGCTTTCTGCCATAAGGGTGGTGTCATCTGTGTATCTGAGGTTATTGATATTTCTCCCAGCAGTCTTGATTCCAGCTTGTGCTTCATCCAGCCTGGCATTTTGCATGATGTACTCTGCATATAAGTTAAATAAGCAGGGTGACAATATGCAGTCTTCTTGTACTCCTTTCCCAATTTGGAACCAGTCCATTGTTCCATGTCTGGTTGTAACTGTTGCTTCTTATCCTGCATACAGATTTTTCAGGAGGCAGGTAAGGTGGTCTGGTGTTCCTATCTCTTTAAGAATTTTTCAGTTTGTTGTGATCTACACAAAGGCTTTAGTGCAGTCGGTGAAGCAGAAGTAGATGTTTTTCTGCAATTCTCCTCCTTTTTTCTATGATCCAACAGATGTTGGCAATTTGATCTCTGGTTCCTTTGCCTTTTCTAAATCTAGCTTGAACATCAGAAAGTTCTTGGTTCACATACTGTTGAAGCCTATGGTGGAGAATTTTGAGCTTTACTTTGTTAGCATGTGAAATGAGTACAATTGTGCAGTAGTTTGAACATTCTTTCGCATTATACAGCAAAGTGAACCAATTCCATATATCCCTTCTTTTTTTAGATTTCTTTCCCATTTAGGTCACCACAGAGCATGGAGTAGAGTTCCCTGTCCTATGCAGTAAGTTCTCGTTAGTTACCTCTTTTTTACATAGCAGTATATATATATATGTGTGTGTGTGTGTGTCAATCCCAATCTCCCAGTTCATCCCACCCTGTGCTCCCTCCTGGGTGTCCATAAATTTGTTCCTTACATCTGTGTCTCTATTTCTGCTTTGCAAATAGATTCATCTGTGCCATTTTTCTAGATTCCACATATAAGTGTTAATGTATGATATTTGTTTTTCTCTTTCTGACTTACTTCACTCTGTATTAACAGTCTCTAGGTCCATCCACATCTCTGTAAATGACGCTTTCATTCCTTTTTATGGCTGAGTAATAGTCCATTGTATATATGTACCACATCTTTTTTTATCCATTCATCTGTTGATGGACATTTAGGTTGCTTCCATGTCCTAGGTATTATAAATAGCACTGCAGTGAATGTTGAGATGCGTGTGTCATTTTGAATTACAGTTTCTCCAGGTGTAAAGTACATCAGTACTCTTGAAAACCAGATTTCATCTGTGATCTCTGCTGTGCCTTTTTCAAATTCTGAATTTTTAGTTCCTCCTGCCCACAGCATGAAGTGTAATAAGAGTAACGCTAGTAACAGGTGACACTTATAAGCACTTCCTATGTTACAGACTTGGTTTTGCAGGTTTTATATATATAAGCTCACTTGATCCTCAAAATAAACCTGTCCAAAGGAAGCTATGGTTAGTATGACCATCCATATTTTACAGGGTTTCCCCCAATAGCTCAGGAGATAAAGAATCCACCTGCAATGCAGGATTGCAGATTTGATTCCTGGGTCGGGAAGATCGCTGGAGGAGGAAATGGCACCCATTCCTGTATTTTTGCCTGGAAAATCCCAGGACAGAGAAGCATAGTGGGCTGCAGTCCATGGGGTCGCAAAGAGTCAGACACAACTGAGCAACTGAGCACAGTTGAGCACACATAAGCATTCAGGCCTTATTTACAGATGTATATACAGAGATTCCATTGCTTTCAAATCCCACGGTTTGATAGAAAATTGCACCCACCATCTGAAGCTGTTCAAGCACACAGTGCAGACACAGTGACAAGAACACATTTTTGAGTGTGGCCTTGATACTGATCCATTGGTAAAGCAAGACTTGACTTTTTTTCTGTTCTCTTATCTCATGGGTTTCTAAAACTCATCTTCCTAAAAATGGGCTGCTGCTACTGCTAAGTCACTTCAGTCATGTCCAACTCTGTGCGACCCCATAGACGGCAGCCCACAAGGCTCCCCCGTCCCTGGGATTCTCCAGGCAAGAACACTGGAGTGGGTTGCCATTTCCTCCTCCAATGCATGAAAGTGAAAAGTGAAAGTGAAGTCGCTCAGTCGTGTCCGACTCTTAGCAACCTCATGGACTGCAGCCTACCAGGCTCCTCCGTCCATGGGATTTTCCAGGCAAGAGTACTGGAGTGGGGTGCCATCGCCTTCTCCAACAATGGGCTACTCCATCTTAAAAAAAAATTTTTTTTAACTATTTGCTTTTGTTTTTGGTTGCACTGGGTCTTCATTGCTGTGTGGGCTTTCTCTGCTCGTGGCAAGCAGGTGTTCCTCTGTGTTGCAGTGCACAGGCTTCTCGTTGCAGTGGCTTCTCCTGTTGTGGGGCATAGGCTCTAGGGTGCATGGGCTTTAATAGTTGAAGCATGTGGGCTCAGTAGTTGTAGTTCATGGGTAGCTGTGGTGTATGGGCTTAGTTATTCCATGGCCTGTGGGATCTTCCCTGACCAGGGATTGAACCCATGTCCCCTGCACTGGAAGGCAGATTTTTATCCACTGGACCACCAGGGAAGTCCCTATCTCTTCTTTTGTGCCACCACTATGAATGAAATGCCTCTGTCCACGTGGCCCACTTTGTTTAAAATTGAGGAAGGCATTAGAACAGTTGTCTTCCCGGCAACAAAGCTTCAACGACCAGGTACGTTCTCTACGTTCCTGTTTTTTCCAGTACAGAGGCTCTAAAAAAAAATTTTTTTTTAATTGAAGGATAATTGCTTTACAATATTGTGTTGGTTTCTGCCATGCATCAACATAAATCAGCCACAGGTATACATGTGTTTCCTTCCTAGTACAGAGGCTTTTGATTCCATCCTATTCTGAGTCCTCCTTGCTCTTCCTGAATTCAGGATGCTCCACTCCCCTTTCCTCTCTTTTCATTCTTTGTGTGGCACCCACTTTTTTACCTGTGCATTGCTTTCCAATAATGATCATTACATTGGTCAACAATTTTCAGAGTTCTCTGATGGCCGGGTCTGTGTGTTATTCATCATCTTTGTTCACTGAGCACCTAGCATGTGAGCCTGGCACATAGGGACACTCTGTAAATGTTTACTGAGTGAGCAGATCCCTTCCTTCCTCTTCCTTCTCTCCCTCTGCCAATAACCTACTCCAGACACTTGTTATAGTTTCATGCTGAAGGTATATACGTTTAGATGTTGTTGCCTGTAAGTAACAGCAAAGACAGCTCAACCTGGCGCAGGCAGGCAGGCAGGAATTTTATTGGCTGACAGAACTGGAAGTCCAGAGACAAAGCAGGCCCCAAGATGGACTTCGTCCAAGCCTTGCAGTGTTTCTTTCTGAATCTCTTGGTCCTGCCCTCCCTTCAGCCATCAGCAGGATGTATGAGAGTTCATATCCCCTTCCTCCAATTAAAAATAAATTAAAAAATAAAGAGTTCCGATCTGTAAACCCTACCATAGCAACATCCAAACTGCATTTTTCCTGGAAATGCCTAGGAAATAGCACTTGGCATTTCATCACTTAGAATCAGGTCACAGCTCTGCCCATGAACCAGCTCCAGAGGCCAGAGAATTGCTGAATTCTGATTCATTTGTGAACCAGACAGTGACCTGGAGGATGGGATTCCTTTGAGATAAAAATGCAGTTGTATCAGCTTCTCCTGAAGTTGGCCTCTTATGGAGGGTAGAGGGGCTTCCCTGATGTCTCAGTGGGTAAAGAATCCACTTCCAATACAGGAGACGTGGGTTCAATCCCAGGGTGGGGAAGATCCCCTGGAGAAGGAAATGGCAACCCATTCCATTATTCTTAAGCTGAGTAAACTTGGTGGGGAGTGTTGAAAGGGGATGAATTGGGGGTGGCGGCATGTCATTGTCAATAATATTCAGTCCACAGGGGGCTTGGCAAAGCTTCCTAATTGGCGTCCCTCCCTCTGGATCCTCCCTTCTATTCTTTCTTTCCGTATAAAGCCATTCAATTAATGTCTCTGAAACATGACATTCATGATAAATACTGATGAAGACATTAAATAATCCCCCAAGGCTGCCTAGAAAATATTCTGAGGTTGAAGCCTCTGATTAAGACAATCCTATTTTATTCTTACAGATCAATCACCCAGTTCTCTTGCGTCTAAAGCTGGTGCTATAAACTGAATGTGTGTGTCCCCTTCAGATTCATACATTAAAATCCTAATCCCCAATATGATGGCATTCAGAGGTGGGACCTTTAGTTGGTAATTAGATCAGGAAGGTGGAACCCTCATGAATGGGGTTAGTGCCCTTACAACAGAGGCCCTAGAGAGAGTTCTAGTCTCCTTTCTGCAGTGTGAGGAGGCAATGAGAAGAAGGCTTTCTGCAATGGAAGGAGAGTCCTCACCAGAACTCAACCTTGATGGCACCCAGTCTCAGACTTTAAGCCACCAGAACTGTGAGGAATACATTTCCGTTGTTTATAGGTCACCTCATCTGTGATAATTTGTTACAGTAGCCTGAACTGATAAAACAACTGGAATCTAGCCAAATGGATTTACTAATTACTCTCTGATAATAATGTTCATACCATTGCTCTTGTACTTTCATTTTCTCCACAGGGAAGAATTGCTTTCCTTCTCTGTGCCTATCAGAGCCCTAACCTTGCTTTCAAGATCCATCATTAATTGTTCTCTCTGAAGTTTTTTGTGACCACTTGGCTTTGAATCAGTCTGCCTCACTTCTCAGATCTATAGCACTTATGGAGATAGCTTGGCACTCAACACGTGTTGCTTTGTAACAGTGGATAATTTTTTTTTTTTTTTGGAATTTTTTCTAGTCTAGCTAAAGATAAAATTAAAGATACATATGCACTGGGACTTCCCCAGTGGCTAAGTGGAAAAGAATCTGCCTGCAATGCAGAAGATGTAGGAGATGTGGTTTGATCCCTGGGTCAGGAAGATCCCCTGGAGAAGGCAATGGCACCCCACTCCAGTATTCTTGCCTGGAAAATCCCATGGGCGGAGGAGCCTGTCTGGCTACAGTCGATAGGGTTGCAAAGAGCTGGACGTGACTGAAGCGACTGAGCACAGATTCCAGTAGCTAAGTTACTGTCTTGCAACTAGTTAGTGCTCACTGCATACTTTATATGTGCCCACTGAGAAAAGTGGTCACAAAGAACCATGGTAAAGGCATTGAAAATAGGAAGGTTCGATCCAGCAATTTGAAAATCAAATATTAACTGATATTAACTGATAACCTATTATGTGTCAGTCACTGTTCACAGTTCTGAAACTTACAGCAATGAATCACCCAATGTCCATTCCTTCAGTGAGCTTGCATTTTTAGTAGAGAAACAAGCCAGTTAATATACAGAAAGTCCCCTGCATCCGAACAGATGCTATTCCAAGAGGACATTCGTAAGTCCAATTTATTTGTAAGTTCAACAAAGTTAGGCTAGGTACCCAACTAACACAATTGACTGTATAGTGCTGTATTAGGTTTATGATACTTTTCACACAAATGATAAAAGACATAAAAAACAAACACAAAAAAGGAAACATTTTTAATCTTACAGTACAGTACCTTGAAAATTACAGTAGTACACCACCACAGCTGGCGTACAGGGACACTGTCCCATCTTTGAAAGTTTGCAACTTAAAGTTCACATGTAGGGGATTTAATGTTTAGTGAAATATCAGATAGGCCAACCTCAGGGAAGAAAAGCAGAGGAGGATCAGAGGACCACAGTGGGCTGATATTTTGCAGGTGGAATTAGCAGGGAAGCCTTCTGATCACAGTCTTGAATGGTACCCCAGGGGACAATATGAGACAGAAGGAAGGCCCAGAGCAGAAGCTCTGGGGAGAAACCTTGCTTGGTGTGCTTGAGAGCAAACAAGAAGGCTAGCGTGGCTGGAGCGCAGTGATGGAGGGGTGATGGGAGGTGAAAATACCCGGGGAGCCAGACTCTGGATAACATAGGGCCTCGTGAGCCAGACCTGAAGTTCAATTTTCATTGACACAGGAGGGCCTTTGCAAGACTTCGATCAGGGCAGTGGCCTGACCTGATTTACATTTTGAGAGAATCACTTTAAGAGTCTTTTGGAAAGCCAGATTGAGGAGAAGAAGACCAGAGAGGAGGCTATCATAGCAGAACTGGGAAAAATGAGGGTAGCTGGGGTAGAATGTTAATGGTGAGGATGGGGTGAAGTGGTCAG
This sequence comes from Bos indicus, assembly GCF_029378745.1. Classification (NCBI taxonomy): domain Eukaryota; kingdom Metazoa; phylum Chordata; class Mammalia; order Artiodactyla; family Bovidae; genus Bos; species Bos indicus. The sequence continues at coordinate 32,700,430 of NC_091772.1, forward strand.
ATTCTGTATGTTCTTGAAGATAGAGATGGCAGGATTGCTGATGGATTAGATGTGAGAGTGGCTCAGACGGTAAAGCATATGCCTACAATGCAGGACACCCATGTTCAATCTCTGGGTCAGGAAGATCTCTGGAGAAGGAAATGGCAACCCACTCCAGTATTCTTGCCTGGGAAATCCCATGGGCGGAGGAGCCTGGTAGGCTATAGTCTATGGGGTCGCAAAGAGTCAGGGGTGTGTGTGTGTGGGTGTGTGTTTGATTACCAACAAAGATAAAAAAGAGACTCGAAGATAAGTGGGATAATAGTGGCTTTTCAAATAGAATAGTTGTAAAAATTTTTTACTGAAGTATGGTTGACTTACAGTGTTGTGTCAATTTCTGTGGATAGCAAAGTGACTCAGTTATACACATATATATTCCTTTTCATATTCTTTTCCATTATGGTTTATCACAAGATATTGAGTATAGCTCCCTATGTCATACAGTAGGACCTCATTGTTTGCCCATCCTATATGTACTAGTTCGCATCTGCTTATCCTAAACTCCCCATCTTCCCCTCTCCCATCCTCCTCCCCCTTGCAACCACAAGACTGTTCTCTTCAAATAGAACACTTAATTTAGTTTATGTTTTTTAAAAAATCAAATAAACTTTTCTAAACAGTGGACACTTTAAACGACGGTTATGAAAATGTATCCAAAAGTTCCAAGATTATTTAAAAATGCTGAATAAATTCAAAATAAAATCAAAGCAGACTTAGAGTGACCATTTGCATTGGTGACACTTTGCCATTCTGAAATCTCTATATTTTAATCATCTTTTTTGTTACATTGGCTTAATTATACTTTAAAACTTTTGCTGTGTCAAAAATCTTCCTTGCAAGAGTCACGAGTAAATTGAAAGTATTTTGATTTATAGAATCCATATATTGTACTGACGTTTATTTTATTTTATTTTATTTTATTTTATTTTTAAACTTTATTAGTTTTGCCAAATATCAAAATGAATCCGCCACAAGTGTACATGTGTTCCCCATCCTGAACCCTCCTCCCTCCTCCCTCCCCATACCATCCCTCTGGGTCGTCCCAGTGCACTAGCCCCAAGCATCCAGTATCGTGCATCGAACCTGGACTCGCAACTCGTTTCATACATGATATTTTACATGTTTCAATGCCATTCTCCCAAATCTTCCCACCCTCTCCCTCTCTCACAGAGTCCATAAGACTGTTCTATACATCAGTGTCTCTTTTGCTGTCTCATACACAGGGTTATTGTTACAATCTGACTTTTAAAATTAATCCTGCTTGGTATATAATCTTTGGTATGTCATTGGGCGTGCCTGAAATTTGAATATGCCTCGTTTCCATTAATAAGAGAAAGGGGAAATTTGATTGAATGAGTACACAAGAGTGAACATAAATACTTTAAACTATTAATATCTAAAACTCCTATAAAAATTATCCTATGTTTTTATAACTCATAGGCATGTTTTCTGTAGGATTTGATTATTCATCATTATCCCTATTTAAATGAATTGGTCCATTTTTTGCCCCTGATAAACCTCCTTACAAATTGAGACATTTAGTATTTTTATACCAGATTTTTCTAAGAAATTCAGAACTATATTAAATTCCTTTTTTAACAATAGTTGTATAATTGTCAAGCAGCAGTTGTTTGTTATTCCCATTTCTTAAGTGGGGACAGTTTAAGAGATGGCAAGATGAGTAATTGCCATTGAGAAATTGCTTTCTCATGCCTCCATGCCCAAGGTTAACCTCCAGCTAGAACACCTTGCTTTTAGAAACAGCAGATTTTGGCACTTCACTTATGTTTTGCACTGAAATTCACCTCCATGACATTCATGCTTACTCTACACAATGAGGTAAGAATTTGATTTTGATAGAATTGTAAGGCTAGTTGGGCGCTAGCTTCAGTTTATGGCCAAATTCAATCTGCTGGATGATAATTTTTTATGTCCCTTCAGGGGAGTTATTTTTTGTTGCTTATCCCTAGTTAACTTGTTAGAGCCATTCGTTGCTGCATCGCTCCTTTACTCATTCACTATCTTTTGCTAGCAACTGTGTTTGCTTGTTCATTAGAACTTTCAAAATAGTTGGCCCATTAGATTTCTCACCTCCTGCCTTCTGACACAGAGAAGGCAATGGCACCCCACTCCAGTACTCTTGCCTGGAAAATCCCATGGACGGAGGAGCCTGGTAGGCTGCAGTCCATGGGGTCGCTGGGAGTCGGACATGACTGAGCGACTTCCCTTTCACTTTTCACTTTCATGCATTGGAGAAGGAAATAGCAACCCACTCCAGTGTTCTTGCCTGGAGAATCCCAAGGACAGGGGAGCCTGGTGGGCTTCCGTCTCTGGGGTCGTACAGAGTCAGACACAACTGAAGCAACTTAGCAGCAGCAGCAGCAGCCTTCTGACAGACTCCAGTATCATTTTTAAACCTCTCATACCATCTAAGGACCAGGTAGAACAGAACAGGTGGAATTTCAAACCTCCCTGCTCTGTGTCTGTTCATCTGCTTTGATTCTCAGATTTTCTTTGACAAGTGACCACATATTTCATTACATCACTAAACAGAATATGATTACTGATTTGTGTTGAAGGGCTCCTTCATGGAAATTTCACTAACTCTGTGTTCAGAGATGGTTCCCCAGTTGGGTGGTGATACCTGCTGCTTGGGTTTCCTGAAACAGAAGGTAGAACTAACTTTATTGGGTGAAGGAAGTTGATGAAAACGTTATGTGTTAAGACAAAAAACAGAAAGATGATGGATGACTTCCCAGCATTGCCAGGATAACTTTACTGATTCCTTTGTTTGGGATGGACAGAACTGTGAAGGCCATCTTGCATGGTTTGGAAGACAAGTGTCCTCAGGGTGAACAGATCTAATGTCCAGTTCCTTTTCTGGTAATGATTGAGATGACTATCTTCCCTATGCCCCAGTTTCCCCAATTCTCAAATGAGGCATCTGCTGGAGTCTGCATGTGTCCCCTCAAATTTCATATGTTGAAATCCTAACACCCAAAGGTGATTGTATTAAGTATTGGGCTGGCCGAGGAGGTCATTCGAGTTGTCTGGTAACATCTTATGCAAAAACCCCAATGACGTTTTTAACCAACCCAGTGCATGGGGTCTTTGGGAAGTTATTAGGTCATGAGGGTACAGGCCTCGTGAATGGCATTAGTGCCCTTATAAAGGGGATCCCACAGGACTCCCTGGCTCCTTCTACCATGTGGGGACACAGCAAAAAGGCAGTCTCTGAACCAGGACTGGACCCGTGCTGGCACCCTGATCATGGACTTCCCAACCTGCCGAACTGGGGAAAAGATAAGCTACCTAGTCCCTGGTATTTTATTATAGAGGCCCCCAAACAGACAAAAGCAGCACCAAATGTTATAAATGTTGACAATCTCTTTAGAGTCAAAGAGACCTGTATCCAAAAATCAGCCCTTCTATTTACTGCAAGTTATTTCTGAACTCCTCAAAACCTCCCTTTCCTCATCTATAAAGTGAAGATAACAATACACAATTGCTGCTGCTGCTGCTAAATCACTTCAGTCGTGTCCGACTCTGTATGACCCAAGAGACGGCAGCCCACTAGGCTCCCCTGTCCCTGGGATTCTCCAGGCAAGAACACTGGAGTGGGTTGCCATTTCCTTCTCCAATGCATGAAAGTGAAAAGTGAAAACTGAAAGTGAAGTCGCTCAGTTGTGTCCAACTCTTAGAGACCCCATGGACTGAAGCCTACCAGGCTCCTCCATCCATTGGATTTTCCAGGCAAGAGTACTGGAGTGGGGTGCCATTGCCTTCTCCACACAATTGCTAAGGATTTACAAACATAGAGATGATATGGATTATGGATTTAGCATAGTGCCTGGAACAGAGACTTGCTAAATAAATGGCAGCCAGATAGAATGAACTGAGAAGTCTGGACCAGAGTCCACAGATCCAGATTCACATTCAGGTGTTCTTTGGGGATATTGATCCATCCTGTGTGATGCCTGTGTGGTGTAATCTCCTTCTGAATTACATCTTCTAGAAACATCATGTTCTTTGCCCCTGATGACTTTGTTTCAAGAGACATTCACTTTGTAACCTTTGATATTTTTACATTGAAACATTGTCTCGACATATATACTGACATTGTATGATTAGATCAGTTTCTGGTTGTCTCTGTTATTAAATAAGAGGAGGCTTCTGTTGATTAGAAATCGGTTAACAAAGGTCTCATTAACAGAGCCATCGCTGAACACTGTCTCCATTATGTATTTAAGCTTCCATCACTCACTCTTCGAAAATATCAGACCATGTAGCTCGGGAGCAGGCTTTGGCAATATTCTGCAGTGTCTCCTGAGTATACAGGAGGCACCAGGAAATAAGCACATGCTTTCTGGCCACAGCATCCAGATCTGATTGGCTCCTTCTATATTTCACTCAACTGCAGGGACATAGATATAATCAGGCTGACTTGAGGGAGGGAGGGATTGTGATGGAGTGGGATCACAGTGGGCAAGCTGTGAGCAGCGGCACACCCTCTTTACAAGCCAGCCAACTGGTATGGATAGTGTGAAGCGTGAACTCCTGACTGAAACAGAGTTTTGCACCTTGGCTGGTAACCAGCCATTTTTCCTTTTTTAAATTGAGATGTGTTTGACATGGAATTTATATTTGACCCATGTATATTGCAATATGATTGCCATTGTAACCGTGTCTGACACACCTCTTGAGTCAAGTAATTATGTTTCTTCTACTGGTGGGAACAATTAAGGTCTAGTCCTTCAGCAAGTTTGATGTTGATAATACAATTTTGTGGTCTCTAATCCCTGAACTATGTGTTAGATCTCCAGGATTATTTTTCTACTGGTTGCACATTTGTGCCCTTAAAAAATCTCTCTCCTGTTCTCTGCACTCTACCTCCAGCCCCTGGTAGCTCCCATTCCTCTCTTCTGTTTTTTTCAAGTTTGGTTTCTTATATAATTTTATTTAGTTAAAGTGAAAGCAAGTTTATTTAGAGAGATACAGTTCCACGGGCAGAATGTGGTCTGTCTTGGAAGGCAACAGCACCGAGTTTGGTTTTTTAGATTCCCTGTATAAGAGATCCTGTACAGTATGTGTGTCTTTCTCTGTCTGACTTAACTCACTTAGCATAGTGTCCTCAGGGTCCACCCATGTGACTGAAATAGCCATTTTCCCTTGTTTGATGGCTTTCTCCTTTCCTGTGTACATTCTTTGGGTGACACACCATGAACGAGGGCAGAAAAGCTTTCATTACAAAGGTAGTGGGTGGTTTTTTGGTTTTTTTCCCCCAGATTGAAATGTTTTGTTATTTTCCATAAGACCTCAACTAGTTTCTTCCAAAAAAAAGGTGACTTAATAAGGGAGATAGTATAACTAAGTAAATAAAGACCCATACATGTGTACATATGTGTGTGTACCTATAGAGAGAGAAATTTTAAAGTGACAGATGAGTGATCATTGATTATTTTAGCAGAGGCTGAAGAGTGAGCAGTACAATTACATATAAGGTAATGAAGGCGCAGTAATTATGTTGTAATTTCCCTACTCTGCTCTTTTTTTTTTTAATTTTGTGAGTGACAGCTATTGCAAAAAGCCAGTTGTTGGAATACAAAACACTAAGTAAACAAAGAAATGTCTTTCTATATAGCATTTTATAGACTGTCTTTGGAAACATAAAAAACGTTCACACTGTTTCTCTGCTTCTGCCAATTATCCATTGTGTTTGTACTTATTCTTTTATGCATGGAAGTTTAAGCAGGAAAATACAGTCATTTTTGTAAGGTTCAATAAAAACAGGCTCATTCAAACAAAAAGCAATCGGATTGCAAAACACCAAATACAGGGGGAGCTTATCCTTATAGGAGAAAAAAAATATTAAAATTTAACCTTCTGTTGAAATAGACAAAGGGACCTACTGTAGATGTTACAAGTGCTCATTTTGCTTTCACTGCTCTGGTTCGGCTTACAGATGGTCCATGAGATAGTTGCTATAGAAACCAAACCTTTTTCATCCATCTCTCTTTGTTGCTGTGGTGTGTTTGCGGTTGCTGCATGTAAACTTTTGTACCGAGTGTCATTTGTTTTTCATGACTGGCCTTATAATGAAGCCTATCGATTTCACGTTAACCAGCAATGTAACGTGAAATGATGCATGACCAGTAACATCAGTTACTAAGTAGAATAGGTGCACCTGAAATCATTTGTAGATGTCACTGTGCCTTTGTTAACCAGGCTAGGAACTTTAATATGATTAGGAAAACTGGCTTGAATTCAGAGGTGGAATTTTTTTTCTTAAGTGATATATTTTTTTTGTCTCGTTAGGGCATGAGATCTCCTGAAAGTTAAATCCGTAACAGGATTTGGCATTCCTGCATGGTAATTTTTGCTCTGACATTTGATGTGTGACCTTAGGTGGATCATTAGCCTCTGGATTTAATAAAATAAGAAAACTGTGACATAATAGATGTATATATGGTAAGTTCCAGGAGAGCAGGTATTGACCTGTTTTGATTATCCTTGCACATTCAGAGCCCAATTACAGTACCTAGAAAAAAGAGACTGGAATGTAGTAAACACTGAGAAGTATTTGTTGTGTGAATGAATAGGTAAGTTGTGGTTTCTAATCACCCAGGCATCTCCTACTATAGTTTCTATGTTAAAGCAATGTCAAGAATAGACATTTATTTCATCTTAATTCAACATATATTTATTGAGTTCCTACTAGTGGTAAATGCTTCACTTCCGGCTGGGCTCCACACACTGTACATAGATTTGGCTTGTAGACTCTTGGGATTCTATGATTCTGTATTCTGAATTCTCTGATCTTACTAATCTGTAGATCTCAAGTGATTTTTGTTTTGGTTTCCATGTTGTGTAAATTTGAATATAAATTTCCTGATCTTTCCTTTCAAGTTACATTATTAACAAGACAGTTGTCTATCCAGGGCTTAGAAGCATGGATCTTTGAATCAGACAGACTCTCATGTAAACATACTATCTCTGCACCATTGATAAGGTTACTTCTCATTGCTCACCCTCAGTTTTCCCATCTGTATAGTGGGGATAACCATACCTACCTCATATAGTCATGTTAAGAATTAAACGAGGTAAAGATACAGCACTTCATAAAGTACTAAGCATAGCATTAGGTGAAAGAAATCTCCATAAATACTACTTGTTAATCTCTATGTATGCAGAAAGGATGTGCTTGCATCTCGTTTGTGGAAAAATCTGTGGGTTTTATCATTTTATGTTTCTCTTTAATGCTTCTAACTGTGCTATGCCAGCTCTTCTCCATGGGGGGAAATGTCTTGATAAACTTTGGTGGATAACTTATCAGTCATTTCAGGCCATTTTTAAAAATGTCTGATGTAATTTAAAATCCCACATAGGCTTCAGTCTAGTCTCCACGACCCCCAGTCCAGACTTCTGAGTCTTGGGATTGGCTGGGGCTTGGTCTGTTTGTCGACTCTTCCTTCTACTCCAGCTCCCTGGAGTTGGAAAAATAGGGTGGTATTTAACTCTCTCCTGTTCCTCATCAAAGCCAGACTCCTGTAGTTTAGATGAGAACTCAGGGCAGTGAAGATTTTATACCATCTTTGAGACATGTGAGAGTGTCCTTGGTCTTGCTCTGGTCTGTTTTGATTCTATCCATGGAGGCTGAGGGCTGTGGGCAGCTCCCAAAGAGCGAGTAGGTGTGGTTTTCAGTTTCCCAGGCTCCCTTCCATTGATGGTGAAAGTGAAAGTGAGAGTCACTCAGTCCTGTCCAACTCTTTGGGACCCCATAGACTATACAGTCCATGGAATTCTCTAGTCCAGAATACTGGAGTGGGTAGCCTTTCCCTTCTCCAGGGGATCTTCCCAACCCAGGGATTGAACCCAGGTCTCCCACATTGCAGGCAGATTCTTTACCGGCTGAGCCACAAGGGAAGCCCAAGAATACTGGAGTGGGTAGCCTATCCCTTCTCCAGGGAATCTTCCTGACCCAGGAATCAAACCAGGGTCTTCTACTTGCAGGTGGATTCTTTACCAACTGAGCTATCAGGGCAGCCCTTGATAAAGGAGTTTCAAAAAGCACAGCTCTCTCCTTTTGACTCTGGCAAGCAATCCTCTTCTCCAACTTTCTCCTCAAATGGAAATCCTCTTCACTGGGCTGCTGCTAAGACATCCCTCCAGCCGCTGCCAACATGGAACCAAGGAGCTGCCTTGCCCTGCAGTTCTGCTCCTCCTCTCCCCTGGTCCTCCTCCTCTGCCATGTTCCCTTTTTTCCCTGATGGCTACAGCTGCTCAACATGCCTTCCTCCTCCTTTAAGACACATCCAAGGAAATATACAAGACGTCGACTGTGTCCATGCATTTGCCCTAAACCCCACACTCTCCCATGAACCCCCCAACACGCTCTGCCCCCTCTCTCAAGGGACTGCTTGGACAGGGGGCGAGGGTGCTTCCTGCTGGCACTGTGACTGAGTGGGCAAGAGCTCAGGATGGGGATACAGTCTTTTCTTGTTGGAAAGTCAGGTAAGACATGCTTCCCGTATGCTGATAAGTCACGTCGGTCGTGTCCGACTCTGTGCAACCCCATAGATGGCAGCCTACCAGGCTCCGCTGACCCTGGGATTCTCCAGGCAAGAACACTGGAGTGGGTTGCCATTTCCTTCTCCAATGCATGAAAGTGAAAAGTGAAAGTGAAGTCGCTCAGTCATGTCCGACTCACTGACCCCATAGACTGCAGCCTACCAGGCTCCTCCGTCCATGGGATTTTCCAGGCAAGAATACTGGAGTGGGGTGCCATTGCCTTCTCCGATGCTCCCATATACGTATCAGTAAAACTTTAAAATCCATTGTGCACAGGGACTGGTGTGTCTTAGTTATTAATAATAAACATTTTATCCCAGAACGTTGCAACATGTATGGTGGTGGTGGTTGTTGAGTTGCTCAGCCATGTCCGACTCTTTGCAACCCCGTGGACTACAGCACACCAGGCTTCCCTGTCCTTCACCATCTCTCAGAACTTGCTCAAACTCATTCCATCGAGTTGGTGATGCCATCCAACCATCTCATCCTCTATCGTCCCCTTCTCCTGCCTTCAGTCTTTCCCAGCATCAGGGTCTTTTCCAATGAGTTGGCTCTTCACACATATGGTTATCCCTTACCAAAAATTAAAGTTTATAACATATGGAAGCCATATGGTGCACCAAGCTCTAATGCGAACACCTGCAGTCCTGGAAGGCTTAGAAAATCATTTGTACACACTAATTTACCTTTTGACTCTTCATTTACTGTTCTATCTTTTCAAATCTTTTGAACATGTACATTCTAATCTACATGATGTATTATGTTGCATAGCATATAGAAGAAGCTTAAGCTTCATTTGTTACTTAAGAATGATTACTATGAAACAAAGTTATCATGGTACCAACAAGGGGGAAAAAGCAAATTACTAATTGCTTTGATGTCAAATTCTGCATAGCAAGTTGATGTGTACATATTTTGTATTGCTGCTTTTTTTTTTTAAAGATTCTTTTTAAAGTCCTGCATTTTTAAAAGATGCAAATATTAGATGCATTTTAAAGTCAGAAGGACACTAAAAAAACAGTTGAAAACAAATACTAAGACCCAGACCTATAAATGTGTAAATAAGCTTTTTTTCTTAGACATTTATGGGCACTTCAAAAAGACTATTTTATTGGCAGTTCTTTTCAATGAATCTGGCCTGGAGAATTCCATGGACTGTATAGTCCATGGGGTTGCAGAGTTGGACATGACTGAGTGACTTTTCTACATACATATTGTTAATCTTCATTATTTTTCGATCACCTTGTTAAGTTTTAGTCAGCAAATAGACTGGAGTCCAGCATGAGGAAAGTCTGAAGGCCTTTTATATAGTCATCTTAGCTCTTAAAAGGCAGCTAGCAAATTTACTGTTTTAGAAGTCTAAGCTGCAGAAGGTACCATGTTTAGGGAGAGAAAGGCACTTAACACAGACAAGTTCTCAAGAATTCTGAGGACTTGGTAAATGGACCTTTTCATATTAACCCAGGGTGCTTCTTCTCTGTGAGATTCCATGGTGTATGCCCATTGTCTTGTTTGCTGACAATGAAATTGCTTGATGTCAACTGGAGAATGAATGCCCGTATTTAAACAGAAGCTGAAATATGCCATGCAAAACCAATAGACTCTCTTCCAGGTTAGCTGTCTTTTCACATGACCTACACAATACTTCCTTTGCCTGTGTGGGTCATGGGCTTGACTTCATGTGGAAAATAATGTAAATGTTATGACCTATTCATGTGTCTAGGGAGATCTACCTTAACAATTAGTTTTCATCACTCACAAAAATGTGGCTTAACTTTTTTTTTAATCACGTACCTTCAACAAGAAACAGTTTAACAGCAATATCAACTGCACAGAGTCCTAAAAATTTTCTTTGGTGGACGGGTATGTTTCTCAAGGGACTTTCTGCTTTACCTGACAAAGGATTATTACATTTTCAAGGAAGGCCTTATTTTAATGGTCAGATTTACCTATTTTTGACTTTTACAGCAGGAAATTGAAGTAATGATGTGGTTTTCCAGATGTTTCCATCTTTTCATGAACTGAGTGATTTTATAAGCTCATACCTAATTTTTAACTGAATTATATTGACTGACATTGAGAGGATCTATCTACAGATTTATAAAAATATGGCAATCTTTTCACTTATTTATGCTTTATTGAGTTGGGAGGAAGTTATATATATTAGTTATTGACTATACATAGCATATTCAAACGTGATATTTTGAACATTATAGTGTTTTAATTAGTGCCAATAAATTTGTCTTAAGGGCAACATGATAGAGGTTTTTTTCTTTAAACTTAGAAACTAGTATTTCCAAAACCATTAATTTTCTTGAGCAGTTTATGTGCTGAATATCACTTTGAACACATTTAACAGGAAAAATCAAACATAATCTGGAAAAAAAATCAAGACTTTTATTTTTTGTGAAGATAAAAATATTAAAATAGTTTGGATCTGCAAAGTAGAAAATAGTGTTTTGTCATTGACAACTAGCAAAAGCTATTTATAAATGTTTGAGTTTTGAAATGGATAGAGGGGGACAAAGGATGTCTTTTTTTTTTTTTTTTTTAATACCATGAGGCACTTAAGCTTTGCTAAAGTTGATGGAAAAAAATCCCGTCTAAGTTTACAGAAGGAGAGAATGTTCTATCCCTCAGTTTGAAAGTGAACTGTTCTTAGACACGTTTTGGGGGGCTCCATTTGGGAGTGTGGCAGGGTTGGGACATGCCAGGCGAGAACTCAGATTTTTAGAGTGTAGTGACATATACTCAAGTTGGTGACGATAATTAATTTTAAGCCAGTGTAAGGATGTGAAGGAGATAATGTAGCTCTCTCTATTTCTGTAGAAAGAAGTATAAGCAGTCACACGTTTACATGTGTATGTACACATATAAACTCCAGGAGATGGTGAAGGACAGGGATACCTGGCGTGCTGCAGTCCATGCTGTCATAAAGAGTCAGACGCGACTGAGCGACTGAACAACAATTTTATAATAGTTGTCAATAGTGTGCTAATTAAGCTTAGTTACTGTACACCACTCTCAATTTAGTCCTCTTTGGACAAAGGTGAAGAATTTTTTCCCAGTAGACTTTGAGAGTTGGTGGCAACTGGGGTGGAATGTGAATCTGTAGAGGCAATAAATGGAGTGTAGCGGTGGTTAAGAACCTGGACTTTTGGATTGTACAGAAGACCTGGATTTAAGCACTGGCTCTGCTATTCATCAACTGTAACTCTAAGTTATAATTACCTTTTCTGAACCTTGGTTTCCTTGTCAGAAAATCAATTATAGTAAAGGACTCTTACTTCCTCGATTTGTTGCTTACATCCCACGTACTGCTAAGTTGCTTCAGTCGTGTCCGACTCTGTGCGACCCCATAGATGGCAGCCCACCAGGCTCCCCCAAACCTGCGGTTCTCCAGGCAAGAACACTGGAGTGGGTTGCCATTTCCTTCTCCAATGTATGAAAGTGAAAAGGGAAAGTGAAGTCGCTCAGTCATATCCGACTCCTAGCGACCCCATGGACTGCAGCCTACCAGGCTCCTCCGCCCATGGGATTTTCCCGGCAAGAGTACTGGAGTGGGGTGCCATTGCCTTCTCCATCCCATATACTATGACTATATTGTTAGAAAGCCAAAATTTAAAAGTCAGTTAAGTTTTCCTCTCAGACTATGTCATCTTGATCTCAAGGAACTTAAATGTTTTATTTTTTTTTTAATCGACGTTAAATATTTAGAAGATGTCACATGTGGGAATTCCCTGGTGGTTCAGTGGTTAAGACTTCGGCTTTCACTGCCATGGGCCCGGGTTTGATCCCTGGTTGGGGAACTGAGATCCCACATGGTATGCGGTGTGTCCAAAAATGAAAAAAAAAATTTTTTAATAGAATATGTTGCATGCATATTAGGGAAAGTGGAATAACAGAGGTGATAAGAATATGGCTTTAAGTCTCAGTATATGCGTCTGGATCATGGGTCCTCCCTTTTCCTGTGCCTTTGGACAAGTTTCTCAACCTTCATAGCTTCCTTTTTCTTCAACTGTCAGCAGACATCATTGTAACCACCTTGCAGAATTTGTGTGAAAATAAATAAGGTGAGATCCAAAGCACCGAGAATGAGGCTTGGCTCATGACAAGAGCTCCATCAATGTCAGCTATTATAACTGTAGTTGGTGTATAAAGAGACTGGGAGCAGATACAGTAAACTGGCTTTCAGGTGAGCAAGGGTAAGAGAAACAGAAGAGTGGAAGAGGAGGAGAATGGGAAACGATGATAGCCAGAATGGAAAACAGAAGGCAGGAGACTCCGCTGGTTTTGAAGTGTGACAGTAGATACACGTGTGACTTTCTCCTTAGGCATTGGAATCATCTCTGGAGCATTAGTCTTTGAAATGCATAATTCTCCATTCCTTAGATAAACATTTATTAGGAAATAACTGGTTTCTTTAAAAAAAAATTTATCATGCAGTTTAACAGACATACAAAAGGGCCTAAATAATAATAAAATGAAGCATAGTATACCCATCACCATCACCCAGCTTCATAAAGTGGATTCATTTTTTTATTGCTAACATGCTTGATTCTGTTTGTGTAACACACCCCCCCACCCCGCCCCACCGCCCCCAGCCACTGGCAGAAATCACAGCCCTCAATTTCTTAAGTGAGTTTCATGGATTTTTCATATTTTTAGCATGTATGTATCTATTTTTAAGCAACAGACACCACTGAGAAAGTCTTACACAACTTCCTATAAGATGTTTGTACATGTTTCAGTTTTATATAAAGAGTGGAATACTACAGTATGCTTCTAACACTTTTTTTTCCTGCTAAACAGTATGGCTCTGATTCACCCATAATGTTACACATAGGAATGGCTCGCTCATTTTCATGCAGTGGAGTATTATATTGTGTGAATTTAGCACGATTCATTTACTCCTTCTGTAGATGGGCATTTAGTTTCCCTCTTTTGTCCTTCTGGCTATGACCAGTGATGATTCTATGAATACCAAGGGGCGTGAATATGGGTAAAAATGTGCAGGAGTTTCTCTAGGGAAGTCTTTCCCAACCTTCTCTGAGTTATGGCTTATGTAGGAAATGATTTTTTTAATTAATTAGTTTTGGGGGCTGTGCTGGCTCTTTGTTGCTGCACAGGCTTTTCTCTAGCTGCGGCAAGCGGTGGCTACTCTGTAGTTGTGGTGCGAGGGCTTCTCAGTGCGGTGGCTTCTCTTGTTTCAGAGCACCAGCCCTAGGGTGCATGGGCTTCAGCAGTTGTGGCACGTGGCCTTAGTAATTGTGACTCCTGGCTCTAGAGCCCAGGCTCAGTAGTTGTGGCTCACTGGCTTAGTTGCTCCATGGCATGTAGAATCTTCCCGGACCAGGGATCAAGCCTGTGTCTCCTGCATTGGCAGGCAGATTCTTTACCATTAAGCCACCGGGGAAACCCAGAAAAGAATGTTTTTTGCAGGCTGTTCACAGCTTCAGGAACTGGCCCAAGCTTCCAGACCTCAGCTGCCCCTAAAGCAGAGTGGATTGTTATCTTAGTTACTCCTGGAACTCGTTTAGCTGCAGTAGATTAATTGAGAAGCTGTGCTCAAGGTGTGCCTTGGAGTGGAATGGCCCAGCTCTAAGGTATGCATATTTTAACTTTATTGGATGTTCTCAAATTGTTCTCAAAATAGCTGTGGCATTTCCACATCCCAGACAGCAGTGTATAATGGTTTTTACTCCCCCATGTCCTTATCAAAACTTGGAAATGTTGGACTGTTCATATTTTTGTCCATCTGATCCACGTTTACTTTTATATTTCAAATGTATATCTTTTGCCATATATCTGTCATGCTGTTTGCATTTTGTATTGAGTCATGCTGAGTTTTATTTTTAACTGGAGTACAGTTGATTTGCAATATTGTGTTTCAGGTGTACAACAAAGTTATTCAGTTTTTTCATATTATATTCCATTATAAGTTACAACGAGGTATTGAAGGTAATTCCACGTGCTACATGGTAAATCCTTGTTGCTTATCTCTGTTTTGAAATTTTTTATTGGAGTAGAGTTGCTTTACAATGTGTTATTTCCTGCTATACAGCAAAGTGAATCAGCTATACGTGTACATATATCCCCTCTTTTTTAAAATTCCTGTCCATTTAGGTCACCACAGAGCATTAAATAGAGTTCCCTATGCTCTTCAGTAGGTTCTCATTAGTTATCCGTTTTATACATAGAGTGTATATATGTCAATCCCAATCTCCTTTTATGTATAATAATGTGTATCTGTTAATCCCACACTCCTAATTTATCTCTCCATTTTTCCCTTTCCCCTTTGGCAGCGTAAGTTTGTTTTCTGTATCTGAGTCTGTTTTTTTATATAGATTCATATTGAGTTATATATTCCTTGTAGTAACCTTTTCGCAGTTCTAAGTGTTGCAAATATCTACTCTCAGTCTATAAGTTGTTTTCCACACTTTTGAATACATATACATTTTAAATTGTGAAATTCTAAATTTTAACAATTTTTTCCTTTATGTTTTCCATTTCTCATCTTGTAAGAAATGCTTCCCTAATAGAAGGGCACAAAAATATTCTTATAAATAAACAAAGAGTTTTTAAAAATTTTCTTATTTGTGTTTATGATATGAGGTAGGAATCTAATTTAATGCTTTCTGTTTGGATAATGAATTGTCCCAGGGCTGCTTATCAAGTGGTCGTTTTCCCCCCACAGATCAGCAAAGGACAGCTCTGTAACAAGCACTGACTCTGATTTTACTTTTAAGTTTGCTAAATTTTGATTTTTGAAATAGAACTAAAGAAAAAAAAAAAAAACAAAACCTGTAATTCTCCTTGAAATGAAAATCACTGGGTTGAAAGTAGGAAGACTGAGTTATGGACCAGATTGAGAGCAGGCACTCCAGTCCTGACGGAAAGTATACACAGTGCATGTGATCTGGGTCAAAAGTGTTAGACGTTTTGGGTTTGAGCCCAAGTTCAGATTCCTCCACTTTGGGAGTTTGTGGAAAAGCCCATGAGCTAGAAAGGGCAGAGAAAACACTGCCTGTACAAATGGTCACCTCATACAACTAGAGGGTCACTTGTGGGAGCAGTGTGGTCAAAACTCATTTCTGGCTTGTTCGTCTGTGGTTCTTGGTAGCTGCTCACATGATTCAGAGTCTGGATACAGAGGAGTCCCCTGGGGCAGATAAAGGGGACTGAGCTGTGATAGACCCTTCGGGTGACAGGGGCTCAACTAAGTAAAGTGAGTCCTTAACCTCTTTGACCTTGGTTTCCCCGCCTATTAAGCAACACTTTCTCATGCCTTTGGTCTCTCAGAGAGTGTGGTGTGCAGTTGTGTATATCAGCCACCGTAAAACCAGCAAGCTGACCCTATGTCTTTCAGAATCTGTTGTCTTTGCTCTTTCAAAAATTGGTGCTCTTTCATTTTATAATGCTTGAAAGCCATGTTTGGAATAAATGTTAAAAAAAATATTTATTTAGCTTCACCAGGTCTTAGCTGTGGCACGTGGTATCTTTAGTAGTGGAATGAGATACTTTAGTAGTGGCAAGAAATACTTACTTGTAGCATACAGAATCTAGTTCCCTGACCAGGGGTCGACCAAGGCCCACTGCACTGGCAGTGTGGAGTCTTAACTGCTAGACGACCAAGGAAGTCCCATAAATGTTAATTGTAGAAGACTCAGAAATACTACTTTTTGAATAATTTATCCACTTCGTTTCACAATGGAGATTATCTTACAAACAGAAGTTCAGTTCAGTTCAGTCACTCAGTCATATCCAACTCTTTGAAACCCCATGAACTGTAGCACACCAGGCTTCCCTGCCCATCACCAACTCCGGGAGTTTGCTCAAACTCATGTCCATCGAGTCAGTGATACTATCCAACCATCTTATCCTCTGGCGTCCCCTTCTCCTCCTGCCTTCAATCTTTCCCAGCATCAGGGTCTTTTCCAGTGAGTCAGTTTCTCACATCAGGTGGCCAAAATATTGGAGTTTCAGCTTCAGCATCAGTCCTTCCAATGAATATTCAGGACTGATCTCCTTTAGTATGGACTGGTTGTATCTCCTTGCAGTCCAACAGACTCCCAAGAGTCTTCTCCAACACCACAGTTCAAAAGCATCAATTCTTCGGCGCTCAGCTTTCTTTATAGTCCAACTCTCACATCCATACATGACTACTGGAAAAACCATAGCTTTGACTAGACAGACCTTTGTTGGCAAAGTAATGTCTCTGCTTTTTAAAATGCTGTCTAGGTTGGTCATAGCTTTTCTTCCAAGGAGTAAGCATCTTTTAATTTCATGGCTGCAGTCACCATCTGCAGTGATTTTGGAGCCCAAGAAAATAGTCTCTCACTATTTCCACTGTTTCCCCATCTATTTCCCATGAAGTGATGGGACAGGATGCCATGATCTTAGTTTTCTGAATGTTGAGCTTTAAGCCAACTTTTTCACTCTCCACTTTGACTTTCATCAAGAGGCTCTTTAGTTCTTCTTCGCTTTCTGCCATAAGGCAGATATATCTGAGGTTACTGATATTTCTCCCAGCAATCTTGATTCCAGCTTGTGCTTCATCCAGTCTGGCATTTCTCATGATGTACTCTGCATATAAGTTAATAAGCAGAGTGACAATATACAGCCTTGACATACTCCTTTTCCAATTTGGAACCAGTCTGTTGTTCCATGTCCGGTTCTGTTGCTTCTTGACCTGCATACAAATTTCTCAGGAGGCAGGTAAGGTCATCTGTTATTCCCATCTCTTGAAGAATTTTCCAGTTTGTTGTGATCCACACACTCAAAGGCTTTGGTGTAGACAATAAAGCAGAAGTAGATGTTTTTCTGGAACTCTCTTGCTTTTCCTGTGGTCCAACAGATGTTGGAAATTTGATCTCTGGTTCCTCTGCCTTTTCTAAATCCAGCTTGAACATCTAAAAGTTCTTGGTTCATGTACTGTTGAAGCCTGACTTGGAGAATTTTAAACATTACTTTTCTAGCTTGTGAGATGAGTACAATTGTGCAGTACTTTGAACATTCTTTGGCATTGCCTTTCTTTGGGTTTGGAATGAAAACGGACCTTTTCCAGTCCTGTGGCCACTGCTGAGTTTTCCAAATTTGCTGGCATATTGCGTGAAGCACTTTCACAGCATCATCTTTTAGGATTTGAAATAGCTCAACTGGAATTCCATCACCACTAGCTTTGTTTGTAGTGATGCTTCCTAAGGCCCACTTGACTTTGCATTCCAGGATGTCTGACTCTAGGTGAATGATCACACCGTTGTGGTTATCTGGGTCATGAAGATCTTTTTTGTATAGTTCTTCTGTGTATTCTTGCCACCTCTCCTACAAACAGAAGATAATGGGTAAAATCCTCTACTGGTAGAAATGTGTTCAGTTTTATTGATACATTTTCAGTGACATACATCATATTTTGTGACTTTCTGTGTGACATTGCTGTAGAGATTGGAGTGGGAAATTATTTCTTGATCTATAACACTGTGGTCTTAACACCCCCCAAAACATCTCTTTTAGATTACTTCTAAAGAAATATAGCCTAATGGCCAAGAGAACCATCTGGACTCAGATCAGAGTTTCACTGGTCATGAACTTGGAGGATGACCTTGTGGAATTAAATGATTTTCTTCTTTCAGTGTTCTTTTTCCTATGAAATGGAGATAATAAGAGTAATTCATCCACCTGGTTCTGAATTTTTAATAAGGTGACACATGTAAAATACTAAGTTGTTTGATCACATGCTTTAGCTCCTTGTGTTATTTGATGTATTTCCATGATTCTTGACTTATTGAATTAAATCAGCTAACTCACTCTGAACTCTTTACCCATGACTGTGGGTATTTCCCATTTAATTTCCCAATACTCTTAAATTTCCTTACACAGAATTAATTTTATTGGCTTCTACACTTACTTGGATCAGATTTTATCTTTAAAAAGAGATTCCTCTTTTTATTATTTATAGGTGGTGAAAAACTGTAAAGATAGAAAAGTTTATTAAAAATACTCTTACAGTATTTACCTACTTTTGTATATAATATAATCCCAAAATTCTTTGGAATGTTAGATGTCCAAAAGACACATTTTAATGTGTGTGTGTGATAAAGCAGGTTCCATCTCTTATAGGTTAAATTATTACAGAATTATTTATTATATTGCTTTTCCCAGCTCTGACTCCTTCCCCAGATAACAGGATAGACAGGGAAGAATCTTCAGAGGCACATGTAGGGTGAGGCTGCTGTGCCAAGTGGAGGGTTGTCCTAGTGACTGTAGAGGAAAAGAAGGTAATTGTCATTCAGTTTATGCAGCCTCAAATAAAACAAAAAGCCAAGAGTTCAGACCAAGAAAGAAATATGTTATGTGAGACTTTCTGGTTTTCTTCGTACAGAGTAGAATTACTCCTAAGAGGTCAACTCTGCCTCATTTGCACGTGCCATCTTGGCTGCTAAAATTGCATGTTTTATTCAATACAGAACATCTTGTTTTTCTTTTAATTTAAACACAAACTTTTATGAGATTTATCTAGCAAGTGAATATAGATTTCTTGCCCTGAAACTTGCATGATATTTTCCATGTGATCATTCTTGTCCTAAGTTCTTTTTTTAATATTGCATTTTATGTGAATTTTTCCTAGTAGTATTGACTAAAATACTTAAGAGACTTAAGCGTATGAAATAAATATAAGTAAAAGATTGATTCTTGATCATTTCCTCAGGTTATCATAAATGTTGTTCTCTGAACAAGAAGTATTTCTTTAAAATTCTATTAGTAAAAATCTAATTCCTACAAATCCAGTATAAACCCATGCTCATCCATTACTCATGTCCTGTCATCCTCTGATTAGAGGTTAGCAACCAGGGAACACAGAAGAATTAGTTAATGATAAGGTAGGTTGTTTTTCAAACTCCACATCAGACTTCAAAATATATGTCTTTCATGAAACAGCCCTAGTACTTTTATCTATAAATGTCCTTAAAAATATTGCCTAGATTTTTTAATTCAAAGAACTTTAAAATGAGTGAACCAGAGAAATGAATTATTATAGGACTACAACCAAGATCGAGAAGTTATTATCTCTCTGCCATTTTTTCTTCTACACACAAACACACAGGAAATCACATAAATGGATTTCCAGAATTTTTGCTTCCATTTTTTATTCCTGGTAAGGGTACTGTTGATCTTATTTATACTGCTATTTATCTACTTAAACTTTATTTCATTCCTGTATCTTTTGATTGAATATTTCTGAGGAAGCAGTCACCCTTCTCCAGAAATGCACATACATCTCACTTCCCATTACTTTATTTCAATTTTTTTTTTCTTTTTTAACTACCGAGGATCCTACGACAACTTAGAAACAAGTGATTCTGCCTGGATTGTATTAAGAACAGAAACTGAACTTTTGCAGCCGTCTTTACCTTACACAGAGCTGCGCTGAAAAGTATTTACCAGCTACTCAGGGAAGTCGCCCACCATACCCTTGTGTGACAGCTTGTAGTTCAGTTGTTGGATAGGGGGAATTTGGGGACAGTTGATGTGACAGGAGACTGAGAGGGGAGGCTTGGAATGGTAACTGTGAACCAGGAAGGATTTTTTTTTTTTAATGTAGTTGCTTTTCAATGTTGTGTTATTTTCTGCTGTACAATGAAATGAATCAGCTATATGAATACATGTATCCCCTCCCTCTTGAGGCCTCCCATCCTGCCCGCGGATCATCACAGAGCACCGAGCTGAGCTCCCTGTGCTGCACCGCAGCTTCCCACTGGCTGTTTTACACATGGTAATGGATATATGGCAGGGCTACTCTCCCAGGCCCACGCAGCTGTTCCCTACTTCTGCATCTCTGTTCCTGCCCTGCGAATGGGTTCATCTGTACCAGTTTTCTAGATTCCTCATATATACATTGATATACGATATTTTTCTCTTTCTGACTTCCTTCACTCTGTAAGACAGACTCTAGGTCTTGAGTTTTTCAGGAAAAAAAAAAAAATTGTGGCAGATCCTTGGACCTTCTTGGCTGTGCAGTGCTAACCCTGCAGAGCCCAAATCATGATAATGGGACTCAAAGGGCTATTGAACCTCTCGCATTACCAGCAGGTTCCCGACGTTTCATGGGAGCAGTGACATCTAGTGTCTCCTCTCAAGACAGCAGTGACTCTGGACTAAGTGTGTTTATTTCAGAAATAGCCTGGGTGCACCTAGAGATGATCACACCAAGTGAGTCAGAAAGAAACAATCATATGGTATCAGTTATATGTGGAGTCTGTAATACAAGGTACAAGATCCTATCTGTGGAACAAAAAGAAACGCACAGACATGGAGACCAGTCTGGCGGTTGCCAGTGGGGAGGGGGTTGGGGCAGGGGTGGAGTGGAAGGTTGGAGTTAGCAGATGCAAGCTATTAGAAACAGGATGGATAAACAACAAAATCCTCCTGCAGAGCACAGGAAACTATATTCAATATCCGATGACAAACCGTAATGTTAAAAAATATATAAAATACAATGTATATATGTGTATAAGAGAGAGATCAGTCGCTCAGTCGTTTCCGACTCTTTGCGACCCCATGAATTGCAGCACGCCAGGCCTCCCTGTCCATCACCAACTCCCGGAGTTCACTGAGACTCACGTCCATCGAGTCAGTGATGCCATCCAGCCATCTCCTGCACTGTCGTCCCCTTCTCCTCCTGCCCCCAGTCCCTCCCAGCATCAGAGTCTTTTCCAGTGAGTCAACTCTGTGCATGAGGTGGACAAAGTACTGGAGTTTCAGCTTTAGCATCATTCCTTCCAAAGAAATCCCAGGGCTGATCTCCTTCAGAATGGACTGGTTGGATCTCCTTGCAGTCCAAGGAACTCTCAAGAGTCTTCTCCAACACCACAGTTCAAAAGCATCAATTCTTCGGCGCTCAGCCTTCTTCACAGTCCAACTCTCACACCCATACATGACCACAGGAAAAACCAGAGCCTTGACTAGACGAAGCTGAGTCACTTTTCTGTGCAGCAAAAATTAACACAACATTGTATATCAGCTATATGTCAAAAAAAAAAAAAAAAAAAACGCAGCAGATTCTTTATAATGCAGCTACATGAATAAAAAGTTTATAACTCTGGAAAAAAAAATCAGGTAGACCTGGATTGAATCATGTTTCCAGCACTAAGATGAGAACTCCTCTCATATTCAATTTCCTTACTATAAAATAGAGATATCGCTGCCTAACTCACCAGGTAGTTATAAAGATTAAATCAGACAATGTATGGCAGCTCCTTAAAGTGGCTTATGTATATGCTATATTTAAAATGGATAAGCAGTCTACCATATTGCACAGGGAACGCTACTCAGTGGTATGTGGGAGCCTGGATGGCAGGGGAGTTTGGGGGAGAATGGATACGTGTATTTGCATGACTGAGTCCCTTTGCTGTACTCCTAAAACTCCTTTCATTGTTAATCGGCTATACGCCTATATAAAATAAAAAGTTTAAAATGTTATTTAAAAGTGGTTTGTGTCTAATCGTCTCTCTCTCTCTATCTATCTATATAAGTTGCTCCGAAAAAGAAAGTAGCCTGCACACAAGATGATTCACCCAGAGCCTGACTTTCATCATGATCCCGTGAATCTAAGTCAGGGGCCTGGTCTGTTCCAGATTTTCGAGACCACTGGGGCAAGTTGGCCTGGGAGGCCAGACATTTTCTTGTATTTTGGCCACATGCCACACAGCACTCAGCCCAGAGGTTCCCTGAGAATAATGCACTGCTGGGACCAATCTGAGGATTTGCAGAGCCTAACAAGTGAGCCCAAAATTTATTTTAATAAAAAGGGGGGTAGGTAGAGGCTTAAGCCAGGCCCTTTCTGCTAATGCATTTTGACAAAAATGGTCATTTTGAATTAGATGGGATTGGAAAGCTCTTAAGGAATAAAAATGAAAATCACCAAAATCTTTTATGCTTGTACATGTTCTGAAGTTTGCTGCTCATTATCAGGATTTCATGAATATATATTTTATTTGTACTTTTTGGTGAACACAGCACAGACCAAGTGAGTGAGTTTGAGAGAGAAGAAGCTTTCTAAAAAAGTTGCTACAGGGACTTCCCTGGCAGTTCAGGGGGTAAGACTACTCTCCCAGTGCAAGGGGCACGGGTTCGATCCCTGGTCTGGGAACTAGAATCCCACGTGTCGCATGGCATAGCCAAAACGTTAAAAAAATAAATAAAAGGTTGCTGCAAATCCTGTCCACCCTTTACTCCTGAGCCCTGCCACCCCACCCCATCGTCCACCTCTGAGACCATGTTGATATTTAAGAATGGCCTGTATACGATGGTTTCTGTTTCTAGCTTTAGTCTAATGTTAATGGCAAGGAGATGCTTTTTTTTTTCTCAGTTGTTTCTTACTTATAGACACTCCAGCTGGGCTGTGCACAGCTGAGCTTGTGATACTATGGATCTTTGAAATTTCCAATTGATCTCATTCTAGAATTCTTTTTAACTTAAAATTAGTCTTAGGGGAATTCTCTGGCAATTCCCCCTGTGGTTAGGACTCCATGCTTTCATTGTAATGACTCAGGTTCAATCCCTGATTAGGGAACTAAGACCCCACAGGCCATGCAGGCCTGATTAATTAATTAATAAATAAAATAAATCTTGGGGATTACATTGTCTCTTGCAGAGTCTGTCAGAAGAGCTTTTTCAAAGGTCTCTTCCCTAGTGGCTCAGATGGTAAAGAATCTGCCTGCAGTGCAGGAGACCCAGGTTCAGTACCTGGGCTGGGAAGATCCCCTGCAGAAGGGAATGGCAACCCGCTCCAGCATTCTTTCCTGGAGAATCCTACGGACAGAGGAGCCTAGCAGGTTACAGTCCATGGGGTCACAGAGAGTCAGACATGACTGAGAGAATAACATGTTCACTTGTTCTTTAGTCCCTTTAGTTTTAAGCAAAAATGAGAAATACTTAGTTATTTCATCAGTAGTAAGCATGTTTTTGGATTAGAACTTTGTCATTATTGGTACCTGACTTGGTTAGTGATGTCAAAAACTGGGTGCTAGAATGCCTCTGTCTCAGTGGTTTTAAGACATTTAGTTGTTGTGGACACACACACACACGTGTGTGTGTGTGTGTTTTGAAAGCTTGTGCAGAGTGACATAAATGCTTATCTTCTGTAGGTTGGGTTTGGGGGAAGCATGCTGAAGCGCCATCTGCTGGTTCCTTCCCTTTTTCACAAAACCCTTCTAGTTGTTGTTTTGTTTTTTTTTTAATACTTTACAGTAAGTCCCCTACATAGGAACCTTCAAGTTGTGAACTTTCAAAACGAGAGCATGCGTTCACACGGCCGATCACATTAAGTCAGTTCATGAGTCTGATGTACACTGACGTGTGTGCGTCCTGTACAAGTGTTAGTGCTTTGTGTATTTTATGGCACAGCGCTGCCTAGAGTGCAGTAGTGTGGTATCTTTATTTCAAGCCCATGATGTCCGGAAGCAAGCATAAAAGCAGGGCTGATGTAGCTGGTACTGCTGTACTTTCCAAGGTCCTGTACTGTAAGATGAAAAATGTTTTCCCTGTTTTTTTGTTTGCTTTTTATGTATTGTGTGAACAGTAATATAAACCTATCACAGTATAGTACTATATAGCCGATTGTGTTAGTTGGGCACCTAGGCTAACTTTGTTGGACTCAGGAACAGAGTGGAGTTACAAACATGCTCTCCAAAGGGAACTCATTCATATGTAAGGGACTCACTGTATTTGAAATTCAGTCATCCCTCTTCAGATTCCAAAACAAAGGTCTTGTGAAAAGCTTCCTAAAAACTCACATGAATCCATTTATTGTTTTTTAGATTTCCTTCTGGGCTATGTGAGCAGTGACCACATAATCCAGTCAGAATGGAGGTGCATTTCTTTAACAAGTCAGTTTGTTTGGACCAAGTTCATCAATGCCTTGAGATAACCCAGAGATCATTCCTGGGCTGTAAATAGATCCTTTATCTTCATTCACTTCTTCATATATTCATTGAGCAAATATTTACTTAACATGTGCTGTGAGGCAGGCAAGTGGGATGCATCAATGGACAAGTATATATCTCCGTATCTTGGATCCGTTCCAGGAAATTCTTGGCCCACGTGGGTTTACATTTTAATGGGAGATACAGTAATAAACCACAAACCTCATAAATAAGTCTATTGTTTAGTATGGCGAAAGCTTGGAAATACTGTAGGAAAAAGTGGAAATGAGGATAAGGGAGATGCATGGGGAGTGTGCATTTCAGGCTTAAGTGGGGAGGTTGGGATAGTCCTGGTTGAGAGATGGTCATTTCAGCAAAAGTAGATATGAGGAGTAAGTCACGTACATTTCTAGGCAGAGGGAATAGCCACTGCAAAGACCTAAGGATGAAGTTTACCTGGTGGGTCCAGAAGCACCTAGAAGACCACGTGGCTGGGACAGAGAGAATGAGGGAGCCAAGGCATCATAGGAGATGAGGTGAGCAAGGAACCAGACCAGCACATAGGCTAAAACATTTCTTGTCACCCTGTCTCCACCCCAGGAAGTGCCTGCCCCAAATCATCTTTAATGTCTTTCCTTGCTTCAGATGGTTGAGCATATTCTAGTTTTCAGTAGGAATTTCACACTATTTTGAAGAACCCCTTGTATCGTTGATATCATTCTGTGTCATGACTGTATTGGCCACTCAGTTGTGTCTGACTGTTTGCGACCCCATTCCCACCTCTGTCCATGGGATTTCTCAGGCAAGAATTCTGGAGTGGGTAGCCATTTCCTTCTCCAGGGGATCTTCCTGACCCAGGAATCAAACCCAGGTCTCCTACATTGCAGGCAGAGTCTTTACCATTGAGCCACCAGGGAAGTCACAATTGATGTGCCTTTTTATCCCCTGGGTTACATTTTGTGGGACCCTCTAAAGGTTTGGGGCAAGGCTGAATTGTAAGAGATCCTCCCCTCTGGGGCTGGGATGACAAAGCCTGGCATTAGCAATTTAATAGAAATATGTCTTGCTTGACTGTAACAAATTTACATTCTTTTGTTAGAGCTTGTTTTACTAAACCCTGAAGCTGATTTTTTGCCATTAATGGGATGGCCATCTATCATTTTGACTAATCAATTCAAGTAAATGACCTATTGATTAAGTCAAATAGACAAAGTGATTTGTTTTCCTGCTATACTGATCCTCATTGAATCTCCTGCTGCTGCTGCTGCTAAGTGGCTTCAGTTGTGTCTGACTCTGTGCGACCCCATAGACGGCAGCCCACCAGGCTCCCCCGTCCCTGGAATTCTCCAGGCAAGAACACTGGAGTGGGTTGCCATTTCCTTCTCCAATGCATGAAAGTGAAAAGTGAAAGTGAAGTCGCTCAGTTGTGTCCGACGCTCAGCGACCCTATGGACTGTAGCCTACCAGGTTCCTCCGTCCATGGGATTTCCCAGGCAGGAGTACTGGAGTGGGGTGCTATTGAATCTCCTTCAGTTCAATTAATTTGAAATCGTCAAAGTATGCTGTGGGGTGTGAAATATTCTCCGTTGTAACCATTTTATTCAATAGCTGAGAGTTTTTTCCTTTTCTTTTTCTTACTCCTTTTTTAAAAAACTTATTTATTTATTGGCTGCATTGGATCTTAGTTGTGGCATGCAGGATTTTTCCCGCATTTTTCCTGCAGTATGTGGACTTCTCAGAGTTTTTTCTGATATACAGGACGACCATTCAATCAGCTCTGTATGTGTGTGTGTGTGAGAGAGAGAGAGAGAGAGAAATTTAACTCTTACTGTAAATTCTACCTCTAGAATTCAGCATTTTACTTTTCCACTCATGTTCTTACAAAAAGACAAGTGAATTTCAGAGATATGTTGTGTATATAAACTTTATTTTTTGCCTCAAATATAAAATGACTCAGCAGTCACTACTCTTGGGGTGGGGGTGTAGGGAATACGTGTTGGAGCTGGTGGTGAAAAACTGGTGGAAATCAGGTGACCTGATCTTTAATTTCCATGTGCTGTTAGGAAAGACATTTGACCTTCTCAGAGAGGTCAGGCTCTAAGGACCAGATATTGTCAATTAAAAAAAATATATTGAAGTATAGTTGCTGTACAGTGTTGTCAGTTTCAACTGGACAGCAAAGTGAGTCAGCTATCTGTAAACATATAGCCCCTCTTCTTTGGATTTCCTTCCCATTTAGGTCACCTCAGAACATTGAGTAGAGTTCCCCGGGCTATATAGTAAGTCCTATTTAGTTATCTATTTTATACACAGTATCAATAGTGTATATATGTCAACCTCAGTCTCCCAGTTCATTCCATCACCCTATCCTGCCTTGGTATCCACATGCTTGTCCTCTATATCCCTGTCTCTATTTCTGCTTTGCAAATAGGTTCGTCAGTACCATTTTTCTGGATCCCACATATACGTGTTAATACACAGTATTTGTTTTTCCTTCTAACTTCACTCTGTATGAGAGTCTCTGGGTCCATCTACATCTTTTGCAAATGGCATGATTTTATTCCTTTCTATGGCTGAGTAATATCCCACTGTATGTATGTGCCACACATTCTTTATCTATCCCTCTGTTGACGAGTGTTATAGTTCCTAGAAAATGCACTTCCTGATCCTTCTGCCACATCCTCCAGATGTTTGCAACGCTGAAACAAAACAAATTGTCAGATAGGCATGAACTAGCACAGAAGACCTATTAGAAATTCTATGTGGCTGTATCACATCTAGATTAAACAGACAGTTGGGGCCTCTTTTAGAGTATAAAACCTTGGGGGGAAATTCAGGTATTATATCCTTTTTTTTTTTTTTTTCACATCTGCAGTTCCCTGAAGTTCAATAGCTTCTATTATTTACCTTCTTTCAGCACTTTTACTTTGCATCTTAGCTTCTTTTCTTAACTGACTCCTTATTGGATATCATTATCTGTGTATTTCTAGAGCCTAGAGGACTCAAAAGGATGAAGTTTGAATTTTTCCCTCTTATAGGAAAATCCACTCTCCCTTGTGATACGGAGAAATTAGTTTGGATGGGGCACAAGGCAACCCTGCCTGGCTGGTTGCTTTGCTCTAGTTAGAAAGATGCTCAGCTGAGAGAGGAAATACTGAATCCCAGGCAACCTGCTGGTCTCTTACAGAGGTTCCCAAAGGTCTTCATCCTTCTTCCTTAAGTCTTTAGAATTTTCAGGACTTCATACCTGTTTCTTTTCCATGCAAATATAAAATTCATTCCATGGACAAGTAGCAGTAATATTGACTGTGTCACAGAGCCATATGGAAATGAAGAATTTAGTGCTGCTCATGTCTCACTGCCATTTTCTAATTCCTGGAACTATTGTTTTCTTCCATTAGAATTCATTAGATATGTCACAAGTTTCAATTAAGGAGCTTTTTGCTTGTGAGCACTTAAAGACATTTTTAAAGACCTTTGTAAATCCATTGAAAAGAGGTAAAATGTTTGAAGAGGTTTTCTCTTTCTCCCCTAATAGTTTTCCTTTTCTTCTTTGAAGCCAATGCAGAATCTTGGACTGCATTTCATGTCCTATCTTTTTCCAAAACTGCAATGTTTGCTTTCTAAAAATAGCATGGACCATGTCGTCTTTGAGGCAGAGCTGCTCTGTATAAAAGTGTTCCAGCTAATAAATGAAGATGGGATCAAAGACTATGAATTTCATTGTTTTTCATTCCTGATGATTGATGACTGGCTGTAAGTGGAGATATTAGTAGTTGCTACCTTGACAAAGATAGGTAGAACCTGGATAACGTTCCTCCTGATAGGAGTACAGAGTGTAAGCATGAAGAGTCCTCGCCAAAGTCAAACAGGAATCGTTTCAAGCCTCTAGACCTCGCTAACCATCTACACTGAAATATGTAAAATGAAAATCTGGATGCCAAATCCAGAATGTGTAAGACTTTCCAGGACAAATGGCCAGATTTCTTCACAACCAAATTGCCAGGGAGATGATGCAAAGAGATGGTAGGAAATCTGAAGATTCAAAGAGATGTGAGAGCCAGGAGCCAGTTGGAGTGTCTCAACCTCGTTTAGATCCTGATGTAAACAAAAGGTTAAAAAAATTTGTATGAGATGATAGGTGAAGTATGAACACAGATTGGACATTTGCTAATGTTAAAGAATCACTATTAACTTTAGTGCCTCATAGTGATCCTGTTATTAGGTTCTGTTAGAGTGAGTGAGTGAGTGAAGTCGCTCAGTTGTGTCCGACTCTTTGCGACACCACGCACTGTAGCGTACCAGGCTCTCCTCTTTGCGACACCATGCCCTGTAGCATACCAGGCTCTCCTCTTTGCGACACCACGCACTGTAGCATACCAGGCTCTCCTCTTTGCGACACCACGCACTGTAGCCTACCAGGCTCTCCTGTCCATGGGGTTTTCCGGGCAAGGGTACTGGAGTGGGTTGCCATTTCCTTCTCCAAAGGATCTTCCCGACCCAGGGACTGGACCCAGGTATCCCACACTGAAGGCAGACACTTTACCATCTGAGCCACCAGGGAAGCCTTAGGTCCTTTTTAAGTAGTTCTAATCTTCTGGAGATCCATGCTGAAAAATTTATGAATGAATTGAAAGCAAGTTGTACTGAAATCAGAAAGGACATAGAATACAAATTACGTAAAACTTGTCTCAAAATTATATTTCCCACTATTAAATTATTTTCTTCGAGTCTTCTGTGTGTTGCTTATCTGATTCATAAATCAACATCTAATGCAACTTGAGACTCTTGATTTTTAAAAAACTTTTATTGAGGTATAGTTGATTTACAGTGTTGTGTTTAATTTCTGGTGTACAGCAAAGTGACTTGGTTACACACAAATGTGTTCTTTTTCATATTCTTTTCCAATATGGTTTATCATAGGGTACTGAATATAATTCCCTGTGCTACACAGCAGGACCTCGTTGTTTATCCATCCTGTATATACTAGTTTGCATCTGCTAATCCTAAACTCCCAATCCTTCCCTCCCCCAACCACCCTCCCCCTTGACAACCACAAGTCTAGAGAACACTTGATATTTCGTTGTCAATCACATGCGTCTCTCACAGGCGTCACACACAGACAGATGGAACCATTTAAATAGGATTCTGAGAATTACTAATTGTGCTTCACAAATAATTATTTTATTTTGGTACTTTTTTCTTAATTTTCACATCTTCAGTCTTCAACTATGAATGATAATTTAGTCATATACTCAACACTCCTACTTACATAATACTGAATATTGATAATTGATATAAATAACCACCACACACACCTCTATAGGTATCATATCCTTCAAGATGATAGCCAGCAATAAGCATACAGCCAGTATATGTTAAATGAAAAAATGAAATTATATTTTTAGTATTGGGTTGGCCCAAAAATTTGTTCAGGTTTCCATGAAAACCTAATATTATTTTAAACTTGTTGTGAAAGCCAAAGAATTTTATACTCTTAATATATTCTTCTTGTTCAGTAATTACTGATTAACAAATTCTACCAGATTTTTAAGAGTAATCATTATAATCAAAAAGCACCTTTTAATACTTCTACAGAAAAAGCAAAAACAGTGTTCCTTATTCCTTTCTTTTACATTAAGAAACTTTTTCTTTAATAAAAATATTATGTAATCACTAGTGAAAAAAATCAAAAGTACCAAAGAAGCCTTTATTCTGTCACCAGACATAACCACTATTAACATTTTTATTTCTTTCTAGTTTTTGTAAAAACAAAGTTACACTCACATTAAGAAGCATTCCTGTCTTCAATTTGGAGACACAATCCCATCATATCAATGTTTTTCTTTGAAATTTCCTCTTGGTATTGTTTTTTCTTTAATAAGACAGAAACTTTGACACTTTTTAGAAAATGGGAACTCTTCTATCCAGTGAAATGTGTGCAAAAAATAGACCATAAACACAGTCGCCACCTTCTGGCAGTATATGACTCCACCTTACAAGAAGAGGACTGTGTGATTTTTAAAGTTTGTTTATATTCATTGTTTTGCCCTGAAAACGGTGGGCCTATTTTAATTTCTAGTAATAGGTTTAGCTTGTTAAGTCATCCTTTTAGGTGGACCTAGAGATTAGTAATAGGAACAGATTGTACCAAGATACAAAATATTCCTCCTTTGCAATGCTTTCCTTCCCCAAAACTATGCTCAGTTAATGCTATTGTTGAATTTTGTCTTCTTTGACGAAGAGTAGCTACAAAATCTGGAGCAAGCCATCATATGTCTTTTTTCTCTATCTATTCATTTTATTGGAGTATAATTCCTTTACAACATTGTGTTAGTTTCCACTCTACAATGAAATGAATCAGCTATATGTATGCATATATCCCCTCCCTCTTGGACTTTCCTCCCAGTCCCCACCCCATCCCACCCCTCTGGGTCATCACAGAGCACCCAGCTGAGCTCTCTGTGCTGTACAGCAGCTTCTTATCCATTTTACACATTGTAGTGTGTGTATGTCAGTCCTGATCTCCTAATTCATCCCGCCCTCCCCTTGCACTCCTGTGTTCACATGTCCCTTCTCTGTCTGCATCTCTGTTCCTACCCTGCAAGTAGGTTCATCTGTACCATTTTTCTGGATTCTACATATATGTGTTAATATATGATGTTTGTTTTTCTCTTTCTGACTTACTTCCCTCTATATTACAGTCTCTAAGTCCATCCTTGTCTCTGCAACATGGCGCAGTTTCATTCCTTTTTATGGCTAATTTTCCATTGTATATATATGCCATATCTTCTTTATCCATTCCTCTGTTGATGGACATTTACATTGCTTCCTTTGGTGACATTCTGGTACATGAGATCTTTTGGAATTATGATTCTCTCCAGGTGTATGCCCAGGAGTGGGATTGCTGGGGAAAAGAAAAGCAATCCATTATATTCCTCCATGTTGGGAGAAGTCAGGGGGGATTTTTTATTATTATTAATTTTTATCTTATTTTGTTTTTTAATGCATGGTTCCAACTTTATTTAAAGGTTACTTTCCATTTACTTTTTTTAAACACAATATTGGCTATGTTCCTTGTGCTGTACAGCACATCCTTGAGCTTACCTTACCCGGTGGTGTGTGCCTTCCCTTGCTCCACCCCTGCTCCCTACTGGGAGCCACCAGTTTGTTCTTTCTGTGAGTCTGCTGCCTTCTTTTTTTAAATATATTTGCTAGTTTGTTGTTCTTTAGATTGCACATATCAGTGACATCATATAGTATTCGACTGTCTCTGTCTAACTTACTTATACCTTCCAGGTCCATCCATGTTGCTGCAAATGACAAAGTTTCATTTTTAGGCTGAGTAATATTTCATTGTATATATGCATCATATCTTCTTAATCCATTCATCTGTTGGTGGATGTTTTGGTTGTTTCCCTATCTTGGCTATTGTAAATAATGCTGCTATGAGCACTGGGGTGCATGTATCTCTTTGAATTAATATTTTGTTTTTCTAGATGTTCTGTTTTTATACCAAAGAAAGGAATTGCTTATCGTCTATTTCACCTTTTTGAAACCTCCATACTGTTCTCCATAGTGGCTGTACCATTTCCATTTCCACTGACAGTTCCATTTCCCTTTTATCCACATCCTTAGCAACATTTGTCATTCATGTTCACTTTGATGATGGTCATGCTGACAGGTGTGAGGTGCTAGCTCACTACAGTTTTGATTTACATTTCAATGGGACCTTTTTAATACTGGATATTACACAACCCGTGGTCAAATGATATGAGGGTGAAGAGAGTAGAAATATGGCTAAGTGGTTTAAAAACTACCTCCATTTTATCAAATCCTGGCACAAATATCCTATATGTCATTTCAACATACTACAGCAGTCTGTCACAATAAACATTCTGTTCCCCACTTAGCAGAACTGGAAGCTGGGTTTCTGGAAGTATGATCTGAGTCAGGATGGACTCCGGTTTTGTGACAATGATCCTCCTCCAAACAATACTCAAGTATTTCACACATTTTCATAGTGGGGAGCAGGCTGATGAGGAACACTTTTCTGTCTCCATTCACCATTTCAGCAGGAGTTGGGCTCATTTTGTCAGCTTTCTAAGAGTGACAGAGATCTGAGATCTTTTGCCAAATTATTTTAACCCTGTTTTAACACCTCTTGTAAACCAGATCTCTGCTTCCTGCTCCTTGATTTGCTCTGACCCTTCCTAGCTGGTTTGTGACGGAAGTAGAGTTTAAAACATGATCTTCCTGAGACTTCCCTGGTGATCCAGTGGTTAAGACTCTCCCTTCCGATGCAGAAAGCATGGGTTCAATCCCTGGCCAAGGTACTAAGATCCCACATGTCACAGGGCATGGCCAAATACAAAACAATGATCTTTCATCTGCCAGCATTTCTTAAGATTTGTGAACCTGTGGTCTATCAACTTATCACTAGTAAATTAACCCCTTAAACATTGATTGAGTGGCTATGCTCTGTCTTGGATCTGCGTATTGTTTTACAGTTTACAAAGAGCTTCCACAGCTGTCATCTCATTTAAATCCGACCCAGAAACACAGGGATGTCACAACCAACCCTTCTTCACATGAAGAACAGACGTTCTTATAGGGTCAGGACACTCCTGTCTTCTGACTCCAAATATTGTGATATTATTAACACATAGCTCCTCTTTCCTGGGTTCCTGGGTTCTTTCAGATGATGCTACTGTCCAGCCTAGAAATAAGGGACAGAAAGGGAGAGGGAAGGAAGGTTACTTAGTAGCTGTGATTTTGAAAACAAAAGACTGGCCGCTTGAGTGTCACTGTTACTTCGCTCAGAGGTCCAAGGATGGCATTAATAGCCACATTAGATGCAGAAAAGGAAACCTTCCTTTTGAACAGACTATGATGATAACAAACTTTTAGTAAGAGTCTTATGTTGCATGATATATGGGGATGAGTAACACTTCACAGAGGAACTGGGTCTTCCTGAGGGAGTCAAGATTTATCCCAAGCAAAAGGGGGATAAGTGGCAAGACTCTCCTTCCTGAGTAGGGAATAGGAGACACACTTGGAGGGTGTTAGAGAGGGGAGGAGTGTGGGGCAGGAGGAAAGGTGTAGGTGGGGGAGTGTCTGAAGCTTCTAGAAGCTCCTGTGCTAGAGGTTGCTTGGTCAAAGGATGGATGAGAATCATGACCCAGATGCGAGGGTGGACTGATAGAGGAAGAAAACCCAGAAATAGGATGCTAGCATTCCCTCAATTCCATACTTAATTCTATCATAACAAACTTAAGATGTTTATTCCATCAAAAAGGAGACAGAGTTGCTTCAGGTCTTCAAAAAAATTTTTTATTTCTTGGAAGGCCATGCATCGCCTTCATCTGTTGTATTTCAAGTCACGTACATGTTCTTTTGTGGAAAGCACTGCCTGCTTTTCTTTTACAAAAATACCTAAAAATCATTTCAGGAATGTAGAGAAATATCCAACTTAAATAGTGAAAAAGTGTGCCGTAATTACTGCCACACTGCAGTCATTTCTGCATTTCCCATGTTTCTTAAGTAACTATCTTGTCTGATTATACACAGTGTAAAGGTACCTGCGTTATATTACACCTAATATAAAGGGCCTTCTCTGGTGGCTCAGCTGGTGAAGAATCTGCCAGCAATGCGGGAGACCTGGGTCTGATCCCTGGATTGGGAAGATCCCCTGGAGAAGGGAATGGCTACCCACTCCAGTATTCTGGCCTGTACAGTCCATGGGGTTGCAGAGTTGGACACGATGGAGTAACTTTCACTTTCTTTCACTTTCAAAGGTACCTGCTACTTCAAGGTACCTCCTAAAAAAGGGGAAATGTCAGCCATCAACATCTTTAGATCCTTTCAAAAGAGAAGGCAGCCTTCCCATTGACTACTGTGTTGGTGATGTTGTTTAGTTGCTAAGTCGTGTCCCACTGTCTTGCACCCCCATGGACTGTAGCCTGCAAGGCTCCTCTGTCCATGGGGTTTCCCAGACAAGAATAATGGAGTGGGTTGCCATTCCCTTCTCCAGGGGATCTTCCCAACCCAGGGATTGAACGCTTGTCTCCTGCAGTGCAGGAGGATTCTTTATCACTGAACCACCAGGGAAGCCCTATTGTGTTGTACACAAATGCAAACCTTAAAATTAAAAGGTAGGATTATTTGATGATGCCTTTTAGACTCAGATGGAAAGCATCCTGTTTATCCTTCAAGGCAGCATAGAGGAGCAGTGAAGGGTAGGACCTCAAGAGACAAAATTACTAGACTGAAATCACAGCTCTGCTCTGTCCTTGCAGTGTGACGTTGGGTACGTAACACAGTGTGGTCACAACACTTGGAAATGTGCTGGCAGAGGTGGGGGAGTGAGGATGATTCTATGGTTTATGGTTCAATCCCATGCCTGTTGTGCTTTAAGCAAAACCTAATTTTCACCCCTTTCTTGTTTTCATTCTTCATTTAATTAATTTCTTTGTATTTTTAAAAAGCATCCGTACAGTGGGAAAAAAATACCTATGTGTAAGATAAAATATCCCAGTTGTGTTTCTTACATAATTGTGTGAATAATGTTGGTATAATTAGTAGGATACATTAGTTTTTCATTAGTATGGGTAATATTGGTGTGTTAATAAAGAAAAAAAGACCAGAATGTTGCCAATCCAAAGACTAAATCCACAACTGCAGTGACATGATTTTATTTATTTATTCTTAGAAAACAAGAATGATTATTCCCATATTCAGGGGTTGAGGCAGAAGTTCAAAACTTTAGTTGTATTTCTGCTTGGGAAAATAGCAGAGATCTAAAATTAGTCTTAGAAGACCACAGATATGTACCCAGCCAAATTTAATATGGGATTTTAAAGTTCATGGAGTTAAATAGTTTAAGGCAGCACTGTACAAAGCAAATAGAAAGTGCACTTTTAAAAATTTTGGGGGGGGGGGAGTTTTATTTGGTAAGGTATCAAAATCATTTAAGGAATGTATTTACATTTTTATGATAATGATACTTAAAATACTTGGCATCATAAAAATTGTGTTAACTATGAAAATATTAACATAATAAGAGATTTTTCTTTTAAGGAATTTCTTTAGTAGATGTCATATTGGCTACATCAAAAGAAAACACTCCTTTGTGGTAAAAGTTCCTAATTCTAAGCTATGGATTTCTACACTTAGACTTGAGTTGCTAGTTATATGTGGTGATGACTAGTGTTAAAATTGTGATGTTATATCTACAAAAGAGAAACAGACTCTCACACACAGAGAACAGACTTGCAGTTGCCAAGGGGAAGGAAGGATTGGAAGTTCGGGATTAGCAGATGCAAGCTAGTATATATAGGATGGATGAACAACAAGGGCCTCCTGTGTAGCACAGGGAATTACAGTCAATATCCTGTGATAAATCATAATGAAAAGAATATGAAAAAGAATAGTTTTCATCTGTAAGTCAGCCTCAAATCAATTAATCCTCTGTAAGTCAGCCTCAAATCTGAGGGTGTGTGAATTCAGGTGACAGCAGTCATTTTTAATCTGAATCACTCAAGGACCAATTCTTAGTTCATTGGTCATGTCCTAAGACTAGCCACTCCCAATTCCTAACAGAGAAAATTGCTGGCATCACATTCTACATAGAAGGTTCCAAAGGGCTAATTTATATATTACTGGAGGGAAGGTGGGAGGAGATCACAGCATCCTGAACCCTCTCATTCTCCAGCACAGGCAGTGCCATCCACAATGGAATACACATGGGGAGAAACATGGCAGAACTCGCAAAAACATCTGAAATCAACAGCATACGTGTCTACAATAATGTACAACTTCCTTGAAGTTAGAAAAGCAAAGCAAAACAAGTGAGCTCCATCTTGTGGGAAGACCATCCTCTATCACATGTATCCGTTACCTGTGACTCTTAAACAAATGACCTAATATGAGGAAAAGTTTATCACCTGTGGTATGATTAGAACGATTTCCAGTAAATAAGGACTTTCAATAGCATTAGTATATGTGCTCACTTCTTGAAATTTAAAAATATTTTCAGGATATATGATACTAAATAGTTATAAGAGAAAAATCATGAGAAAAAGCTAGTTTGTTCTTGGGAAAAAAAGGAAAGACTCTTAAAGAATCATAGACATTTAGATCTATAATAGAAGGAATGAAAGTGAAAGTCACTCAGTTATGTGCAACCCCATGGACTATATTTACTACAGTCCATGGAATTCTCCAGGCCAGAATACTGGAGTGGGTAGCCTTTCCCTTCTCCAGGGGATCTTCCCAACTCAGAGATCGAACCCAGGTCTCCCACATTGCAGGTGGATTCTTTACCAACTGAGCCACCAGGGAAGCCCAATAGAAAGAATATTGGACATCATTTTAGTCAAATCTCCTCATCTGACTAGATGGGATGATAGCCTTTATTTCCTTTAAAATTGTAAATTATCATTTATAAAGCCCCATGAAAATTGGAACTCAACCAAGAGAAGGAGATCCAGTGTTGGGGCAAGTTGCATTGTTTTTAAAACTTGTAGTCAACAGTTCTGCACATGAGGGGTTTAAAATAAGCTGGAAGTTCCTCAAGGGAGAAAATATAAAAGAAGGAAATTGTCCAATATGCATCATATGCAGCCTAGGTCAGTGAGGGAATTAACAGGAAAGGTTAGTTGGCTGGAGTGAAAGAGCCAAAGAGATTTTGGTTTTGCTTTGTTTTTTTAATACTCTAACAGCAGGTATAGAAATAGCCCTGGCTGGCAAGAGTATAAATGCAAACTGGAAAATACTGGCCCAGATCCTAGGTATTTGGTGATGCATGATTCATGATGTTGCAGTCAGCTGTTTTATCTTGTATGTGTTTGATCTCTCTCCTCAACTAGACTCATTCAGGATCTATGCTGTAGATGACAGTCTGTTTCCTGCCCACCACATCTTACCTGGCACCTTAAGTGGCACTTCTTTATTTTTTAACTTTTATATAAATTGAAGCATAATTGATTAACAATGTTGTTTCAGGTGTACAGCAAAGTGATTCCATTATACATACAGAGGTATCTACTCCTTTTCAAATTCCTTCCCCATTTAGGTTATTATGGACTACTGAGCAGACTTCCCTATGCTTTACAGTAGGTCCTTGTTGGTTATCTATTATATATATATATGTATATACATATATATATAGTATGACTTCTTAAAAACTGGATTATCTATTAACTGTTGATTAATAACTGCACTTTATGTTCCTTAGCTATGTGATTCACAGGTAAAGAGTGATGAAGACGTACCTTTCCAAGTCAGATTCTCTCTCTGACTCTCTCTCCCCGGGAGTTCTGATTCCTTTCTCTGCCCTTTGTTCAAGACTTATACTAGGAGTGACAGCCCTCAGTACTCCACTAGCCTAAAGCTCTTTGTAAGCAGCAAAAACATTTCCTTTGTGAAAGTCTTAGCCATAATAGTGATACTATCTGCAAAAATACATATTTGGAATATTGCAAACCCCTATGTAAAATATACTAATGCCTTAGTTTAGAAATTTTCCTCTACTGGTTTTATTTTACTTTTCTTCCCCAAGTACATAAAAACGACCACAGAGGTATTTCTGCAAAATATTTCATGCTCTCTTTTGAAGATAACATAATGTTTTATAGATTTTTTTTTTTCCTTTCTGGCAGTCAATCATTGAAGGAAATTTTTTAAAGCATAGTAAGAAGAATTAACCTGGAGGGAAGAGGAGAGAGCAATGTCAATATTACTGACCATGGCACTTTATATGTAATCACGTACCTAATTCTCATGACCTCCCTACCCAGAAGGTGTTATGATGGTTCTGGTTTTACAGAAGAGGGAATTTAGAAACAGCAAGAGTTAAGTAACTTGTCCACAGTTACTCAGCCAAGAACTGGATTCCAGCCCTGGCTCCAGAGCTTTGTGCTTTGTCAGCGTACTTACAGTCCTTGAATGTACAGAAAGTATAGGAAAAGGGTCATTTCAATCTCAAAGTCATGGCTTGCAGTGTTTACTTTAGGGAAGATAAAAAGTGTATTGAGTTATCTGTGAATCTTTTTTTTTTAAGTTTTTTGTGTGTTTGTATGGGGTGGGGGAGTATCAGAATTACACTTGAACTTTGACCTCAGAGTGAGTTCGTGTCAACCCGGTGGTTTAGCTGAATTCTCTGAAGTCATCTTCTTTTCCTATCGGAATTTTGGGAAAGTTAAATAAATAAATAATCCTTTCGTGTATTCATTAATAATCTAAGGCCGAGTTTCCCAGTATCTTTTAAATAGTTTGTAGAGCTTGGGAAAACACAAAGATCCATTACCCACACGTGTTTTTGACATGACATTGGCCAGAGTCCCGCACAGCAGGCGCGCCCACCAATCGGACATGCCCCCGCATCGTTGTCGAGTGACTCCAGGAAGGCACTGAAGTCCCAGGCGGCTTCCCGCACTGCAGTTTACACTGAAGGATGGAGCCCTCGAGTAGGTCTCTCAGTTTATTAGCGATGCTGCCTCGTTGATGTGTTTAGTGACCTTCACTTGTAATTTTTGTGTGCTGTTTTAAAAACTTTTGTAAGTACTTGAGACTCGGGAGCTAGTCTCTAGTGGAAACATCTGTTTATTTCTATGACTGTGTCTAGCTAGGTTTCTTTGTGTTAGGTTTAAAAAAGGGATCGTGTCCTGAAATAAGGAAAATGGGTGGGGGAGGGGCACTGCACTGGGAGTTGAGGACTGGGGCTTGATCCCAGCCTCTGCCAAAACTGGTGCCCTGAGGAAGAAGGGTCAGCTCTTTGAAGGTCCCTGCTGAAAGAGCCAGGCCATTACTAAGCGTTAACTGTGAGGTGTGCCATGTTCTTGCTTATTGACTTTTTTTCCTACTTTTTTTTTATTAAAAAAAAATTTTTTTTTAAATTTGGCTGCATTGGGTCTTAGTTGTAGCATGCAAACTCTTAGTCACGACTTGTGGGATCTAGTTCCCTGACCAGGGATCGAACCTGGGGCCCCCCTGCGTTGGGAGTGTGGAGTCTTAACCACTGGGACACAAAGGAAGTTCCCCCACTCTTTTCTAGATTCTATTCCTATATAAGTCATTACAGGATATTGAGTAGAATTCCCTGTGGTGTACACGTAGATCCTTGTTAGTTCTCTGTTTTGTATATAGTAGTATGTGTATGTCAGTCCCAGTCTCCCAGTATATGCATCCCCCACCCTCACTTTTCCCCCGGTAACCACAAGTTTGTTTTCTGCATCTGTGACTCTACTTGTTTTTAAAGTGGATTCATTTGTACCCTTTTTTTAGGTTCCACATATAAGCAATATCATACTTGTCTTTCTGTGTTGGTGAGAATGTAAATTGGTACCGCTGCTATAGAGAACAGTGTGGAGATTCCTTAAAAGCTTATTGCCTTTTATCATCAGGCTTCTTTGAGCTCGAGCTACACATGAAAGAAGTATTGGATTGGCCAAAACATTCATTTGAGTTTTTTCATAAGATGTACTCTCCCAGGTTCTGTGGGAGCTTGAAAGAACATTAAAGAAGGTGCCTTTTCCCAGAGTTTAT
Source organism: Bos indicus (assembly GCF_029378745.1). NCBI lineage: Eukaryota > Metazoa > Chordata > Mammalia > Artiodactyla > Bovidae > Bos > Bos indicus. The sequence continues at coordinate 32,740,506 of NC_091772.1, forward strand.
CCATCAAAACATGGGCTACCTATGTTACAACAAATCTTCTTTGAAAATTCATTTCAGTAGTAACTTGGAGTTAAGATTTTTCTCCATGTCTCTTCTGTCTCCTCACCTGTAATAAACAGGACCAGCAATAAGCTTAGGAGAATTGGTCAGTGTCCATGTCTTGGGCCAAGAGGGCTGCTGCCAATAGGTACCCTTCAAACCAACCAAAATCCCCCAAACCTCCAGTGTGTTCCTACTCAGAGCTTTGGAGTCCTGGGCTACTGTAAGCACAGGACTGCAGACCAAAGGGCAAGAATAGACATTCCTGTTTGCTGGCACTGAGACGCATCAAAGGCCTGAGACAGGTGGGGCTTTAGTTAGGACGCTCAGGCTGTGACATTAGCCTGTAGATGTAGAGGTTATCTTGTCTAATATCTATATCTTACCCTAGTTATCTGGGAGAGACATATGTTCTTTTTCCTTGACCTGAGGTTGTCAGGTGATGTAATTGGGGTCTTGTTTTCTGATGGGCTTTGTCCCCAGTGAGGGTGTATGGATCACTTTTTTATCTTCAGTGTATCTCAAATGAGAATAAAGAATGCAGCCTTGGTGGCAATATAAATGGTGCAGCCACTATGGAAAACAGTATGGTGGTTCCTCAGAAAATTAAACATAGAATTACCTTATAATTCAACAATTTCACTCTGGGTGTACATTCAAAAGAATGATGGGGAACTCAGAGAGATCTCTGAACACCCAGGTTCAGGGCAGCATGATTCTCAATAGCCGAAACCTGAACATCCCAAGTGTCAATCAGTGGATGAGTAGATAAACCAAATGTGGTCTGTCCATACAATGGAATATTATTCAGCCTTGAAAAAAGAAGGAAACGCTGACACAGGCTACAGCACAGATGAGTCTTGAAGACATTAGGCTCAGTGCAATAAACCAGTTACAAAAGGATAAATTCTCTGTGACTCTCTTCATGTGAGGTACCTACAGCACCAAGATTCACAAAGAAAGGAAACAGAATGGTCGATGTCAAGAAAGAAAGCAACTTCCTTTTCCAGGAGAAAGGAGGGGTCTGTTTGGTTAAACTGTGAAGATTTAATACAACATGGGTGAGATTGGAGGTTGGTTCAGGCTGGGGGATGTTGCTGCTCTGTACCTGTCAACAGCTGAAGGCAAGGCAGCTGGTCCCCACTGGCCCAGCCCCAGATGTCAGGCTGTCTTGTTGTGATTGACTTAGTCAGCAAGAGGAGAATGGCATGCTGGCTGGTTAGCAGTGCCCTGGTCAGGGCTTCTGAGCCTCTGGCTCCAGTTGGATTGCATCCTGATCTGGGTTGTAATCCTGATCTATACCATCACATCATTCAGTCTAATACAAGCCTGGTTGCTAGATCTAGACTGATTTAGATTGAACCTAGGTTGATTAGACTCTAGATCCCTAGAATGAGGGGGGATGACTGTGAGCATAGGTGTAAACGTTTTTGTATGGCTGGTGGGTGGTTTAGTTGCTAAATCATGTCCAACTCTTGTGATCTCATGGACTGTAGCCTGCCAGGCTCCTCTGTCCTTGGGATTTCCCAGGCAAGAGTACTGGAGCTGATTGCCATGTCCTTCTCCAGAGGACCTCCCAAACTCCGGGATCAAATCCAAGCCTGGTGTACTGTCAGACAAGTTCTTTACCACTGAGCCATCGGACATTGCAAAGCCATGAGGAGCAGAGGAAGTAGAGAGAAGAGAAGAGGGCTCTGCTGTAGAGCCTCTCACTCTCCCTGCCCCCCGACAATCATTCATCTTATCCTTCGGTCCAGAGCCATCCAAGTAAGAGCACAGGGTCACCTTCTGCAGAAGGTCAAGTGTTGGTATTAGTTAACGTGGATAAAGGGAATGAAATCTACTGGTTTAACATGAAGCTGTTGCAGAAAAGACACATTCTCCTAGAAGACATGTATTTGTGTCACCAAAAAAGCCAGTAGTACCAAATCAACTATACTCCAGTATAAGATAAAATTTAGAAAAAGCCTACACCCCCCAAAAGAGTAGACACATTGAGCACCTCCTAACCTACTCACCGTCCAGCATCCTCGCTGTTCCCTGAGGCTGTCAGCATCCTTGGAGATGTGGTCTTCAGTGATCCAGACACCCATCTCCCCACCCCTTCCCTTTCTCACCCAGAACTTCGCAGCCCGAGCCCATCCTTCAGCTAAGATCACCTTTTGGAGAGTGTTTCATTCTGACATGGTAGCCGATCAAATAGGGAATGTGCCACGGAACTGGATATACTCCAGAGCCCAGCCACAGAGAATTATGCTCTTTCATAGGCCCAGGATACTGTGCATCAGCCACAGTGCCAAGCAAGGCAGACACAAAAATGGAAAATGGGAAAGAGGGAGAGGCCCTGCTGACCTGGGGATGTCACAGGCTAATAAGGGATACGGACACCTCCAATATGGTTACATATGCTATAGATACAGGAAGAACGATCAAGAGCAAAAAAAAGTAGCAACTCACTATTGAGGAGAGAGATGGGGAAAGACTGTGAATTGTGTTGCCCCAAAAAGATGTGTCGAAGTCCCAATCCCCAGGACCTGGGAACGTGACCTTATTTGGAAAGAGTCTCCGCAGCTGTAATTAAATTAAGATGAGGTCATACTCCGTTTGTTGGGGTTGAGGGGGCCTCATCCTGCATGATCGACATCCTTACAGGAAGAGAAAACTGAGATGCAGATGCATCCACAGGAGATGGCCTTGTGGAGACAGAGGCAGAAATGTACAAGCTGAGGCAAGTCAAGGACCACGGGCCACTCCAGAAGCTAAGAACCTTTGGAGAGAAAATGGTTCTGCAGACAGATAAGCAAACACAGAAAGTGGAGGCAGAGGACAAAATGAACTGCTCACAGAGGGGTGCCTGACCAGGTACTGGGACCCACTGGTGTGCCCCCGGATTCCAGGGCAGAGTGCAGCTGTAAGTGGGAGAGGTGGTGGAGGGACAGGCAGGAATCTGCCCAGACAGGGAGTGTGTGCCATGCTAAGACGTCTGGAGTCTTGATTCACTGAGCATTTCATGGCTGAATGATGGTGAAAAGGCATTCGCAGCCTCTCACGCTCCGGGTGCTGCTCGTGCCGTAACTTAGAGCATATCCTAGTTTGGACCTGATGTTGCCTTGTCCCCTGGAGTTCTTCCAGACGGAAGGCTTGGCCAGATGCAGGCTGACTCTCAGACTGGAAATATGGAGACTATTTTCTGAAACATCTCTGCTCCTTGCATTTGGCATCTGGTTTTCTATAGCAACTCCCATCTGCCCCAGACGCAACCTTCTGATTGGCATAGGGTATGCTCAGATCCAAACCGTGATTAAAATCTGTTTTGTTTCTCAAATTCTTGGCACCGTTTCTGCTTCCAATTCCAATCCAGTCCTCACTTAACAAAACCAAAACATTTGATAGCTAGTCTTCCAAGACTGGCTTTCCACGGTGCATTTATTCTGCACCGTGGAAAGCCAGGGTTTTGAGGACTGGTTCAGTTTTTCAATTCTTATTTTCTTATCACAAACCCACTTTAGTCTTTTTGTGTTTCTCATTATTTGATTAAGGATATTTCCAAATCTTTTCTGACTAATATGTTTTCCACCTAACGTGAGCCTGGAAAAAAAAAATCTAAGGGTAATCTAAGGAACTATTTGCTAAAATTTCTGAAAGGACCATTTCTAAGTGGTTTTAAATAGTGTAGCCTGAATGAGTCGACTGCCAAGGGGTGTGGCTGGGGAGTAATTCGAAATTCCTTCATGATCTCCTTGAAGAATGACGTCACATTTGCCTAGAATAGCTTCATTCAGATAATAGTAACTGTTACAGTGCTATTATTTTTAAAACAGTGTGGAAAAAAGTACGAAAGGAAGATGGCAGAGGCCTGAAGTCTGCGCCTCATCAGCTAAGCTAACAGCAAACCATTCAACTATTTTTGGCCTCAGTTTTCCAGAAAATGAAGGAGGGTCTGATTAGATTATTTCCAAAGTCTACAGTTGTGCAATCCCGAGTTTCTTTTTAAATTACAGAAGCAGTGTATACTCTGAGGAAATACTTTACCATTTGATGGCAGCTATAACCCAAATGCTTTTCTTAGTAAGTTCTGAACCTGGTGGGGGGGAAAAAAAAAGTCTTTTCAGGGATGGCCATATTTTTTGGCAAAGTCTGCCACCTAGTGGTGGCAAAGGTGGAAACAGTCTTTATACAGTTAACCCAAGTTGACCATTGAATACAATTATTGTACTCACTTTTAAAACCTTGAGTCTATTTAAAAGTAGGAAGTTGTTATAAATGAATATGGATCCTTATTTTTTTCAGATCCTATTTTTAGTTTCTAGACAACCCCCTTTCCACCCACCATGCCACCTCCCCGCAACTTCCCAATCTTACAAAGCACTAAATGCTTTTGTCTCATAGAAGGACTTGCGGGTTTTAGGCCCCGAGTCCACACCGTCAGGGCGTGTGTGCCTTATATTCATTCTGTGTATCCCTTTAGAATCTGCCATAGACAGCTACCTCTTCTGTGCGGCAACCTTACATGACCCTTGAGTAGCCTCATTCTAAAAAGTATTTAAAAATCTTAAGCACGAGTATTATCTTCATAAAAATATTGAATGACTGGAATCATAAGAATAGGTCACGCTCTGAATACTCATCCCAGAAAGTATGAGTATTCTATTGACATTAGAGAGATGCCGAAAACCATATCCTATTTGACATTTTGCTGGGTTCCACTTGGACCCTCTCTTGGACAATATTAGTTGGCAGTCCAAAAAAACATGTTGCAAAAGATTTGCAGTGACTCAAATAGCTAAGCATCTTTTCTTGCAGTTATAAAACAACCCAAAAGATGATTAAAGTCTGAAGAAAATTGTTTCCTACTCGAAAGGATCATTGCCCTCCTCTGCATTTTGGTAATTTGCCTGCAGTGACATGATGAGAAAGTGCAGGGCATAAGCAGGTAATTCATTATTCATCTTTCCCACCCCCCGCCCCTGCCCCAGGGAATAATTCCAACTGCTTTCTGAACACCTCCTCTTGATTTTTCTCAGAGATGCTTCAGACTCAATGATGTCCAAAACTGACCTTCCTCTCATTTCAGTTCAATTCAGTCTCTCAGTCACGTCCAACTCTATGCGACCCCATGGACTGCAGCACGCCAGGCCTCGCTGTCCATCGCCAACTCTGAGAGTTTACTCAAACTTATGTCCATTGAGTCAGTGATGCCATCCAGCCATCTCATTCTCTGTCGTCCCCTTCTCCTCCCGCCTTGAACTTCCTCTAGATCTGGCTTATTTCCGATCTTTTCTCCCTTAGAAAATGACACTTCTCACTAACCTGTTACACAGTTACACACATCAGGAATGCAAGAGTCATAACCTTGATTTCTCTTGAAAGCATTTATGCGTTTATTATCAAAAAGCAGAAAAAAACAAACAAAAAAACCAGAGCCAAGCTGTCTTAACAAGCATGTAAGGGAGGTGTTATTTTAGCCGCAGTTTTGTGGATGAGACTGCTAAGGAACAAAGTGGTGAAGAGACTTGTCCAACGTCATAGAGCTTGTAAGTGGTAGGCTGAGGATGTGAACCCAGTCGCTGGGATTTGGAATCTGTACTCTCACACTCTCTTTAAATCTAGGAAACTGTCTTTAAATCTAGGAAAAACTTAAAGCTCAAAATCATCATTATGTTTAATACTGATATTGAAATTTCAGACAATGCAACAGGACATGAATTACAAATAAAAATGAATATTGGAAAAATATGGATGATCCCATTTAAAAATTCATAAAATCTATCAAGTGAAAGGCATTTTAGAATAAAAATGTTTCAACAGAGGTAGATACAAAAAAAAAAAATACATGAGACACTACTACAAGAGTTTTTAAAATTCCTTGAAGAGGCTGTAACCAGAAAATTTTGCTTCTGTGTGCTGTGCTATGTTCCATTAAATATACAGGTGACCTATAAAGGTATTTGGAAAACAGAAATTAAAAGTTAATTAATAACAGGCATTAAAGTGAGGCAAGGGAAAATAAATGTAAAAACTAAGGTGTATTTGGATTTCCAAGGATAAACGTAGACGTATGTATGATGTAATTATGCTACAAGATAAGCATCTTCATTGAGGCCCCCTCTCTAGGGTAAATATGAATATAAGACTTGGAGGGGGATGGGACATTGGCCAAATGGATAGATTTGGCTAAATGGACCTCATTGGACAGTGAAGGATCAACTGTCATAGGTGGCTTCCAAATGAGTAGATTGCATTGGAGACTTGGATAAATTGAAGTGTTATAAATGCAATTAAGTAAAAATAGCTAAATTTTTTGAAATATGGAAAAAATATCAGACTTTATATATTGATATACATACTAATATTTTTTAGTTTATAAACTATCATTTTAACATTTTTAATAAAACTGAAACAGGTTTACCAAACATTCTGCTAGATATGAGAAGAATTTGTTATAGGACTTGGCAAGAATGCTAATAAATTCCCTCAATTTCATAAGCAATCTAGACTGGCTCTCGTATTAAAAATGACAAAAAATAAACACAAAGTTCCTGGTAAGACACTTATTTAAGTTTTAGAAAATGGTGATTCATTAGACCCCTAGATAGCAGTGAGGTAGGAAATTTTGTGTTTAACAGTAAGACCAGGGACTTCCTTGGTGGTCCAGAGGTTACGAACGAGTTTGATCCCTGATCTGGGAAGATGCCGCGGGCATCGGGGCAGCTAAGCCCATGAGCCACGGTGCCCTAGAGCCCGTGCTCCACAACAAGAGGAGCCGCCGCAGCGAGAATCCCAGGCCCCACAGCCAGAGAGTAGCCGCCACCTGCCGCGACTAGAGAAAGCCTGAGTGCAGCAACCAAGACCCCCCACAGCCAAAAGTAGATAAATGAAATTTTAAAATGCATTCCTTAATTATAATAAAAAAGAAAGCCTAAGAAACAAGAAGGCCAGCCTTCCTCCTTACTGGGACCACACTGGAGAATGGGAAAACGGGAAGAAAGAGGAAAGCACCCACACCCCCAAGACAGCCTGGTAGAGTTTAAAGAGCAAGGGTTTTGATGTCCAGGGGCTTTGAGCTGGAATCATAGCTCTGGCCCTCCCCATCAGGGTGTCCTTGGATCTGTCACTTTGCCTGGGAATCCTGTGTCCTCCACTATGAAACTAGTTAGTACTACCAGCAGAGCTGTGTTGTGGGGAGAGAGGATGCAAGGTGGAAGATGCTGGCTTTTGTCATTGACTGTTTTAATGTGCTAATTAGGAAGAGCCACCTGGCTTCTCCATCCTACAGTGTCCTTGCTGTCTGCTGCAATGACCTTGGCTGCAAGCCTATTACAAAATCAAAAGGGATTTTAAGAATTAAAAAAAAAAACCCATTCCAAAAAAGTTCCTTTAGGGACTTCCCTGGAGGCCCTCTAGCCAGAGTTCACCTTCCAGTGTAGGGAAGGTGGGTTCCATCTCTGGCCAGGGAGCTGAGACACCTCATGCCTCATGGCCAAAAAACCAAGACATAAAACAGAAGCAATATTGTAGCAAATTCAATAAGGACTTTAAAATGGTTCACATAAAAAAAAAATTTTTTTAAAGAAAAAAAAATGGAGTTCCTTTATAACCACAGATATCTGATTTCTTTGCTGAGATCCATATAGAATAAGATCATGGAATTCAGCAATGAATTTCAAATATTGGAATTTTACTTTTGAACCAAAATCATTTAAAAACTCACATTCAAATGGTGAGACCATTTCTCAACTTCCATTGTCAGTGGCATTGGGGGACCCTGAAGAATGTGAGGTTTCCTAATGTGCAAAGTAATCTGTCTTTTTCAGAAAATCACCAGGCGTCTGCGGGTGAAACGTGATACCAATTCATGCTCAGAGCAGAGACCTACATTAAGACCTCCATTAACACCTCAGCAGTTTTATCTGGGGGTTTTGATTTCATTAGCAAAGGTCACATTTCTGCACAGCCTCCCTGATCCTTTTGTCAACCTTATTTAGGAGGACTTGAGTGTCCTTAGGGTTTGTTAGAGAAGCATCCTTGGAAGAAGGAGGACTTGCTGCCCAGCACACACAAGCCCAGTGGCTGACAAATGTCCCCTTAATGAAGTCCACATCTGAAGCCCTCAAACCTGTGAGGATGTTACCTGATGTGGCCAAAGGGACTTGGCAGATCTTGTTAAGGATCTCGAGCTGGGAAGATTATCCCGGGTTATCCCAGCAGGTCTAATGTAATCACAAGGATGACAGGAGACACAGAATCAGAGAAGAGATGGTGACAATAGAAGCAGAGGTCAGAGGGATGCAATCACTTGCTTTGAGTTGGAAAGGGACCAGGAGCCAAAGAACAAGAACCCAGCCGCCTCTCAAAGCTGGGAAAGGCAAGGAAACAAGTTTCCCCTCAAGACTCCAGAAGGAGCACAGCCCCGCTGACACTTGGATTTTTTTTCCCAGTGAGACTCATTTTAGACTCCTGATCTCCAGAACTGTTAGGTAATAAATCTGTGTAGCTTTGAGCCAACGCATTTGTGATCATTTGTTACAGCAGCTTGTTGCTGTTCAGTCGCTAAGTCGTGTCCGTCTCTTTAGGACCCCATGGACTATAACATGCCAGCCTCCTCTGCCTTCTATCTCCTGGAGCTTTCTCACATTCATGTCCATTGAGTCAGTGATGCTGTCTCACCATCTCATCCTCTGTCACCCCTGTTCCTTTTGCCTTCAGTCTTTCCCAGCATCAGGGTCTTTTCCAATGAGTCGGCTCTTCACATCAAGTGGTCAGAGAACTGGAGCTTCAGCTTCAGCATCAGCCCTTCCAATGAATATTCAGAGTTGATTTCATTTAGGATTGACTGCTTTGATCTTGTTGTCCAAGGGACTCTCAGCAGTCTTCTCTAACACCATAGTTCGAAAGAATCAATTCTTTGGCGCTCAGCCTTCTTTATGGACCAGCTCTCACATCTGTATATGACTACTGGAAAAACCATAGCTTTGACGGTATGGACCTTTGTCAGTGGGAAACCAGTGTAGGCACACAGTATGTAAAACTACCCACCGTGTGTCTGTTGTATGTTTCTAGGTGAACCAGGCTGAAACTGCCAGAAGTAAACCTTCAGTGTTGTTGCCAGTGTTCTTTTTTTTTTTTTTTTTTGGCCAAACGAGTACAGAATGTGTTTAGTCTTTGAAGTTAGCCATGTGGTTACCTCTCTTCCACCAAGAATCAAGAAAGTCGGCTCCAACTAGGCATTATCCACTCCTGCAAGGTATATTCTAGGGCAGAGCATAGAGTTTTAATGTAAGAGAGGTTCAGAATCCTGGCAGCCCAGTGGTTAAGACTCTGTGCTTCCATTGCAGGGGGCACGGGCTCAATCCCTGGTGAGGGAACTAATATCTCTTGTGCCACACAGGACAGCCAAAAAGTAAACAAATAAAAATAAATTTAAAATCCTGGGGAGGTCAAGGCATAGGGTTAGAAGTGTTCCTACTTCAAGAATTTGCATTTATTTTTATTTTGGCTGTGCTTTCAAATATGCATTGTTCTTATATTAATCAGGAGTTGGGAAGCAATCTGAGGGATCCCTGGTGTGTGTGTTGGGGTGGTGCTGGTTGGAAAAGATGTGAAGAGTGAGCATTCACTGTGACCTGAGGAGGAAATGTTCAGAAAGGATGCTTCACTGGCTGTTCCACTCCAGGAATCCAGAGAATGGTTCTAAGTGGAAAATTCCAGTGCCCCCTGGCTCCCCAAGGGAAAAAGCCTTCAATGATTGGCTGGGTCATTATTGGTTAAACATTAGCTCTCCATTCAGACTTCTGAGCATTGAAGCCCCACTCCACTTCCCCTTGCTGTGTGAGCTTAAGCCAGTTAGGTAACCACTCTGTGCTCAGTTTTTCTGGATGGTGGTGACAGTTGTTTAGTCACCAAGTGCTCAACTCCGTGTCACCCCATGGACTGTAGCTGGCCAGGCTCCTCTGTCCATGGGATTTCCTAGGCAAGAGTACTGGAGTGGGTAGCCATTTCCTTCTCCAGGAGACCTTCCCAACCCAGGGATTGAACCTGCGTCTCTTGCATTGGCGGGTGGATTCTTTACCACTGAGCCACCTGGGAAGCCCTTCCCATGTGGTATGTGCATATGCATACATGTTGCTTCAGTTGTGTCTGACTCTGTGCGACCCGATGGACTCTAGCCTGCCAGGCTCCTCTGTCCATGAGATTCTCTGGCCAAGAATACTGGAGTGGGTTGCCATGCCCTCCTCCAGGGAATCTTCCCGACCCAGAGATCGAACCCCTGTCTCTTGCATCTCCTGCATTGGCAAGCAGGTTCTTTACCACAAGAGAACTGGGAAGCCCTCCTGTGTGGTAAATAGGTACAAAAATATAGCTTGAACAATTGGTGTGAAAGTTACAAGAAAAAAAAAGTGCTTCGCACATAGGAAGCACTCCGTAAATGTTAAACCATTGCTATAATGCTGACAACCTTGGAGAACATCAGAATTTTGAAAAGGGGAAACCAATAAGCTCCTAGTTCTCTATTTTTAAAAAAAATTTTTTTACCATATTTTCCCTACTTCCTCTGTCACATAAATAAGCCAAAGGTGCCCCCTGTGTATTGATCCCTATGTTGTTTATTTCCTCGCTGAGAGCTGAAATCTGTTAGCTCAAAAGCAGGCTGGTGCCAAATTCAGATTTGTATATATCCAGTTGTTTTAAACATAGCCCAAAGGAGCAGATGTTGACCCCTTTTGCGCCTCTTTGATTTGCATAACCCACGAAATCTCACCTCACATCTGCCAGCCATAGATGAGTTAGAGCCTTGTGGTTACGAGGCTCCAGGAGGTTCCAGCTCTTTGAGGTCTCTGACCCAGAGACTCCTCGCCACGTTCTGGGAGACATCACACAGATACTGTAAGCCCCGCTTCCACCCCGTCTCCTTTGAGAATTCCCTGGTCATCCTCCCCTCCTGAGTAGCAATCCCTACGTGCCATAGGCTCTGGACCAACATCCGCTGGAAGGGACATCCCCCAGATACAAATCTGTCGGTTGCCTAAGAAAGCTTGTGTGACCTTGGGTCACATCTTTTCCTTTGATCAGCCCCCAAATCTCTCAGACTCCCTGCATCCTCTTTTCCCACTAACACCAATTCCTGAAGAACATTCAAGCGTATTTTTGCTTCTGCCTCTTGTAAGAAGCCCACGAGAACCAATGGGCAGAGAAGCACATGTTTTACTTGCTTTAGAGTTGCCCCCATTTGGGATATGAAGGGTTGGATATGGAACAATTGTTAGGAGTGTCCAATGGCTCAAATGATTCTATTCATTCTGTCCCACATTTAAAAAAAAATCATACACTATGATCGTAGGTGTATCTGTTGGTACTTTCCAAAATAAAGCTACTGAATGAGAAAAAATGAAATTCAAATGTATAAACTTAAGCTTAGAAAGTCAGTAGACAGGGAACACTGTTCAGTATTCTGTAATAACCTAAATGGGAAAAGATTTTGAGAAAGAATAGATACGGAATCACTTTGCTGTACACCTGAACCTAACATAACAATTGTTATACAGCTGTGCCCCAATATAAAATAAAAAATTTAAAAAGAAAGTCAGTAGAAAGCCTTACTTCTCCAGAGCCAATTAAGTTGATGTTAGGACCCAAACGAAGGAGGAAAAATGTTTATGTCAAACATAATGAGTTGGTTCTTTCAAAAAAGGAAACTTCATAGTTCAGTTATTTTGCTTTTGGAACTATCTGGTTCATAAATGAGAAGAATAAAATACTACTGGCTCTGATAGTAAAAGAAATAATAATTGGGCAAATACATGACTTTTTTTTTTTAGAAGTACTTTATCCCTAACCAGATGACGCTCCCCAAGTTCCACTCCCTCTGATCTTAAAATTGAAAGACCATTTTCTGTTACATCTAGCATTCTTGTAGGCTCCTCAACTAATTAAACCAGACAGGGGAAGGGGAAAAAATGAGATTGTCTCATCCAGTTCTTTGCTTCCATGTTGCTCCATTGTTAGTTCAGGATTATTAAAAGATGAACTTCTTTTGAAGGCATCTGAGAAAGGAATGTTTGTGATCTCACTCGACATATCTGAAGTTCTTCCTGTTGTTCTGTTCTGTAATTTTATATCTTTATGACCAGCATCTTTTCATAGTCCATCACCACCCCCATTGTCCTCACTTTCCTCCTGACTCTGTGTAGGCACTGTGATCATACAAACACTTTCAGCTCTCTCTCTCTCCCTCTCCCCTCCCCTCTCATTCTCTCTGTGTGTCTTATTCTAGCTCTCTGCCTTTGTCCAGTACTCCTGGGAAACCCAAGCCAGGCTAAACACGACTCTTATGGACCCTTTGCTTAAACTTGAGTCGATGAACATGGTAGAAGGAAAAAGCACTCTGTAAGGACTGTTTTCTCTAAGTTTAGCACCACAAATGTCAGCGTGCTCTCGGTGCCACTCATCAGCCCTTGTTCCCTGGCCCTTCCACTTGGCCACTCCTAAGATGCCTCCCCTTTGTCCTCCATCTCCAATACTTTCTCATCTTCTCACTCTGTTAATCACCTTTCTTCTGATTTCATCTGAGAAAACAAGAACTCTCCCCAAAGCCCTTCCTCCCACTCCCTCTATTAAACCTGGTGGTACCCAAGCCCCTCTGCCCTCCTTCCTGTTACAGTGGGTGAACTGATCAAGAGCCCATCTTCGTGCATGGGTCCCATCCCCTCTGGTCCACCCAAGGACTTTGCTTCTACTACAATCTCTCCTGAAGCATCCCTCTCCCTCATCTCTTTTCTGTAATATCTCCATTCAAAGGAAAACATTCTTTATTCCCATATTCTATTGAAGCCATGTTTTCATTTTTCCTCGCTAAAGAATATCTCCTTGAAAACAGCTCTCTCTACTCACTGTAGCAAGTTGTTTTCCCTCCTTCTTAATGGAACTTATTTCAGTCAGACTTTTGATGAAGCCCCTTCATTGACTGCAGTCTCTCATGATCATCAGGAGCCTCTACAATGGTCAGATCTCAGTCTAGTCTACATCTAACTTGACTTTGGTTGGTGTTGAACAAAGCCAGTTACTCCCCTCCATGCAGAGCATCACTCTCCAGTTTTCTCCCTCCTTCCCTCACTGCTCACTTCTTTGTTGGGTTCTCCTTTTCTTCTGACTTCTCAGTGGTGCCATGCCCCAGGAATCAGTTTCCAGACCCCTTCTCTGTGCATATTTCTCTAGGGACTTTCACTAAAGGTCATGGTCCTAAAGATCATATACGCTGACTTCCAAGTTTATAGCTCAACCCAAGCCTCTTTCATTTATACTAGATTGCCTGCTTGACATATCCACATTGGTATCCTTTAGGTCTCACCAACAGAGAAGGCAATGGCACCCCACTCCAGTACTCTTGCCTAGAAAATCCCATGGGTAGAGGAGCCTGGTAGGCTGCAGTCCATGGGGTCGCGAAGAGTCAGACATGACTGAGCGACTTCCCTTTCACTTTTCACTTTCATGCATTGGAGAAGGAAATGGCAACCCACTCCAGTGTTCTTGCCTGGAGAATCCCAGGGACGGGGGAGCCTGGTGGGCTGCCGTCTATGGGGTCGCACTGAGTCGGACACGACTGAAGCGACTTAGCAGCAGGTCTCCCCAAATCCATATCCCCCTCGAAACTGTTTTTTGTTTGTTCGTTTTCTCCTCCCAAGTCTGCTCTTCCCTAAGTATTCCTCTTCCTAGTGAATGGAACTACCACTCACGTAGTTGTCTAACCCTCATCTGTCCCCCTTCCCAAATTAGCTTATTCTTGGCTCCTCTTTTTTCCCCTCTCCAACATGAAATTCTGGGTCCATTCTGTCACCTAACCTTTATTTTTTAATTTTTAGTTTATATTATAGTTGAGTGACCATGTATTAGTTTTAGGTGCACAGCAGAGTGATTCAATTTTGTGTGTGTGTGTGTGTATCTCTTCTTTTTCAAATTCTTTTCCCATTTGTGTGATTTCGGTGTATTGAGTAGAGTTCTGTGTACTGTGCATTAGGTCCCTGTTGGTTATCTGTTTCAAATATAGCAGTGTGTACATGTCAGTTCCCTTCCACTTTTCCCCTTTGGTAACCAGAAGTTTATTTTCTAAGTCTGTGAGTCTGTTTCTGTTTTATAAGTAAGTTTATTTATATCATTTTTTAAGATTCCGCATATAAACAATATCATGTGTTGTCTTTATCCGACTTCCTTTACTTAGTGTGATCATTTCCAAGTCCATCCATGTTGCTGTAAATGGCATTAGTTCATTATTTTTTATGGGTAGTATTCCATTGTGTGTATACACACATACATACACACACACACACACCACATCTTCTTTATCCATCTGTCAATGAACATTTAAGTTGCTTCTGTATCTTGGCAATTATAAATAGTGCTGCTATGAACATTGGAGTACATGTACCCTTTTGAACTTACACTGTTGGTGGGAAAAGTAAATTGGTACAGCCACTATGGAAAACAGTATGGAGGTTCCTTAAGAAACTAAAATAGAGCTACCATATGATCAGCAATCCCTCTTCTGGGCATATATTCAGAGAAAAACATGGTTGTCACCTTACCTCTAAAATATATCCAAAATCCTGCTGCTGCTACTGCTATGTCACTTCAGTCATGTCCAACTCTGTGTGACCCCATAGACGGCAGCCTACCCGGCTTCTCTGTCCCTGGCATTCTCCAGGCAAGAGTACTGGAGTGGGGTGCCATTTCCTTCCAATGCATGAAAGTGAAAAGTGAAAGTGAAGTCGCTCAGTCGTATCCGACTCTTTGTGACCCCATGGACTACAGCCTATCAGGCTTCTCTGTCCATGGGATTTTCCAGGCAAGAGTACTGGAGTGGGGTACCAATGCCTTCTCCAACCCAAAATCCTACCACTTTTCAATGTTTTCCCCCACAAATACTTTCAGACCAAGCCCCTGTTCCTCACCTGAACTATTGCAATAGTTTCAAAAATGCTATAAGACTTAGCTCCTGGGCGTCTTCATACAGCAGACAGAAAGCCACTTGTAAGATGTAAATCAAATCGTGTGTCCTTTTCAAAGCTCACCAATGGCTTCTGTTTGCAACTGGAATAAAATCCAGTCCTTACACTGACCTGAAGATCCTAAATGATCAAGCCTCTGGGTGCTCACAGGGCTCCAACCACAGGTACTGTCTTGCTCTTCCTCCTGTAGGTCCAGGACACTCCCTCTCCAGATGTTTGCCTGGATCTTTCCCCCCAGGTGGTCACATGTCTCACTCTTCGGCTCAAAGTTCATCTTTCTAAAAGGGTTTCCCTGACCAACTTATATATAATAGAAACTTACACCTCCACTATTCTTCTTTATCTCTCTTCACACAATTCAGAAAAAATGCATATTGACACTTCTTAACATTTGTTTTCATTTCCATTGCCTGCCTGAATCCATGAAAGCTGAAGTTGTGAGTTGTTCACTGGTATATCTCCACTGTCTGAAATGGGGCTTGATTCACAGAAGGTGCTTAGAGATATTTTTTGAGTGAATGGAAAAGTCCAACAAATTCTTATTATTTGCCCAGCAAATAATTGGAAATAGCAATTAAGTCTTAGCTTAGGCTGGTAACCCCAATTAATTTTGTCTTTCCCCAAGGCCTTATTCTTCAACATCAGCTTTGCATTTCTTCCCTAATCTTTCTCTTTGAATATTTTTTACTTATGTTGGGAAACTTAACCCTAGACTGTTGTCTCGCCAATTGTCTTAATGGATTCAATTTTTCCTCTGTTTTTTCATGAATGTGTCAAATTTTCTGTTTTTTAAAATTTCCCATTACCAGTTAATTTCTACCTGTCCTCTATATTTTAATATAAATAATTATCTTTTTGCATTTATTTTCTCTGAAGGGATTTTTTTCCTCACTAAATTTGTTTTGTATATTATTCTTGGTCCTTTGACTTTAGCCTGGTGTTTTCAATGTCAAGGAATATTTCAGGGTATTTATTCATTCACTTATCTAACCAAAAAACCAACTATTAAAACCCTATTATGTACTCACAGCATAATTTGAAAAGGACCCAACAGTAGTAAAAATATCAGTTTATTTTCACAGATGAGCTTAGTAGAAAACAGAAAGTTTGGCAATCTGGGAGAATATTTCCATGAAATTCTCAGCAAACTCTTAACAGAGCCTGCACAAAATTTGACTCTAAAAGTGTTATTTTCTTACTTTGTTTCTAAATGGAAAAATTTGGATTTTATGGAGCTATCCAAAGTCCTGTTTAGTGACTATCTACAGAATTTTGGCTGCCCCTTGGACCAGTTAGCACTTCTTCTTAGCTCACACACCCAGGAGGTACCCAGTAATCTTCCGGAACCAAATGGGGCCTCCCAGAGCAATCCTTTCATCTTCTGAAGTAATTAAATTAATCTGGAAGCACTCAGTTTCATATTAGGGTAGAAAAGAATAATACTACATGCTTTCCTTTGAAAAGCACATTAAAGCTTAAAAAAAAAAAAAAAAAAAAAGCCCATTAGTAAAACTATAAAATACAGACTTCCCTGATGGTCCAGTGGTTAAGACCACACTTGCAGTGCAGGGGGTATGGGTTTGATCCCTGGTTGGGGAACCAAGATCCCACATGGTGCACCTCTTAGCCAAAAAAAAAAAGTTAAAAAAAAAGAAAAGGAAACGTATAAAATAGAAAATGAACCCAAGGTGATATTAATGCCTAATATAGTAGTCTGTGTTTTAGAGAACTTGCTAAGTGATTTTGGGCATTTATTATCATATAGACTTGTTAGTAATTTCAAATGTAGTTCATTTCTCCTAAAATGCGGACAGCCAAATACTTTGCTGTGCCTTTTCTAGCTTCTGTCTAATCCTCCAAAAACAGTCTTAAAGAAACGTGAAAATTGGCCAATTTAATGGCATGCTGCAAGGCCGTTACTGTTTGAGTGTTAACACATTTTTTTGAACTAGTCCTTCGGGCCTGTCTGCCCTCGGTTTTAGCTCATCATTTTTGAAGTTGTCTGGTCTAAATGTGGAAAGGCTTCAGCAACCTAAGCCTTACTTTTGGACAAACTAAAGATTAAATATATCCAGATGGTTGTGAGCATCATATAGCCACACTGTAGTTGAGTGTAGAATGAAAAACACAGCAAATTCCTTTTGAACTTGGGCTTCTTCTGTTACCATCTCCGCATCTCTGCTCTCTGAAGCCCTCATCGAAAGACCCAACATCACACAGGCATAAGCTCCAATTCCCTCCCAGGTCTGTTCTTATTTCCCGAGTATACATCTGCTGAAACCACTTTCTTTTTCCTGTTATCTGAAATGTTTCTATGAAAATGAAGGGGGTTAGAAGAAAAGCCATTTGCTTTAACTACAACTGCAAATGGAGATGGGGTAGGCTTGTCTTTTTTTTTTTTTTTTTTGGTGGCTGCACCACGTAGCCTGCGGATCTTAGTTCTCCAGGGATCAAACTTGTGCCCCCTGCAGTGGAACACAGTCTTAACCACTGCGCCACTAGGGAAGTCCCGGGGTGACCTTGTCTTAAGTGTTTTTCTCTTTCATTATACTGAATACACCCAGCTTGATTACTCAATCTGTGTTGAACAAGCTTCTTAAAATCAGTCTTAAGATCATTGTCATTTAATTTTTATCAGAAGGTCATCAGTCAATGAGAAATAGTATTCAGTGGATTTGTTTGAAGGACAGAGTCCATCACTGTTGGAAACTCTGGAGGCCTAGTATTTGGGGTCAAGAGCTTTGGAGTTCAACAGATCTGGGTTCAAATTTTTACTGCTTATGTGTTGTAGGGCCTAATCTCTGAAGTCTGTTTCCTCATTTTTAATTTAAGGATAAATAATAATGATACCTTCTTCAAGTTGATATGAGGAGTAAAGGAATAATGCGTCCTAACGTCCACATCAGTAGATGTTAAGTCTTTTGGTTATTGCTCTTGTTGATACTCAGGGATCAAGCCATATCTGTACAGAGTTAGGTGTCTTGGCCTGCTCATTCTCCCCTGACTCCCCCAGAGTATTTTATTGAATTCCCTGTGGTGTGGGACTTAGTTTCCAGCCCAGGTCAGTCTAAGAAGCAACTCTTTACCGCCCATAGTGGCATTTCCCCTTAAGGGTGCCCCCAGGAGTGCTGTTTATCACTTTCCACAATTCTCCTTTTCATGGGGACCTCCAGGAGAATTCAGGGTTCCATGTCAGTGCCAAGCAGAGACATCCTTCTGAGCATTTGGTTTATTTTAAGCTCATGGACAGTAAATTACATAACTGACCGAGTTTCCCTTCTTGAGTTGGCTGCTGGAAAGCTTAGACCCAAATGTATGGCTCATTTGTCGGCAGTGCATTGGTTATTATGGGATGCATTTTGTGTCCTTTGCTTTATTGTTTTACTTTTTTATTCTCTCTTCTCTTTCAAGCAAATTAAATGTTATTTTACAATTTATTCTTATAAGTTGCCTAAACTAACTGCTGAAGCAAGGTGAGGCATACATAGATAGAAAAATACAGAAAGAAAGAATGTGGAGTCATTCAGTCATGTCCGGCTCTTTACGACCCCATGGACTACGTGTAACCTACCAGGCTCCTCTGTCCATGGGATTTTCCAGGCAAGAATACTGGAGTGGGTTGCCATTTCCTTTTCTAAGACAGAAAAAATAGATACAGATATATAAATAAGGCTTCTAGTAAGTGAGCCTGTATAAATGGCTTAGAGCTTGTCTATCTAAAATATGTTTAATTTTTGTCAGAAGATACTTGTTCTATCAAATGAATTTTCCAGTGGGTAAAATTTCAGATTTTGCATGAAAGAGAAAGGAACAAGTTCAAAGATGGGAAAGTTTTGCATGAAGGTAAGTTTGATTTGGGAAGCCAGTAGGGGAACCACTGAGCTCTTGATGGAGAAATGTCTTGTATGATTGGATTAGTTAATTAGCTTATTCATTGTGTACAACCCCAGGGTCAGCTTATAAAATGAATTTTTAACCTTTCATAGAGAGCATAAGACCATGAGCTCAGAAGCCAAACTCCTGGTAGAAGTCCTGGCTCTGTCATTTCCTTGGGTAATTGACTTAACTTCATTGTGCCTCAGTTTCTTTGTTTACTTTATGACAAGTAAGGTATTTTAAAAATTTTTACACATGGATTATATATCTGTCCAAGAATTCTCAAATCTATGAGTGTTTCATGGCAACTTCAGAGAAAATGTGTGTTTTCTTTCTTGGTCTTTCCAAACAAACAGAAAAGCAAAATAGTTTCTGTGAAATATTTTATTGTGCTAGCATTATAGATTTGTTTGTGAAATGTGACACCATAAATAGTGTGTCTTGCCTTTTTCCACCCAAAATATTAGTGTTAGTCACTCAGTGATGTCCGACTCTTTGCAACCCCACGGACTGTAGCCTGCCAGGCTCCTCTGTCTATGAAATTTTCCAGGCAAGAACACTGGAGGTAGCCATTTGCTTCTCCAGGGAATCTTCCTGACCCAGGGATTGAACCTGGATCTCCCACATTGCAGGCAAGTTCTTCAATATCTGAGCCACCAGGGAAGCCCCTTTCTACCCAAAGGTCAGTGGTTTCTTTTTCACATATGTATTGTATTTCCTTAGAGCTATAATGAGTGAAAGGAATGGATGCAATGTATTCTCTGCAAAAATAGTGTCATATGGAAAAATTTAACACACAAACATTCTTGGCTGTTCTCCCTCTTCTTCCTTGATGCCTCTACCTCTTATACTAAAGAGAATATATCTTGCCTATTCAGCATTGAAAGAAAGTAAAGAGCTACAGAAATTAAGCAAATCTACCAAATATGAGGCTGGGGCAGGCAGGTTGAGGGAGAAAGAATCTGGAAACTGGCAGCTGGGAAGGGGGTTTTTTGGTGTGTCTGTTTGTGTCCAGAATTGAAGGCAGCCTCATCAGGGGCTTTAGGGTAGAAGGGAATTAGGGAGGGAAGGAAAGGGATTTTTTGAGAAATGTTGCAGGAGGGTATAGGATTCTCTCTAATGTTCACTCTGAGCTATGCAATGAAAAATTGACTTTTGGATGTTCAATTGATTTTTGTTGTTGGATTGTACTTCTTTCAGTAGGATTGAACTACAAGAGATCTGAGTTTTATTAGGGTTACATAGTTTTCTCACAGTCTTGAATTGCACCTGTGTATTCTAACTTTGTAACACAAACTATGCTTTAAACTTGTCATTTAAGTTCGTTGCACATTTCATGTTTATTCATTTTAAAAGTATGACTTCATCTCCTCCAATTACTTTGCATGGAGTTATTTTATTTACTTCCGCCCTTCTCTGTAAAATGAGTAGAATAAGCAAATGATGATGCTGTCTTTACTGGGAAGAAATGCCTTGTTGTTGGTCTGAAAAACCACAACAAACACTCAGAAAGAACAGCACATAAAAAGAGAACCCAGACACCTTGGTGAGAAATAGAAAGAAAGAAGTTTCAGTCTGTAGAAATTGGAATAAATTACAGGGGTGCGTTTTGGTGGCTAAAAGAGTCAAGTCCAGTGTAAATGCAAGATAGAGATAGAGACTAGATAGAGACTCTGCTCAGGATGCTAAAGAGAGGATTGGCCAAGAAAAGGAGCAAACTGGGACTGACCTGAAAATAAAGATGTATCATGGATTGCCCTAGCAGAAGCTGCGCTTCACAATGGATGGTAGTATCAAGAATGGAAAGAATTGGGCCACAAGTATCTTTTCCACTGGGCTTCTTTTTTCCATTTTCTGTACCTGTCTTTGTCGCCCAAATATCTCATAGATTCCTCCTCTTACCTTACCTACCACCTCCACCACCAGGGACAAGGCATTGTTATCTTTCACATGCATGATTACAGCAGCTTCTTAGCTGGTCTCCATTTCTTCTCTGGACATCTTTCCATCTAGTTTCAGCTCCATTACCAATGTGTGTTTTAATTTTTATTTATCTATAAATTTATTTTGGCAGTGCTGGATCTTTGCTGCTGCTAGTGGGCTTTCTCTAGGTGCAGCAAATGGGAGCTACTCTCTAGCTGGCGGTTCACGGGCTTCTCATTGCGGTAGCTTCTCATTGCAGAGCAAGGGCTCTAGGCTGCAGGGGCTTCAGTAACTGCAGCACATGGGCTCAGTAGTTGCGGCACGCAGGCTCTAGGGTGCAAGGGCTTTAGGAGCTGTAGTGCACAGGCTTAGTTGCCCCACAGCATGTGAAATCTTCCCGGACCAGGGATGGAGCCTGTGTCCCCTGCATTGGCGGGTGGATTCTCAACCACCCGACCACCAGGGAAGTCCACCAAGGTGTGTTTAAATGATGCTCATGCCTGTCGACTGTATGAATAGAATCCCACTGCTCTTAATGTAAAGGTGAAAATCCTCAGCTCACATCTCCTGATGTGGCCATCATCTATCTCTCCATCCTCATTTTGCCCCAGTCTCCCTCTTAGTTTGTTCTCCAGCTGTTTACAGGTAGCATCTCCCTTCTGACACAAAGACCTTTGTCAATAATGTTCCTTCCATTGGACAGGGCTACTCTGACCCCTTCCCCTGCCTCAGCCCTGCTCCATTTGGTTAATTCCTTTCTAGCTTCAGACAGCTGCATCATAGCTCTTCTTCAGGGAAGTTTCCTGCCTCGTTTGATTCTAGAGGGTGTCTGCTCGCTCTACATTTTCATAGTATTCTGTACTTTCAGAGAACTTACTGGTGCCTAATTATGTTTACCTGATTATGGACTCAACTTGTCTTTCTCCCTCCCTGTAGTCCAAGACCACAATTACTTCACTGGTCTTTTTATCCACTAAGACCAAAGCAAACACTCACACATGGCGAATAGCACTCCCTTGGTGTTGTTGACTGAATGGATGAATGTAGATGTTGGGCTTCTTTTTTTGTTTCTGTTTTTAACTGAAATTAGTGGATAACCCGGATTGGGACAAAAAAATCTGAAAAAGTAATATATATAACCAAGTCACTTTGCTGTGCATCTGAAACTAACACAATATTAACACAAATATTGTGTAAACTAACACAATACACTTCAATTTAAAAAATAAATATTAAAAATTTTTTAATTAAAAAAAATAGTGGAGAAGTTTTTGGTGCCCTTAAGAACCTCCAGACTCTGCGGGACTTCACCTTCCAATGCATGAGGTATGGGTTTGATCCCAGGTTGAGGAGCCAGGATCCCACTTGCCTCATGGCTGAAAAAAGAGAGATAAAACAAAAGCAATATTAAAATGGATTCAGTAAAAACTTTAAAATGGTCCACGTTAAAAAAAATAAAACATGCTAGATTCTGAATGGTTGCAGTTATAACAACAACATAGTCTGAAGGAAGAGTTCACTGAGTACGTATATGGGCTGCAGTCTCTGGTGAGAAGAGGGCCATTCATTTCCTGAAACCAGAGCCACAGAAGAGTCATAAGCACTCAGACAGCATCAGCCCCAACAAGTAAGCTTCAGCTCCTCTCTGAAAGCTTCTCCAGATACAGTTTCATTCATTGTCATCAAAGAGTTTCTCCAAAGCATCACTTTATCCTATTGGACACCCTCTGTGTACTTTATCCCTTGTAACCACTAGTAATGGAGAAAGTGATCAGTAAATAAACTTGAATCCTCATCCTTTATAAAGACTGCCCAGAAGTAAATCTCTTAGAACTTTTCAAATTCCTGACCTTGACATCCTAGGCATTCCTTTGCAGTTCTATTGAATGAGTTGTTTATGTCATTCTACCTCTTGTTGTCACTTTTTAATACTTTACTTTTAATATATCTCACGTTTAACAACCTAGCAAATTTAACAGTTCATTAGGTTTGTGGTTTGGCTACATGAACCCAATAGCTAGTTTTATTGACCTGATTTGATTTAATTATTTAGTAGACAGACATTTAGGGCAGACAACCACAGTAGTTCAATAACTTATTTTCTCACTAATAGAGAGTGATCGACTAGTTTTTACAGCCAAACAGGATGGAGCTTTTTTTATTTCCTATTTCTTAATAGAACCACGGAAAATTTCATACTGAAAGGCTTTGATGGTTCTGTGTGATAAAGTGTAAACTCCTTGCTGTGATGTTCAAAGACATCCACGGTCTCACCCCAGCTCAATCTCCTGTTCCAGTCTCCTGATGAGACTGCCTTCTTGTCACTTGTTCCCACTCCCATTCCCTCACCTCCTCCACAATCTGTGGATTAAGCATTTATTCCAGAAACTCTTTGAGGTACTAGTTGGCCAAAAAGTTCGTTAGAATTTTCCTATAATATCTTATGGAAAAACCTGAAGGAACTTCTTGTCCAATCCAATACTTTTAAAATACAGGTTTAGCATCTATGGCTGGGGTCTTAAACAGTATAAGCAGATCTCACTCTATTGCGCTTCACAGATACGGCATTTTTGATAAATTGAAGGTCTGTGGCAGGCCTGCAGGTCTATTGGTGCCATTTTCCCAACAGCATTTACTTTGTGTCTTGGTGGTCCCATCTGGGTAATTCTCACATTATTGCAGACTTTTTCTTTATTATTCTACCTGGTATGGTGATCTGTGGTCAGCACTCCTTGATGTTGTGACTGACTCAGTGAAGGCTCAGATGAAAGTTAACTTTCTTTAGCAGTAAAGTATTTTAAGGTATGTACATTGTCTTATTAGACATAATGCTATTCACACTTAATAGACTACAGTATAGTATAAGCATACCTTTATATGCACTAGGAAACCAACAAACTCCTGGGACTCACTTTGCTATCTCAGCCATTTTATCGCAGTGATCGGGAAGTGAACTCTGTATCTCT
Source organism: Bos indicus (assembly GCF_029378745.1). NCBI lineage: Eukaryota > Metazoa > Chordata > Mammalia > Artiodactyla > Bovidae > Bos > Bos indicus. Next base: position 32,764,309 of record NC_091772.1, read on the forward strand.
GAGGTCTGCCTGCATAGGGTTTGGTTCTCTTTTATGTGCTGTATAGCCCAGGAAACTTATGGGAAAAGAATCTGAAAGAGAATAGGCATCTGTGTATGTATAACTGAATAACTTTGCTGTATATCTGAAACTCACACAACATTGTAAATCACTTACACTCCTCTATAAAATAAAAATATGTACCAAATGAACCTATGAAACAGACAGAATCACGAATATAGACAACAGACTGGTGGTTGCCAAGGAAGAGAGGGTTACCGGAGGGGTGGACTGGGATGTTGGGGTTAGCAGATGTAAGCTTTTGTATGTAGGATGGATAAACAACGAGGTCTGACTGCATAGCACAGGAACTCTATTCAATATCCTATGATAAAACCTGTTCAAAATCTTATGAAAATAATATAAAAAAGAATGTATGTGTGCGTGTATATATATATATATATATATATATATCTGAATCACTTTGCTGTACATTAGAAATTAGCACAACACTGTAAATGAACTATAAGTGTTAGTCATTCACTCGTGTCCGCCCCTTTGTGACCCCGTGAACTGTAGCCCACCAGGCTCCTCTGTCCATGGAATTCTCCAGGCAAGAATACTGGAGTGGATTGCCATTCCCTTCTCCAGGGGATCTTCCCAACCCAGGAATCGAACCTGGGTTACCTGTTTTGCAGGCCGATTTTTTACCTTCTGAGCCACCAGGGAAGTCCAAGAATACTGGAGTGGGTTGCCATGCCCTTCTCTAAGGGGACCTTCCCAACCCAGGGATCGAACCCAGGTCTCCTGCATTGAAGGCGGATTCTTTACCATCTGAGCCACCAGGGAAGCTAAATGAACTATACTTCAATTTTAAAATTTGTTAAAAAGGTAATAATGGAATGATAAAAACAAACGAAAGAGTCCAAATGTAAGCGACATAGGGCTGGTTTGCCAGCTGCACTGCGCTAGGGACACGGGCTTTCTGTCTTGTTGCTCTTCTCTTCTAAACATGAAGTATCCTTTAATGTAGGCAGATGTCCCAGCTCCCAGCAGTTTACCTCCATTCAAGACAGCAAGAAAGGGAGAACAAGAAAAGGGAAGGCATTAAGTTTCGGCACGTGTTATTTCTGCTCCTACCCCACTGAACACAAGCTGGTTACCTGGTCAGCCGTACCAAACTGTGAAAACAATTTCTCTGGCATAGCCCAGGAGCCTCAGGTCCATTTCTATTGCCCAGGATGAAGTAAAGAATTCATGATGAGTGGACTCCAAATATCCATCATACCTAATATGTCTGTGTTACCACACTAAGTGTTAGGGATGGAGAGATGAATAAGGAGTGAGCTTAGTAGAGAGAACCCAGTTCAGTTGGAGAGATTTGGGGTAAATCTCTGTTGTCTGAATGTATCATAAATATTGAATCTGTATACATTCTTCTTTACATCCTATACAAACAAGATTTATTCTGTATATATTCTGTACATAATCTGTGGTTTTGCATTTTCTGCTCCCTTGCCTGGATTCTTTCAGCCCCCATTTTCCACTGGATGCAGTTTTACCCACTCTGCAAAGAGTAGCCCAGTGGGACTTCCCTGGATGCCCAGAGGTTATGACTTCACCCTCCAATGCAGGGGGTGCAGGTTCAATCCTTGGTTGGGGAGCTAAGATTCCATGTGTCTCCTGGCCATAACACCAAAACATAAAATAGAAGCAATATTGTAACAAGTTCAATAAAGACTTAAAAAAATGGTATACATCCCAAAAAAATCTTAAAAAAGAAAAAAAGAATACCCCACCTTTGCTAATAAGCCTTCAGTGTTCCTTCCAGGGATAAATAAGGGTTGTGTTGTTGGTATTCCCATAGCACTCAGATGCTGTGTTCTCTTTTCCTGTCTTTGTTATCAGTGGGCAGTATTTTGTTTATTTTCTATCTGTGGCACCTAGGACTGCTGCTACTGCTAAGTTGCTTCAGTCGTGTCCGACTCTGTGCGACCCCATAGACAGCAGCCCACCAGGCTCCCCCATCCCTGGGATTCTCCAGGCAAGAACACTGGAGTGGGTTGCCATTTCCTTCTCCAATGCATGAAAGTGAAAAGTGAAAGTGAAGTCGCTCAGTCGTGTCCGACCCTTAGCATGGACTTCAGCCTACCAAGCTCCTCGGTCCATGGGATTTTCCAGGCAAGAGTACTGGAGTGGGGTGCCATTGCCTTCTCCAGGCACCTAGGACAGTGCCAAGCAAGTATTAGTAGAGGTGCTCTATCAATGTTTCCCAACTTAGATTAGGGTTTGGCCTCCTCTTGTGGATTCTAGAATGGCAAAATGAGTGGTATCTCTAATGAACTGTGGATCTCTCTCATATTGTGTATAATAATATCATAGTGGATAGGAAGTTAAGTGAATGCCAAATTAGATTCATGGAAGAGATCAAGTTTCCAGTGTTTTCCTCTCATTCTAACTTTGAGTTTGTTTTTTATTTTTATTCATTTATTCTAGTAAATATGTACTGGTTGAGGATGATACAGGGTCCTTAGAAAAGGCTGAAATTCAAATGATACATTCTCTTATATTACTTAGTATTTTTCTCACTAAAGTTGATTTCAAAAACTAGAGTGATATCCTACCTTCTGTAAATCTGTCTTATGTGTTCCAGAAAATGTTGCATTTTTTTTTTCTAGGACTTACTTCAAAATGCAATGTGCAACATGATTCAAAAATTTTATTTTACTTTGGGCTCCTGATATATTCACAAAAGGAACTTTATTGTCTGTCTGTAGTCTACTGATGTATTCCCAAAAGGAACTTCATTGTCTGTAGTCCATCCATGATTCCCTTTTGAATCTTCAGCTATATGGAGGATTAATCAGTACAAGATAAAACCACAGAATTTTTGCAAACTTTTTCAATTGTATAAATTACTAGCTATTTAAAATATGATTGCTTATGCTACTTATAAACAAGAGGCTTCCCTGGTGGCACAGATGATAAAGCGTCTGCCTGCAATGTGAGAGACCTGGGTTTGATCCCTGGGTTGGGAAGATCCCCTGGAGAAGGAAATGGCAACCCACTCCAGTACCCTTGCCTGGAAAATTCCATAGATAGAGGAGCTTGGTAGGCTACAGTCCATGGGGTCGCAAACAGTTGGACAGGACTGAGCAGCTTCACTTTCACTTTCATTTATAAACAAAACACTTGACCATTTGGAGCCTCAGGTCTTCATTAGTCAAATAAAAACATTGAACTAAGGCAGGTTTTTTCAACTCAAGGGTACAAATAATAATAATAGAGTTGTTACTTTATATCCTCCTCATCATCATCATAGCATAGACTACAAATAATAATAGAGTTGTTACTTTAAATCATAGGTTTTCAGGAAAGAACGATAAAATGTTGAGAATTAATAGGCTTGCACATTCCATCTGCCTGAAGAGCTTAATGGTGAGGGATCTTAATTTGTGACATGAAATAGTTAAATATCTTCTCAAGTGGTAACAGTATATGAAGTGACATGGGTGTGGGAGTGAATGTGCATCGACAGCTGTGGCTACATGAATCATGGCTTATCAGAATGGTTGATATCATATAAATTAACAGTTTAATCCCCAAATGCCATAATCATTCGTCTTTTCAGGTGTGACATGTACAAGGACTTTTAGAAAGAATGTTGCGATTGACTCCTTGTCTGCAAACTGTGTCTTTAGAAAAAAGATGTAAATTACAGTTTAGGAGGAATATTCATTTGTGAGATCACGGGCTTGGAAGGCAGGCTTATTGGGTTTCTCGTATCTAAATCATAGGTGATATACTAGCTAATTAATTAATTAGCTCTGACTCAGATCAGTTTTGCTTACCAGAGTTACATTTATTTAACGGGCTTTCACGTAGAAAATGAGCATTTTGGCAGTGAGGAAAAAAAAGCACAAAAATCTGTGTAGCTGTAGTGGTTGACTGTGTTGGGTCCTGAAGTCACTCCTTCCTACGGTTCATGTGAAGCACGTACTGCAAGACGAAGCATCTGACAATTTGGAGGGTGGTTGTGTAGTCCTGGGAATCCGGAGTGAATTAAAGTCTAGACTGTAATTTTTCAGGGGAAAGGGAGGAGGGAGAAGTCGCAGACCAGATATGCCCAAAGTGATACAGAGGCAACACTGAAGCAGGGATGCTGCTGCCAATCTGTGCGTGGGGAGGAAGGCAATCATGGCAGAGCAGCCGCGGGAGCAGCCGCGTTCTCCGAGGCAGTCACATAAACACCATCAGGAGTAGGCCTCCTCTTGCAAAAAAGCAGGATCCTGCAGGCTTGTGAGATGCAAAGGTTCTCTGCTGTTTGAAAAGCTCCCCAGTTGAGAATGGCTACTGTCAAAACGTTGCCAAGAAACTCTGATGATCCGGACAGTCACAAGTGTAAGTTAGCAAGAGTCATTTCAGGAAAATAAATGATACTTTGGGTAGATTTCTGGTCAGTTTCTTCCCTGAAGAAGAAGAGATCGGATTCCCTGAAAAAAGAAAAAAAAATTAGGGAAAAACAAAGTTTGGGCATGCTTGCAAAAACAGTGGTGTCTTTAGAAACTACCTAGGAGGCAGAAGCTAAGTTTTGATTTGCCCATGCTTCTTACCTGGGAGTGGAAGGTGGGGAGAAATGGACAGTGGCTCTGATGAGAAGAGGAGGCACAGTGCAGCTCGGTGAAACCACACGCTGACTGCGTTCTGCACGGCTCTTCATGCAGTGCTGTGGGCTGGTGCATCGGAGGCGAGCACGGGTGTCCTATGTAAGTTTCTATTGCTGTAAATTGCAGCTAGGGGCTGAAAATACTATCCGTGTCTGTCTGGTGCATGTTGCCTCTTTCAGATGTTTTTAATCCCTGTGCTGAGGATCAGCCAGAGAATCAATCATTTGTACAATGAGTTTTCCAGCCACCTGAGGTCTATGAGATTCTGAGATTTTTTCCGGAGATTTTTTTTTTTTTAATGTATCTTTCATGCCGGGTTACTTTGATAAGGTCGGAAATAGCTTGCACTGGGATTGCTTGGGAAGTGTATTTTCTCAGAGGTCTGTATCAGTTCAAACCAGTTGATATTCTCTTTTACGTAGAGTAGTGCTGTTTTCATCTTTGAATGATGGCATGAAAAAAAATCTTTTTAGGGAGAGATACCACGGAGTTTGTCAAATTAAAGATAGCCACAGAAGCTCCTTTTAAATCCTGTTTTGAACAGCTTTAGAAAAAGAGTAGATGATAATTATTTGATGCATGACACAGCTGTTGCAGTTACGCCAGCATTTACAGCAGCTTTATCATTCTGTGACTCTTTCACTGAAATAGCCCTTATTTCATGGACCTGCTGTGTTTTGCAAAATGGCTGTCTGAGTATTAAATTCTACAAGGCAGGCTTACACAAACACTGAAGTATCACTACTTAAAATAATTGGATGCTAATTGAAAGATGCAGTGCAGTATGCTAGCCGACAAGCTCAGAGGAAGTGCTGGCTTTATTTCCAGCCTCCTTTTGCATTGCGTGTGGCTACTTGATTTTCGGGGAGTGATGTGAAAGGCAACAAGAGGTTTATGCAGGCTGGACAAACTGCGGTGCTAACACTGATCTGAGATTCCTGGCTGCAAAACAAATAGGAAATCGACAAAGAGCTCATCAATACTTAAGGGCAGAGTGTAAAGAAATCTGTGACCTTGGAAAATTGGCCACTATGAGAGAGATATGTGACACGGCCAGGACAAACAAGGTCAAAATCTGATATGATCAACCTAATAAAGTTATTAGAGACCAGGGCTGTGAAAGGGATAGTTGTATTCCTATCAGATCTTAAAGAGAATATTCAATTTTATTCAATAGTAAAAGCTTACGAAGTCTCTTAAAGGTTTTTGTGCCGGTTATCTATTCAGGGTCATTTGTCATTTGGACTCAACAGTTGACATGTAAGGAATAAATGTAGTAGTAGTGCCAGCAAGATTTTTAAAGATGACATCTGCAGGAATGATTTTTCCCAACAGCAAGATTAATTGCTTTTAAATAGGATTTGGAAATAAGTATTAGAAAGTTTTTAAGGTATAAAATTATCCACATAAAGAAAATCTTGAAATTAAAGATAGACATCATTTGAAATTTAAAATCCGTATTTTTATAGACTCATGAAGATTGACAATTCCTTAGTTTCATGTATTTCTGTTTGTTCTTATATAATGAATGAGAAGAAATCTGTGAATATGTAGCCTTCTCACTAGAGGAATTCTGAAAGAATCTGAAAGCCTCAAACAAAATAGTCATTTTTCTTACCCAGCTTATTTTTGTCCTTTTTCTGACATCATGTAAATAAATAGAAGAGACAGCATAAACCGTATCTTCTGGGGTCTTTACTGAAAGGTTAGAGATTTGGTTCATCTGCTAATTTTCAAACTTTTTTTACCCTATATTTTGGTGAAGGAGCCACAAAATATACAGCACAAATATACCTCGAAGATTAAAGAAATTCATATACCTTGGTCACTAGAAACAAGTTTTCCTTTATTTTAGACCATTTCTCTCTTAGGAACTCTAACCTGTAACCCACTTGCTGCTATTCTAGCCTCTTTTCTCTGGCAGTTTAATGTATGGATTGTCGTTTTCTTTATAGATAGTCAACCCAGCGCTGTAGTATGTTAAATCTGAAACATATTTCATTTTCCTTGGAGGAAAAGGACTCTTCATGTATGTATCTGACCATGAGACTTCTCACTTGCCTGCCAAGCAGACAACGTGTGGAGTCGGGAAGCTGCTCATTGAATAAACAGGTGGGCAGCAGGGCGAAGGACACACAAACCCATGGGCAGCAGGAGTGATGAGGCCTCGTCCACTAAGTGGACTGTCCTGGTGGCCTTTCGCTAATATATTATCAATTTAGTGGGATGATGACTTAGACCATGCCAGTATTAAATTCCAACTAAAGCTTTGGCATTAAGTATGTGTGTATATGTAAAAATACATATATTAGGTATAATGGATAATTCAGTCATTTGTATAATTCGGTTATTAGTATAATGTGTTTGTATGTGTATCTCAATCCTCCACTACTTCTTATACCTTATTTTAGTATGACAGTTTTCTCAAGGACTCCTCCTAGTCTCACATCTCAGAAAGAATATGAACGTTCTATGGGTTTTGAATAAAGTTACATACATTTGCTATAGTCCTTTGTTTCTAGGTTTCTCCCTTCCACAGCTATCACCTTTATTAGAAGCCCTCTCCTAACTTGTGTAATGTTGTCTTCATATTCAAAAATTGTCCAGTGAATGCCCTGTAGTCTGTGGCCCCTCTCCTTCTCTGTAAGACTTGGTGCATATGCCTCTTTTTGACATTATTGAGTATTTGAACTCATGATCAAGTCTTCAAGATTTTATTTATACTGAACAATCATTCTTTTAGATCCCAGCTCCGTAGCTCAGACGTAATTCCTACTTTTATCTCAGCTGTCCTTCTATTGTTATTTTATTAAATGACAACAAAATCTGTCAGCTGAATAAATACTCTTAAATATAAAAAGATATAGAAGCCTCGTAAGTTGAGTGTGCATCTCGTACAACACTTCTAAAATATGGACATTTGCATGCTTTGGGGGAGCAGAGATTGACACTGACTCTTTTGGGGTAGACTCTATTGAAGTGTAGCTTCCATGCAGAAAAGTGCAGAAATCTTAAGTGTCAAATCTGGTGAAAGTTCCCAAAGTGAACAACTTTGTGTAACAACAGCAGAATCAAGAATCCAAGTACTGTCAGAACCCTTATCCAATCCCCCCCTCGCCAGTCAGCTCCCCATTCCTCCACAGTACCCTCTAATCTGGCTTCCAGCATCATGGAAGCTGTTTTCCTGTTTCCAGATTTTATATAAATGGACTTATTTCATCTCTACTCTTGTTTGGTTTGGTTAATGTCATTCATCCTTCTCTTGGGAGATTAACCCATATGGTTGCATATAGTTACATCTGTTTCCTGCTACTCCTACTGGCTGTATAGTATTCCATTGTGTGACTAGACCATAATATAATGACCCATAACTACTGTTGAGAGGCATTCAGGTATTTTCCAGTTTGGGGCTGTTGTAAATACTGCTGTTATAAAAATTTGTGACATATTCTTTTATTGATGTTTACATATACACTTCTGTCAAGTATAAATCTAGGAATAAAATTGCCAAGTCATAGGGCATATACATATATTCAGCTTAAGTCAGTACTGGGGAAGAGCTTTCCAAAGTGGTTGAAACAATTTACACTCTTAGCACCAGTGTCTCACCCAAACCTGAAGTTGTCTTTTAGTCAACAAGTGCCCCCATACATGGCTTGACTTGGTATTTCTCTGATGACTATTGAAATCAAGCACCTTCTTGTATATTTATTGACCAGGGGAATAGCTTCTTCTGTAAAGTACCTGTTTGAATCTCTTGATTCTTTTTCTATTAGGTTCTCTGTCTTTTGAGGCTTGTTTGTTTGAAAAAGAACTGACAAAAGGAAAAGGAACTGATGGTTAGCATAATACAATGACTAGTGACAACGTGGTAGATTCAGACAGAATTAAACTGTGGAATCAAATCGACCTGGGTTTGATTATTAATGTCATCGTTTATTTACTGTGTAATAGTGGGGAGGGTTTTTTTTTTTTTCTGAGTTTTAGCTTTCTCATCTGTCTATTTGGGAAAATAGGGCAAGCTTGAAGGTTTTTTTTCATTTTACAGTTAAATGTTGTTTGTCAGCTCCTAGCGTGTTGTCTGCTCCACAGTTGTTCTTCAGACTCTGCAAGCCACAGTGAAATGAGATCATGAGTTGGAGGGACTATAGGAAGAGAGCAGGAGGGGATGGTAGGGAGGAAAATGGCAGATAATTGCTCATTTTAAAATGGAAGTGCAGTTGATTTACAATATTATGTTAGTTTCAGGCATACAACATAGTGATTCAGTATTTTTATAGATTATACTTCATAGATTTATTATAAAATGTGGTCTGTATCCCCTGTGCTGTATAATATATCCTTGTAGCTTATTTATACGTAGTCATTTGTACCTCCCTAATCCCTACTCTTATTTCCCCTCCCCACTCCCCTCTCCCCATTGGTAGCCACTAGTTGGTTCTCATACCTGTAAGTTCCTTCCTGCTTTGTCATATTCACTTATTTCATTTTTTTAGATTCCATATGTACGTGATAACATACAGTCTTTGTCTTTCTCTGTCTGACATTTCACTGAGCACAACACCTTCCAAGTTCATCCGTGTTGTTGCAAAAGACAAAACTTCATGTCTTAGTAATATTCCACTGTGTGTGTGCATCTTCTTTATCTAACAAAATACCTGGAGCCCTATCATTTCATTTGATGTTAAAACAAGCTTTAAGAGTACAAAAAAACAAGGCAAGTGATAACACCATTTTATAGATGGGAAAACTTCCAATGAGAGAAGAAACTGTATTGCCACAAGCCCTGGAGTCTGATAGGGGCCAAGCTGAGATTCAAACTGAAGTTTATTTTTCTTCCATGTACCACATTTTGGGCATCTCGTTTGGAGTGTGGTTGTAACTTAAACATAATGGGATTATAATTCTATTTAATTAACACTAAATTTTATAGTGCTTTTGAGTATAAAACCCAGTTATCACTGAACTTGAGAAGTACCGAAGTTCAAGGAATAAAGATTTCTGCTTAGCAGAATTGTAGGTAATGTATTTTTTAATAGAGGTTTTCTTACAATTCATACTTTTTCCAAATTATCCTAATTTTCTTATTAGGGAAAATAAATTTAAGCTAAAAACTTATTATATATGTTCTGGAAATGTGTTTTTATGGCAGAAAGACTTTTTAAAGAGTTTCTAGAGGCATCAGTTTTTTTCCCCAACAAATAAAGGAATAAAGTTCATATGCATAGAAATTTTAATAGAGATGTATATATCTACATCAGTTCAGTTCAGTTCAGTCGCTCAGTCGTGTCCGACTCTGCGACCCCATGAATCACAGCACGCCAGGCCTCCCTGTCCATCACCAACTCCCAGAGTTCACTCAGACTCATGTCCATCGAGTCAGTGATGCCATCTACATACATATATATTATATGCATATTTATATATTGTATATCTTAAATAATGTAGTCCTTTTCCAGCTATGTTTTAAGATGTCCTTGAAGGGTACTTCTTGACTTTTAAGACCTTTAAAAGTCAAATTTATGCATATTTTGCCTGACCTACTCTTAAAGGTATTTTCTCAAGATTTCTCAAGATTTGGGACTACATGTGTTTTTAATAGTTTTTAATTTGGGCCATATTAAAATCCTTAATTCGATCCCTCAAATTTGTCAAGTGCTGTTAATCCTAAAAATATTTTTAATTCATACTCATTTTTCTGGAATGTGAAAATATTCTTAAGATGATGGATGCTTATATCAGAGCAGTAGACCTCAGCTTCAGAAATGACAACCATGAGTATTTAAAATATTTCACAGTTAAAATGCTACTTGACGACTTCAGTTTTTCAGAGCTTTAAATTTTGCTTTAATTATAAGCTTTGGTACATGGGGACATTTTATTAATAGAAAATGAGAAAGATGAGCAGGCCTATAAATGTTAAGGAGCACAGAGGGGGGAGATGAAATTAAGTTAGCAGTTTGCAACCTTTGGGTGTGTTCTGAAAATAAGCTTGTTGATGAATTTTCAGAGACGTGGGATCCTCTAAGTTGCTTTTGAGTCTTCTCAGCTCATTTCGTTATCACTCACTGCTTTTCTTCCCACTGGAGAGGCAGTTTTGATTGTGAACTTATTTTTAGGAAGATAACATTTAAATTTTTTCAGTTATTTTGAGGTATATATTTGACAAAATTATGAGATATTTTAAGGGTACCTTGTAATGATTTGATAAATGAATAAATCATGAAAGGATTCCACCCATCTAGTTAATGAACACATCATCCATCACATATTTATCTTTATTCTTTCTTTCTTTTTGATGGGAATATTCAAGTTCCACTCTTTTGGCAGATTTCAATTCTACAAGACAGTGTTATCAACTCAAGACACTATGTCATTTATTAGATCCACAGATTTTATTCATCTCAGAGCTGAAAATTTGTACCTTTTTACCAATCTTTCCCTATTTCCCCCAACCTCCAGACCCTGGCAACCACTTTACTATTTCTCTGTTCCTATGAGTTTTTTACTTCTTTTTTCAACTCTACAAGTAAGTGATACCTTGTAGTATTTGTTCTCTGACTTATTTCAGTTAACATAATGCCCTCAAGATCCAACTATGTTGTCACAAATGACAAGATTTCCTTCTTTTTCATGGCTGAATAATACTTTATTGTGTGAGTGTTTGTATGTGAAGTGAAAGTCACTCAGTCTTGTCTTACTCTTTGCAACCCCATGAACTATACATTCCATGGAATTCTCCAGGCTACCCAGGGAAAGGGTAGCCTTTCCCTTCTCCAAGGATCAACCCAGGAATCAAACTGGGGTCTCCTGCATTGCAGGCGGATTCTTTACCAACTGAGCCATCAGGGAAGCCCTGTGTGTATGTATACCAATTCTTAATTATCCAGTGGTGGGTGTGTGTAGACACACACACTCACATACACATACACATATATCAGTTCAGTTCAGTTGCTCAGTCGTGTCTGACTCTTTTGAGACCCCATGGACTGCAGCATGCCAGGCTTCCCTGTCCATCACCAACTCCCGGAGCTTACTCAAACTCATGTCCATTGAGTCAGTGATGCCATCCAACCATCTCATCCTCTGTTGTCCCCTTCTCCTCCTGCCCCTAGTCCCTCCTAGCATCAGAGTCTTTTCCAGTGAGTCAACTCTTCGCATGAGGTGGCCAAAGTATTGGAGTTTCAGTTTTAGCATCAGTCCTTCCAAAGAACACCCAGGACTGATTTTCTTGAGGATGGACTGGTTGGATCTCCTTGCAGTCCAAGGGACTCTAAAGAGTCTTCTCCAACACCACAGTTCAAAAGCATCAATTCTTCAGTGCTCAGCTTTCTTTATAATCCAAATATCATATCTGTACATGACTACTGGAAAAAATAGTATCTTTGACTAGACGGACCACATACATACACACATATATATATATATATACACACACACACATATATATATTTCCCACATCTTGATCTATTCATCCATTGATGGACACTTAGGCTGTTTCCTGTCTTCCCTACTGTGAATAATGCAGTAAACATGGGAGCAGGAAGATGTGCTTTATTTTTTTTTTAATTTTATTTTATTTTTAAACTTTACAAATTGTATTAGTTTTGCCAAATATCAAAATGAATCTGCCACAGGTATACATGTGTTCCCCATCCTGAACCCTCCTCCCTCCTCCCTCCCCATACCATCCCTCTGGGTCATCCCAGTGCACTAGCCCCAAGCATCCAGTATCATGCCTCGAACCTGGACTGGCAACTCGTTTGATAAATGATATTATACATGTTTCAATGCCATTCTCCCAAATCTTCCCACCCTCTCCCTCTGCAACAGAGTCCATAAGACTGTTCTATACATCAGTGTCTCTTTTGCTGTCTCATACACAGGGTTATTGTTAGCATCTTTCTAAATTCCATATATATGCATGAGTATACTGTATTGGTGTTTTTCTTTCTGGCTTACTTCACTCTGTATAATAGGCTCCAGTTTCATCCACCTCACTAGAACTGATTCAAATGTATTCTTCTTAATGGCTGAGTAATACTCCATTGTGTGTATGTACCACAGCTTTCTTATCCATTCATCTGCTGATGGACATCTAGGTTGCTTCCATGTCCTGACTATTATAAAGAGTGCTGTGATGAACACTGGGGTACACGTGTCTCTTTCCCTTCTGGTTTCCTCAGTGTGTATGCCCAGCAGTGGGATTGCTGGATCATAAGGCAGTTCTATTTCCAGTTTTTTAAGGAATCTCCACACTGTTCTCCATAGTGGCTGTACTAGTTTGCATTCCCACCAACAGTGTAAGAGGGTTCCCTTTTCTCCACACCCTCTCCAGCATTTATTGCTTGTAGACTTTTGGATCACAGCCATTCTGACTGGCGTGAAATGGTACCTCATAGTGGTTTTGATTTGCATTTCTCTGATAATGAGTGATGTTGAGCATCTTTTCATGTGTTTGTTAGCCATCTGTATGTCTTCTTTGGAGAACTGTCTATTTAGTTCTTTGGCCCATTTTTTGATTGGGTCATTTATTTTTCTGGAGTTGAGCTGTAGGAGTTGCTTGTATATTTTTGAGATTAGTTGTTTGTCAGTTGCTTCATTTACTATTATTTTCTCCCATTCTGAAGGCTGTCTTTTCACCTTGCTAATAGTTTCCTTTGATGTGCAGAAGCTTTTAAGTTTAATTAGGTCCCATTTGTTTATTTTTGCTTTTATTTCCAATATCCTGGGAGGTGGGTCATAAAGGATCCTGCTGTGATGTATGTCAGAGAGTGTTTTGTCTATGTTCTCCTCTAGGAATTTTATAGTTTCTGGTCTTATGTTTAGATCTTTAATCCATTTTGAGTTTATTTTTGTGTATGGTGTTAGAAAGTGTTCTAGTTTCATTCTTTTACAAGTAGTTGACCAGATTTCCCAGCACCACTTGTTAAAAAGATTGTCTTTAATCCATTGTATATTCTTGCCTCCTTTGTCAAAGATAAGGTGTCCATATGTGTGTGGATTTATCTCTGGGCTTTCTATTTTGTTCCATTGATCAATATTTCTGTCTTTGTGCCAGTACCATACTGTCTTGATAACTGTGGCTTTGTACTAGAGCCTGAAGTCAGGTAGCTTGATTCCTTCAGTTCCATTCTTCTTTCTCAAGATAGCTTTGGCTATTCGAGGTTTTTTGTATTTCCATACAAATTGTGAAATTATTTGTTCTAGCTCTGTGAAGAATACCGTTGGTAGCTTGATAGGGATTGCATTGAATCTATAAATTGCTTTGGGTAGTATACTCATTTTCACTATATTGATTCTTCCAATCCATGAACATGGTATATTTCTCCATCTATTAGTGTCCTCTTTGATTTCTTTCACCAGTGTTTTATAGTTTTCTATGTATAGGTCTTTAGTTTCTCTAGGTAGATATATTCCTAAGTATTTTATTCTTTCCGTTGCAATAGTGAATGGAATTGTTTCCTTAATTTCTCTTTCAGTCTTCTCATTATTAGTGTATAGGAATGCAAGGGATTTCTGTGTGTTGATTTTATATCCTGCAACTTTACTATAATCATTGATTAGTTCTAGTAATTTTCTGGTGGAGTCTTTAGGGTTTTCTATGTAGAGGATCATGTCATGGAAGATGTGCTTTAACATATGTGTGACAGACTGGAGCATGGGCACAGAGTCTGTACATTGTAGGCCTTTGGGCAAGTCACTCCATCACCCTGTGCCTCTATTTCCCTTTCTGTTAATAAGGAGTAACTGCAGAACCTTACCCATAGGTTGACTGTAAACATTACATGAGTTAGACAATAAAAATACTTGGCACGGAATAAGTGCTTAATTGTAAACTGTTTTAGTTATTGTCATGCCCCCTCCCCCTGCATCTGAGCACTACTTCTCCTGGGGTAAGAAAGTTGTAGAGAAAGAGCCATCACTTTGGGAAGGATGAGTTCATTGTTTTAAAGAAGCCTCTGTAAAGTTTATCTTATGACCAGGAGCTGTGGTCATCATCATCCACCCGTTCATTCATGAAGCAATTATTCAGTGCCTGCTCTTTGCTGAGGACTATCCTGAAAGCTCAAAATACAGGAGAGGAATTGAATCCCTAATCCCCTACTTCAGGAAGGCCTAGCCTAATGCTAGAGTTAAAGGAGTTTATGAGAACACTAAAGATGTGTTTGACCTAACAAGAATATCCAACAGTAGGAAAACAAATGACTTACCGTGTGTACAGGAATAATAACAGCATTAAAGAGAAAGTTGGATCTGTATAGACCAATAGAGAAGGAGGTCTACATTCTGAGAATATGTTACGTACAAATTAAGTTGCAGAGCATTGTACATAGTATAATCATGTGCTCTATACATGTGTTTATGTCTATATGGGTATTTGAGTTTATGTCTTTATAAGTATTTGTGTTTATGTCTATCTGAGCACTGAGGAATTGATACTTTCAAATTGTGGTGCTGGAGAAGATTCTTGAGAGTCCCTTAGACTGCAAGGAGATCAAACCACTCAATCCTAAAGGAAATCAACCCTGAATATTCATTGAAAGGACTGATGCTGAAGCTGAAGCTCCAATATTTTGGCCACCTGATGTGAAGAGCCAACTCATTGGAAAAGACCCTGATGCTGGGAAAGATTGAAGGCAACAGGAGAAGAGGGTGGCAGAGGATGAAATGGTTAGATAGCATCTTTGACTCAATGGACATGAGTTTGAACAAACTCTGGGAGATAGTGGAGGACAGAGGAGCCTGGCATGCTGCAATCCATGGCATTGCAAAGAGCTGGACATGACTTAGCAACTGAACAACAACAACTATATGGGTTTTTGTTTCTGTTTGTATGGTATTTGTGTTCATGTCTGTATGGGCATTTGTGTTTACGTTTATATCAGTGTTTGTGTTTATGTCTATTTGGGTGTTTGTATTTATGTCTATTTGAGCATTACTTTACCAGCGTGTGAGATGAGTACAATTGTGCGGTAGTTTGAGCATTCTTTGACATTGCCTTTCTTTGGGATTGGGATGAAAACTGACCTTTTCCAGTCCTGTGGCCACTGCTGAGTTTTCCAAATTTGCTGGCATATTGAGTGCAGCACTTTCACAGCATCATCTTTCAGGATTTGGAATAGCTCAACTGGAATTCCATCACCTCCACTAGCTTTGTTCATAGTGATGCTTTCTAAGGCCCACTTGACTTCACATTCCAGGATGTCTGGCTCTAGGTCAGTGATCACACCATCGTGATTATCTGGGTCGTGAAGATCTTTTTTGTACAGTTCTTCTGTGTATTCTTGCCATCTCTTCTTAATATCTTCTGCTTCTGTTAGGTCCATACCATTTCTGTCCTTTATCGAGCCCATCTTTGCATGAAATGTTCCTTTGGGATCTCTGATTTTCTTGAAGAGATCCCTAGTCTTTCCCATTCTGTTGTTTTCCTCTATTTCTTTGCATTGATCGCTGAAGAAGGCTTTCTTATCTCTTCTTGCTATTCTTTGGAACTCTGCATTCAGATGTTTATATCTTTCCTTTTCTCCTTTGCTTTTCACTTCTCTTCTTTTCACAGCTATTTGTAAGGCCTCCCCAGACAGCCATTTTGCTTTTTTGCATTTCTTTTCCATGGGGATGGTCTTGATCCCTGTCTCCTGTAGAATGTCACGAACCTCATTCCATAGTTCATCAGGCACTCTGTCTACCAGATCTAGGCCCTTAAATCTATTTCTCACTTCCACTGTATAATCATAAGGGATTTGATTTAGGTCATACCTAAATGGTCTAGTGGTTTTCCCTACTTTCTTCAATTTAAGTTTGAATTTGGCAATAAGGAGTTCATGGTCTGAGCCACAGTCAGCTCCAGGTCTTGTTTTTGCTGACTGTGTAGAGCTTCTCCATCTTTGGCTGCAAAGAATATAATCAATCTGATTTCGGTGTTGACCATCTGGTGATGTCCATGTATAGAGTCTTCTCTTGTGTTATTGGAAGATGGTGTTTGTTATGATCAGTGCATTTTCTTGGCAAAACTCTATTAGTCTTTGCCCTGCTTCATTTCATATTCCAAGGCCAAATTTGCCTGTTACTCCAGGTGTTTCTTGACTTCCTACTTTTGCATTCCAGTCCCCTATAATGAAAAGGACATTTTTTGGGTGTTAGTTCTAAAAGGTTTTGTAGGTCTTCATAGAACTGTTCAACTTCAGCTTTTTCAGCATTACTGGTCGGGGCATAGACTTGGATTACTGTCATATTGAATGGTTTGCCTTGGAAACAAACAGAGATCATTCTGTCATTTTTGAGATTGCATCCAAGTACTGCATTTCGGACTCTTTTGTTGACCATGATGGCCACTCCATTTCTTCTGAGGGATTCCTGCCCACAGTAGTAGATATAATGGTCATCTGAGTTAAATTCACCCATTCCAGACCATTTCAGTTCGCTGATTCCTAGAATGTCGACATTCACTCATGCCATCTCTTGTTTGACCACTTCCAATTTGCCTCAATTCATGGACCTGACATTCCAGGTTCCTATGCAATATTGCTCTTTACAGCATCGGACCTTGCTTCTATCACCAGTCACATCCACAGCTGGGTATTCTTTTGCTTTGGCTCCATCCCTTCATTCTTTCTGGAGTTATTTCTCCACTGATCTCCAGTAGCATATTGGGCACCTACTGACCTGGGGAGTTTCTCTTTCAGTATCCTATCATTTTGCTTTTTCATAGTGTTCATGGGGTTCTCAAGGCAAGAATACTGAAATGGTTTGCCATTCCCTTCTCCAGTGGGCCACATTCTGTCAGATCTCTCCACCATGACCTGCCCATCTTGGGTTGCCCCATGGGCATGGCTTAGTTTCATTGAATTAGACAAGGCTGTGGTCCTAGTGTGATTAGATTGACTAGTTTTCTGTGAGTATGGTTTCAGTGTGTCTGCCCTCTGATGACCTCTTGCAACACCTACCATCTTACTTGGGTTTCTTTTACCTTGGACGTGGGGTATCTCTTCACGGCTGCTCCAGCAGAGCACAGCCATTGCTCCTTACCTTGGACGAGGGTAATTCTCCAAGCCAGGCTTCAGCAATATGTGAACCATGAACTTCCTGATGTTCAAGCTGGTTTTAGAAAAGGCAGAGGAACCAGAGAGCAAATTGCCAACATCCGCTGGATCATCGAAAAAGCAAGAGAGTTCCAGAAAAGCATCTATTTCTGCTTTATTGACTATGCCAAAGCCTTTGACTGTGTGGATCACAATAAACTGTGGAAAATTCTTCAAGAGATGGGAATACCAGACCACCTGACCTGCCTCTTGAGAAATGTGTATGCAGGTCAGGAAGCAACAGTTAGAACTGGACATGGAACAACAGACTGGTTCCAAATAGGAAAAGGAGTTCGTCAAGGCTGTATATTGTCACCCTGTTTATTTAACTTATATGCAGAGTACATCATGAGAAACGCTGGACTGGAAGAAACACAAGCTGGAATCAAGATTGGCGGGAGAAATATCAATAACCTCAGATATGCAGATGACACCACCCTTATGGCAGAAAGTGAAGAGGAACTCAAAAGCTTCTTGATGAAAGTGAAAGTGGAGAGTGAAAAAGTTGGCTTAAAGCTCAACATTCAGAAAACGAAGATCATGGCATCCGGTCCCATCACTTCATGGGAAATAGATGGGGAAACAGTGAAAACAGTGTCAGACTTTATTTTTGGGGGCTCCAAAATCACTGCAGATGGTGACTGCAGCCATGAAATTAAAAGACGCTTACTCCTTGGAAGGAAAGTTATGACCAACCTAGATAGCATATTCAAAAGCAGAGACATTACTTTGCCAACAAAGGTCCGTCTAGTCAAGGCTATGGTTTTTCCTATGGTCATGTATGGATGTGAGAGTTGGACTGTGAAGAAGGCTGAGCGCCGAAGAATTGATGCTTTTGAACTGTGGTGTTGGAGAAGACTCTTGAGAGTCCCTTGGACTGCAAGGAGATCCAACCAGTCCATTCTGAAGGAGATCAGCCCTGGGATTTCTTTGGAAGGAATGATGCTAAAGCTGAAACTCCAGTACTTTGGCCACCTCATGTGAAGAGTTGACTCATTGGAAAAGACTCTGATGCTGGGAGGGATTGGGGGCAAGAGGAGATGGGGACAACAGACGATGAGATGGCTGGATGGCATCACTGACTCAATGGACGTGAGTCTGAGTGAACTTCGGGAGTTGGTGATGGACAGGGAGGCCTGGTGTGCTGCGATTCATGGGGTCGCAAAGAGTCAGACCATGACTGAGCGACTGATCTGATTTATGTCTATGTGATATTTTTGTTTATGACTACATGGGTATTTGTGTTTATGTCTCTTTGGGTGTTTGTGTTTATGTCTATATAGTATTTAAGATGGAGAAGGAAATGGTACCCCACTCCAGTACTCTTGCCTGGAAAATCCCATGGATGGAGGAGCCTGGAAGGCTGTAGTCCATGGGGTTGCTGAGGGTCGGACACGACTGAGCGACTTCATTTTCACTTTTCACTTTCATGCACTGGAGAAGGAAATGGCAACCCACTCCAGTGTTATTGCCTGGAGAATCCCAGGGACGGGGGAGCCTGGTAGGCTGCTGTCTATGGGGTTGCACAGAGTCGGACATGACTGAAGCGACTTAGCAGCAGCAGCAGCAGCAGTATTTAAGAAGAGGCCAAGAAGGCTATACCAATGTGTGGGTGGCTCACAGAAGTGGGCTTATCAAGGACCAGGTGAGATTTTACTGTTTATGTTGCTAGACTTTTAACAACAAGTACTTTTTTTTTGTAATAAACATTGAATGTGGTAAATGCCTGTATCCTTTATCTCCCTCCAGGAAGGCTTATAAGATATAAAATAATGTATATAACGCCTATCCTAGCCCATTAAAAAACAGTCTGCTTGAAATGCATGGAGTGAAAATAATCCAGAAGTGGAGGAATCTGTTAGCTGAGAAATTTCCATAAGCACTCCAAGTACTTTGACACAAGAAAGGTAGGTTTTGGCTGATTCTTAGGCCTGTCTTCTGAGGGGGTAGTTGATGTGCTCAAAAATGGGAGAGGGCTCAAACACTTTGCTTTGCAGGCTAAGAACTGTTTCTCGAAGAATGGTCAAGTCCTTTTGAATTCATATGCACTCTGAATTGCCTTAATTGTCAGAATATTTCCTAGGTAACAGAAGGTCTGAAGGGATATACAAGGTCTGAGCAGAGTAACATAAATCATCTGAGAAAATATTTCCATTAATTTATGCTGGCCTGGTGAATCATCTTCCTCCAGTCAAAATGGGCCAAGAGTCAGATCCATTGGTTTTGGCCGCATCTGACTCTCTTGAACCATCTCTGTCTTCACTTCTGTGATGCCTCGTTTGCCTGTTTCCATATATCTCCTCCTATTTCTTCTTCCATACAGATTAGATTTTCATTTTCTTTTTATACTGTTACTTGTTTTCATGGTCATACCTCTGTTTTCAATTCTTAGAGAAACTGATGAATACCAACATACATGTGAGGAAGGGTTAAAAGAAGGAAAAGCTAAAGAAAAGTGCCTTAGTAGAAATGGCAAAAATGATAGCTGGGACTATTCTGTGTCTATGCTGATGGCCACTAAATCAGTATGTCCAGCTCAGATCTTTCCTCCAAGTTTCAGACCCACAGAACCATCCAAAGTCTCCTCTTTTCTTTATCCGGAAACAGCAGACACTGCAGACACAGCCAATGAAGGTGGAATTCAGTCACCTTTGTTCTGGTCTTCCTCATCTCTGCTTCTCTCTTCCCTCTCCCACCAAAACCCGTCTCTAATTCCACAATGCAGATCAGATTAAAAGGCATCGTCATCCGCCCGGTGGTCCAAACCAGATGTGAGTCATTGTCCTTTCTCTTGCCTCTGAGATCCAGTCATCCCTTTCAATCACTCTGGAATCTGTTCTCTTCTCTCCTCCACCTAGCTACACCCTCGTCTAGGCTCCAGTTATTCCCCCCGCATTGCTGTGGGAGCTTCCTGACTCATCCCAATGTCTTAGCCTTCATTCTTCAACATTCCTTTCTCCACCTTGCAGTCACCGTTGTGATTTTTCTCAAAAGTAAGCATGTTATTTCCTTGCTTAAAATCCTCAGTGGATTTCCATTCTCTGGGAATAACAGGACAATCCAAGCAACATGTTATAATACAAGGCCCTTCTTTTTTTAATTAATTTTTTTTGGCATATGGTTGCTTTACAGTGTTGTGTTAGTTTCTGCTGTACAGCAAAGTGGATCAGCCATATGTTTACATATCTCCCCTCTTTTTTGGATTGCCTTCCCATTTAGGTGACCTCAGAGCATGGAGTAGAGTTCCCTGTGCTATGAGTAGGTTCTCATTCATTATCTATTTTTCACATTGTATCAATAGTGTATTTATGTCTGTCCCAATCTCCCAATTCATCCTACCCCTCCTTCCCTGCTTGATATTCATACATTTGTTTTCTATATCTGTGTATGTCTTTGTTTTGCAACTAAGTTCATCTGTACCATTTTTCTAGATTCCACATATATGTTAATATACAATATTTGTTTTTCTCCTTCTGACTTCACTCTGACAGTCTCTAGGTTTATACACATCTCTACAAATGACCCAATTCCATTCCTTTTTAATGGCTGACTAATGTTCCATTGTATATATGTACCACGTCTTGTTTATCCATTCATTTGTTGATGGGCATCTAGATTTCTTCCATGTCCTAGCTATTGTAAACAGTGGGCTGCAATGAACATTGAGTTGCACATATCTTTCTGAATTATGGTTTTCTCTGGGTATATGCCCAGAAGTAGGATCGCTTGGTCGTATGGTAGTTCTATTACAAGACCCTCCTTGATCAAGCCTTTGTTTGTATCCTAGGCCTTAACCCTTAGCATCTTCACACTCTAATGTCCCAGTAGCATTAATGTCATTCACTTCCCACCACCTTTGGCCTCTGCTTCTCATAGAGTCTGCTCCCAAGTCTAGGGCAGGCATCCTTGCTCTTTTTCAATAGTAGTACTTACTCTATCTGATCATAATCAGTCCTTTATGTGTCTGACACCCACCTCTGAAGTTCATGTTCTGTTTTTTCCCTTTGCAGTGTCACATCCCTATTGTCCAGAAAGAATGCCTGGCCTTTGGCCAACATTCAAGACATTTTTATTGAATAAATAAATCAATAGAGAAATATGATCAAATTCTTACTTTTCCATGACCACCCTTCTCTTTCTGATGGTCATTATAATAATGCAATTTTAATTCTATATTTACATAAATTGCATTATATACATGTGTATATGTGTATAAGTAGATGTACACATATATACACACAGTTTTCTGATCATGTATAAAGTTGGGTTCCTCTGTCTCTTTTTTATCTCTAAACCAGAAGATTAATTTTGTTGCAAGAGTTTGAAACTATGTAATCATTTACTCTTTGGGTCTCTTTTCATTATATAGGTTAGATTCTGGTTATTTCTTTAAATGATCTCAAGCAAGAATCAGCTTGTTTGCCCACAGCAAGGACCTGCTTGAGTATAGGAGAGAGCTGAGTTTGATTTCAATGATGTTGTTGTTCAGTCGCTAAGTTGTGCCTGACTTTTTGCTACCCCCATGGACTTCAGCATCCAGGCTTCCCTATCCCTCACCATCTGCCTGAGCTGCTCAAACTCATGTCCATTCAGTCTGTGATTAACCCAAATGTTACAAACTAGCTTCATTTTAAAACACTGGTTATTAGGACTCCATGCTTCCACTGCAGGGGGCACAGGTTTGACCCCTGGTCGGGGAGCTAACATCCTGCAAGCTCTGTGACCAGGAAAAAAAAACAAACACCTTTCACCAAATAGGTAAATACGTTTTTTAAAAATGTTTTGTAAAATATTTGCTCAAGAGGGAAGGGATATATGTATACTTACAGCTGATTCACATTGTATGGCAGAAACCAACACTACATTGTTAAGCAATTATCCTCCAATTGCAAATTTTTAAAAATGTGAGAGTGTCTTTAAACACAGCCATTGAAAAATAAAAAACCCACCATATTGTTTTTTGAAGCCTTGAATTAAAGGTTCTATGTGTTACCTGATGTCTTTGCCATATATAACTTGGGGGCACCTATTTTAGGAAATGCCTCCATCCTCCTTCCCCCACTGAAGCCCAGGCGGGTAGCCGTGCTCTGATGCAGCCTTTTGTGCTGTTGGTTCAGAGGGCTTCTATTGCCAGATGACCTTTCTGCTCAATAGATCTGCTTCCCATTGAGCTAGGCTCCTCTATTTGTTCTTTCTTGGTATTACCTTGACACAACAGCCAATTCTCTTCTGTTTGAATCAGAAGCAGCTTCATATTTTTGTTTACTGGGTTTTTTTTTTCCCTTGTAGTTTTGTCGTGAGGCATTCACCATTCTCCTCTCCATCACCAAGAGAATAAATAATTTATATAACCCACTCTGATTTCCAAACAACAATGCAGAATGAAGGACTCTGAGCAAAGCCTCAGAGTTTCTAAGGCCCTGAGTATGTTAGAGTTTCTATCTCTCACTTTTTCCCCAAATGAATCATTGAGTTCTCATTGGTCATTTCATTATCAGGAAAATCAGATTGTTCTTTTGAGCAGATACCAGACTATGAAATAAAGTGATAGTCATTCAAAGGGAGCAGATCGAAACCTTTTTTCTACAAAGATTAATAGGACACACTCTCATCAGGAACAGAAGCTTCTTCATGATTTTCAAGGGTTCCAATTGAAAGGGGTGAGAGCAGGATGGCAGGAAAGGGGAAGTTTAAAAAAAGAATCAATCAAAAGATCAAGAATTTCTCTTCTCTCTCAAGGTAACACACTTTTTTACGTATTAATCATCACTTTCCAAAGCTTTATAAAGAGTACTTAGGATAATTAAGGTCTTCCCTTGTGGCTCAGATGATGAAGAAGTCACCTGCAATGCAGGAGACCTGGGTTCAATCCCTGGGTTGGGAAGAGCCCCTGGAAAAGGAATGGCTTCCCACTCCAGTATTCTGGCCTGGAGAATTCCATGGACAGAGGAGCCTGGAAGTCAGAATTCTCTGGTGGCTCAGATGGTAAAGAATCTGCCTACAATGTGGGAGACCTGGGTTTGCTCTTTGGGTTGGGAAGATCCCCTGGAGGAGGGCATGGCAACCCACTTCAGTATTCTTTCTTGGAGAATCCCCATGGACAGAGGAGCCTGGTGGGCTTGCAATTCATGGGGTGACAAAGAGTCAGACATAACTGAGCAACTAAGCACAGCACAAGATAATTTAATGATACAGGACAGAAATCACCTCTTTTTCATTTAAACATAGAATTCATTGACAATTTACAGCGGTGTTTTTGAGTGTGTTCTCTGATCACTGGCCTAAGAATTCTTGGACAAATTATTGTTTGTCCAAGAAATGCAGATCCTTGGAACCATCCCACACCCTTAGAATCTGCATCTCCATGATGGACCATCTTCATTTAATTTTTGATCTTCTCTCAGTATGATTTCTGTACACAGAATTGTTTGAGGAGAGCTCAGAGAATCAAAGAACATTTGAAAATCAGGATGGGAGTGTTGGAAATCATGGCTGGACCCTTCTTCTGAGACGAGTGTAAAACTCATCTCAGGTTGGCTTGTGTCAAGGTTCACATTCCTGGGGGAGAGGACCACAGAGGATCTTTTCAGGCCAAAATAGGGGAAAACTTGACAGACTCCTGTCAAGCCAGCATACAATAGAGGAAGAGAATTTCCAAAGGAAACTCTATTTGTTTCTGGAAAAGAGAATACATCCGAGATGGCAGAAACCACAGATGATCTTTACACATACAAAGAACACGATCATGATTTTCTTAATGAACCACACTTTCCTGTGGTTAAATCTTAGAAAGTAAAGCTTGAACATCTTCAAGCTTAGCAGTGATGATGTTTCTGAGTTATATAAACGGGGATTATGGACCAGGTAGTTAATGGCAACTGGAGTTTGTAGGAAAAATCCAGAATTGCCTTTCCAGTAGAATCAGTGCTTGATAAAAACTTGTCAAGAGTAAAGGCCTGTAATTGTCTATTTCTGTACATCTCTGGTTTTGTTATTAAATTTGTTACTAACTTAAAAGAGTAAAGACCAATATTTGAATTGATCTAAGTAACTAATAATGACAGTAAAGATTTTATTCAGACATTCTATAAATATTGACAACTTATTGAATTATAATATTGAATTACCATTGAAGTTTATAGAATCAGTTAACACTGAAGACTCTATCAATAAAAGAGCTAACATAAATAACATAAATATCATATTATCTCCTTCTAAGGTACAGCTTTTATTGCTTGATTGGTTCATGCCATTAGTTTGTCCTTGTGTATCACTGACCTTACTGGAACCGTTGGATCTGAGCAGACACAGTTCTGGTAAATGTCTACCATGAGAGATATAATGTGGATGTCGTACTTCTAGAAAGTTCTTTTTGGGATTTTTACTGACCTCTCATTGTGAAATCATTGTAGATGCCACAGAAAGAAATAGGATATCCTATGGGCAACGGTGTGTGGTGGGCCACACTGACAGCTTTCCTTAAAAAGGAAATTGGTGAAGTAAATTTACCTATCCATTTATTTTGATGAAAATAAATTTCAGTTCTAAAAAAATAGAGAAGGGAGCGAGGCGCCCTAAAGTGTAAAGGAATAAGAAAGATTAATGCATAAATGCGGAATCTTGAAAAATGGTACAGATGAACCTCTCTGCAGGGCAGGAATAGAGACGCAGACATAGAGACTGGACATGTGGACACAGGGTGGGCAAGGGAAAGATGGAATAAATTGGGAGGTTAGGACTGATATACACACCCTACCATGTGTAAAATAGGTAGCTAGGGGGAAGCTGCTGTAAAGCACAGGGAGCTCAGCTCAGTGCACTGGGATGACCTAGATGGGTGGAATGGCGGGGAGGAAGTTCCAAGAGCGGGGGATATACGTACATATAGCCAATTCACTTTGTTGTACAGCAGAAACCAACACAAAAAAATTTCTACTCTGCAGATTTGAATAAGACAGCAATACAAACAGACCTTAGAACTTGTGATCTTGTATTTGAGCACTCTCAGCAAAGTTTGCCTATTAATTTTTGTCTGAAGGTGGGTGCAGAGGTCAAAGCTTCCACCAGTCATGACCTCTCTTCCTTTGGGATCACAAACATTCTAAAAGAGAAATCTGTGTACTTTTTATTTTATAGGGCAGATCTCCACTTCAGTTAAATTATCCTGATTTAAAAATGTATTCTTTTAAGGCACTCTGATCAATCCCTCTTGAAAAAACCAATTTCATAGAACTTTCATTTCTGAACTATGATTATAATGTACTCATTACCATTTAAAAATAATAGAATTATTATTTCTACAGCCCAAGAAGCACTAAAAGTTTTGAAATGAATCTCTACTTCAAAGGGAAAAGCCATCACTGCTGGAGGGTACTCCTCTGATTTTTCTTGTCTGCTCCTTTATTGCACTATTTTTTTTTCCATTGAACTTGACTCTTGAGCCATGATTGGCAGGATAATCAGATTAAAGAATACTCTTAAAAGACCCTGATTTGGGTTCTGTTTACCTTACAGCTTCATGAAACATGAGATGACAATTTGACTTTTTTTCTGAGTTGATTGGATAGTTTATATTTACTCTACCTTTTTAAGTCCTTGATGAGACTGGCACTTCTCCATGGCATTTTATGTGCTCATTAAGTCGCTGAGGATTTCTTTCTATCATCTCTGCTCCATTACTACCTACAGAAAATGGCATTCATTTAGAACTGGTACAGTTTCATCTATGGTTAGATTTCAGGGTATAGGTCATAGTTAACTGCTAGAGCTCTGAAGGGTCAGATGTAAGTACTGATGTGCCATCTAAACACCAGCTTTCAGAATGTATTTTCCAACATTATCCTGTTAATGCTAGTAGTTCTTCATGAAGGGGAGAGATTAGCCTCAATCAGGCAATAGATATGACATGTGTTTTTGAAGATCAGCTCTTAGGAACTGATGGAAGGGCATGCAGAGAGAAGATTTCTCATAGTAAATGAATTGCTGCATGAGGAAAATAAAGTCTGTTCATCTTCTCCCACGCAAGAATGGTTTTTCAGTGTTATTTATTTTAAATAATGGCTCTGCTTTTTGTAAAACCTGGACTAACATAACAAGTGTTTTTATTAATGGCTTCTAAAAATTGCTGTGCAGCCCAAGTAAACTCAAGATTTTAAATTTCAGAGTAAAGCTTCCCCATCAGCTTTTATTAGTAGTAATATGAACTGATTTCTCTGATTTCAAAGTATGGGACTTAATTGCAACCAGAGTATGAGACTTTGTTCAGATTAAGTCAAGAACTTATGATTCAACTTTTCTTCATTCCTGGCCAATCCTCCATAAGTGTCATTAAGTCAGAGTTTTAAAATATATTTCATAGTCATTCCAAATAATAACTAATCATAAATACAGAACATTACTGTTCCATGCATTACTTTCAGATTCATATAAAATATTCGAATGGTTGCATACTTAGGGCAAAAAAACAATGAACTCAGACAATTTCATATTAACTTAATCTTAGAAGCAAAGAGTGAACCGGATATAAACAATATAAAGTGAAAGACAGTGAAAGTGAAGTTGCTCAGTTATGTCCAACTCTTTGCAACTCCATGGTCTGTAGCCTACTAGGCTCCTCTGTCTGTGGGATTTTCTAGGCAAGAATGCTGGAGTGGGTTGCCATTTCCTTCTCCAGGGGATCTTCTCGACTCAGGGATAGAACGTAGGTCTCCCGCATTGTAGGCAGATGCTTTACCGTCTGAACCACCAGGGAAGTCACGAACAATATAAAGAAGTGAATAATTATGTCAGCTTATTAGAAATGTCAATCACATCCTTGCCAGCCTGTAGCCTTTGATGTTGTGAAATTGCTGAACTCATTGTTCCTGCCACAGGGCAGCCCTCTGTGACCCACGTGAACTATACTCTCTCCCACCCCACCCCAATGGGCAGCCAAAATGTGTTGGATCAAGATAAAAGTTTGGCTTAGAAATTTGAGTGGGGAAGACACAGATTCAGTTAGCATTGGAAGCAAGAGCTGAAAAATTGTTGTGCATGAGAGTCATAGTCATTTGGACTCAGGGCCAAGCCAACATTTTGAGTATAAGTATTGGGTTGGCCAAAAAGTTCATTTGAGTTTTTCCATAACATGAACAACTCAAACATTTTGGTAAACCCAGTAATATAAGGAGACAGAAGCTATGTGATGAAAAGTGTGTGTGTGTGTGTGTGTGTCTGGAGGCATGAGTTTGAAGATGTGAAATGGCTCCTAGCCTTTCTGAAAGTCTGATTGTTCAGCTTTTCTGAGTTCCTACAAATATGTATCCTTTAATCAAGACCCCACCTCTTGGGGGCATGGTCGGGGCTTTAGTGATCTCTGCCCATTGTTCAGCTTTTCTGAGTTCCTACAAATATGTATCCTTTAATCAAGACCCCACCTCTTGGGGGCACAGCAGGGGCTTTAGTGATCTCTGCCCTTTTCAACCAAACAAAGCAAGGAAAAAACATAATCAACCGAGGAGACAAGAGTGAATGCCAAATCTTAGCATAAACTTACATAAGGATGTATTATATAAGGGAGAGATGAAATGTATATATAGCAGTTCATAAAACAGGTGATAATTAAAGTGTGGTATCTCATGCACTATAAAATTAAACATTTAATTTTTAGCTTTATGTTTAGGTTTATTCATTTGTTCAATATTTATCTAGTGCCTAGCACCTACCAGATTCTGTTATTTATGGGGCACATAAAGATAAATCAAATAATCCCTTTCCTCAAGGAATTTATATTAATAGTATTTATAGTAATTAATAGTGTACATATATAATTATAGTACTCATATAATTTGCATTGTATTATATAATTATAGTGATTAATAGTGTATGACACTAATAGTATATAACATAGACTAAAACAACATCTCTTCCAATGAAAAAAATCTTACTGTTTTTGAATCCCCAAACTGTTATCCTCATTTAGACAGATCTTCTGTGGGCATTTGTCTGGGAACCAGTTTCCTATAACCAGTTATAATGTGGCTATTTATGCATAAGTTTTGGCGCAAATCCTGGATCTAAGTGCGTAGCCTGAGTCCTGTTCAGAAATAGATATTTTCTGGCAAATGTAAAGATTTGTGTATTCACATATCTAATTAGAAGGAAATGATTGTTCTTAATATGACAGTCACTGCTTAGATTAATTTCAAGCCTAATCATAGAAGTGCTACACATGCAACCAAAGAGAGGCAGGATTTGGATTACGACTTGATGTGGGAAGAAATAAGAAGCTATCTTATCCATTGTAAATTTACCCTGATGTGAACAGAGGCACTCAAGCTTGAAGACACTTTTGGCAGCTTAGACAGTTGGATTCAGATGGGGAAAGTCGGGAGGACCACACTCTCAGATATTCTCAAGATGACGTAGTAAGAGGATAAAAGTCTGAGCAATGGTGGCTGTTGGCAGAAGGGAGAAAAGAAATATAAAGAGGGTGATCCTAGCTTCTTTTATTTTTACTCATAAAACATGGTTTATTTATTTTTAAGATTTTTTAATGTGGACCATTTTAAAAGTCTTTATTGAATTTGTTACAATATTGTTTGCTTTTTTAAAAAACTATTTCGGTTTTTTTTGGCTGCGAGGCATGTGGGATCTTAACGCCCCGACCAGGGATCAAATTCACAAGGACCCTGCAGTGGAAGGTGAAATCTTAACCGCTGGGCCACCAGGGAAGTCCCCAGTCATGGTTTACTTAAATGGAATTGCATTTATAATAAAGGATAGAAAATGGTTAAGGTAGCCAAAGATAGTCACTCTGCTTTTCACAACATATTTTGGGTTAATTGCTTCTGGAAATTCTTAATTAAAAATTTTTCTGTTAAATTTGGGTTAAAATGGAGGATGCTTGCAAAGCTCATGAATTCTCACTGTAGCCATTCCTTCACCTTTTTTCTTATTGAGGACGTTTTAACTGAGTTGGTTGGCCAAATTAATGAAATCTGAATGGCCTTAGCTGTGTTTTTGAAAGCTGTCCCAGGGCTGGTACAAACAAACAGTTCTGTTCTTCCTGGAAGAAGTTCAGACAGCCCCTCCCTGACTCTTCCTAATTGCCACTTCTTCCCTTCTCTCCATTGTTTAGTCAGAAAGAGCAAGAAAATGGCTTTGCAACTATTACTGAATGACACAACATTATTGATGAGGCCCTTCAAGGGGGCAGGAAGCTGTGGTTAGCCCCTTGCTTGAAAAGTCATTGTCTTATGACATTTGTCATTTCCTTGCCCTCTCTGCGGCATGCTCTGCTGGGATGTGTCTTTGAAGTTCACTTGGCAGACACTTGTATTATCATTTCAGCCAACATTTTTTGTATATAATATGTCATAGTAGTATATATTAAAATGATGAATATGGTTCTTGCCCTTGAAGAATTTGTCATCCACAAAAGGTCAGGATTTAGCCGATAAGTCATCACAGGACGACCAATTTTTCATAAGTCTCATGACCTATTGACAGAATGTTAGGCAACTTACTAGTAATATTCAGATTGGAAAGACATGGCCAATGGCACAAAAATATGCTTAGAACATGCTGGGATAAATAAATAAATGGTAAAAATATCATAATTCTGGTTGGCTTTTATTGCCTTTCCAAATGATTTTTTCCCAGATATACAAAATATGAATGCAACTGAGATTCTTATGCAATAGTTGGGTATCTATTTGTAAGTGACAAAATTTCCTATTTAATTAAAAATTAAACATTGGAAAAAACACTCAGATTGATCTAAACTAAATACAGAGCTCTTCAAAGTCCTTGGTGTGATACTAAAAGCCCTGACTTGAGCTAAACAAAACAATTCTGACAGCTGTTTCAAATCATCAGAGCCAAGTTTTTATAACTTGTATGTTTCAGTAGTCCATAAATTTATTCATTATAGTATTCAACATAATTAAAAGTAAATATATATATTGCTAACTGGCCTCACTCAAAAAACATGTGTACACATAGATTTGTTTTGAATAGACTCAGGTTTATGTTGAATGATTGAGTCAGTTATTAATTTTGAAGGGCCTTTGTGCAGTGCACAGACTGTACTGCTGTGTATGGCAGCGTCACCCCCACTTCCTCCATTGCCTGTCATCACTTTTGCAAATCTCAAGTAACTTTCACATGCATGATTTTATTTGATGTTGGCTTCGGCCACATTAGGTAGATATGAAAGTTATTAATATTAGCCTTCCTTTACAATAGAGAAATCTAAGACTCAAACAGCTTTATATATTGATCACACAATAAATACATCATGAAAACCAAGCAAGAACCCTGGAGCAGGTAGATCTCGGGCACTGAACCATTGTGTGCTTTACACTATTCAACATGCTTTACACGTAATTTCATAAAACGCTCACAAAAACTCTGTGGCGTTGGTATAACTGGAGTCTTTGTGGATAAGGACACAGGTCCAATATAGTTAATTACTTTGTGCTAGTTTCCATATTTTGTAAATGCAGGTGTCGGAATTCAACCCTGGTCTGACTCCAAGTCTTAGCTCTTTCTGCCATGCTTGAGTCTGATTGTTAGATGGTAGATGTGTCCTTATGAAGTAATACTCATCAGTGTTGGGTAGCTGGAGTTTAGGAAAAAGCACTGCTTAATAAGAGAAAACTGCCTATGGAGGATATGCTACAGAAGATACTGCTTGCATTTTTAACAGAATAGGACATAAAGTGGTAATACTTTCAAGAGGGAGAACCACTTACTTGTCAGCCTGTGCTAACTGAGCATCTATTAAATGCCAGGCAGCCACTGGGGTGCAATGTGAGAAATGACTCTGAAAGTCAAAGCACTTACTCTCAAGGGGATCACTGTCTAATAAGATTACTAAAGGGCCTGTATGTGAAAGCTACAGCTACTCAGTCATCTCCAAAAACCTCTTTCAGGAGGGGCTCACTTAGTGAATTCACTGAAGAAACACTCACAGATTTGGAACTTCTGTTCCATTCTCTCCACTAATTCCAGTGGATACATGTAATAACATATCTTGTTTCCCCAAAGCAGAGTCTGAGACAAGGATTCAGTGTACGCAATCTATTGGGCTGGTGGTCTCTGGGAGATAAGGAATGAGGAAAACCAATATTAAAGGTCATTATCAGCCTTCCCTGGTGATCCAATGGTTAATAATCTACCTGCTAATGAAGGGAACAAAGGTTCCATCCCTGGTCACGGAAGATCCCACATGCTGTGGAGCAGCTAAGCCCACACTCTGCAACTACTGAAGCCTGTAGGCAGCAGCGAAGACCCAGTGCAGCCAAAAATAAATTTAAGAACATTTTTACAGATCATTATCAAGGTTGTGGGCAAAGGGGACTAGATTCCACCAGCTTCCCTGAGAACTGTACCAAAACCTCCCAGAATTGTCACTCTCAGGCTGATGGCAGTCAGGAACATGTGTTCACCAGCTCCTGTCCTCTGTTCATTCAGCTGACTCTAGAGGCAGTGAGTCCCCACCCCCAACTTCTGGGCAGGCTGGTGGACTGAGCAGATGTTGGTAGAATTGATGAGTTGAGTAGAGTGGGAAGTTGCCTGGCTTGGGCTTGAAGTAGGACTCAGAGTAAATGGCAGCCATGGCTAAAATCAGAGGTGGGTTAAGAGAATGGGATACAACAAATCTGTCTCAGATCTCAGTGGGTGGCAGTACTGGTCAGCTGTTCTTATTGTAACAGAAAGATGGACCAACCAACCAGACAGATGTTGGCATCAGACCATACAAGGTCAGATTTGGGTGCTCCAGTGGTCATTTGTAATTTCCTGTAAATGAAAAGGGTAACAGTCCCTGTCATATAGGTTATTAAGAAGACTCATTAACTCAATGAGATCATGTTTTGTAGAATTCTTAGCAGGAATCTTTGGGGAAGTACAGACCCTGAAAGACCTGTATTAACTGGACCAGGAATTTATTTTTAAGCATTTTTTTCTTTAGTCTAACTTGTTAACACACAGGTCTAACTTGTTAAACACAGTTTATCTGTTTCTGCTCATTAAAATTCTACTAAAAGGTCAGTTAAGAGATTCATCTGCTGGAGTATCTTCCATCTATGGGATATACCTGGTTGGGCACAATAAAACTCAAATCCTTTATTGCAAACATATGCCTGAAAGGAAAATGCTAAGCCATGACAAGAAATAAAAACTTCTCCCATTCTCTCCCTAGAAATTAATCCAGGAGAGTTGGCATGGGAATTGAGATGGGTTGTGAGTTCATATTGATAATTACTTCTATTGTATTCCTCCAAAGCTTCCAAAGGCCACGAGACCTTTGAACATCTTAATTTACTGATGATGAAAATTGCTTGATCATTTTGAGGGCACTTCTGTGTTCTTGGCAGTATGCTTGATCTTTGAAATGGAAAGGGTACAAAGACTTAAAAAAAAAGCCCCACTAATCTCTTGTTTTCAAGAAAGATCTCTCTTACTGAAGGAATTAAATGAGAATGATTGAATTTTAGAGATAATGGAGAACTAGGGAGTACTAAATCACATATTTGGCCCCATTTTTACCACCCAGGGCCAAAATAAGAAATTCACCAGGAAAGGAATTCATTTGGGACTCTTTGAGAAATAATTAGCTAGATAATTAGCTATGTTGGAGACACGGATAAGCATGACTAGCAGAAATCCCATCAAATCCAGGTTTACATGCCCAGGTCCTCACCCAGCTGTGTGTGGTGGTTTGGGATGTGTTGTAGCTGGTGTCTACAGGTGCCCCTCTGCCCTCCACAAGAGCCACGTGGCCAGTACTCACACCCTTGTACTGTCCTTTCCCTCTGAATCTGGACTGGTCCTGTGACTCAGTCCTGACAAGTAAACTATGATTTAAGTAATGCTGTGTGATTTTTAAGGTCAAGAAAGAACCTTTGCATCTCCCCCTGGGGTATCTTGGAATGCTTTGTCATGGGACACTGTCTCTTGGAACCTACATGGCATGCCAGGAGACACTGTAGCCACATGCAGAGGTCACACGTTTTGCTGTGGTCACCGGCCCCAGCTGAGGTCCCAACAGATGGCCAGTGTCATCTGCTAGGCATATGAGTAAGCCATCTGGGATGTCCACCCCAGTCAAGCCTTCAGATGACTCAGCCTCAGCAACCATCCAACCATAACCGCATTGGAGTCCCCAAATGGAAACCCCTCCGCTGAGCCCAATGACCCCACAGAACCTTGAGAGAGAATATTAATTAATTGTTACTTAAGCCATTAAGTTTTGGAATATTGTATGTAACATCAGTAGTTACCTAGCACAGATTATAAATCAATTATTTATCAGATATCAGAATTTTACTTGAGCACATGGTTGTTATAAGACAGTTTAAAGACATGCTTTTCTTTTTTCCTTTGTGGAGTAATGTTGTTGAAATAGCTTTGTGGAGTAATGTTGTTTATCAGTTTCCTCCTGATACTTTTACAGATGAAATTGTTTTTTCATTGAAATGTAGTTGATTTGCAGCATTGTGTTAATTTCTGCTATATAGCAAAGTGACTCAGTTATACATATAATTTTTTCATATTCTTTTCCATTATGAATGGAAAAGAGTGGAGCTCCACTCCACAGCATATTGAATATAACTCCCTGTGTTTATCCATTCTATATATAACAGTTTGCATCTGCTAACCCCAAACTCCCAGTTCACCCCTCCCTCACTTCACCTTCCCCTTGGCACTCCCCAAGTCTGTTCTCTGTGTCTGTGAGTGTGTTTCTGTTTCGTAGATATGTGCGTTTGTGTCATATTTTAGATTCTGCGGGTGAGCAATGTCATGTGGTGTTTGTCCTTCTCTTTCTGACTTACTTGATATAAAAATCTCTGGGTTCATTAATGGCACTGCAAATGGCATTGTTTCATTCTTTTTTTATGGCTGGGTAGCATTCCACTGTGGAGAAGGCAATGGCACCCCACTCCAATACTCTTGCCTGGAAAATCCCATGGACGGAGGAGCCTGGTAGGCTGCAGTCCATGGGGTCAGTAAGAGTCGGACACGACTGAGCGACTGCACTTTCGATTTTCACTTTCACGCATTGGAGAAGGAAATGGCAACCCACTCCAGTGTTCTTGCCTGGAGAATCCCAGGGACGGGGGAGCCTGGTGGGCTGTCATCTCTGGGGTCACACAGAGTCGGACACGACTGAAGCGACTTAGCAGCAGCAGTATTCCACTGTATACATGAACCACATCTTCTTTTTCCATTCATCTGTCAATGGATGTTAAGTTGTTTCCCTTTCTTGGCTATTGTAAATAGTGAACATAGCAGGGCATGTGTCTTTTGAACTGTAGCTTTGTCTGGATATATACCCAGGAGTGGGATTGCTGGATCATGTGGCAACTTTACTACTAGTTTTTTGAGGAACTTCCATATTGTTTTCCGTAGTGGAAGCACCAATTACATTCCCATCAACAATGTAAGAGTGTTTTCTTTTCTCCACATCCTTTTCAGTATTTATTATTTATAGATTTTTTAATGATGGTCATTCTGACTGGTGTGAGGTGATACCTCATTCTCATTTTCTTTTAATTTTTATTTTATATTGGAGTATAGTTGATTAATAATGTTGGGTAAGATTCAAGTGTACAGCAAAGAGATTCAATTCCTGTTTTGGTGATTACAGTATACTGAGCAGAGTTGCCTGTGCTATACAGTAGGGCCTCACTGGTTATCTATTTTAAATATGAGAGTATGTATGTGTTAATCCCAATTCCCAGTTTATCCCTCCCCCCATCTTTCCCCTTTGATAACCATGAGTTCATTTAAGTCTGTGAATCTGTTTTGTGAAAAAGTTCAGTTGTATCATTTTTTAAAGATTTCACATAGAAGTGATATCATATGATATTTGTCTTTGTCTGACTTTCACTTAGGATGATAATCTTCAGGTCCATCCATGTTGCTGCAGTGGCATTATTTCATTCTTTTAAATGGCTGAATAATACTCCATTGTGTGTGTAGCACGTCGTCTTTATCCATTCATCTGTCAGCGGACATTTAGGTTGCTTCCATGTCTTGGCCATTGTGTATAGTGCTCCAATGAGTACTGGGATGCATCTATCTATTTTGAATTATAGTTTTATCTGGATATATGCCCCGGAGTAGGATTTCTGGATCATATGGTAGTTCTACTTGTAATTTTGACTTGCATTTTTCTGATAATTAGGGTGGTCTAAGTGATGACAACACCTTCTCATAGCCTGTTGGCTAAATAGATGAAATCCTTGAGTGTGCCTTGGACCCTTTTGTAGTCTGGTAAATCCCTAAGAATTATTTCTTGTAACAGTACTTTCAAGTGTGTAATATGAAATTTGTAGAATTACAAGGGAAACTAATCATATAATGATATACTTTTCAAAATATATTAAAAACCAAATCTTTAATATGGTAATATGACTTATTTTTACATATTAAATAATAATAGTGATGATTCTACTGAGAATACTTATGTACTCTCTCTAGATTCTCCCATTAACATTTAATATACTTGTTTTATCACATGTCTATCTAACCAGCCAGCCAGCCTTGCATCATCAAAACATCCTAATGTTTTTACACATGTTGGTGTAAATTACAAAGCAAATTGCAGGTTTCCCCTAAATAACTCAGCATGTATATTATAAACTAGAAGATAGACATACTTCCAGATATCTGGAGTAATTATAATCTGATATGAAAATATCTGTGATTTCTATTGCTGGCGTCAGAGGTACTGCCACCACTACTATGGTTTTTTGCTGACATTCGTAATTGAAAGAAATGCCAAATTTTTGTCTGAAGTTTATTATTGAAAATAAGATGTTAATTTTTCCATTCAAGGTGTTGAACTTCCTAATTCTACTCATAGGCTCCTTGGGATCTAAGGACCGTAGGTTAAGGAGACTTACTATGTGAAATGTGTAGATAATCTACAAATTAAGTGAAAATTGAAGTCAACTGGGTAAAATAATATAGGTATACTTTAAAATTCAAGTTTTAAATATTCTGACATTCTTACCTTTAGGGTTTTGTAGGGAAATTAATAAATGAAGCTTGGAACACTCCAGAGAGTCACTGAAAAGAAAAAAAAAAGGAAGGATTATTGAATTGACATCAACATTAGTTTGCTAGGCCTTCTGTAAGTGCCAAAACCTGGGCATTTTAAAACAGTAAGAAATATATGGACTCATAGTTCTAGAACCTACAAGTTTGAAATCCACATATCTGCAGGCCATGCTTTCTCTGATGGTTCCGAAGAAGACTCTTTGCGTCTTTTAGTCTTTGGTGTTTGCTAGCGTTTTTGGCTTGGAGATGCATTGCTTCAGTCACATGACTGTCTTCTTCCTGCACATCATCCATCATCTTCCCTCCATGCATGTCTATCTCTATGTTCAAATTTCCCTTTTCTGTAAGGACAGCAGTCATTTTGGATTAGGGCCTACCCTAATGACCATGTTTTAACTTGATTACCTCTGTAAAGACCTTATTCTCAAATAAGGTCATATTGTGAAGTTTGGGGGGCGGGTAGAACCTAACCATATCTTTTTAGGGAAATATAATTCAACCCATAACAACATCAGACCATGACGATGCAAAAGAACAAAAGGTTAGTTGTAGTTTGAAATCAAATATTTCTAGTTGGATCTGAAATTAAATGTCTGGAGTTACATGGTCTGGTCTTACTTTTCTACAACTTCCTTCTCCAACACTCAACTTGTGCTGAACATCCCTTTATGAGTTTTAGGAAATATAAACTCGAAAAACACACATCTAAATAGTAATCCCTAGCATTTATGTTTGGAGAAGGCAATGGCAACCCACCCCAGCACTCTTGCCTGGAAAATCCCACGCACGGAGGAGCCTGGTAGGCTGCAGTCCATGGGGTTGCGAAGAGTCAGACACGACTGAGCGACTTCACTTTCACTTTTCACTTTCATGCACTGGAGAAGGAAATGGCAACCCACTCCAGTGTTCTTGCCTGGAGAATCCCAGGGATGGCAGAGCCTGGTGGGCAGCCATCTATGGGGTCGCACAGAGTCGGACACGACTGAAGTGACTTAGCAGCAGCAGCAGCATTTATGTTTTAGTCAAAACACTAAGTTTCACATTGCTTTATCTCTTTCTTGATAGTATTGTATTGTAAAAAAAAAATTGTAACAGAACATTATATTCAAAGGACCATTTTAAAATTCATAATGGAACAGCAACTAATTAGTCAACAACAGCTATTGAGCAACCATGAGTACCATTTCCCTGAAGAGAAAAAATATAGTAGACCTGTACTAAGTCCTTAAGGAGTTCTAGCATCATAAGACAAATGAGATTTACACACACACACACAGACTTGCAGGGAAAATTTTCATCTAAAAAATACTTGTATCTCTACTCCTGTGTCTGTTTTAATTTTTCTTCAGATTTTAAATGGGGGAGATTTTTTAGCTCATATCTATCATTTTAATTGGAAATCAGAGTTTTTAAAAATTTGTTATTGATTTATACTAACTCAACCAAAATCATTTGAAATCCACTTCATAAGGTAGTTGTTTTGAGTAAGATCAAAAAGATAACATACTTAGCACGTTTTCAATAAATGTCAGCAATTATTATTGACATACCTATTGAAGGTCTAGCACAGAGTCCCAGGCAGGCCCTTGGCTTGCTACACTGATATTTGTGTGGGTAACTGTATAGACCCACTTGAGCTATTTTGTACTTTACAAAAATTTGACCCAAAGTATTTCTTATGAGGAGCCCTATAGCATCGTTATTTTCAAAATGAGTAAGAACCATAATTCCAGAGAATTCTTAGACACTTAAGAGCAACATATGGTCCTTAGAATACACATGCATACACAGAGTTTACTTTTGCTTTCGTTTCCCTTGAGTTTTCTTTACAAGGAAAAACTTTTTTTCTATTTCTTTAATTTTGTATCTATGTGAGACGATGGGTGTCCACTAAAGTCACTGTGGGCATCATTTCATGGTATATGTAAGTTAAATCACTATGCTGTATGTCTTAAAACTTCTTCAGTGTTGTATCCCAATTATATCTCGATAAAACTGGGAGGAAGAAACATTTTAATTCTAAAATATATAGAATAATATATTGGAAAAGATCCAGAGGAAAAAATCCAGATGCCATTTGATTTCACAGAGAGAGGAATTTAAACAGTGTTGCTTCGGCTCAACATATCTTTGTGGAAAGGGATTTAACATCTCTAAATCTTAATTTCTTCCTCTTTAAAGTAATACACTTATTTCCAGGATTATTTGGCATGAGACTATATAAATTCCTTCATGCCATTCCTGCATATAATAGATGCTCAAGAAAAGTGACTTCCAGCAAAGCCCCTTCCATGGACTCCCATGACCTCCATCTCTCCATCAAGGTAGTTACCCTGCCAGGAATAAAGTATTTTTTTCTAAATATATATATTTTACTGAGGTATGCTTAAAATGTTTCAGGTGCACAGCAAGGCGATTCAGTTATACATATACACATATGTTGTTTTTGAAATTATTTTCCATTATAGATTATTACAATATATTGACTATAGTTGCCTGTGCTATAGAGTAAACCTTTGTAGCTTAACTATTTTTAAAAAAAATTAGAAATCTAGCATCAGGAATAAAATTTTTGATGAAATGGAAAAATGCTACGCTTTTTTTTTTTCCTGTACTAATTTAACTTTCCATCAGAGAGAACATTAGAATTTGGAAGAAAACCAAAGTACAGAGTGAAATGGCTGGTTTCACCCTGCTCTGTTTGTATCTGAGCAGCCTCAGGTAGCCAACTTTTCTCCTGTGAGCTAGTTCCCCTGGCAGAACCTTCCAGAATGTTCCAGTCCGGTGAGGAGGACAGCAGCTTTCCAGTCGCTTGGTGTGGCTTGCCTGGGGGAGAAGGCAGAGGCCCGCCTGTATAATCCGATTTCGCCAACTCAAACTAATCACTACTGGTAGTAGCAAAATTTAGCCTGGATCTGCTTAGTTAATCTAGATTGACAGGAGGTAAAAAGAAACGGGACACAAGGGCGCAGAAGCGAGGGGAGGGGACCAGCACTGATTTCCAGCCTTGCTCTTGCATCTGGGGCTTCTCATTTGCCCCCCTCTTGGGGCTTCTCTTTTTCTTCTCTTATAAACAAACGCTCCTGGTCGTTAGGAGACCAGCCTCGCACCGAGCCGCCTCACCAACAACAGGTGCACAGGGAGGCTCCGGGCTGCGCAGAGCGATCTCTCCTGGCTGAGGCTGAGCAGAAGGTCCCACCAGGCACAGACTGTACCTGAGACTATGTATTATTTATTGAAACTGAGCTCCGCTTTCTCTTTATCCTCCCGGGCAGCCCTGGAGTCAGGCGCCTCTTAAAATGGATGCCGCCAGCAGCTAACCTACAAAGTCTCCTAAATTCAACTTGCTTTCCCTCTTTTTCTTGCTAAGTAACTGTCAGCCAGCGCGGCCAACCTTTTGTTCACTCTTGGGGAGTCCTTGGGAGTTGCACTTTAGCAGCGAAGGAAGAATTCTTCTGTGCTTTTGGGCGTTTCCACCTGGAATCAAGTTGTGTTTTTTAAGGGGATACTGCACTCTGGATTTTGTCCATTTTGTGGACATAGAGAAGACCCTTATGCAGCAGCGCCTGCCTTCATAGACTGGGTAATTAGAGCAGTGATCTGTAATGTGCGTGTTTACATGCTTAGCCCTGAGAAGAAAAATGGGCTCCCTGAAGGTGATCTTTATTTTTACTTATGATATCTGTGTCTGGCAAACCAGGGAACTTTTTGCATTTGGGTAACAGAGACTTTTGAAATCTACTTCCCTGGATTGTCCATGTTGGTGAAATTGCTGTTGGCCACCTCAGCCCTGCATGTTGCCATGCTAAAGACACCTAAGGGTAAAAATGTCTCTTGGGTAAGTAGACGATGATTTCCTCTCTCTTCAAAATATATCTAAAACAGAAATACTTTGAGAACTTAAAAGACATCTAGGGGTTTCGTGTTTGGGAGAAAGTATTTGCCTTAGAAAATCACAGGAAGATCTTTCTACATGTTAGACAGCCTTTGGCAAAAGCTTGATGGTGTACTTGCTAAAATATAAACTATAGGACATAAACTCTTTACTTGTTTTGGCATTTTTAAGTTGCCTCATAGTCGCATCTACACCCAGAACTTAAAATTTATGAATCCAAATTTATGATTTTAAGATGTTTTTAATCCCAGAATTCTTTAGGTTCGATAAAGAGAGTGTCAATATTATGGAGGGGCATTAAGTCAAATT
Source organism: Bos indicus (assembly GCF_029378745.1). NCBI lineage: Eukaryota > Metazoa > Chordata > Mammalia > Artiodactyla > Bovidae > Bos > Bos indicus. Next base: position 32,805,294 of record NC_091772.1, read on the forward strand.
TTAAAGGTAGCACATGTAGAGTTTACAGTATTGGGGGAAATTGTTCCTTTTGTGTTAGAAACAAGATAGAAATACGTATTTCTCAATTTCATTCTGACTAATTTCTGTTAATCCATAATGTACATATATAGTGAAAGGTTAACATTCCAGGAATAACAGTATGTTAATCCTAATCAAATTTGACTCCTTAATGTTGTTTCAAATTAGTTTCCTACCAAAAATATAAACTAGATTGAGCTCAAAATAATGAGAATAGTCTGAAAACTTCTAAAAAAGAATGACTATAGTTCCCTGGCTGTCCGATTTCCTGAGCTTGATGCATTAAAATTAACAAATGGATTCCCTTCTACTCTCCCTTCTACTCTACTTCACAAGTTCTCACAGATGAACTGTGTCTCTTACACCAGTGTTTTAGCTGCTGCTCACACCTACAACCCAACCATACTTGTCACAGAATTTGACATATCTGATTATGATTACAGTTTGCTTAACTCAGAAAAAGAAAGGATTCCATCTTTTTGGTTAAAAAATCATTTGTAGTACCTTAACTTGAAATTCACTAATTGGGTTTTTTTTTTTTTTTTTACATTTTATGACATAGTACAATTGGTCTGAAAACAGTGATTATGATTTTTTTCTATTATGGATATTCTTTAGAATATTTAACAAAGACATGTGTCTTAGTTTAAAACACAGCTCCCAAAATTATCTCCAAAAGTTTACAAACTTTTCCAGGTTATTCATTATTAAAAATTAATATACGTATAGTGGATTCACTCATTGTACACTAGAAATTAACACAATATTGTAAAGCAACTGTAATATCCCAATTAAAAATGAATATTTCTTATCTTGATATTATTGCTTTTGTGGCTTTTTTATCCTTATCCTTGCCCCCCTTCACAGTATAATCAAGAGAGAAAACTCAAGGACCAGTGAGTTTTCATTCCCTCTCTGTTCAGATGGCTCCAATGGCTAATTCCAGTGCCCATAGGGGCGTCTGCCACTTTCTCCTGGTACATAAACACCGAAGAAAGGAGTAATTTCAGAAGTATATCCCCTCCTTCATCTGCGTAATCCTCCTAAAAGATTAATTCTCCCAAAGCAGTGCCTGCTTAACAGAGTATTTCTGCCAGGAGGACAAAACTTGAAACATTTCAAAAGCTTAGACCACTGTTGGGTTAGGTTCCCTTCAGACTCAATTATGCTAATATTTTTTTAAAAGTTCAAGTCCCTGGCTAGAAGTTTAGAAGCAGTTCTTCTCATAGAGTCAGAATACTTGTATTTTCTTAGGTTAGAATAGACTGTTCCTGGTTTGTTGTATTTGGTGACACAAGTCTCTGTAGCAGAGTTTGTCGAAAGCAAAGTTTACAAATTTTATGAGTGTGACATTACAGAGAATACTGTCATTTGGAGGTGTGTGTTTTCTATTCAAGGAATGAATAATCAATGTTTCTGAATATTATAGAATGCCTTTATTTGTAATAGAGGGTGTAGAGAGACAGTTTCAAATGTTGGCCATCACTTCTGTTTCAATCAGTTGTGGTTGTTTTAGGTGGTGAATGACATTTCTCTGAGTCCTTTGACTATTAGGTACGGTGAAATGTACCCGATATACCTGCCTTTGCCATTGCCAGTTTTCATTTAAACATTTGTTTAGACTCGAATTCAAGAAGAGAATAAAATAATTCATCATGTCTCAGACCACATCGTGAACTTTGTGATGGTGAGAATAGGTCATGCATCTCTCCATCTCTGGTTCCTCTAGAGCAGGGGTCCCCAGCCTCTAGGATCCGATGCCTGATGGTGTGAGCTGGAGCTGATGTAATAATAATAGAAATAAAGTACATAATAAATGTAATGTGCTTGAATCTTCCCCAAACCACCCATTCCTGATCCATGGAAAAATTTCTTCCATGAAACAGCGTGCTGGTGCCAGGAAGCTTGGGGACTGTTGCTCTAGAGAATTCCTTAGACATACTTGGCTCAAAGTGATAAATGCAAATACGTATTGCTGAAAATCACAAGCTCAGGGTGAAAGTGATAGTCACTCAGTTGTGTCCGACTCTTTGCAACCCCATGGACTGACTATACAGTTCATGGAATTCTCCAGGTCAGAATACTGGAGTGGGTAGCCTTTCCCTTCTCCAGGGGATCTTCTCAACCCAGGGACAAACCCAGGTCTCCTGCATTGCAGGTGGATTCTTTACCAGCTGAGCCATAAGGGAAGCCCAAGCTCAGGGTGAAACACCACTTTTCTTTTCCAATATCGTGGTATCTGGTCTAGGTGTCTGTTTAAACATGCCTGAGAGGTTTCCTGGCTGTAAGATGAACAAGAGGATGTGTGCTCCATCACTGAATCACGTCCAACTCTTCTGCTACCCCATGGACTGCAGTCCGCCAGACTTACCTGTCCATGGAATTTCCCAGGCAAGAGTACTGAAGTGGGTTGCCATTTCCTTCTCCAATGGATCTTCCCAACCCAGGGACTGAACCTGTGTTTCCTGCTTTGGCAGGCAAATTCTTTACCACTGAACCACCAGGGAAGCCCTAAACAAGTGCATAGTAACTACCTATTATTTCTCTGAGATGCAGTGAGAATTAGCAAGTCCTCTGTATAAGCGTTCAACAATCATTCAACAGATGTTTATCAATTGCTTCTTTTATGATAGTCTCAGCACTGAGTCAACAGTAGCGAGTAAGGTACTTGAAAATCTGTGTCCTCAAAGAGCTGAAATTCTAGTAAAGGGAAACAGGAGATATATGAGTAATGCGTGAGATAGAATACAGTCAAGCAAGAGACATGAACTTATCTACAAAACAGTAACAGACTCACAGATGTACAGAATAGGTTTCTGGTTTCCAAGGGAGATGTGGGAATGGGAAGAAATGAATTGGGAGTTTGAGGTTAGCAGATGCAAATTAGGATATGTATAGGATGGCTAAACAACAAGATCCTACTGTGTAGCACAGCGAACTATTGAACTGGGATAAACCATAAAGGAAAAAAGTATACAAAGAACCACTAAATAGGAATATAAATCACTTGGCTGCACAGTAGAAATTAACGTTATATACTTCAGTAAAAAAGTCAAGCAAGAAATGGGTTAGAAATTGCTGATCAGTGGAAGAGGGTGTTGCATGTTGGTTGGTCCAGCTATTTAAGCTAGGGCTTCCCTGGTAGATCAGCTGGTAAAGAATCCGCCTGCGATGTGGAGACCCTGGTTCGATTCCTGGGTTGGGAAGATCCACTGGAGAAGGGAATGGCTACCCACTGAAGAAGGTAGCAGAGTCAGTCACAGGGGAAACAGTAATTGAGCATCTCCAGCAAAGATGTCAGGTGCAAGGTGCAAAGACTGGAGCATGTGAGGAGTGACAAGATGGCCAGTGTGGCTGGACTATGGTTACCTTCTTGAAATTTCCTTGGGTCTCTGTATGCATTTGTCTGTCTATGTAATTGTTTCCCTATGAATTCCAAGGCACACTGACATCCTTCCCTTCCAGTCCCTGGAGAGATGGTATGTAAAGGCTTCACAGGACAGTACACCTAGGCACCTGTACAATCAGCAAGGTGATGGCAGCAAGGACAGAGAGAGGACGGGTCATCATGACACACTCATGCTCTACCCATGACCCTTAAGAATCGAGAACTTTCTTATTTTTCAAAGTAATTGAGACAGTCTCACCAACGAGTGTAATGTAACTTTGACATAACAGAAATGAGAATAAATTTTAAAGTAATGTTAATGGATTGAGCCAGAGAACTGGGGAGTAAGGATCCAGATTTAAGGAACACAGCTTTTCCAAGAGCAATTTTTACTTTTTGTGAGGACAGGCATGCAATCCAAAACTTTATCATGGAATCTCTGTGAATTCTTGGACCATAAAAAACTCTTCCAAAGATCTGTTTGGCAGAGTGGGGGACAGGACATGGTCTTGTGGACATTTGTTCCTAAAAGCTGTAGGGACGCCTTAAGGTTGTATAGATCTGACTTTATGTCAGACTGATCTACTTTGTTGAAAAGTCATTTCACCCTCAAAATATAAAAATAACAGATCCCACTTCATGTCCTGTCACTGTGCAGACTGCCTTGCTATACTTTTAATCCTCAAGATCTGAAATCACTCATACTGAGCCGTTTGTTATTCCAAATCTGTGGTCTTATATAAAATAATTGCTCTCTGCATATAGTGTATTTTATTAGTTGTTTTTCCAGTTTTGATTATGTGCCATAATAAACTAATAGAATTCATTTAAAAAATAAAGAATATAAAGAAATTGCTCTCATTTAACCAAGTGCTTGAGATTAAATAAGAACTCAGAACTTTAGGTCTGCTTTCTAAAGATACTTCTAGCAAATGCATTATTATGGGTGTGTTATTCTATTATAAAATTTGTGTTATTAGAAATTGTCTAAAAGACTAACATTAAAACTCAATACACTCTGCACACTTGCTCATTTCTGAAGTTGAAGAGGTGTCCTCCAGGGGAGGAATCCATCACCTTTCTTTGGTTATTGGCTCCGTAGATGTTTCAGCTTATTTCCATGTGGATGTCACTCTCATATTGTCAAGAATCACTGTTCCTCTCGCTTTTAACCTCCCTGATCACTGTAGATATCTGTAGGTCACTGTAGATATCTGCAGGTCACTGTAGATATCTTGATGACTCGAAAGCTGACTTACCTCTCATTGATTGTGCTTCATTTGATATATACGTTTCACTGCAGCATCCAGATTATTGGTTTCAGACAATAACAGTTTCTGAAAATATCTAATTTTATCTGTTCCTGCTCTGAACATATACCAGTGTCATCAGAAATAGTATTTCCCTCTTATTTGCTCTCCTCTCTTTCCTTGTTGAAGTATGTTGGAAGGTTTACTAAACTTGTTTCCAGTACTTGTGACGATTTTAATTTTTTCAACTTCACTCACAATTGATAGGAAATCAGGGTGTCTGGTGACAGGGTGTCTGATCAGATAAATTGTTTACTTTTGCTGACAGCTGTTAAGATTCTTCCAGAAATTCATATGTGAGGACAGCTATTTCTTCTTCCAATGAGTATTTTTTTTTTTACTCGATAAAAGGACTCTGTCTGGGCTTGGTAAATACTGATGTACGTTACTTTATAGAGTGAGTCATGGAGCACTAAAAGCTGTGTATCTTATGAAGCCTGCTACTGTTAATTATGTTTTTAATATTAAAAATAACCATATTTTAAAGATAACCATAGTTCTCTAACTTAGAGAGCTCTCATATATTTAAAGGGAGCTGTCATTCACTGTCTCCAAACTAAGCCTTTCCCCTGCTTTCCTGATTCATATTTTTTTAATATAATTGATTCATAATGCTATGTTACTTTCTGCCATTTAGCAAGATGACTCAGTTACACATATGTGTTCTTTTCCGAGTCTTTTCCATTATGGTTTGTCTCAGGATGCTGAATGTAGTTCCCTGAGCTATATAGTAGGGCCTTGTGTACTCATCCTGCTTCTAACAGTTCGCATCTGCTAATCCCAAACTCTCCATCTTCCCATCCCTGCCCCTCCCTCTTGGCAACCACAAGTCTTTCTCTATGTCTGTGAGTCTGTTTTTCTTTTGTTCAGTTCAGTCAGTCATGTCTGACTCTTTGCAACTCCATGGACTGCAGCGCGCCAGGCTTCCCTGTCCTTCACCATCTCCTGGAGCTTCTTCAAACTTCCACCCATTGAGTCGGTGATGCCATCCGACCGTCTCATCCTCTGTCGCCCCCTTCTCCTCCTGCCATCAATCTTTCCCAGCATGAGGGTCTTTCCAATGAGTTGACTCTTCATATCACCAGGAACAGAAATGAGAAACACACACACACTAGAATGTTACTCAGCCGTGAAAAAGAACGAAATAATGTTTGCAGCAACATGGTTGGACCTAGAGATTCTAATACTAAGTGAAGTAAGCCAGGTATCATATTATTTAGACATATAATTTCTCTCATGTTATTTAGACATAATATATAATTTAGATATAATTATATCTTTTATAATTATAATTATACATATATTTAGATATAATTTCTATCATATCATATTATTTAGACAATCATTATATTATTTAGGCATATATGTCTAAAATACAACAAATGAGCAAATGAACCAATCTACAAAAGAAAATCCTTCATTGGAAGGACTGATGCTGAAGCTGAAATTCTAATACTTTCCCTGGCTTACTTTACTCAGTATGATAATCTCCAGGTCTAACCATGTTGCTGCAAATAATTACTTCATTCTTTTTCATGACTGAGCAACATTCTGTGGTGTGTGTTTGTATATTTCTGTTTCTGATGACATCATATTCTCTCATGCACCAACATCACCAACATGCCTTGTTGACAGTATTCCAAAAATGGAGAAAATACAGGCTTCAGAGACATTCTGAGTTTGAATCTGGTTCTCACACTAACTGTGAGATCTTGGACAAGTTATAACCACCAAGGTTTAGTGTATTCATCTATGAAATGGGGATAATAAAGCTTTTTCCATAGGAGTATTTTTAAAATACTCCTAATATTAGCACTTATATTAGGTGCTAATCATAGTGCTCACTCTTACAAACAATGTGTTCAATTCCAGTTTGCTCCTTTCCTCTGTCCCTTGCTTTCCAGTCCCACTGGTATAGCACTAATTCAGGGATTTCTTTTTTAGTATTTATTTATTTGGCTACACCAGCTCCTAGTTGTGGCATGCAGGATCTTTAATTACAATATGTGAGCTCTTAGTTGTAGTATATAGGATCTATTAATAGTTCCCTGATCAGGAATTGAACCTGGGCCCTCTGCATTGGGAGCACAGAGTCTTAGCCACTGGACCACCAGAGAAGTTCCAGGGATTTCTTATCTTGTCTCTGCTAGACCCTTACCTGTAGCAGTCTTCATATTGAGGGCTAACTTCCAAATTTTCCCTTCTCTAATCCATTCCAAACACTTCTCCTAGTCAACAAGTGCCCCTAAACCCAGATCTTCATCAATTCTCTGTCAGATCAAATCCTTTACAGATTCCTCACCATCCACAGCTAGAGTTAAACATTTCTGAACTCAACTGACTCCTTTCACAAAGAAGACAACTGAGAAGTCTGGAAGCAGGGGTTGGATGAGCCAAAGACTCTCCTGCTTGTTCCTCTGGCTTCTTTCCCGTGGGTTTGAGCCTTAGGTATAGACAGAATGAACTTCCAACTGGTGAAACTTTCTCTTCACATTTGCTGGGAGAACATCCCTGGTCCTTCTGGAGACAATCTGGGAGTGAGGGAGAGGTTCAGCTCCATTTCGAGTGCAGTGCACCATCCTCACATGCAGAGGTTCACCCTGGCTCCAAACATGTTTCCCCTTGGGGTAGCCTCTCTGCCTGAGTATTCCTGAGTCTGAAGATCATGACAGAAGGCCAACAGAATGGTGGATCAGGAAGGGTGAGGAAAATCAAATAATTATCCACAAGTCACTAAGTATTTTTGCTGAAATCTTCCCCCTTTTTCTTTTTAAAGTGGGCCATTTTTAAAGTCTTTATTGAATTTGTTACAATATTGTTTCTGTTTTATGTTTTGGTTTTTTGGCCAAGAGGCATGTGGAATCTTAGCTCCCCAACCAGGCATCAAACCCAGGCCCCCTATGTTAGAAGGCAAAGTCTTAACCACTGGACCACGAGAGAAGTCCCTTCCCCTTTTTCTATTTTGGTGAAGGTTAAAAAACAGAGAGAGTATACACAATCACCTACGTGAAAGATATAATGCAAAATCTAAATGAGAATGCTACATCCAGACTGAATAAGAAGTGTGACATTTCAGGGAGAAGATGTCAGTCTGTATCCTCATTCACCTTCAGTGCCACATCTGAGGCTTTGAGGGCCTAAGAATGAGACGACCAATGAGGAATGGTTCCCTAAAATCAAGAGGTGACATAATTTGCAGTGAGTTACCAAATCCCAATCTGTTCACAGGGATCTGAGTTGGTGCCCCGTAGGGAGATTTTGTTCTGAGTGTCCTGACCTTTGTGCAAGCTGGCTAGGAATAACAGCCTCTGCGAGCAGTAGCCACCTTGATCAGCAAGCATTTCAGAGAAAACATTCCCTTGCAGTCCCACTGTTTTGTGGGACTCCTCCTTATATATAGATAGAAGGTACATGGACGTGATAAGATTGGAGTGGTTACTTCTGCCCTGAGAAAACTGCTGTGTGGGGTTTGGAGGACCCCATGGAGAAATTCAATGGAGGCAAGTTAGGGATGCTACTCTTAGAGAAAAAGCTGGAGAGATCCCAGTGTGAGTGATTTCAAATTAAGTTACTAAATAAATGCTAATCCTGTTTCAAGCATTCATTCACCCTAGGGTGACCAGAAGTCCCATATTAGACCTGTTGGCCCACAATTATTAATAGTGTCTTCTTTGATCCTCAGAAGTGTTCTGGTTTGGCCAACGAATTACATGACCACTCTCATTGTTACAACAGAGTATGAATGAATGATTAAGGTGGAGGGGGTTAGGGAGAAGGACTGGGAAACTGCAAGCTTGAAGGTCAATGTGAGTAGGGAAATGCAGATAGACAGACTAAGCTGATGTCAGACAGGAAGGCATCAGACCTGTGTCTTTGGGCAGGTGAATTAACTTCTTCAGGAATCACTTTCTTTACTTGCAAAATGAAGATCTGTGTACTTACCTCATATGGTGTGAGGATCACTCTTAAGAATGCAAGGAGTATACATGAAGGAGATGGGTCATGTCATAAGAAAGAGCAGTTAGGCAAGGATTTTACTTGGCTGTTCTACATGAAATTACCTCAAGTACCAATCTAGATTTCTTAGCCTGACCTTGGAGAATGTCAAGTCTAGTCCGATCTCCATGTAAATTTCTGGTCTGGTTCCCTGCCACTGCTTCTTCTTCCATAGATAGAACCTCAACTTTTCTGAACGCACTTGAAGTATTCACACGTGTGCCTCTGAGTTGACCCCCCACGCCCCTGAAATCTCATCGCTGCTACTTCTGAGCCAAGTTCCAAACTAAGCCTTGTTGGCAAAGGTCATGCAAAGTAAAAAAGATCATTAGAATTACCCTCACTCTTGTGTAAAGGAAGTTTGCATTTATGTCATTCATACTGGCAGAACATACTATAATAAAGTTCAAAATTCTAGGTGTTCATTATGTCATTAATAATTGACACGTTTGAAATGCAAGCAGAATTTCTATGTTTGTATCATCGGCAATGATATGAGGGCTTCTGGGAAAAAAATTAAGAGGTTATTCAGAAAGAAATTTCCTCCCTTCTTTCTGAGGAGGAAAGTAGGAAGGGACTTCACCTAAGGAGTAAGGCTAATCCAAGAAAATGAGACTATAAGTGAGGAAAGAGCACTATTTCAATTTCATCCTACCAAAAAAAAAGCAAAAGTTAGATAGAGACTCTCAACATGCAGGGGAAGGTCCCACGCCTTTCATAAAAGGAGGCTCATGAGTTCAGGAGTGCAAACATATCAGTATTCGCCTCACCAGGGAGGTTTGGTATTTTTATCTCGGCAGTTTGCTCGTTTTTAGGTCTTACATAGATGATCTTTATGAACTTCCCAAGTCACGTCAGGAGACTGAAATGAGCTGGCTTCCCTCTACTCGTGTGAAGGGAAGCAGCCAAAGGTGGGTGACAAACTTCATCCTTCTCTTCCTCTGGTGAATCAAGCTCCACGCTGTGGATTTACTGAGCCTTGGTCTTTTGCTGAGAAAGGATGTGACTATCTTGCCTTTCCCTGGGCCCAAGAAAAGAACCCAAATTATGCTCTGTTTAAGTGAATGTGGCCACAAAAACAGACTGGGAATAAAAATACTCCCAACCTACCAAAGCAGAAGGAAGAGATGGCATTGACATAGATCCCCCCAAATCACCAGTATCAGGCATCCCCGCCTGACACAAGAGGAATCAGAATGGAGTTAGAGGTCTGAGATATTGTCACAGTGATCCCTGGAACTTACGGAATTGGTCTGAGTAGTTTGCTGGGGCTTTTGTTACCACAGCGATCTTCTAGCTGCTTGCTCCACATAACCAGAAGCAGCCACAATGAAAGCACACATTTTTATTTATTTTTTTAAATTATTTGATTTACAATGTTGTGTTAATTTCTACTGTACAGCAAATTCATTCAGTTATTCTTTTTTAAATATTCTTTTCTATTATGGTTCATCACAGGATATTGAATGTCGTCCTCTGTGCTATGCAGTAGGACTTCACTGTGGTTAACATCTGCTCACCCCAAACTCCCAGCCCTTCTCTCCTCTGATCCCCTCCCCCTTGGCAACCATGAGCCAGTCCTTTATGTCTGTGAGTCTGTTTCTGTTTCATAGATAAGTTGCTTTGCGTCATTTTAGATTCCACATGTAAGTGATGTCATATGGTGTTTGTTCTTTTTGACTTACTTCACTTAGTATAACAATCATTAGTTCCATCATGTTGCTGCAAATGGCATGATTTTGTTCTTTGTGGCTGAGTACTATTGCATTGTGCATATGTACCACGTCTTCTTGTTTATCCATACATCTGTTGAGGGACAGTTAAATTATTTCCATTTCCTGGCTATTGTAAGAAGTGCTGCTATGAACATAGGGTGTATCTTTTTGAATTTTAGTTTTGTCCAGGTATATGCCCCAGGAGTAGAATTGCTGGATCATATGGTAATTTTATTCTTAGTCTTTTGAGGAACTTCCATACTATTTTCCATAGTGGAAAGCACAGAACGCACTTAATTTTTCAAATGTAAGCAACATTTTAAACGTGAACCAGGTGTGCGCAGACTTTTCTAGACTGGCAGGTGGATTGCAGCCTCCTGCAGTCTGGCTACACAGATGCAGTCTGCTCTCTTCATCAGCTGTGTTATAGGTCCACACCTGTAAACAGATGTCCTTCAAACTTTGAGACTTCACGGAGTCTCTCCAGCACCCTTGATCCCATGGCAGACTCATAGTAAAGGAAGTCAGCTCAGCACCTCGTTGGCCACTGCTGTCACTTCCGGAGATGAAGGAACAGACAGAGCTTATTTTTGTTTTTTGTTTTTCCCTAAAGGCTGTGAGGGAGGACAGGCAGAAAAAACAAGGATGTGAAAATATTTGAGAGAAGGAGGGAAAAAAGTCAAGAACAAACACACTTCAGTGCCACCTGTCTCAGATGACACGCTTGCCTCTCTCCATAAGAGCCAGACCTGCAGCCTCAGAAACTTGACAGTTCACACGAGTGTCTTCATTTTCTGCCGCTTTCTCAGCCATCCTGGAAAAATACTGTAGAGAGCTGTGCCGGAGGACTGCCTCTAGAGACAGGCTCAACATCTGGGTGCCACTCCAGCTCTGCCTTTGACCTCGGGGGCACTAGTCATTTATCTTCATGAAGACAGTGTTTCTAGTCTGATCCACAGGGGAGAGATCTCTATCCTGCTTGCCTCAGATGGTTCCAGATACCTCTGAGAGAGAGTCTTGACACTATAAAACGTCACAAACATGTTCCTATTTTATGAAAATGAGACTGTAATCCATTCACTTTCGAGAAAAACCACCAGTGTTTCTAAACACAGTTTCAAGTCACGATGGCAGTGAACCAGGGAATTAGAGTCTGTCTTACAGAGTGAAGTGAGTCAGAAGGGGAAAATAAATATCATATATTAATGTATATATGTGGAAACTAGAAAAATGGTACAGAGGAACCTATCTGCAGGGCAGGAATAGAGACACGGATGTAGAGGAATGGACATGTGGGCATGCAGGAACGGTAAGGTGAACTGGGAGATTAGGACTGATATATATATACTACCATGTGTAAAATAGTTAGTGGGAAGCCACTGTATATCTCAGGGAGCTCAGCTTGGTGCTCTGTGGCGATGTAGAGGGCTGGGATATATGTATACTATAGCTGATTCATGTTTCTGTACAGCAGAAACCAACATAACACTGTAAAGCAGTCATACTCCAATGGAAAAAATATTCTGTAGTAACCTTAAAAAATAAAAAACAAAAAAATAGACAGTAGACAAAAATGTATTCTCTCCAATGAGGAATTGAACTCCTCTGACCATCTCAGAGAATGGAGTGTAACCAAAGATAATAAATACATTCATTTCAAATATTGAGTTGAAAAGATGGCTTTCCCCCCAAATTTCCAGGTGAAGGATAAGTCTGGTGCTCATTTTCACTCCATGTTTTTCAGTGTAACCTAAACCTGTTAATATCTATATTCAGCAAAGCTGCCATGGTTGCCTGGCAACCAGGCTTAGTGGGCTAGCAAAGCACCAAAGGAAGAAATCAAATGCAGCTCACAAAACCTTGATTTATGCTTCCGTTGGACAGAAAATTCATCCTCCATGTGTGCTGTGTGGATTGTTATTTTCCAAACATAAGTACATCTTTCAGGATGAAAGTTCAATGCTATTATGAGTTCTAAAATCATGGTCTATTAGTTAACATTTGATATGTACAAAGGAGAAATATGTCTCTGCTAGTCCTTCGTTAAAACGGAGGTAGTTTTTTTTCTTGTAGGTCACGTTGTACTTTTCACTCTCACTTTTTATTCCTCTGCATAGAAATATATACATTATTCTTGGAATCAGATGTAATGGAAATTGAAGCATCAACATCAGGAAATAGAGGTTTAGGATTAATTACTGCCAAACGTTTATTTTTTAATCTAATACAAGGGAGTCAAAGAGAATAATTCAAATGACTTTTCTTACGGAATTTTTTATACCTTTCCACCTTTATCTATTTTCTTATATTTTTCCCCTATGGAGACTTTATCACCTCTAAAATTGAGACTTTATCATCTCTAATATTGAGAATAAAGAATGGTGTTTGGGCTGTATATCATCTACTTCATGGACTAAGTAGATTATGTGACTGGGAAAGAATTAGGAGTTTGAAGCTCATATTATTGGGATTTCCCTGGTAGTCTGGTAGTTCAGACTTCACCGTCCAGTGCGGGGGACCAAGGTTCGATCCCTCACTGGAGAGCTAAGATTGCACATGTCTTGTGGGCAAAAAAAAACAAAATAAAACATAAAACAGAAAGAGTGTTGTAACAAATTCAATAAAGCCTTTACAAATGGAAAAAATAAAATTCATATTATCTATTGTTATCTCTCTTATTTCATAGCTCAGATTTTTAAAATTCAATATTCTGAGGAAAAGTAAACGAAAGGATTCTGAATCAAACCCTTTTTGAAATAAGATTGGAGAATACAATAAAGCAAATAACTGTGATGACTGAAGTGAAGATGTGAAAAAGTCTGACACTGATAGAATGAACTTTTAATATGGGTGGGAATCAGCATAAATCCTCAACATCTTCAGTAAACCTACCTTTTGGTTCCCATGTGATAGGGGAAGCGATTCTTTCATTCCTACTTAGCAGTCAAGCAGTCTTTTATATCTCCTTGACATTCTTTCTTGTATCATTATTTCATGGTTGGTATGAATTATGATTTGTCAAGACAAACTGAAATTCCAGGTTTTATGTAATACCTCCTAGTATGAAAGTGTTGACATCGCTAAAAACTAACAACCCCAACGTGTCAAGCCAGAATATGCTCATGTTTGCCATTCATGACGCCCAGTGCAAGGAGAGAAGAGGGGTGGTGGGGGATTCCTAGGGCATTCTTACATGTTAAGAGGCTACAAATAAAAATGAGATGCTCTCTGGGAGGTAAGACAAGAAACAGGATCTTCTTTGACACCGTACTGTCTAAAGATGGAGAGTTTTCAGGAGGAAGAAGAGAGGTATACACTAGGATCAAAATGACTTTACTCTCAAGGGCATTGGTGGGGCTTCCCTGGTGGTCCAGAGGTTAAGACTCTGCACTTCCAATGCAGGAGGCGTGAGTTCAATCCCTGGTTGGGATCGAAGATCCCACATGCCACGCAGCAAAGGAAAAAAAATGGTGTTGCTTATCACTGGTGATCTTTGAAGAGGAACTTCAAAGGAGTTAGTGACAGTCCAGAAAAACAGCAATGATTTACAAATAATGTGTGGCTGATAAAGGCTAGAAACAAGCAAAATACACCCCACATTGTCCAGAAGGAGGAAGTAAACCACAATCATTGGAAGGGAAGTAAATTGAGGGAAATGTGGGCATATCTGTAGCCAGAGAACATGTTTCCGGAGCAAGTGGAAGACAATGAGACCAAATACAGAGGTCTGGGGTTAACCTTTGAAAGAATTAAGACTATAAAAAGATGCAGAACATGTACATGAATGTGTGAAATTTGCATGTGTTGTTTATGCTATGAAATTTGAGTTGATATGTCTTATTGACGTGTCAATAAGGTGAGGTAAAATAGTGTTTTTAGAACCTGGAGAAATGCCTCCAAAATCAGTAAATGGACATCATACTTTTATTTCATGATGCTTGTCTTAATTGCAGTTGTGTTCAAGCTATTTATTTCTGATATCCCTCCTCTCTTAAACTGGAGACAAAGATTATATTTTATCTATTTGTTTCACCACTTGAATATAATACTAGTTCCTACCTAGCACAGCAGTGGTTCCCCACAGACATGAGTAGTAAGTACATGTTACACAAATTAAAAGGCAGCAACAGAGGTGGAAAAGGGGGATCACATAATTTGATGTTGTGGATTTAAAAAGATGTAAGGTCACTAAGGAGTGGGCAGTGTTGGGGAAGTGGCAATAAAGCACCTGTCTCTTGATAAAAACATAAAAGATAAAAATGTCCAAATCAGTTATAATAAAAGAAATATGATTAATTCAAACATTGGCTACCCTGAAAATATTTGCCATACCGCAGTATTTTAGATTTTCACATTCCTTGCAGGATCATTATGAAATGGGAAATGCATTTTAAAACTGCAGCTCTGTAGAGGCAGCCATAGGAATTCCTTGGGTAACCGTTGAGTTTTGTCCCAAGGTCACTTTCAACAGCTCATGGGATCTGTTTGTTGGGGTCATAATGCACATGAGTTGGATATGTACCAGCCTCCCCAAAACAACCCCAAATGTGCCAAGCACAAGAGCCAGTGAAGTTACAGAAGGCAGACGGTATGTTGGACACCTCTGGCTCTTGGCAAAATGAGCCATGGGTATGACTTGACAGCTTTTTTGGTGAACAAGTTGTCCCTTTTGTATGAAATGTCATCAACTCACAGATGTGTTTGCTCATGTCAGCCAGAAAATGAAGCACTTTCCAAAATGTCATTTTAACACAAGAGTAATATTTGAACATGAGCTTACTCCAATTCTGATTTGGTTTGGAAGCATTGCAGAACTACCTTTCTTTATTTTTAAAGTTGATACCCTGTAAGTGATAGGGTTGTATTTTCCCTCTCATTGTCAACCACTTTTTTTCCCACTAAAACTAGCATTTTCAGGATTAAAGGAAAACTCTTGTCTGACATGGTCCCCGAATTTTGTAATATTAGATGGTAACTTTCTGGACTATAAGTCTTTTATACTTTTTACAAATAAAAGGGGGAAATGAGAGTGAGTCCTGGATTTTCTAAAAAGAGGGAAAATAGAGGAATATTCAGAAACAGAAAATGTCAAAACATCCCCAGCAGTTACCTTAATACCAGCTGCCAAGAATTTTTACATTGAAGATAGAAGGTGATTAGGAAGTTGTTTTCCCCCAGAATTGGAAGACCGGTGGTTCTGGGTCAGAACCACGTGGGTTTTTCTTCACCCATCCAAGGCCTTGAACATGGTAGACCCTTAAGAAGCTGTTAATTTTATTTGATGCAGGAATTTCTATGTTTCAGAATGGATGCCCCTGAGAGTCTACTGAGAATGAAGCAGGCATCTGTTTTTAATCATGCGTGTAACAAATGGATTATTGATTAGACAATTAGGATCCAGCTAGAGAAGTAATCTAAAATGAACATGCAATTTGCCAGTTTGAGGTAAACAGAACAGTATCTCTAGATCAGTTGTTATATGAAGAAATAGTGGGTTAGCCAAAAAGTTTGTTCAGGTTTTTCTGTAATATGGAAAAATCCAAACGAACTTTTTGGCCAACCCAATATTGTAATAATATTTATTCTCTTCATCTACCTAATGACTCTGGAGTACCTGACGTGGGTCCTGGGGAATATGTGACCAAGTTGTGGCTCTCAAGGAGCTTACATTCTTCTGGGGGCTGGGAAAAGCATGAGAAAAACACACAAATAAATATGCAGGTGGTAAAGACAGAAGAAACAGGGTAAGAAGATTAAAGATGTGACAGGGGGGTCTAGGATGGATTTCTTCTAAGAGTAGTCAGAGAAGGCCTCTCTTGATAAGTTACCATTTGACCACACACATCAACATTTGCTCGAGGAAGCTAGAATTTGATGCATGATTCTGTTAGTATTCCAAAATGAGGGCAGTGTGACTCACCCAAGCCTATTTGTAGAATGCTAAGTTATAAGTTTCTAGTATCTGCTTTATTGTCAGACAGTTTCTTCTAAACTTGGAGTAGTACAGCTCTTTCTTTTTTTCTGTTGGATTTTCAGAAATATGTTTTAAAGCTCAGTCTTGGAAATTCTAGAATTTGTCAGTTATAGTTGGATTTTATAGTTCCTAAACATTTTTTTACCCTCAAATGAAGTCAACTTTCATGGTAATGATTAGGTTTTTACTCTGTGAGCCAAGAAAAACATGCCATAGAACATTTTTTTTTAAGGTTAGATATATAAAATATGTAGGTTATTTTTCCAGTGATCCTTTTCTGAAAGTTTTTCCCTCAACTTTTTATGTTCTTGCACTATATATTTTTTTTTGTACTTCTTTTTTTTTTTTTTTTTATTCTGGCCACAGTGAATGCCGTGGAGGGGAATGTCAAAACAAAATGATATGAATTGAAAAGTAAATGTCTCCCTTCACCCCACAATTCCTCCCTAAATTTTGCTCCTCAGGGAAAACCACTGTTAAGGGTGTTTATAAATTTTAATTCATATAGTAAATACTAGTATAGATTTAAATGTTAAAATTTCTCCCTCATCTAGTAATTTACCAACTCCAGACACTTTGAAAGAAGAGGAATTTGAAACATACGACCTCTTACTTCTCATAACTTCCAGTTTTTGATAGTTGTTTTATTGAATTACACTCTGTTTTGAAACAGGAATTAAGCCTTTAGCATCATTCTATAATACAATTTTTTAATTGAAAACTAATAGCACTTACAAGATCATGATTATGAGAATAGCATTTACATATGGGATCCATGGAGAAGGAAGTTTAATCTAATGTTGGTAAAAGCTGCCTTATCTTCCAGCCAGATTCTCTTATTTTCTTTCAAGTTTCCTCTACGTAGTTCCATTCAGCTGATCATGTGGTTAATGTCACAGGAGATCCTTGTTCTTGGACATTTTTGTGTTGTTTTGCTGGAAAACCTTTGAAAACTAGAAGTTTGTTTATATTCATATATAAATGTATATTTATACTATGCATATTAATTACATATACTTATAGTGTATGTGTGTACTTGCAAAATTTTCTTCCTTTTGATCTTATACTTGACTAATCATTTATCTTGATACGAAATTCTAATTTCAAAATGTATTTTCCCCTCAGAACATTTTTTCACTGTTTGTCTTCAGGGAGGCAGGGTTGCTGATAAGAAACCTATAGTAACCTGATTCTTTTTTTTTCCCTCTCTGGGAGCGTTTCATATTTTACCTTTATTCTTGACTTTCAAGTTATCATCAGGACAAGTCTAGGCTTGAATCTTTTTCACAATCATCCTGTTGAGCACTGGGTAGATTTCAATCTAAGTACATCTATCTTTCTTACATTTTCTTCATTCTCTTAAAAGATAAATGTTGAAACACCAAGAGCGACCCATTTTAACCTCTTCCATATTTTCCATCACTTTTTGTGGTTGTTTTGTATACCTCCACTTTGGTCTTCAAACACATCCATTTTATTAATTATCCTCACCATTGAATTTTTGTGTGCTGGCAAGTATATTTTAATTTCCAAGGATATTCTTATTGCCTCATTGACACTTTTTAATAGTTTGTTGTTCTTATAAATGCAGTCATCTCTTGACTCTGAAGATAACTAATTTGGAATTTCTGTTTTATTTAAATCTGTTTGTTCTTTGCTTATGTTTCCTCAAGACTCAGTTTTTCTCTTTATTTTGCATCTTGTCTTTTAGCCTGTATTTTTCCTTATATTTCACATCTGGTTTTCCTTATTCATTCATTCATATTTATGAGTGGTTGCTTCCACTGGTTCATATAGGCAGGTGACATGACCTTACCTACAGAGTAAGGTACCTACAGAGACCTCATTTTATTGCATTTCACTGTATTCTGGTCCTCAGATACCATGTTTTTGTTTTTGTTTTGTTACCAAGTTGAAGATTTCTGGCAACCCTGCATCCAGCAAATACATCAGTGCCATTTTCCCAACCCCATTTGCCCACGTCATGTCTCTGTGTCCCATTTTGGTAAATCTTGCAGTACTTCCAAATTTTTCATTTTTATTGTATGTGCTTTGTTGTTCTGTGGATCAGTGATCTTTAGTGTTACTATGGCAACTGATTTTTTGTTTTGTATTTTTAAATTTTGTACATTGATTTTTTTTTTCAGACACCATGCTGTTTCCCAGTAGACTATAGTCGAGTGTAAATATAACTTTTATGTGCACTGGGAAGCCAATTCGTGTGACTTGCTTTATTATGATATTTGCTTTACTGCAGTGGTCTGGAACCAAACCTGTAATATCTCCAAGGTCTGTCTGTAATTTTTTAGTTTTGTTTCTCCAGTAGGCCCGTCATCTCTGAATTGCAGAGCCAGCTGGGGTTCTGCAAAGATGGATAGGTCTCGGTGGCAGTCAAGCTTCCCTGTAGGGTGTGTAATCGGGGAACCACCAGAGAGGAACCCCACAGTTGCCCAAGTTAGGAAGACTTTAACTCTTGAGGATGGAGCACTTAGCATAGTTCACTCCTGGAAAGACCTGTTTTTCCTTCCCTCATAGTAGAGCCTTTCCATGCTTTTGAGGATGTCAGTATTTCCCTTAAAGTGCTTCAGTCTCAACACCTTTTAAATGCATTTATATATGTAATACCCCTTGTCTTTTTAAAGCATGTAAATTGTCTGCCACAAACTTTCTAAGAAAATCTCATGAAATAAATTAAAATTATAAATACGGTGCAATTTAAGATCTCTTAAATGTTCAGTACATTCATAAAATGAATAAATTTTCAACTCAGAATCTCATGTCTAAATCGATTATAGTCATATATTTTAATTTGGAATGGAAAGGCTCATCTCTTTGCACTGAGCCAAATTGTCTTAAACTTTAAAAATATATACAATATGAAAGATGCACAACCTCCTTTGCAACAAAATAGTAATTATATTTGTTCAGCCAGTGAAATGATTCTCATCTTAAGTTTTCCTAGACTTACCTACCAAGAAAATAATTTATGTCATCCCATTACAACCAGTTAAGATTATATAATGACCAGAAATATTGACCCAGACTCTAAATGAATCCTTCTCAACAATTCCAATGAAATACACGTAACTTTCTCAAGGTCGCTTTCTCAGTGTCCTTTAAATGTGTATGTGTGGTGGGATGAGCATGTGGATTAGGACAGGAAAGTGTTCTTTTTTTTCTTTTAAGTAGTATTGAAGTATAGTTGATTTACAATGTTGTGTTATGTTCAGTTGTACAGCAAAGTGATTCGGTTATACGTATACACATATCTTACTCTTTTTCAGATTCTTTCCTGTATAGGTTATTACAGAGTATTGGGTAGAGTTCCCTGCGCTATACAGTTGTAGTTTTTTAGTCAGTAAGTCGTGTCCAACTCTTTGCAACCCATGGTCTGTAACCTGCCAGGCTCCTCTGTCCCTGGCATTTTCCAGGCAAGAATACTGGAGTGGGTTGCCAGTTCCTTCTCCAGGGATCTTCCTGACCCAGGGAATCGCATTTCCTGCATTGGCAGGCAAATTCTTTACCACTAAACTACCTGGGAAATAAACTACCTGTTTATACAGTAAACAGGTAAACTACCTACTACACTAAACTACCTGTTCTATACAGTAGATCCTTTTTATCTGTTTTATATATAGTAGTGTGTATATTTCCAGAGAAGGCAATGGCACCCCACTCCAGTACTCTTGCCTGGAAAATCCCACGGACGGAGGAGCCTGGTAGGCTGTAGTCCATGGGGTTGTGAAGAGTTGAACACAACTGAGCGACTTCACTTTCACTTTTCACTTTCATGCATTGGAGAAGGAAATGGTAACCCACTCCAGTGTTCTTGCCTGGAGAATCCCAGGGACCGGGGAGCCTGGTGGGCTGCCGTCTATGGGGTTGCACAGAGTCAGACACGACTGAAGCGACTTAGCAGCAGCAGCAGTGTGTATATTTCAATCCCAATCTCCCAAATTTATTCCTTTCTCACCTCTTTTTCCCCTTGATAACAATAAGTTTGTTTTCTACATCAGTGACTATTTTTGTTTTGTAAATAAGCTCATTTGTGCCATTTTTTTTTTTAAGATTCCACATATAAGCGATATCATAGGGTATTTATCTTTCTCTGTCTGACTTAGAGGAAGTGTTCTTAAAATTCATGTGATCCAAGTCCTTCATCTGTCCCTTGGTCTCCCTCCTGTGTGCATGTGTTTGGATTTTTGCCTCTCGCTCTGTAGCTTTTAAGATCTGTGTTTGTCTTTCCACTAACTCTAAATACCTTTGCTAAAACCTTCCTTCTTTTCATGTACTTTGAAATCCTTAAGAACACATAGCTCTTGGAGGGTGTTCAAATGATATCCAGCTGAGCTCCAGAGAGCTCTCATAACACTGACTCTGTCACAATGTCCAAGGTCACACGGCTGACAATTACTGATAGAAACAGAACAAGTGACTGCTGACCTCTAGAGGATACTTAATGCAATAAATAGTATTTTTCTGTACTAATAACAGCACTGATATCACAGGGCTTTCATGAATTTGAGTAGAGATAATGCAAGTCAAGTGCATGGCACAGTGTTCCATACTAAGGACCACCAGGTGATAATGACTGTTATTTATTCTGGCTGCATTAGGTAAAGTGCTGTCAATAACATATTTAGATGAGCGAGAACCTTTTAAGTGTATACTTAGATGGTCGGTGTTTTCTGTCTCCCTTATTTTCCCCTTTGTTTTGAATAATATTTTATTAGCTTAGTATGATTACAATAATAATTTAGCTTTCTAGCAGTTTCTCACCCTTAGCATTTCTAGCATGGGGGCTGGATAGTTCTTCATTGTGGAGGACTGTCCCTTGCTCTGTAGAGGGTTAGCAGCATGCCTGGTCCCTACCGACTAGACATCAGTAGCACACCCTCTCCAGCTGTGACAACCCAACATATCTCCAGACCTTGCCTGTTATTTTCTGGGGAGGGCAAAATCACCCCTGTTTGGGAACCACTGTTTTGTAGTGATATCCATTTGTGTAGTTTTTTTTGTTTGTTTATTTTTAATGTATTTTCCTTTTTACTTCTCTGAACTTGGTTTCTATTTTTGGAGAATTCTTTCTTTTGCCCTAAAAGCCTCATGGAACATGTCATTACTTCTTTTTGCTCCCAGGGTCAGGGTCTAAAGATGAGCATGTAACTGAGATTCATTTCAAAACTTTATTTAAGTTAAGAATCAATCCACTGGGGGGAAATGTTTCCCATAACCCATCAGATTCCTGCGAGTCTGACTTTGCTTCTTAAGTTCGTTGTTGGTTAAGAGAATTTTGAATGTATTCCACTGAGGGAAGTTGTACACGCTACTGCAAAATGTATTTTTCTAGTTAATCATTTTCAAAGAACTGTTCTGTCAGTGGTTAAAACAGAAATAATGGCTTCAGGTCATCCATTTATAATAAAGTTAATTCCTCTTCATTGAAATATTTAAGGTTTTGACAAAAGGAATCAATTAACTAGGGATTCTGGACAACCAATAAATACTTTAATTTGAAGTGTAAAACACCGTATGATAACACAGTAACCTTAGAGTGCTGTTAGCTTTTTATAATCAGTAAATATTGAACATTGAATGAATGGATGAATGAACATAAGTATATATTGGATTTTGTCACATAGAAACTCTATATATTTATTTATCACAAAACAATCCCACTGGTGTAGTTAATTCCTTTTAGAAAAAGGAGTTGTTATATACCACTGTTAAAAGTTGGAATGTGGGGAAGGGGAACAATTTAATTGGTCAACCCATCATAAAATTATCCTAAGGAATATTTCCCTTGTTAGTGAGTTTGAATGTTAAATTGTTCATTTTTTATAAAGTGAACAATTCAACTAATATTAAATCGTTAGTTAAAGTGAAAGTCACTCAGTCGTGTCTGACTCTTTGCGACCCCATGAACTTTAGCCTGCCAGGCTCCTCTGTCCATGGAATTCTCCAGGCCAGAACACTAGAGTGGGTTCCCTTCCCTGTGGGATCTTCCCAACTCAGGGATTGAACCCAGCTCTCCTGCATTGCAGGTGGATTCTTTACCATCTGAACCAGTTATTCAGGAAATTGTTATATCAGTGAAAATCAGATTTGTAGGTTTTTTTTTTTCCTGTTTTTCCTCCTTGTTCAAGTCTGAAAATTGCTTGCCGAGAGGTAAAAATGTATTTAGACAATTAAAATTCCACGGTTCGTCTTCCCACATTCATGGGAAAAAAATTGTGAACTACTAAACACTCATCCAAAATTACCAAGCCAGTCAGTTGCCTTTACTCTCAGTTACCTTTCAAGTACTTTTATAATAGAGTAACACGTTTGTCAGTATACAAATACTACTATACGTATTACAACAAAGAAATGACTATAATACAAAGGTTTTTCTATATAGGAACAGTGGTATGCCAGTGTTTAATATGAAGCTGTCAAAAAAAGTGTTGATCTGTAGCATTTGCCAGTTTCTGTCTTATAAATACTCCTGCTGTGGCCACTTTCCAGCTATAATTGTGACTTCTCTGAATTGGAACTGGAAAGAGTTACTCACTAGCACACCTTACATCTATTAATATGAAAATTATGGTATATCCATCATACAGGCACAATAGGCATAAATAACCTTGAGAGTATAGATAGTAGCAAAGTGTAGTAAAATAATTACCAGATTTTGATTTTCAAGTATAATCTTTGTTTTTATTTATTTTCCTTAGTTGTACATTTTATGATTGACTGTTCAGTAATCCTCTATTTGAAATTGGCCTCTCAAACTTTCTGAAATTTTAACAATCAGTGAGGCCAGCTCCAGGAACACACCACGAAGATTTTTTTCAGTTGTATCGAATTGGCCAAAAAGTTCATTTATCTTACAAAAAGAGTTAGGAATGTCTTATGGAAAAGCCGAAATCTTTTTGGCTGAACCAATATGTACTTTTTCTAAAAGGTGACTAGGTACTTAAAACACCTATTTCCCAAGTACTTTAAAGCAATTTCCTTGCACTGTTAGCATACATCTCTTCACTTCTGTAGGTCTAGCGCCTCAAATAGGAGCTGACATGTTCTAAGTTCTCAATAAATGTTGGGTAACTGACTGATCTCAAAAATATAAACAATAGGCCTGGTAGACCAAAAGAAAGTTCAGTTTGCCCCTGCTGATATTACCTCAAATTACCTCTGAATTTAAAATCCCTATTATTATCACTTTGCTGTATACCTGAAACTATCACAGCACTGTGAATCAACTATACTTCAATAAAAATTTTAACAAATTTTTTGAAGTCCCTATCTGTGAATAGTCAAGGTCTTAGTCTACATATAAATCCCATGAGAATAAACAAACAGTTCCTCCCTGGATTATCTTCAGGTTTCCTTCCTAGCATCATGCAAAATCTTTATAAAGGGACCCTTGGTCCCAAAAGACCCTCCCAACTTCATTCTCAGGTGTTATTTTTGATAATTACCTACACCAAGGGAGACTACATTTCTTAGGAGAATGAAGATGAGCAAAGGTGAGCTCCCTTTCCAGGAACAAATGCTCCTTCTTCTGCCACCTCCTCAACTGAATAAGAGTCAAAGGAAGCATCCTTCCCCAAGTGCTCTTGAACATAGCAGTGTGCTTATTGTTCCCAGTTAACCCTACAACCCACTTTACCAACGCTGTCTTCACAGAGGTCTCCAAGCCCTTCTACTGGCTTAATCTAATGACCTCTTTTTAGCCTCTATCCTACCAGATTTCCTCCTAGAGTTTGACCCTGATGAACACTCATTCTTTCTTGACAGTTTCCTACTTTTAATCATTTGCTAATTCACCAAATGCTTACTGCGTTCTCAGAGCCAGATATCACTCTGGACAATGGAAAATTAGTCACAAATAAGGCAGACAAGTCTTTGTCTTTTAAAGGTTCTATTTTAACTGAGAAAGACAGCAAATAATTAAAACAACCGAATCAACAAATTGTATAATAAAGTGAAGCCTTCTCCTTAGAGGTGACCTTTGAACTAAGACCTGAAAGGCAAGGAAAAGCCACTCACTGATCTATTGGGAGGAATGTTGGAGGTGGAAGCAAGTGCAAAGGCCATGAGCAGGGCTGAGCCTTGTGTAATTAAGAAACAGAAAGGCCAGGGTAGCTGGAGTAGATGGTCAGGAGTGGGGTATCAGCATATGAAGTCAGATAGGCAGGCAGTGGTTATATTCATGGTTCTGCTTCTCTAGCTTTGTTCTCTAGTCTCCTCCAAGGGCATAGTCTGCTAGATGTCATTTCCCTCCTGTCAGCCCCTGGTCCTTTTTATCGTCTTTACCTCAAGACTGTCAGTTCCTCTATAAAGTGACTGCTCATTATTAAAATGAATTTCCTCCTCTTTGGTTCTTCCATAAAACTCTGTTTGAAACTGGTGGTGTTTTGGGGGACTCTAGAGAGTGACTTCACTTTCACTTTTCACTTTCATGCATTGGAGAAGGAACTGGCAACCCACTCCAGTGTTCTTGCCTGGAGAATCCCAGGGACGGGGGAGCCTGGTGGGCTGCCGTACGTGGGGTCGCACAGAGTTGGACACGACTGAAGCCACTTTAGCAGCAGTAGCAGCAGAGAGCTCTGATCCCTTATGTCTCAGCACAGAAAGAATTCAACAAGAAGCAAAGTGATAAGTGACTTAGAATAAGACACTTGTGAGGCTTATAAGCAGGCAGGCAATAGGGTGTCACATGTGCCAAGAACTTCATGGGTTACAGTTTTATAATCAAAGGAAAAATGAAGAGGGAGAAAAAAACTACTTTCTTTCCTTATTCTTGAGTAGATGTCATGCTTCCATCTTCAGCTCCTCCTCCAGGTTGGACAGGGGAATTTTCTTATGCCTACATGATCAAGTCAGGACCATCATGCCACTATGGAAAAATTATTTCAGGTCTCAGTACGATGAAGGTCTTTTACTTTGAAATGCCACCTTTCCATAAATTATTGTTTTTTATGTGTGCAGAGTTCATGTCTAGGAATCGTTACCTTACTGAGCTCACTGGGCAGCACGTTAGTCTCATGCCACTGTTGTTTTATTGTTTGGGGGCATGTCTCTTCTGCTGCGTGGGTTTTGTTGCTAAGCAACTCTGCTTAATTTTCTGGTTAAGCAAACCTGCTTTCTTGAGCGATTATTAATTTACTGTGGTTGTGGTCTCCCAAAGCCCCCTAAAGTTCCCTCTCTATCTACAATCCTCTAATGGGGTTTCTGAGTTATTTGATTATCTTATTCTGTCCCTATCATGTTGACCCTTTTATACCCAGACCTTATGTATGCTTCAATTTTTCAATCATCCCAGAAGCTTGTTGAGTACAGGGAGTTCATCTTATTTATTCTTCAGCAAGGGCAAGGGCTTTCTTGTTGTTTTTTCTTTGGGTTTTGGTACTTGGATAAATAACTACAAAATAATTATTTGTTTAATTGAACAAGTGAGTATTTCATCAAAATATATTGCCCTACCAAAATGTGAAAAAACTAGTGCTTTCAACATAGCGTATAAAATTAAGCCCTTGCACAAAAAATGACATGTGATGAGAAAAAGTATAATATAATATTTGAGAGCAAAAGTCTGGACCTAGACTTCTGGAACAAAATCTTAGCACTGCTACGTACTAACCATGACCTTGGGCAAGTTTCTCAACCTCTCACGCCTTTGTTTGAGCCTCTCATCTGTAAAATGGGGATAGTTTTATGCATCCCATAGAGTTATTTTTTAAGGTGGAATGAATAAATACATATAAGTCCTAGAAAAAACATAAAACTCCGTAGCTACTGGCTCTTCTTTATTAATGGGCTAAAAAACTTTATACTGTACTTTGGTAGTTTATAAATGGAGTGTGCTTGATTTTCACTTATGTGTCAAACTATCCTTGTTTGATTTTTTTTAACCAAGTTTTGGAGTGCTCCCAAAAGTCATTTCATTGCAAGTAGAATCACCAAAGCCAAGAAACTAAGGGTTTGACTAAAAGAATCATCGCCTTACTCAATTTGCTTGATTTGTGGTTAAAACTACTGTTGACAGCAGTAAAGAGCAACAGAAAGCTCACATTTTTTCCTTCTAAGGAGACTGTTAGTAAACTCTTCACTCCACATGCCACAAACTGCAGTAATTCCTAAAGAGGAACCAGGAGGAAAATTTGTGCCTTAGAAACAGAGGGAATCAGGAAGGCAAGAATTCTGGTTTTTGCCTTCAAGCTGTGAAATTCAGGTGCATCTATGCAGCTCTTGAGATGTTTTCTCAGGTGAGCAAGAAGGTGATCTTGAGCCTTTCAACCACCGCCCCCTCCTCTACCCCCAACACAACCAATTACATTCATTATTAGATCAACTTACACTTTAAATGCAGTGATATAACTGGACTTTGGGAGATTGTCTTAGTGTGTTTTTTCTGGCTCTTCACATGCATTCAGGAATGCCATGGTACTTTGGGAATTTAAGTTCTTCCACTAGTTGCCAGGAATGTGACAAATGAGTGACTGAGAAGGCAATTGTTTTTCTGTGTTTCAGTCACTTTAATAGTCCAGATATATGCTAACCATGGGGACCATGACCTCTTATGAGTTTTGGCTTATTAACAAAGCGCTTTTTGCTTTCTGTCCTTTTATTTTAAATTTCTTTGGAAAGTTGGGGTTTATCAATAGGGAGAGACCTTTCTAGAACACAAAAGTCCCTTGAGAGTATTTAACTCTGATTTCCAAGAGAGCAAAGCTAATGGTAGGAATCATTAAAAGCAGCTGAATAACACCCAGATAAAAAGTGACTTATCTTTTCATGGGTGTAACATCATGATTTATAATAAGCAGACATTAGGCAGATATTTTGTGGTTTGTAGTTGTTGATTATTAAGATTCTTTCTGTTCACTGACTCAGTGTTTTGTTTGTGGGTTTTTTTGTATCAATTCTTTTGTCTTATGAAATATCCTACATTTCTCTAATTTTACAAAATGACCTTGGATAAGATGGAGTAAGCAGATAAGAAACAATGAGTTGAAGGCTATGAAATATCTCTAACTACTCCATGATTTTATTTCTTCTAAAGAAAGTGGAAAGGTATTTTATATTAGTTACAGTAATCTATGATTTTAAAAATGAATCAACATGAAAGAAATAATGACTGTATTTGTGAGCCTACAGCCTAAGTAAATGACACATTGTCAAAACATGACATTAAAGGAATAAATTCTTCCAGTGTCTTATTTTTGCATTAGAGACAGCTGGCTAAGTCAGCTGACTAAGTCATTTAGGTTAATGCACTTTAATGTTTTGTATATGCAGCAGTCATAAATTTATTAAATATAATTCCCATGTAACTTCCCCCTTAAAAAGTCTAAAAAACAGAACATTTCCCAACAACCCTCGGAAATTACCCTCCACCTCCTAATCTTTCCTAATCACTACAAGGTGGGACCAGTTTCCAGGACTCATCTATGATATTGGTTTACAAGATATTTCATTGTAGAACCTATATCACAATTTATATATCCACTTCTGCTGATGAACATTTGAGTTATTTCTAGTTTCTAAGCATTAATAGAATCATAGTATAATACAGCACAGCACCTTGAAAAGTACAGTAGTATAGCACAACAGCTGGGCACGTTTGCATCTCTGAAAGTTTGTAACTTGAAGGATTGTATGTAGGAGACTTACTGTAGTGAGTTTCTTTCAAGCATGTTTTTAAGGATTTGCAATACAATTGCAGTTTCTTTTGGGAAGATTCCCTGTAGGAGGGCATGGCAGTCCACTCCAGTAACCTTACGTGGAGCATCCCATGGGCAGAGGAGCGTGGCGGGCTACAGTCCATAGGGTTGCAAAGAGTCAAACACAACTGAAGCGGCTTAGCAACACTCAAATGAGAAAGCATCAGTCCAGTTATTGCAATCTTAAAGACATATTGCATGCCATCAATAACCTGTTGATAGACAATAGATAGAACACTTTGCACAATGGTATGATGTAGGGAAATATACAAGATGTCATATACAAAGGAAGAAATACTAGTTTAAACATGTAACTGAACATATGAGTGAAGGTAATAGCAAAGGAGGTGAACAAAATCTTGATTAATATTCTAGCTTACAAAGAATTTGGGCTTCCCTGGTGGCTCAGAGGTTCAAGCATCTGCCCACAATGCGGGAGACCTGGGTTCAACCCCTGGGTCAAGAAGATCCCCTGGAGAAGGAAATGGCAACCCACTCCAGTATTCTTGCCTGGAGAATCCTGTGGACAGAGGAGCCTGGTGGGCTACAGTCCATGGGGTCACAAAGAGTTGCACACGACTGAGCGACTTCACTTTCACTTAAAAAGAATTAATAGGCCATTCATTGTGTACTTATTAGGCACCATCTGTGTTAGACACCAGTGATACTATTAATAATATGAGTGAACAGAATTTCTCCTCGTGACGTGCTACAGACCAGTGGGGAAGGTAAGCATATCAGGTAACTATTTGCTTATACAGAGTGATCGGTGCTGTAACAGAGAATTACGCCAAAGATGACAAAAAGGTCTTTCTCTGAGAAGATCCAAGATCTTCTAAAAGAAAGAGAAGCTTGAATTGGATCTGAAAATATGGGTTGACCTCAGCCCAGGGAATCCAAGGGGTAGGTCCATCCCACAGTGCAACTATGTTGCTGTCATTGTCATCACTAATACTTCCTGAGTGAATAGATGATAAAGGAATATTTAAGGAGAAATGAGAAAGACAATTAGAAAAAAGAATAAACAGCAATAGAAATATTTTTTCAAAATTTTTAAAAATTATTGTACTATGGTTGCTTTACAGTGTTGTGCTCATTTCTGCTGTTCAGCAAAGTGAACCAGCTCTATGTATATGCATATCCCCTCTTTTTTGGATTTCCTTCCCATTTAGGTCACCAGAGAGCATTGAGTAGAGTTCCCTGAGCTAAACTGGAGGTTGTCAGTAGTTCTGTTTTATATATAGCAGTGTATATATGTCAGTCTCATATTTTTTAAATAGTTAATGTTGATTGGGGATTTATGGGTGCCAGACACGTGTTTAGCATTTTATGTATGTCACTGATGTGTTCCTCACGCTGCTGCTGCTACTGCTGCTGCTAAGTCACTTCAGTCACGTCTGACTCTGTGCGACCCCATAGACGGCAGCCCACCAGGCTTCCCCGTCCCTGGGATTCTCCAGGCAAGAACACTGGAGTGGGTATTCCTCATGCTAGCCCCATGAAAGCTGTATGGCTAGTGCATACAGGTATGCGACCTATGCTATTTAGAAAGGTCCTGCCTTGGGGTTGATAATCTGTTAACGCTTGCTGGAAATGCTTGATAATTTTGAGCAAAGGGCATCACAGTTTCATTTTGCACTGCGCACTGCAAGTTATGTGGCCACCCCAGAGTGTCTCCACTGTTGAGCTGCAGAAACTGGGTCCTGTCAACAACAGTCACTAGTCTCCCTGGGCCACACAGCTGTTCAGCAGAAGAGTCGACTCAGCCTAGTTCCTTGTGATGTTGATTCTCACTGGCTTCACTCCTGTGCTCATCTTTTTTGCTTTCCATTTTCAAGATAAATTAGCAGTAGAAGACAGGGGAAACTATCATTAATTCAAGTAGAATGCTGAAATGGAAAAAAAAGAAACTCACTTGAGGAAAAGGAAAAATAAATTGAAAAGTCAGTTGAGGATGAATGAAACATGGTTCTCATCAGCACTACCTTGAATTAAATGTGGAAATCCAAAATAAATAGTTGATGTAAAGCCTTTCTCTGGAGCAAATGGAGCTTTGAAATCAAAATCACATTCCAGCATGTCTTTGCTCAGTCTGGGTTACCCAAAGTGCAATTTGGTGTTGACCAAGTTCTGCTCTTTCTTGGTCATTTATGCAAAAGCCACGAACAAAAGATGCATGGTATTACTATCCGGGAAAAGAGCAGGTGGGACTGCATCAGGACTGTTGCACCATCTAACGGCATTATATTACACACTGCAAGTCAGTCAAATCCCGTGTGATGTTTAATAACACAACTCACTTGAAGAAGTTCTGCCTTAAAAGATCCCCATCTTTCTGTGGAATATGGAGCTTTACTCCCCACACCATGGGATGCACTTCAGTTTTCAACTTATACTTCTTCAAGTTAATTCAGTGAGTAGGAAGTAATGATTTTTAAAAGCACTTTCCTAGGCCACCCTCCCTTGAAGACAAAAGACTCAAATTTCCATGATATTAAATACTGATATTCGAGAACATTCCTGATTTGTTCATTCCATTGGAGATCAGGCCTGGAAATGTGTTCTTATGGTATTCCAAAGCACCTGCAGATTTCAGAGTCCAAGTCAAATGACGACAAAAGAGCATGACTGTTATATAAAGAACATGTTTTCTTGTAAGTATATCCATTACGTGTTCATAATAAAAACAGCATAATTCTCTTTCAGTTCATTTCTTTAGTCTCCAAAGTATCAGATGTACTTCACTGCTATCTTGTGGAAATATGCACATCTGGAAATACTTACTTGCTCCCCCAGTGTTTTTTTTAATGACTACATTTGTGTCTGTAGTCGACGAGGGCAGAAGTTTAAGACAATATCTGACCAACTTCCAGGGTCCAGCAGGCTGGGGCCTTTGGAATCAGGATAGAGTGGGAACCTGCAGGGCTGGTTTGAGATTTTGGGCCACAAGGAACTTATGTCAAAGACCCAAGTGAAGGCAAAATGGAAATTGAGGATAGATAAGAAGTGCCAGAGGCTGGAAACATGATAGTAGGACTGGATACAAAAAAGAACTTCCTGTGGGGAGCTGAGGAGACTTCATAGCCAGTTCTGAAAAGAGAACCTAAAAAGATTCAAGGCACCTGGAGACAGGCTGTATCATGGCAATCTCCATACAGCCATCTAAGGATATTAAAAGGCATCATGCGCTATGTTTCATGGTATAAATTCAAGAGCAAAGAGAATTCAAGGTTGAAAGACTGAACAATGAATGATAAAGGCAGCTGAGAAAACAGGAGAAAATACCTGGCCCTGAAGCACTGGTTTCCTACCTTGGCTGCATGTTAGAATCACCTGGGGAGCTTTGAAAATTCTACTTATCCATGTTGCTGCTGCTGCTAAGTCGCTTCAGTCGTGTCCAACTCTGTGCGACCCCATAGACGGCAGCCCACCAGGCTCCCCCGTCCCTGGGATTCTCCAGCCAAGAACACTGGAGTGGGTTGCCATTTCCTTCTCCAGTGCATGAAAGTGAAAACTGAATGTGAAGTTGCTCAGTTGTGCCCGACTCTTAGCGACCCCATGGACTGCAGCCACCAGACTTCTCCATCCATGGGATTTTCCAGGCAAGAGTACTGGAGTGGGTTGCCATTGCCTTCTCCAACCTGTGTTGCATCCCAGATCAATTAAGTCAGACTCTCAGGGAGGTGGGATGGAGGCACCAGTATAACTTAAAGCTCCTCAGAGATTCCACTTTGTAACACAGCCGAGAAACACTGTAAAGTGGGAGTATGTACCTGGTCCTTTTGGCTTGGATTATCCACTTACATATCATGTGCAATGTAATTCACAGGCTCAGTTCAGTTCAGTTCAGTCGCTCAGTCATGTCCGACTCTTCGCCACCCCATGAATCGCAGCACGCCAGGCCTCCCTGTCCATCACCAACTCCCGGAGTTCACCCAGACTCACGTCCATCGAGTCAGAGATGCCATCCAGCCATCTCATCCTCTGTCGTCCCCTTCTCCTCCTGCCCCCCATCCCTCCCAGCATCAGAGTCTTTTCCAATGAGTCAGCTCTTCGCGTGAGGTGGCCAAAGTACTGGAGTTTCAACTTTAGCATCATTCCTTCCAAAGAAATCCCAGGGCTGATCTCCTTCAGAATGGACTGGTTGGATCTCCTTGCAGTCCAAGGGACTCTCAAGAGTCTTCTCCAACACCACACTTCAAAAGCATCAATTCTTCGGCTCTCAGCTTTCTTCACAGTCCAACTCTCTCATCCATACATGACCACAGGAAAAACCGTAGCCTTGACTAGACGAACCTTTGTTGGCAAAGTAAGGTCTCTGCTTTTGAACATGCTATCTAGGTTGGTCATAACTTTCCTTCAAAGGAGTAAGCATCTTTTAATTTCATGGCTGCAGTCACCATCTGCAGTGATTTTGGAGCCCAGAAAAATAAAGTCTGACACTGTTTCCACTGTTTCCCCATCTATTTCCCATGAAGTGATGGGACCGGATGCCATGATCTTCGTTTTCTGAATGTTGAGCTTTAAGCCAACTTTTTCACTCTCCACTTTCACTTTCATCAAGAGGCTTTTGAGTTCCTCTTCACTTTCTGCCATAAGGGTGGTGTCATCTGCATCTCTGAGGTTATTGATATTTCTCCCGGCAATCTTGATTCCAGCTTGTGTTTCTTCCAGTCCAGCGTTTCTCATGATGTACTCTGCATGTAAGTTATATAAACAGGGTGACAATATATAGCCTTGATGAACTCCTTTTCCTATTTGGAACCAGTCTGTTGTTCCATGTCCAGTTCTAACTGTTGCTTCCTGACCTGCATACAGGTTTCTCAAGAGGCAGGTCAGGTGGTCTGGTATTCCCATCTTTTTCAGAATTTTCCACAGTTTATTGTGATCCACACAGTCAAAGGCTTTGGCATAGTCAATAAAGCAGAAATAGATGTTTTTCTGGAACTCTCTTGCTTTTTCTATGATCCAACGGATGTTGGCAATTTGATCTCAGGTTCCTCTGCCTTTTCTAAAACCAACTTGAACATCAGGTAGTTCACGGTTCACATATTGCTGAAGCCTGGCTTGGAGAATTTTGAGCATTACTTTACTAGCGTGTGAGATGAGTGCAATTGTGCGGTAGTTTGAGCATTCTTTGGCATTGCCTTTCTTTGGGATTGGAATGAAAACTGACCTTTTCCAGTCCTGTGGCCACTGCTGAGTTTTCCAAATTTGCTGGCATATTGAGTGCAGCACTTTCACAGCATCATCTTTCAGGATTTGAAATAGCTCAACTAGAATTCCATCACCTCCACTAGCCTTGTTTGTAGTGATGCTTTCTAAGGCCCACTTGACTTCACATTCCAGGATATCTGGCTCTAGGTCAGTGATCACACCATCGTGATTATCTGGGTCGTGAAGATCTTTTTTGTACAGTTCTTCTGTGTATTCTTGCCATCTCTTCTTAATATCTTCTGCTTCTGTTAGGTCCATACCATTTCTGTCCTTTATTGAGCCCATCTTTGCATGAAACGTTCCCTTGATATCTCTAATTTTCTTGAAGAGATCTCTAGTCTTTTCCATTCTGTTGTTTTCCTCTATTTCTTTGCATTGATCGCTGAAGAAGGCTTTCTTATCTCTTCTTGCTATTCTTTGGAACTCTGCATTCAGATGTTTATATCTTTCCTTTTCTCCTTTGCTTTTCACTTCTCCTCTTTTCACAGCTATTTGTAAGTCCTCCCCAGACAGCCATTTTGCTTTTTTGCATTTCTTTTCCATGGGAATGGTCTTGATCCCTGTCTCCTGTAGAATGTCACGAACCTCATTCCATAGTTCATCAGGCACTCTATCTATCAGATCTAGGCCCTTAAATCTATATTTCTCACAGGCTAACCACTATTATACTTGAAAATACTTAAGTCATACTTACGTGGTTGGTCTACACATAATGCTTAAGGAGTTCTGCTAACTAGGTCTCAAAACATATCAAAGACTGGGACTTTTTTAAGAAACAGCTCATTCTGCCACCCTAATTTAAACGGAGTGTATATCCTGAAAAAAAAACCACCCTCTAATTTGAAAAGATATTTGCACTCCAATATTCACTGCAACATTATTTACAATAGCTAAGACATGGAAACAATTCAAGTGCCCATCAACAGATGAATGGCTTATGAAGATGTGGTGTGTGTGTTTGTGGGTGTGTGTATTGTTCTTTAGTCACTCAGTCATGTCTAACTCTTTTGTGACCCTATGGACTGTAGCCTGCCAGGCTCCTCTGTCCATGGGATTTTCCAGGCAAGAATACTGGAGTGGGCTCCATTTCCTTCTCCAGGGGATCTTCCCAACCCAGGGATTTAACCCATGTCTCCTGCATTGCAGACTGATTTTTTTATCACTGAGTCACTGGGGAAGCCATATAAATATATATTATTTATAAATATGTAAATCATAAGAAAAAAATGAAATAATGCCATTTGTAGCAACATGGGCGGACCTAGAGAATATTATACTTAGTGAAGTAAGTCAGGCAAAGTTAGACAAGCACAATATTTTATCACTTACATGTGGAATCTAAAAAATAATACAGATGGATCTATAGTCAAAACAGAAACAGACTCACAAACATAGAAAACAAACTTATGGTTACCAAAAGGGGGGGAAGGAGGGACAAATAGAGAGTATGGGATTAACAGCTATAAACTGCTATACGTAAAATAGATAAGCAACAAGGTTTTACTATAGAACACAGGGAGTTATATTCAGTACCTTGTAATAATCTATGATGGAATATAATCAGAAAAAAATTAACTGAATCACTATGTTGTATACCTGAAACTAACACAGTATTGTCAGTCAACTATAATTAAAAAAAAAAAGGCCAGTCTGTATTAGTATTTCACACTAAGACATTTATCCTCAAGAGACTCCTTACATTGAAGTAGACCAAGATCTGGGGTACAATGAAATGAATTCTCTATTATTTGGAGTTAGGCAAGCTGCAGGGCTCTGACCTGCATGTACAAACCAGACCCTAGGCTGGAGATTTGTGGTATATGATCTCATTTGATATTTAGAATAAAGAAATATAAAATTTTTCACATCTCCCCAACACTTATTTTTACAGTATCTCTAGTTTTTCATTTGATACTCAGAGGACAGTTTTGACTTCACAGACTTTCTGAGGTATAGTCTCAGGGTCCTCAGATGCCACTTTGAGAACCACTGACTGGAAGAATGTGCATCTTGAAAGCAGTCAAGACTCCTAATCCACACATAGAAATGTTTTCCAGTTTTCACTTGTGGTAGATCGCTGTGCTTTTTCATTCGCTTGTAAGGATTTTATTTTTGTGTTTGCTTGCCTTTCTGGTCTTTTCTTCACTCAGCTGTGGTCTAGGATACGTTCAGATTAAATGTGTGTATTCTGAGCCATTTAGAAATAAATACTGTTGATATGGATACACAACCATGTTACTAAAGAGAATGATAAACACTCAGGAGAAAGAAAAGTTTGCCCAAATAAAGTCCAAAGCAGTTGTTCATCACATTTTAAAACATGAAGGTTTCTGCTTGTAATACATCCCAGAGTTCCACAAACAAAACAAATAGTCTCAAGTTTTTCTTTTCAAAAAAAGCAAATAATTAATCTTGCCTATCATGTTTTTTAAACGTGATTGGAATATATTTTTTTCTTGGAGATGGTTCTCCTAAGTCATCTCTTACTATAAAAATAATGGAGTGGGGGAAATATAAGTTTTAAAAATATATGTTTGTAGTCAAAATCAGGGAGTAAACAATTACATTTTTGTGATTCACATGAATTTACATCCAGAAGGTAGGATTAGTTTCTCTACTTCACTGGAGAACTAGTAAAATGAAATCACGTGGTAAGAACTATTCATTTAAGTTCTTAATCTTATTTTAGCAGTCTTATCATTCATTTAAGTATAGTTGATTTACAGTGTTGTGTTAATTTCAGCTGTACATCAAAGTGACTCAGTTATACACATATATACGTTCTTTTTCCTATATATTTTTTGTAGTACCTTTATCCTGAATTCATTGTTTACTCCAGATATGTTTTGTGTATTTTATTGTACTGAATTCATAAATTTGTGCTTTTAAAATGTAGAGGTTCATAGAGAGTAGAGTGGTAGTTGCCAGGGGCTGAGGGATGGGATAATAGGATGAAAGGGTACAAATTTTCAGCTCTAAGATGAATATGATCTAGATTCTAATGTAATCATGGTGACTATAGTTGAAAACACTGTAATGTATAATTGAAATTTCTTCAGCGAGTAGGACATAAATGTTCTCATGCCCTTCCAAAAAAAAGAGGTAAATATGAGAGATAATAATCAATCAACTTGGAGGAAATCCTTTCACAATGTATTGAATGGTGTATATCTTGGCTCTTATGAATAGCGCTGCATTGAACATCTATGTGCAGCCTAAGTCTCCATCAATAGATGAATGGATCAAGAAGATATGGGTGTATGTACAATGAATAGTGCTCTGCCATAAGAAATAAAATCTTGCCATGTGTGACATGATGGCTGGATAAATTAGAAGATACTATACTAAGTGAAATAAGTCAGGCAGAGGAAAATAAATACTGTATGATGGCGTTGCTATGTGAGATCTGAAAAACAAAACAAAACCAGACTAAATACAGAGAGCAAACCAGTGGTTATCAGGGGATGGGAATAGGGGCTGGGGAAATAGATGAAGGGAATTAAGAAGTACAAATCTCCAATTATGAGTAGGCCACGAGGATGTAAAATACACCATGAGGAATATGGTCAGTAAGATTATAATAACTTTATATGGGGACAGATAGTTACTAGACTTATTGTGGTGGTCACCATTTCATAATATATAAATGTCAAATCACTATATAGAATACCTTAAAATAACATAATATTGCATGTTGACTATATTTCAATTAAAAAGTATGTGTATGCCAAATCACCAAGATGTACAATATGAATATCTTACAATTTTACACATCAATTATATATAGTAAAACTGGAATTTTAAAAGAATTCCAGGTTCTTTTTAATGATAACATAAATAAGTCATTAAAATAACATTATTTAATACTTAAAATGTTTGACAGGCTCCATATGGGTATATATTATATAATCAAATGCAAATGTAATTAGATATCAGGTATACTCCTTCCAGGATTCACTGTGGCAACAGCTTTGTTGTTGTTTAGTCAGCATTGTCTGACTCTCTGCAACCCCATGGACTGCAGCACACCAGGCTTCCCTGTCATTTACCCATCTCCCGGAGCTTGCTCAAACTCATGTCCATTGAGTCAGTGATGCCATCCAACCATCTCATCCTCTGTCGTCCCCTTCTCCTCCTGCCCTCAATCTTTCCCAGCAACAGGGTCTTTTCTAATGAGTCAGCTCATTGCATCAGGTGGCCAAAGTATTGGAGCTTCAGCATCAGTTCTTCCAATGAATATTCAGGGTTGATTTCCTTTAGGATTGACTGGTTTCATCTCCTTGCAGACCAAGGGACTCTCAAGAATCTTCACCAACACCACAGTTGAAAAGCATCAATTCTTCAACCCTCAGCCTTCTTTAGGGTGCAACTCTCACATCCATACATGACTACTGAAAATGGCAACGGCTTTAGTTTAAATAAAAACTAGATGAAAATTAAATTAACCAATCAAATACTAGTTATTCCAACTAATTTTTTTATCCTATTGTGAATGCCCTAGAGATTATCATTAGCAGCTCTGAGAGTATTACATAAAGACTTTTTCATTGAACATGTTTACTAAAATAATAGTTTTAGAATTGTTAACAGTGGGACAAAGTGATTAACCTCTAATTTGAGTGACTAGTTGAAAAACCTCTTTTTGCATTGAAAGACTCTGACTTCTTGCACAAGTCACCTAACCAGTCAGTTCATGGCAGCAGAGTGGAAACCCAGTTCTCCTGACTCTGAGTCTACTGTACTCTTCATTTTCCTGACTGTAAATCCAGGTTTTACTGGACTGTGGACCGGGTGGTGACTCTAACAACATTAAGAGAGCGTGTTCATGGTGGGGACATTAAAGCTGAAACTAGCGTGGTTGATGAGCTATAAATTCTACCCTTATCCCAGTGCGAAGGCCAACATGGTGTAAAAATCATTGTATAAGATGCCCTCAACTATTGCAATTACTCTAAAGAAAATCAAATAAGGTAAAGTGATAGTTAGCAGTTGCAACTCAGTCCCAGAGGTTGGAGGCTTCTTCAAAGAGAGGAGTTTCGAAGTGAGACTTGAGTGATGTAAGACGGAGGCAGCCAGGCTCATGTCAACAGGGAAAGCTTTCTGAGCAGCTGCAGAGCAAGTACAGAGCCCTGACACAGGCACGTGCTTGGCGTGGTCTGTGGATAGAAGGAAGGCCAGGGTGGCAGCACTGTGGCAGGGAAAGGGCAGAGTGAGGGGCCCTGAGGACAGGGATGTGGCCAGAAGCCCATTCTCACCAAGCCATGAACACTATGGTTTTATCAGTTGAAATGAGAAGCTACTAGGAGATTTTTAAGCAGCAGAGGGAGAGAAGCAAATCCATGCTTTAAAAAAAGGAGACCACTTTGGCTTCTCTCTGGGGATCAGACAGCAACCCTGCCATGAATCAGGGATTCTAGCTAAGGAAGTCAAGAGACAGGTAATGAAGATTGGCTGCCAGGGTGGACAGGACTCGCTTATGAGTTTTTGGTCTGGATCACAGGAGGGGCTCCAGGTTCTTTTCATCCTAATGTGCGAGACTGCCCATGTAGGGGAAGAATCAGTAGTTCTTTTAGAAGCACGTAAGACTCTTGAAAAGACTCATCAACATGGGGAGGTGTCTAGTTGGCATCAATCCAAGAGCCTGGAACTCAGAGGCTTGAATGTTTTGGACCACACCTCACAGAAACTGAAAGAAGGGGTTCCAGGAGTGGGAAGTAATCGTTCCTTTAACACAGGTGAGAAGTAGAAATTTCAGGGGGAAAATCCATAAGATAGCAAGACAAAGAAAGGCTGGGGAAAGAGGATTGGGAAATGAGACCAGAGCGGGTATCTCAAAACAGTAGGGAAGAAAACCAACATGTAATGTAACCTTCCTAATCCCCCAGGACGCACCTCACAGCAAATAATACAAAGACAGTTGTATTGAAGGGAAATATTGAAACATTAAATATAATACATTGACTTACATAGATCCATTCAACTACGATAGCCATTTTTCTTTTTTCCCTGTTTAATTTCTTTTAATTTTTATACATTTTATAGGCTAATTTCCATTTGCAATTGTTATAAAATATTGGCTGTGTTCCTCATGTTGTACAATTCATCTTTGAGCCTGTCTTACACCCAATAGTCTGTACCTCCAGCTCCCTCATCCCTGTAATGCCCCACCACTGGTAACCACTTTTTTTTTTTTTTCCCTCTATCTCTCAGTCTGCTTCTTTTGTGTTGTATCGCTATTTTTTTTTATTTTTTGTATTCCACACATAAGTGAGATAATATAGTATTTGTCTTTTGCTGTCTCACTTCACTTAGCGTAACACCCTCCAAGTCCATCTGTGTTACTGCACATGGCATTATTTCATCCTTTTTAATAGCTGAGTAATATTCCATTCTATATACATATCACATCTTCTTTATCCATTCCCCTGTTGATATGTACTTATGTTGCTTCCATGTCTTGGCTATCGTAAATAATGCCAGCAGCTTTTCTTTCATCTTTAACCATGGGAAGACATTTAATGAAATGGAAAGAGAGTTTTACAATATTAAATGCAGATTGCAAGTACCAAAAAATTACAAACTACATCTTTTCAAGGTCAAATTTACAATGGAACACACCTATGAGGGTATAAAGAGGTCAGAGGGTGTAAAGAGATCAGAGGGCCCTCAAAACATCCTCTTCCCTTCCATTATTCCTAGAATTGTTCAAAGTGGCAGCTTTGACTTAAAGTTACTGGGGCTTCTCATTAATAACAATACTCAAAGATATTTTCAAGTATATCTTATCTAGTCACAAGGCAAACAGGAAGATGGGTGCTGCAGGAGAGAGTCCCTTTCAGTTTTTGTAGTCAGTTGGTTGTCATATGTTTGAAATTAACACATCTCTGTGGTGGATTCATTTTGATATTTGGCAAAACTAA
The DNA here is from genome assembly GCF_029378745.1 of Bos indicus. Lineage (NCBI taxonomy): Eukaryota > Metazoa > Chordata > Mammalia > Artiodactyla > Bovidae > Bos > Bos indicus. The sequence goes on from NC_091772.1 coordinate 32,845,564, forward strand.
TACAATTTTGTAAAGTTTAAAAATAAAAAAAAAAAAGAAATTAACACATCTCTAAAAGGAAGTTGTTTAGCCAATGTAAATTCTTAACTAGTGATAAAGTCTACGATATGGAAAAAGACAGCTATTTTATCAAAGAGAAAAAAAGGGTGAGAAGCCAGGTGAGTTCTCACTGCTAAATCTTTTATGAAATAAAAAGAGAGGACCTTTATTTGAGTGGCTCTGATTTAAATGAAGATTTTCCTTTCATTGGCATTTATATGAATTGGGACTTAGAAGAATAAAATCTGAAAAAGGAAATTCAGTAGTACCACTATTTGGGTTAAATAGTATAGTTTTGGAACAAAATTGCTTTCCTCTTGCTTACCTTCTTCTCTGTCAGTAACCAATAGCTCTGTTAGAATTGTCCCATGAAGTAAAATAAATAAATAAAATTTATTGGTAACACAACTATATTCCAATAAATATTTTTAAAAACTCATTAGTAGCAACTTAGACGGAAGGAAAACTCAGTTGTGGATGTGATTTTTCTTGTTTTTGTTTTTCAGTTTTTGTTTACTATGACATTTGGAATTGTTTCCTATTTTTACTTCTTGAGAAAACCATGTGTTTGGCTGTTATTTACAAAAAACACATGTGAGGCTTAGAGTATCCACACATGTTAGAGATTTGTTTTGCTATTATGATTCACTGTCTGGTTAATGCATGCCATAATTATCCATATTTGTACACATATCATGGCCTTTTGTAATCAAAGACAATGCTATTGAAGGCATAAACTCTAAACTGGGGTGTGATCAAGGGAATTTTTTTTTTTCACAATCCTTGCTGGTTAGGTAAACAGTCTGGACTTTGAAGTCTGGAGTGGCCATTTGAAATATGTGACCTCTAGAATTCTGGGTTGTTTTTTTTTTTGTCTCCTGGCAACAAAACATATTTATCCTTTTGCCACTACCTCCTCATCCAGAAAGGTCTGCTGCTGTTTTAAAGTTTAAAACAACACATGGGAAAGTTGTCTCAGAAAGAGGATTTGGTGCAACCGAAGCCATCCTCCAAGGCTTTTCTGTTTACCTAGACAGGCAGTAACAATTGGGAATACAAATACAGCAATAAAAAGAACCCTTCTCTTGGCAGATTAGCAAGTGTGCCTCTTTGGTTATAAAAATAGCACTCAAGGAGTTCTCTGGTTAAAATGTCATTTTCATTAAGCTTTTTTCACAGTGTAGCAAAGACTTGGAGGTCAAGTTGGGGGTGCAGTGGAAGGAGACTGGAAGGCACAGTGTTAGAGGTATGCGTGCCAGTTAGGACTGCAGAAACTTCAGGGCCTTCCATCTGAAATCTGACACCAAGCAACTTCAGTCATCTCTGGGGGCTCCTCTCATAGAGAATCATAGAATAACCAGGCACTTGGCTGAGCTCCCAGGGGCTGTTCTAGAGCTGCCGCACGCACAGCGGTCTCTTCTCCAGTCCCTTCCCCTACCCCATTTAGGCAACCTGATAGAACGAATGGAATCTCACATCATGTCTTGGGTTATAATTTAAAGTCCTTCCCATCCATGGCATTGATGCAGAGGGCACCTTCACGTTACCCAAACTCAGCACGATTGCCACACTGAGCTGGATAAATCTTTGTTGTTGGGGGTGACCCGGGCATTGTCACATCCTTGGCTTCCATCCATACCACCCCCTATGTGGCAATAAAAAATGTTTCTTAGTCATTGCTAAATGTCCCCTGAGGGGTGAAATCACTCCCAGTTGAGAACCATTGACTTATAGCAAGAAAAACGAATATTTATTTTGCATTTCTGATTATGTCAGATACAGACTCAATGTTTTATGTAATCCTGAACATTATCTTTGAAAAGGAATCTAACCTCCTTTTCAAAGATTGGGAACCTGAGGGGTGGCAAGGATGGTGTGGTGGTGGTGTTTTTATTTTTTTATTGTTTGGTTCCTTTTATATTTTCCAGTACCCAACAATGAAAATGCATTATAACCAAAGAAATTCTCAGTGACTCCTGTTAATTTTTGCCTTAATTATCCCCAGGCCTGTTTTTTCATTCTCAATAGTCTGTCGTTGCCGCTTGAACTTCTTCCCTAATCTCTCTTCCTCATCTTCTTTCTTCATCGTCTTCCCAGAGATTACAAGAAAATACCCCTTAATCCCATTTTGAAAGCAAGAAAAAGAAATCCGAGTTAGTGTGTGAAAAGAATGCTATAAGAAAATACTGCTGCTTAGCATTAGAAAGTTTATCAGTGCTTAGAAAGACTTTGAAATCCTTGTATGCCTCATTCAGAATTTCCATACCTTACCTTCCTCTTATTCAAACGCCACTTGTCTTTTGCTTGCCTGGCATCAGTATTCATTAAATATTTTTCCATTGTGGTGGCATTTTAGTGGCACGATATACTAATATGGGGCCAGATTTGGAAAGCAAGCCATCGTGTTTGCCACTGTCAGAAAATAAACTGTTTCAAATTGAAAACTGGTGTCCAAGTATAATTTCCAAAAAATTTTATTTTTTTTAATTTTATTTTTAAACTTTACATAATTGTATTAGTTTTGCCAAATATCAAAATGAATCCGCGACAGGTATACATGTGTTCCCCATCCTGAACCCTCCTCCCTCCTCCCTCCCCATACCATCCCACTGGGTCGTCCCAGTGCACTAGCCCCAAGCATCCAGTATCATGCATTGAACCTGGACTGGCATCAAAAAATTTTAGATTGTTTCTCGCAAACAAATAGAGAATGAATATGAGCTGACGGTGTTTTTGACATTCATTGAGGGAACCAGCAGGATAGTAAAGTCCATTTAAAGGGTTATGGGAGAGACAGGGTACTTACAGCTATTGAAAGAAAGAATACTGGGCTAAGATTGTTAAATTAGATACAAAACTGGTTAATCCTGTGCAGGGCAAAGAAATAAAAATTCGAGGTGTTTATCTTTTATGCAGAAATCATTAGCAGTAGACAAATTCACTTCTGGACAAGTTCATTTGCATTTCTGTCAGTTTCCTACATGTTAATATCTGCCCTCACAGAGACATAAAATATCCCAATCCATAGTAACTACTCAAGTTTCTAATTTCCCTAGAAAGTTAGATAATCCTTGGTTGACTGTTAAATACTTAAAACTTTTTTTTAAGGTTGGAAAAGTAATAAAAACCTATTGTAGAAAGTTTTAAAACTACTAAATTTTTTAAAGAGGAGAGAAAATAACCATGCTCAAAACCACTACCCAGATGCAGCCACTATAAATAGAATTCACATGTTGCCTTACAACTTTTTTTTTTAATTTTGGCTGCGCTGAGTCTTCATTGCCGTGGGTGAGTTCTCTAGTTGTGGCATTCCAGCTTAGTTGCCCCACAGCATGTGGGATTTTAGTTCTCTGACCAGGAATAGAACCCAAGTCCCCTGCATTGGAAGAAGGATTCTTAACCACTGGACCAATGGGGAAGTCCCCCCCTTTCAACATTTTTCCTAAATATTTTTAACAGTGGAGTAATTAATGTGAAAAAAATATCAGGCTATTTTTTATCTTTTCCTTACTAGCAAAGATCATATCCTATCCTATCTATGATTTTAACATCTCTATAATAATCTGGCCCTTGTTGTATCATGATTCTTTTCACTCTTTTTCCTAATTCATTTCTTTATTATGAACTTTTTCAGAATACAAAATAACGCAGACAGCAATATAATGACCAGTGGTGCAGATCCAACCTAGTTTAAGAGAGAAAATATCACTCATAGAGCTGCCCCTGCCCCCATCAGCCCTCCAAATGTCCCCCTGTCCAGATGGAACCACTCTTCTGGGTTTGGTACTTATTTTCATATTTATCTTTATATTTGTGGCTCATCCATAAAGTATTAGGTTGGCCAAAAAGTTCACTTGGGTTTTTTGGTAACATCTTATAGAAAAACCCAAGTGAGTTTTTTGGCCAACCCAATTAATGGTATTTTTGCACATTTTCAAACCCTGTACAAATCACATCACAGGTTCTTAAGGTATTAAGGTCCTGCAACTTGCTCTTTTCTCTCCGCCTTATGTTTGTGGAGAGTGATCTGTGTACTTAGAATTCAGTCACTTTTAGTGCTGAATACCATCTACAACTGTGTTAACCCACTTTCCTCTTGAGACACACTGAGGTTGGTTTCCACTTTTTACTATAACCCTTGTGTTGCTAGGGACATTCTGGACCTACGTCTCCCTGTGTACTTGTGTGAGCGTTTCTCTGGGTGCATATTGAGGAATGGAGTGCCCATTAGTGGGCCTGCACATCTACCTCCTATGACATTCTACGAAGTCTTTTGCATGACTATACCAATTTATACTCACACCAACAATGCATAAAAGTCTGGTGGCTCTGCATCAGGGATTGGCAAAACTCTGTGAAGGACTGAATAGGAAAGCTTTTTAAAAAATTAATGTATTTGGTTGTGCCAGTCTTAGTTGCAACATGCAAGTTCTTAGTGGCAGCATGTGGGATCTAGCTCCCTAACCAGGGATCAAACCCATATGCTCTACATTGGGAGCATGGAGTCTTAGCCACTGGACTATCAGGAAGTCCCCTTAGTAGGAGAGCTTTAAGCCTTGATAAGCTACATGATCTGTGTCACAGCTACTCAACTCTGCTGTTGTCACACAAAATCAGCCATGGAGAGTTCAGAAGTGAATGAGCCTGACCGTGTTCTAATAAACGTTACCCAAGGACACTGGAATTTGAACTTCGTATCATTTTCATGTGTTCCCAAATACAATTCTTCTTTTGATTTTCTTGAACCATTTAAAAATATAAAACACAGTCTTAGCATGTGGGTTATGCAAAACAGACAGCTGGATAGATTTGGAACCCGGTCATAATTTGCCAATCACTGCTTGACATCCTGTCCAAGATCTGGAATTTTAAGATGTTAAATGTTTCCACTCTACTGAGTTTGAAATGATAAATTGTGAATTTAATTTGTACTCCTGATTAGTAGTGAAGTCAAGCATTTTATCGTGTTTATTAGCCATTAGGATTTTCTCTCAATGATTTATCTCTTCACAGTTTTTTTTTCCCCATATTTTTTAAGATTGCAGGTATTTTATTTATTGACTTATAGGAGTTCTTTCTATTTTCTGGCTGGTAATCCTTTGTTGCACGCTTTGTAAATGTTCTCACTGTATTGTGGTTACGATTTCACTTTTGAAGGAAATCTTTTGATGAAAAGTTTTCAGGTTGAAACTGAATGTATCCAAGTGATACTTACTTGACTGTGAAAAAAAAATTATATTTTTCATATACATTAAGAATGTGAAAGGTAACCACAAAAGGAAGATACCAGGAGTTCCCTGGCAGTCCAGTAGTTAAGACTTGGTCTTCCAATGCAGGGGATGAGGGTTTGACCCCTGGTCTGGGAACTAAGATCCCACATGCCTCATGGCCAAAAAACCAGAAGATAAACAATGGAAGCAGTGGTGTAACAAATTCAATAGACTTTAAAAATGGTCCACGTTAAAAAAAAAAAAAAAAAAAATCAAAAGGAAGATACCACTTTCTGAGGTGGGAAGAGAGGAAATATTTCTCCACTGGGCGGAAGTAGAATGTTCCTTTTACTCCAGACTCTCTTCAGTTCCACTCATTTCCTTGAAGGGAAACAGTTCTGCAACCTGTAGTTCTCTAGTGAAGACAGTGTCTAAGTGCCGATTCGAACAGGGCTGCCTGAAGGCATGCGTCTGATCTTCATGAAACATGACTTGGCTTTCACAAGTTTGCAGGCTTCTCAATTCCAAGCCAGCTGACGTCTTTCAGAGGAGAAAAAGGCCCTCCCACTTGCGTTAGTTAATTGACTCTGATGGACTCCTCTGGCCGCCTAAGTGGTTCTGGAACAGAGAGCACTGTTGTAATCTGAGGAACTTTCGAAAGTCACCCTGGCCAAGACAGCACACCCCGCAAGCCAGCGAGGAAAAAGGAAAGCTTGTTGCAATGCTGGTCAGCAAAACAAGACTTGGCTGCCCGGAGCTTTGTTACTGAGTTCTTGCTCCTGTGAAGGCCTCTGGAGAGCTGGGCCCACTTGGAGCTGGGCTGCTATGTTTGACAGACGCCTCATGTCTCCTCAAACTAAGTGCCTTCTTCCTGGGGTAAGCTTGCGGGCAGGGAGGCAGGCCAGATGCACGGTGTGGTTGCAGGAAAACAGGGATGTACCGCCTTGTAAAGGAGCTCAAGCAAAAATCACTCGGTGGCTTTGCTTTTCCAAAGCTTTTCTTATCTAGCCAGAAATGTTGGCATTCACAGGGTGACTACCTCAGTGTCCATGGAGTGGAAGCCAGTAAGACTGGAATTTGGTTGTAAAAAGTGTATCTTAGTGAGATCGATTTAGTAGCCGGGGAGAGAGAGAGAGAGGGAGGCGGAGAAATTTGGTGGAAAATGAAAATGCTTTTTCCAGCTGTAGGCAGTCACTTGTCACTTCAGGGACAGCCCAGCCACTGAGCTGCTTCTGAGGCTTTTCTGTGTAAATCAGAATAATGTGACATCCTATGTGGTTGCAATTTAAGATTTGATTGCCGTTTGTCACATTAAAAGATTTTTTTTTATATTTAATGAAGTTCAAAAATGAGAGTCTAATGTTTGAAATATTTAAGCAGAGAGCTTTACCTCACAAGGATGTGGTATTTGGGTCTTTGGATTTAGTTTAGAACCTTTAAAGTAAAGAGCATATTATACTAGTCCCCTTCCTGGGAAGGCTTTGGGAAAATAAGTAAATAATTCTAGAACCCAAATGTGAATTGTATCATGTAAAATTCATCAGGTTAGAGATATCTGTGCAATAGGTCATGAAAATATCATTATAGAATCAATGAAGTAGAGCTTGTCAAAAAATTCTTTCTAGGTTGCCGCTTTTGTTTCTAATTGTGCCAACCTGTGCTATATTTAATTTCACAGAGGGAAAAAAAAAAATACTTGCAAAGAAATACCTGTAGTTTGGAAATCATTTGTTTTGGGTTGGAACATACAGAAGTGTAGCACAGGCACTAAGATGCTTTGCTTAACCTACTGGATTTCAGTGATCTTTTATTATGCTTCATTTTATTTTTTTTAAATTTATTTTAGTGACATATAGCTGATTCACAGTGTTGTGTTAATTTCTGCTTTAGACCCAAGCCAGTTTTTAATATATATATATACACACATACATATATACATACACACACACACAGTTTTTGTGTGTATATATATATAAACACACATTCTTTTTCATATGCTTTTTCCATTATGGTTTATCACAGGATGCTGAATATAGTTCCCTCTGCTGTACAGTACGACCTTGTTGTTTATCCATTATATACATATATGTATATATAAAATGCATTTCACTTGAAATTTTCCAGAGACACAGTTTTCCTTGCTTGTGTTGGCTCTCGTTAGACTTTGTACACTTGAGTTATATTTCTTAGGCTCTGACATGGCTGGCAGTGTATACACTAATTATAAAGGATTTCTAGGTGTTGGATACTTCACATGTTTTTTAGTTTTTCAAGTGCCACCCATTTTAATTCAGATTGTTCAATACCTGTTTGTTTTGAAAGACATCTGGAATCATCATTTTCCATAAACTTGCCTGCTTTTTAAGAACATCATCAGACACTCAAAGCTGCTAAAGTAGTAGTTTCTGCCGAGGAATTCTGTTATAAATTCAAAAAATTATAATTATAACCCAAATTGCCAAGCATCAAAACTGCCAAATCTATTCCACTGATCATTTGGAATATTTTCATCCATGAAATTGGGTGAAAAAAAATATTATAGTTCTAAAAGTTGGAATGTCAGTCTATGTGATGCTAGAATAATTACTTGAATAATTTATCTGTTAGTTAATCTTATCTCTTTCTTGAAGTCTTATGGAGAATCTGTACAAGCATGTTTACCCTTTTAAGATGCTTCCTCTCTCCCAATCCTAGAGTTTTATTTCCTAATGCCTAGTCACTCCTCATTTTAACTAACACTTGTGTTTGAATAGGGCTGATAAATACATGGATTTTTGTTTTAATGGTTATAGATTAAAAATAAATCTTTACCAAGACTTTAGAGGATTAAGAGGTATTAACTTCCAATTATAAAATAAATAAGTCACAGATAAAATAGCACAGGGAATTTAGTCAATATTTTATAATAACTTTGTATGATGTGTAATATATAAATATATTGAATCACTGTGTTGTACACTTGAAATTAGTATAGTATTTTAAGTTAACTGTACTTGAATAAGATCTTCCCAGGTGGCTCAGCAGTAAAGAATCTGCCTACCAAAGCAGGAGACGCGGATTTGATCCCTGGGTCAGTAGGATCCCCTGGAGAAGGAAATGGCAACCCACTCCATTATTCTTGCCTCGGAAATCCCATGGACAGAGGAGCCTGGTGGGCTACAGTCCATGGGGTCGCAAAGAGTCGGACATGACTTAGCGACTAAACAAAACTTGAATAAATAAAGACTTTATTCTGTTCCCATTTAACACTTTCATCTAGTCATTCCCAAAGTTCCCCAATGACAGAAACTTTTCTTTCAATTCATACAATAAAATAAATGGGAGAGGACTTTTAAACATATATATATATGTATATGTATTATAGAATAATTTTTTAGGATGTTGAATAAGCTCTGTGGCCTTTATTTTTGTTCTAATCAAGTATGATTTCAGTTTTTATATCACTTGTACATTCTGAAGTTACTGCAAACCGTAAATGCATAAAAAAGCACATTTGGAAATTATACATTTAATACTCACCTTGCATTAAAATAAAATGAGTAAACCAATGCAGTTTGGTAGAAGTAATTACTTTTTCATTGCCAAGGGCAAAAAAATATGCCTCTGACTAGTATTAAGTATACTTCTTATCTCTTTACGAATTCTGGTATTATTGCACTGTCAGTTTCTTTAACATAATATCCTTTATGACAGCAACATGTGCCATTATTTTTAGACCAAGATAGTCGTCACTCTCTCTGTCTCCTTTCCGTCCTCCAAATAAAAATGATCTCTCAGATTTATACAGGTCTTTCCATTTATTTAGTTCTGTTACCCGTGATTTCAGCTTTATCTGACTGTGATGAAGAGCAAGTGTTTGGAACTCTGCTCAATACTCTGTAATGACATACATGAGAAAAGAATCTAAAAAAGAGTGGGGATATATATATATATGTATGTGTGTATGAATTATTCACTTTACTGTACACCTGAAACTAATATAACACGGTTCATCAACTCAGCTCCATTGTAACATAAAAATAAATTGGAAGGATTAAAATGAAAAAGAGCAAATGTTTGTATAGAGTGAGACCTGATTTTGGATACTACAGTATCCCCTTAATAACTCTATGATGTGGCAAGTTTTTTTTATTATCTCTGAGCCTTGGTTTCATTATCTGTAAAAAAAAAAAAAAAAATAGGTATAATAATATCTGCATTTCCAGATATTTGTAAGATTTTTTTTTAATCCCAGTACATATAGACTGTTTAGCATAGCACCTACCCTTATTAAGGGAATGCACATACTCACCTACATTTTCTTCAGTGGCTAATAATAAAAGACTTTAGCTCTGAGATCCCAAACTATGGTATCAGGAGAGTCAGCAAGGGCAAGTTACGAGTTGTTTCTTGTTTGCATATTAGAAGAAAGATAGAAAGATTAAAGTAAATAACAACCCTGTGAAGTGAGACTCCTAAGTGAGTCTCAGTGGATCCAGTACCAGGGGGCAAAGAGGCTAAGTATAAACCCTCCCAAACTATATGCATATATTTGAGTCCATGTATAATATATGTCAACATCTCCTAGCATTGGAAGATTCTCCAAGAGAAGCTCAACTTCCAAACGGTTCAATAACCAGAGCTCCTGAATGGAAATAAGCCCATGAGAATAAAAAAAATGTATTGGAGGGTAAATATTCCAAGAAGTCTCATAATTTTTGAAATTTTACTTTATCTTTTTATTTACCTTGATACTGTTAAGCACTTTTGATGGGGGAAAGGAGCCCTTGTATTCCCATATATTATAAAACTAACAGTGATCTAAGGGTACAGATTTCTGCACCATTTTTCAGGTATAATTTGTATTTAAATGGATGTATAATGTCAGAAAGTCTTGGAGGCTAGTATTTGTAAGGATTCTTTACAGCAGCAGCCCTCAGGGACTGCTTTCATGGAAGAGAACTTTTCCATGGACTTTGGGGGAAGAGGATACTATGGTTTGGGATTGATTCTCATAAGGAGCATGCAACCTAGCTCCATCACATGCACAGTTCGCAGTAGAGTTTGAGCTCCTATGAGAATCTAATTTTCTTGAAGAGATCTCTAGTCTTGCCCATTCCATTGTTTTCCTCTATTTCTTTGCATTGCACTGATTCATTGCACTGATCTGATAGGAGGCAGAGCTCAGGAGGTAATGTGAGTGATGGGGAGCAGCTGTAAATACAGAGGAGTTTCACTCACTTGCCCGCTGCTCATCTCCTGCCGTGTAGCCTGGTTCCTAACAGGCAAGTACCAATCCCTGGCCTGGGGTTGGGAAACCCCCTCTCCCTCAGTTTTAAGGATGAACACAAGAATATATGGTTTGTCACCTAGAGATGCCAGAATGTTTGATCGCATCTTACCTCCATAAAACAATGTGTGAAAATAAAAATTTTCTGCAATCCTAAAGAGATTTTCCACGTTACTTTTATTGTTAAAACCGAAAACCCTTGAAAGAGAGCTTTCTGTGTCAAAGTAATTAGAAGTTATTAGAATTAAAAACAGAAGAAATATTAAAGGAAATGTGCATAGGAACACGCGAGAATCTCACTGCTTTGGGTCAAATATTTTTCTTCGGGCAAATCACATCCCATTCCTTTTCCACAGGCATACATACTTTTTAGTTGGAGCTACGGTACAGACTGCAGGATTCTGCCTTTTGCCTTCAGCTGTACTTTCTAATCATTTTTGGGGTGGGAAGCACTGCACTGGGTCCCATAAGTTTTGTCTAGTTGGAGCATATGAGTCTGTCTAGTTGCAGTGTGCAGCCTAGGGGCTTGTGAGATCTTAGCTCTCCAACCAGGGATTGAACCCATGTCCCCTGCATTGGAAGGTGGATTCTCAGCCACTGGACCACCAGGGAAGTCCCTGTAATCACTTTAATCCCATAATGATAGAGCATTGTGTGGATTTATTGATGCCTTAACTCTTCCAAATAGAGTGGTCAATTATTGTTAGTTAATTTTAGTTGATTCCATAATTTCTCTTTTATAGATAAATAAATCTGTCACACCAATTTTGAGCATATGGTTTTCAGCAAATAACTTCTCTGAGATAAATTCTCAGATGTGGAATTATTTGCACAGTGAGTGGGTTTGAATGTTCTTATGTCTCTGGCTATAATCATTCTTTTCAAAATGATTATATCAGTCGACAGTGAAAGCATAATTTTATTAATATGCTAATTTTGCCACCATACACCCCACATTAGGTGTTAATAATTGCCCTCAAATGTAAATAATGATATAGCATATCACTTTAATTTCTGTTTAGGAGATTAACTAGCAAAGGTATGTATTAATCAGAAATTTGTATATTCTTTGCATCTCTGTGTAAATTATTTTATTAGATTTCCTGTGTTTAGATTGCAGTATCAATTTTATTTGTTACATAGTAAGAGTAGCTCTGTAAAGAATAAACTGTTGGTTTTTCCCTATCCAGTCTCACCTATCAAAATATTTCCTTTCATAAAAGCTAATCGGATATTTATATTGTGAGACCCTCCTCATATCACTGAAGGATACATTAGTGCTAGGCAATAGGGTATCAATTTTTTTAGAAATTGACACTAGGCCAGTCAAAGGATTAAAACTTCATTTCAGAAAGTAGAATACAAAGCTTTTGACTTTATTCAGATATCTTATTTTGTGCAGCAGTAAAAAACTAGTATACAAATAAGAAAATGACAACATCTGACTCAAGTTGTAGTTCATATGAAAAGTGTATTCTGTCTCACCTTGAGGGTCATAGATTTTGCATTTAGGACAGCAAGTCCAATAGATTGTCAAGTTGTTGATGATTTTGTTGCCTTAGAGGAAAATGCACAACATAAGAGATGTGAGTTCAGGTTTCATTTGGGGACCTTACTGAGAACTGTAGCCTGGGAGACAGCTTCTCAGTAGCTCTGAGGAAACTACTCTGAAGAGATACGGGAGAAGCTGGTTTCTATATGATTTTTGGCTTGAGGATGCAGGCAGTTAAGAATACATCTTGGTAAAAGATTACTTCTGGTCACAAAGAATGGGGATCTCCAGATGATGACTTTAGCACTTTACTCTGTATGGGAAGATGCAAGAATCTGGGTTCAATAAAATTCTTCCTGAAATATGTTGTGTGTTAGTCGATCAGTCGTGTCTGACTCTGCGACCCCGTGGACTGTAGCCCGCCAGGCTCCTCTGTTCATGGGGTTTCTCAGGCAAGGATACTGGAGTGGTTTACCATTTCCTCCTCCAGGGGAACTTGCCAACCCAGAGATCAAACCTCTGTCTATGGGATTTCCTAGGCAAGAATACTGGAGTGCGTTGTCATTTCCTCCTCCAGGGGATCTTCCTGATCCAAGGATCAAACCTGGTCTCGTGCATTCAGGCAGATTCTTTACCATCTGAGCCACCAGGGAATCCCCATACATCTAACTATCTAAGGGGCCTGTTTTTCCAAAGCACAGGGGGCCTCATCCTTTTTCTCAGTGTGAGTTCTTCCCAGGGTGCACCATCAGGCAGCAGCTGCAGCAGCTAATGTCCTCCTAGAACTGGGTGGTAAGCAGAGCCCTTTGTTTTCTGTGTTTGCACATCAGGGCTGTCACGGCTCTGGACCCTGCACCCTTATGGTTTCCTGCTTGGCTCCCCCTTCCAGTGGTCATTCAGGGCCTGTCTCTCCCTCTCCCCTAGGGTTGGAGAACTGGAATTCTCTATACTCTTTCCTGGTAAGGGGCATGCCATCATCTTGACCTTAATATTATCTGATGTTCTTTGTGAACCTCACAAAGATTACTTACATGTCTTTATATTTTTCTTGAGGTATAGTTGATTTATAATGTTGTATTCATTTCTACCGTACAACAAAGAGATTCAGCTATACACGTGTATACATTGTTTTTTATATTCTTTTCCATGATGGTTTATCCCAGGATATTGAATATAGTTATATAGTTCCCTGTGCTTTGCAGTCGGGCCTTGTTGTTTATCCATTCTATGCATAAAAGCTTACGTCTGCTAACCCCAATCTCCTACTCCATCTTGACCACCTCCCTTTGGCAGCCCCGTCTGTTCTCTGTGTCTGTGAGTCTGTCTGTGTTTCACACCTAGGTTCATTTGTGTCGTATTTAAAATTCCATATATAAGTGATATCATATGGTATTTCTTTCTGACTTATTTCACTTAGTATGATCATCTCTAGTTGCATCCCTGTTGCTGCAAATGGCATTATTTCATTCTTTTTATGGCTGAGTAGTATTCCTTTATATATATATATAAATACCATATCTTTATTCATTCATCTATTGATGGACATTTAGGTTGTTTCCATTACTTGGCTATTGTGAAGAGTGCTGCTATGAACATAGAGGTGCATGGATCTTTTTGAATTATAGTTTTGTCAGTTGCTCAGCTGTGTCGTACTACTATGACCCCATGGACTGTAGCCCTCCAGGCTACTTACATGCCTTTAACTCTCGGTCCAATTATGTAGCAGTTTTGTTACCTGTTAGTGGCATTTGAGACATCAGAAAAGAGAAAAATCTGATCCCTTTAATCATATCTAAGATCCTTATTGTGCAAGCATTATGCAAAATAGATCTGCCACAGTCCAGAAGGTTCCCCACACTCTGATACCAGTGCCTCCTTTACAAAGTTAGTGTTGTACCATCCTGGGTCTCCTAATCTTCTTAGTTACTCAAAAACAGAAAATGGCTTTGATTTGAGAATGCAATGGGAAGCTCAGTGCACTGAAATAAGAAGAACAAGATTATTCTTGATGGTAACTCTGGTTTCTTGGTTTGGGAGCAGTTGATTTACATCTCTAGGCTCACTTTATCACCTATAAAATTAAAGTCATCATTCTTATCTCTCCATCTGCTCAACATGAGAGCCTCTGACAACCCATCAGCAGTGATGCAAAATTCTTAAAGTGTCTCAGAACAGCTGTTTATTAGTTTTGTCTTTCTTTTGAAGCCCTAGCCATTGTTTAAAGAATGTACTTTCAATATCAGTATGTGTTCAGTCAAGTATTTTAACCTTGGGTCTCTTTTTTTTTTTTTTTTGGCGGAGGAGGGGGCTGCCTTTTTGGGTCTCTTCTGTCTTGATACTAACACAGGTGTTTCCACAGCTTGAAACCTGATGAGCCCAAGATTCTTCCTGGGCTTGAGTCGAGGTTTATGACCATCTTCATTACTTAGGTTAATAAGCTTTTATTTGGTTGATAAGTCATGTCAGACTCTTTTGTGACCCCGTAAACTGTAGCCTGCCAGGTTCCTCTGTCCATGGGATTTCCCAGTCAGGAATACTGGAGTGGATTGCCATTTCCTTCTCCAGGGGATCTTCCTGACCCAGGGAACAAACCCGCATCTCCTGAATTGGTAGACGAATTCTTTACCACTGAGCCACCAAGGAAACCCTAATAATAAGCTTCAGTGCTCACTAAAAATGCATATGTGAGTAGAACTTTTCAAGACCCAAGTTCCACATGAGCAAGTTCTGTGCATCCTTCACCACTCTACTTCCAAGGATTTTACAATAGGGTCCATGGTAGGCTGTGAATGATTAATGATAATTTGATGTTTGGGGATTTTTTTAAAAGAAGTTTGCATATGCACTCAAATATAGCCGTAAGAAAAAGAAGTGACTTCATGATAGTGACAGAAATATCAATCACATACAAGTGATGTGTGTTGAGTATGACCCAGGTAAACTTAAATGTGATCTCTATTGTTGGAGAAATTAATATTTATTCAGATAATGTAACAAGAGAAAAAATATGTACACCACGTGCAAATACTGAAGAATAAAGAAATATAGATCTCTAGAATATAAGTAGCACAGATGTTTAGAGAATTCTCAGGGTAAAAGATTGGTTGAAACTTCAGAAGTTATGGAATTCAGTTCAGCATAACCACCATGGAACAATAAGCTTGTCATCCATCTCTTTAATAGGATTTAGCTAAATTATGTATGTTTTTCACTGTAAGCTAGAATGTGAAGATCTGAGATGATTACGTAGCTGTAACTGAGCTCAGTAAAAATTTCTGTTTTAAAGAGATTTCCAACCTGTTCTGTTTTGTCTTTCACAGGAAGAGTAGGAATTTACAGGCCATTGTGGAAAGTGTGACAGGATTCAGAGCTCCCCTGAGAGCCATCACTTGACTACTTCTACATGACTTTTTAAGAGATGTGATACCATAGCTGGAATGGCTCATTGGTGGAAACACTGAGGGTT
The DNA here is from genome assembly GCF_029378745.1 of Bos indicus. Classification (NCBI taxonomy): domain Eukaryota; kingdom Metazoa; phylum Chordata; class Mammalia; order Artiodactyla; family Bovidae; genus Bos; species Bos indicus. The sequence continues at coordinate 32,861,040 of NC_091772.1, forward strand.
GTTTGTTTAAAGAGGTCCAGAAAGGACAGTTGTCAGGGAACTCTGTGTTCATAAGAGATAATAAGAAATAATTTGTGTGAATGATAAATGTTCCCCATTCCTGATGCACTGTCTGCTCTTGGGTTGAGAAAATATGTATTTTATGTATGTATTTTATTTTGGGTTTGTGTTCGTTTCTGCATGCAGGCTTTCTCTAATTGCCGAGAGCGAGGACTACTTTCCACTTGCGGTGTGAGCCCTTCTCGTTGCAGCGGCTTCTCTTGCTGTCGAGCACGGGCTTTCGAGCGCAGGCTCGGTAGTTGTGGCACATGGGGTCTGTTGCTCTGCGGCATGTGGACTCTTCCCAGACCACGGATCAAACCTGTGTCCCCTGCATTGGCAGGCAGATTCCTATCCACTGCTCCACCAGGGGTGGAAAATATGTATTTGTTTAATTTCTACAGCCAGATGAGAGTACCTGCCTTCCTGGGACTGTTTTTCATTCTAGCAGCATCCTCTCAGCACTCATATTGCCATTAAAGTCAAAAACATTATGCTATGGAAAAGCAATGAGTCACAAAAGGGCAGATAACTGTATGCTTTCATTTATACGAGGTACCTGAAACAGATTCACAGAGATACAGAGTGCAAACGGTGGTTGCCAGGAGCTGCAGGAAGTAGAAAATGAGGGGCTAGTGTTTAAGGGGAACAGAGTTTCCATTTGAGATGATGAAAACAGTTCTACAGATGGATGGTTGTGACAGTTGCCTAACAATGTGAATAGACGTAATGCCACTGAACTGTACATTGAAAAACAGCTAAAATGGCAAATTGTATGTTGTGTCTATTTTAGTACAATTTTTTAAATGCAATTTAGGGACTTCCCTAGTGGTCCAGTGGTTAAGACTTCACCTTCCAGCGCAGGGGGTGTGGGTTCTATCCCTGGTTGGGGAGCTAAGATCCCACATACCCCTGGGCCAAAAAAACCAAAACATAAAACAGAAGCAATATTATGAACAAATTCATTAAAGAGTTTTAAAATGGTCCACATCAAAAAACGATCTTTAAAAAAAACTTAAAAAACAAAATGTGATTTTAAAGAAATTTGTTAATGTGCATGTATGTTGCATGAAGCCAAATACTTTCTAGGTATTATCTTATTTAATCTTCATAGCAGGTTAGTGAAGGAGACACATGATCATGAATCTGAGCACAGCCAGCAATGTCTCAAGTCTAGGGCCATGCAGAGGATAGTGATGTAAACAGAGATCATAGCCGAGTGGTTAGCCTGCTGCACGTGTGCACACACGCACACCCACACACATGCACGCTACACACGGCTTCCTTGTTTTTCTCCCTCAGATAATTGCACTCTAAGCGCTCAAGCAGGCAACTACCGTTGCCTTCATTTAGGAATAGGGATCCAAGTTCATGGGCTTCTCCTTGACATTTGAGCCTTGAAAGTCCTGTAGCAGGTAAGGCTGCCACCCTCCCCCACCCTCCAGGAGTCAATCAGGCCGTAAAGGGCTTTGCAGCAACAAAATCCAAGGCCAGTTGCATCCTGGCTTATTAGGCAGAATCCATGAAAATTACCTAACCAGCTTACTATAAAGATCATCTCAAAATTCACTTCTGTTTCAAAAAACCCTCTCTAAAACAAGCCACTTTTTTAACTTTTTATTTTGTGTAGGAGTATAGCACAATTGCACTCATCTCACATGCTAGTAAAGTAATGCTCAAAATTCTCCAAGCCAGGCTTCAGCAATACGTGAACTGTGAACTTCCAGATGTTCAAGCTGGTTTTAGAAAAGGCAGAGGAACCAGAGATCAAATTGCCAACATCCGCTGGATCATAGAAAAAGCAAGAGAGTTCCAGAAAAACATCTATTTCTGCTTTATTGACTATGCCAAAGCCTTTGACTGTGTAGATCACAATCAACTGTGGAAAATTCTGAAAGAGATGGGAATACCAGACCACCTGACCTGCCTTTTGAGAAACCTATATGCAGGTCAGGAAGCAACAGTTAGAACTGGACATGGAACAACAGACTGGTTCCAAATAGGAAAAGGAGTACGTCAAGGCTGTATATTGTCACCCTGCTTATTTAACTTCTATGCAGAGCACATCATGAGAAATGCTGGGCTGGAAGAAGCACAAGCTGGAATCAAGACTGCCGGGAGAAATATCAATAACTTCAGATATGCAGATGACACCACCCTTATGGCAGAATATGAAGAGGAGCTAAAAAGCCTCTTGAGGAAAGTGAAAGTGGAGAGTGAAAAAGTTGGCTTAAAGCTCAATATTCAGAAAACAAAGATCATGGCATCTGGTCCCATCACTTCATGGGAAATAGATGGGGAAACAGTGGAAACAGTGTCAGACTTTATTTTGGGGTCCTCCAAAATCACTGCAGATGGTGATTGCAGCCATGAAATTAAAAGACGCTTACTCCTTGGAAGGAATGTTATGACCAACCTAGATAGCATATTGAAAAGCAGAGATATTACTTTGCCAACAAAGGTTCGTCTAGTCAGGGCTATGGTTTTTCCAGTGGTCATGTATGGATGTGAGAGTTGGACCATAAAGAAAGCTGAGCACTGAAGAATTGATGCTTTTGAAGTGTGGTGTTGGAGAAGACTCTCGAGAGTCCCTTGGACTGCAAGGAGATCCAACCAGTCCATCCTAAAGGAGATCAGTCCTGGGTATTGATTTGAAGGACTGATGCTAAAGCTGAAACTCCAATACTTTGGCCACCTCATGCGAAGAGTTGACTCATTGGAAAAGACCCTGATGCTGGGAGGGATTGGGGGCAGGAGGAGAAGGGGACGACAGAGGATGAGATGGTTGGATGGCATCACCCACTCGATGGACATGAGTTTGCGTGAACTCCGGGAGTTTGTGATGGACAGGGAGGCCTGGCGTGCTGCGATTCATGGGGTCACAAAGAGTCAGACAGGACTGAGCAACTGATAGCCAGTTAACAATGTTACAATAGTTTCAGGTGAACAGAGAAAGGGCTCAGCCATACATATACATGTATCCATTCTCCCCCACACTCCCCTCTCATCCAGGTTGCCACAGGACATTGAGCAGAGTTCCACGTGCTATACCGTAGGTCTTTATTGGTTATCCATTTTAAATAAATCAGTGTGTACATGTCCACCCCACACTCCCTAACTGTCCCTTCCCCCTGGCAACCATAAATTCGTTTTCTAGTTCTGTGAGTCTTTCTGTTTTGTAAGTTCATTTGTATAATTTCTTTTTAGATTCCAGATATAAAGGCTAGCATACAATATTTCTCCTCCTCTGTCTGACTTACTTCACTCAGTATGATACTCTCTAGATCCAATCTTGTAGCTGCAGATGGCATTATTTTGTTCTTTTTAATGGCTGAGTAATATTCCACTGTACATATGTACCACATCTTTATCCATTCCTCTGTCAATGGACATTTAGGTTGCTTCCATGTCTTTAAACAAGCCATTTTTAATAACATGTTTTTTTCCCCCTATCTTCTAGACTGGTCTATTGAACATTTTAAAAAAACAGTTTTTCCTTATCTTAATGTCCCAGCTACTTTTCAGGGGAAAAACAAAACAGGCACACAGGTTCATTCCTATAAAGGAATAGATGTAAAAGCCAAATAAGGATATTTTCATAAAGAATGCACACATACCTTTGTTTCTCTTCTTTTTTTCATTGCTAAAATCTGTATTTCTAACCAGATTTCACTTACAGTGTTGTTGATTTTTTTTTTTTTTGGTTCATTTTTGTTTTGACTTGTTTCTTTTGCAATACTGACTTTGAATCGGGTATATTCTATACCCCATCATTCTGTTGAATTACAGATTAGAAGACAATTCAGCGATAAAATTAGTTTTATAAAATAAGGAATAAGGTGCTTAGATGAACTGAACTGAGTTAGAGATCTTTGCTGATTCTGCTACCTACTAATTGTTGCCTCTTAACATTTCTTTGTTTCTTTCTTTTTTTTTTTTTTGGCCGCACTGTGGCATGAGGAATCTTAGTTCCCCAACCAGGGATCAAACCTGTGCCCCCTGCAGTGGGAGCATGGATTGTTAAGCACTGGACTGCCAGGAAAGTCTCATCTACCAGTATTTTTTAATTGGGCAAGATGATGAAATTGAAGGCTACATTCAAAGATTTCCATGTCTTTCAAAATCTTGCTGGGAACACAGGCTATTTCATTGTTCCCATTTTCTACCTTTTTCTTTCTACCATGGAAAACCAGATGGTCCATAGCAGCTGAGAGAAATCATTGCCAACCCAGCATATTTGCATAATTTTCTCTCTGCCCTTAATCTGGAACAAAGGAAACAAAATAACAGGCCACGATAATGAAGTAAATCAAGTTCTTAATTACAGAATTAGGAAACGTTTTAACAGTATTTAAGACTCCCTGCTCATGTTCCTTTCAAAGTCCTCGAGTCCCTTGTAAAATGTGATTTCCATTCCAAGGTTTTTCCTGATGAGTTCATCAATTCAGCAAGGCAGAATGCTGACAGTTTTTCACAAACCTGAGGAAAATAATTATGACATTTAAGATACAGAAATAGACACGCAGAAGTTCAGGTCCTCACCCCTCTTGATGCTTTCTCAAGGCCAGTTCAGTTTCTCCTAATAAGGCATTTGACCTGCTTGCCAAGCTCTGACAGATGATATTTTTTACAGGTCTGTTCTTTCAGTGTATTCAGTGCAAGGCCTTAGCTGAACAGGCCAGATGAGTCTTATTCAGTGAAGGGGAATTCAGCCTAAAAGGACATTTTAGCACCCAACTCAGCCGCATTAGACTTCATTCTTACTTTTAGGAAAGATAATGCCTCTTTATTTGGAATGCATGTGTTCCTTCCAGTGGCAAGAAGTGAGGTGACTTTTATATATCATGTCCCATTACAGGGCTCCTCTGTAGGGAAGCAGGGAAAACATGGCATCTGGGGCTGTTAATTCTTAACAACACCAGGAGGATGTAATTGCTTTATCACAGGGGACCATGAAGATAGCACATGTCAACACCGTACGAATGCTCTTAGGTTATGGAATCTGGTCAGTGACTCACGTTATCGTGGACACGTACTGAAATAGACAACAGTTGGATTGATAAATTGTGAAAGAGAAGCCAGTAACAGTCAGCAAATGATAAGCAAGTACATGGCTTAAAAACATTCCTGGAGTTTCATTTATCAGCGCTCTTACTTGGGTATGCTCCCTGCTTGTTGCTTTGAAAGAGTTTCTCTTAATTATACTCGTCATTATTTTCTAAGTGAAAGTCGCTCAGTCACGTCCGACTCTTTGCAATCCATGGACTATACAGTCCATGGGATTCTCCAGGCCAGAATACTAGAGTGGGTAGCTTTTCCCTTCTCCAGGGGATCTTCCCAACCAGGGATTGAACCGGGGTCTCCTGCATTGCAGGCAGATTCTTTACCAACTGAGCTATCAGGGAAGCCCAAGTATTTACTTAATTGTCATATGAATGACAGGGGAAACCAAGGCTTAGTCACAGACCAGTGTTTCATGTCAGAAAGGAACCATTTCTTCGTATCATTTCATAGCTATTTTTTAAGGAAGGGTGTTTACATGTAAGATTTAACAGCATTTGAAGTGATTGGCTAGTATATTGGATTTTCTCATCTTCTGAGCAAAGAGAGGAACATGTCCATTTGTATCAGTAAAATCTGTGAATGGAATATGAGAATGGGGGTATATTGTTTTCTTTTTTTAATTTTGTATAAAAAATTTATTATTTATTTGGCTGCATTGGGACTTTAGTTGCATCATGCAGAAATCTTTCATTATGGCATAAGGACTATCTAGTTTCAGCATGTGGGCTTATTTGCCCTGTGGCATGTGGTATCTTAGTTCCCTGACCAGTAATCGAACCCATGTCCCCTGCATTGCAAGGTGGATTCTTAACCACTGAACCACCAGAGAAGTCCTCCTGAGGGCATATTTTGAATCTATCAAACGTAGTTTGTCATCTCTAATAAAGCTGTAAATTACAGTAATATATTTAAAAAAGGTTATTTTTCTTATTCATGAAATGTTTTAAGATGTAGCAGAAAAATGTGATCTGTTCAGTAAGAAAAAAATAATGAAAGAGAAAAATCTTCTTGTAATTTTTTTTTAGAGAAATACGATTCCTTAACAGTAATATGGCTGACACTTTGATTCTGGATGATCTTACATTTTAAAAATAGCATTGGACTTCAAAAATTTTATGATTCTGTAGGAAATCTCTATTTTTATGTACTTAGAAAAATCTTTTGTTAAGGGCATGACGCTTCTCAGCTGCTTTTCACTCAATAATTTTATGCTATGAACTGTGTGAGCATTTCTTTTCTTGACAGTTGACTGCTCTGTGTTGATTCAGTACTAGGTCCACATCAAAGTAAAATGAACCGCAAAGACATCGAAAACTAATTGAAGGGGAAAGAAAGCAAATGCTTCATGAGAGAGCATGTACTATTCCAGGGGTTATGAACTATTGACGTTTGTTTTTGAGAGTATGAATTTAGATTTCCAGTCTAGTCTTTAAAAAAATTCCCTTGTACTGCTCTGTGGGAGTTGATGGTTTTACGTTAATCATGTCTATCTTAGACTGTCTGTTTAGTCTATTCACTCTGACAACAACCATTATCTATTTCTTTGCCCAAAGGCATGATCATGAAATATTACGAGCAAAGTTTTATTCCTACAATAAACAACAAATCTTCCCAGTCATTGGTCAAACTGTCAGTATTCCAGTTAATATTTTGAAAGCTTTTGATATTTATTAATACCAGCAAGTGGCTGGTAGCTTGATGAAAACTTGATTAGGATTAGGGTAGAATTTATGTTTCTTTAAAAAAAAAAAGGAATAGGCCTTAATTAGATGACTGACACTGAACACATTCCCCACTGTCTCTGACAGTCAGTTGCCTCCTCTTTGCAACAAGAAATAATATGAGCCTTCTTGACCTCAAGAATCAAATATATGTGAAAATCTTGAGTATAGTAAAGCACAAACTTCCTGCCTGGAAATTTGACCTCCCTTGGGAACAGTTCTTCGATAAAGTCCCATGAGAACTTCCACTGTGCCTGGTCCCAACCCACAGCTCACCCTCCGCCCCTTCTGTCCCTCCACCACTTTTTAAAAAATAATTTTATTTATTTTTGGCCGCGCAGGATTTTTGTAGCTTTGCGCGGGCTTTCTCTAGTTGCAGGGAACAGAAGCTACTCTCTAGTTGTGATGGCGCAGGCTTCTCATTGCAGTGGCTTCTCTTGTGAAGCACAGGCTCTAGAACACATGGGCTTTGCAGCGCGCATGCTCAATAGTTGCGGCTCCCAGACTCCACAGCAGACTCGGCATTTATGGCGCTTGGGCCTAGTTACTCCAAGGCATGTGGAACCATGTCTGACCAGGGATTGAACTCTTGTCCCCTGCATTGGCAGGCTGATTTTTATCCTCTATGCCACCAGGGAGGTCCTCCCTCCACCACTTTGCTATGCCCTTGAAGAGGCCAAAAAGCTGGTGAAAGAGTTCTAAGGAGACGAAAATGGCGATGCCGCCAAGACGGTTATAATGGGGCCTGAAGGGAGCAGAAGAGTGTGAGCAGGCAGTTGTGTTGGGTGCTGTGCTTAGTTGCCCAGTCGTGTCCGCTGTCAGCAGTATTTGTATTTTGCTGACGCTGTTCATGTTTATTTGTTTGTTTTGCAATTAGGACCCTGGAGAAGAGGAGGCCATCTTTAGAACTGTCTCAGGACACAGTGGGGCCAAAGGCCCAAGAGCAGAAGAATGAATGGGGTACTTAGGAGAAGTAAGTGGAGGCAAACAAGAGGAGAGAGCTTCTCTCATTCTAAACCTAAGTTAACTCTCTACATATTCTATGGTGGATTGGCAGGGGTTCAGAGAATGAAACCATAACACAACCCATTAGAACCCCGTGTGCTTTCTGTCTTCAGAAGTCACTTCTGAAGGGAAGGTATTACCATGTGTCATGGTGCTTAACATGATACTTCTAACACCTCGTGGGAGTTTCCTGATTTTGGGGTTCTAGACAAAGGAATTTCCTTTTGTAAATCTTACTTGTAGCTTTTCATTTCTAGGCGTGAATCTCCTTAGAAAAGTCAGGAGTCATGTCCTCTTCGGTCGTGTCTGACTCTTAGTGACGCTGTGTGCTCTGTAGCCTACCAGGCTCCTCTGTCCATGGGTTTCTTCAGGCAAGAGTACTAGAGTGGATTGCTGTTTCCTTCTCCAGAGCATCTTCCTGACCCAGGGATTATACCCGTGTCTCTTATGTCTCCTGCATTGGCAGATGTGTTCTTTACCACTAGTGCCACCTGGGAAACTCTTAGAAAACTCATTAGATTTTTTTTTTAAGTTTTTAAAAACCAGAGTTTCCATATGTCACTCACCATTGGGTGTTAATTTTACATATAATTTGTTCTCAGGATAAGTGGTATCACACAAATGATTGAAAAAATTCAGACGACATTTATTCAAGTGTGATTTAATTTCTTTTTATACTACGGCAGAGGCTCCACTCAAGCCAAGCACTCTAGTTATAATCAGAGTATCTGGTGTGAACCCCACTGATGAGGCTCCCTGAGTTTGATCTGATTTTTTTCTTTTTCCTGAAAAGAAATACTTGAGGGGGTCTTAATAACTCATTAAACCTCTGGCCACCTTTTCCTTTTTTTCACTTGTAGTTTGTTTGGAGAGCTACTTTGCTGGCACAACCTATAACTAAAATTGCCGGTCCCCTTTAAGAAGCCACCTCCCCTGACCCCCAAAAGTAGATGTCAGTTTCAAATGATGTTTGGATATGATTACAACTCATGTTCTTCCTTTTTTTTTTAAATTTGTTTTTAGTTGAAGGATAATAGCTTTACAGTGTTGTATTGGTTTCTGCCATACAACAACGTGAATCAGCCATGAGTATACTTACATCCCCTCCCTCTTGAATCTCTCTCCCATCCTTTACCATCCCACCTCATCACAGAGCACTGAGCTGAGCTCCCTGTGCTGTATGTTTCAATGCTACTTCATATTCTTAAACTGGCGTGTTTCTTGGCCAAAACTCTTGAATTTTAAATATTATTCTCTGAATTCTTTTGATGTGAAGATTGACTTTTATGCTTTCTGCCATTGTGAGTGGCACTTAAGAGCCCGGGGTTGTAAATTTGAGTCTCCAGCACAAAAGGCAAACTAAACTCTTCAGTATTCAAAGTGAGCCATCAGTTCTGGAACAGGGTCTAATGCTGGGAGTAAGAGCATCCCTGGAGCGTGAAGTAGCACAATGCTATTGCAGGATAGGCACTCAGGAAAGGTTTATTACGTTAATAAATTGATAGTGAGTCAACACTGGAAGAATACGGGAATGAAAATTGAAATGTCTTTGACATCAGCTCTTCAAACAACCTCAGAAATAGGTGATTTTTTTTCCCCTCTGTTGTATCGAGAAGGAAACTAAAGCTCAAAGACTTTGGTTTTTTAAACAAATATTTACTGTGTGTTTATGATTAGTTATTTATCCCTAAGAGAGTCATGGGAAATGGGTCTGTATTTCCATTTTACAGATAAGGAAACTGAGGTGCAGAAGTTTTAAGTGATAGCTTTGGTATGGAGCTGAGATATGAAGGGGCAGGGCAGGACTCAAGGAAGGCGTCTCAGGTATCAGGTCGGGGCCCTGCTGGATACAGAGCTAGCACATAACAGAACAAAGTTGTCAGATTTCAAAGCCCACATTGTTTCCACTTTCCATGTTGAAAACCCAGTGAATTCTCTAGTGGTTGTAGTAAGGAGCCATGAATGGCTTCTAAGCATCAAAGCCAAGGGCTGTTGTCCACTGTCCTCACACCTCTTAATCTTCCTTTTCAGCCTCAAGCGCATTCTCTTTCATCAGGATCTGTTTTTTCTTGCCTTCTCCTTCTCTGAGAATAACTTCTCTCTCTTGGCTGGCTTTTCCCCTGTGGACTTAAAAAGTATTCACGACCAAAAAGTTGAGAGTTATGTTTCACTCGGTGGGAATTTTTAGGACTTCAAGCCCGGGAGACAACATCTTAAGTAACCCTGAGAGAACTACTCCCAGGAAGTAAGGGGAAGGAACCATGTTATAATAGAAGTTTTGCAACAAAGGGCAGATAGTTGGAACATCAAAAGAACATCAAAAGATTATTGTTACTTAAAACCACATATCCCAAGTTAAGGAATTTAGCACTTTTCTGTGCCTGGGAAATGAAATTAAAAGATGCTTGCTCCTTGAAAGAAAAGCTATGACGAACCTAGACAGCATATTAAAAAGCAGAGATATCACTTTGCCAACAAAGATCCATATAGTCAAAGCTATGGTTTTTCCAGTAGTCATGGATGTGAAAGTTGGACAATCAAGAAGGCTGAATAGCGAAGAATTCACAGTTTTCAAACTATGTTGTTGGAGAAGACTCTTGAGAGTCCTTTGGACGGCAGGGAGATCAAACCAATCTGTCTTAAAGGAAATCAACCCTGAATAGGAAGGACTGATGCTGAAGCTCCAATACTTTGGCCACCTGATGCAAAGAGACAACTCATTGGAAAAGACCCTGATGCTGGGAAAGATTGAAGGCCGGAGGAGGGGACGACAGAGGGTGAGATGGTTGGATGGCATCACTGTCTCAATAGACATGAGTTTGAGCAAACTCTGAGAGGTAGTGAAGTACAGGGAAGCCTGGCATGCTGCAATCCATGGAGTCACAGAGAGTCGTATATGACTGAGCAAGTGAACAACAATAGCAACCAGGCAAGGGAAAATGCAGGAGTCTGGGCTGACTGAAATCATTCCTTTGATGTGCACCTCAGCTATCTGGGGCCAGTATCTTGTGTTTTTACATCCTGAGTTCCCTCAGGACTCACTGTAGGGAGTGGCTGCAGTCTGATGGCTGCTAGATGGCTGGTATTCTTTTCCTTCCAGAGTTTCCTCAGGTTCACTGGCTCACGTTGGAGGGCTATAATTGCTGATATCTGTGAGATTGTTGTTTACTGATACGGCAGGAAATATTCCATTTCTCACCCCACACCTACTAAAAGTGAGTCCTCTCTGTCTCTTGTACTCCCTGGATTCAACCATCACCTTTACATAGCTAACCTTGAATAAAACTTAAAAAAAATCCAGTCATATAAGTGCAATGGCTTGTTCTACAACATCTCTCCATGTTTGCTCCACCACTGCTAGCATGCTTGAAGTAAAATTCTTAATTGTTCTTTTCTAATAACCTCCCCTGAGTGCAAGAAGCATAAGCTTAGGAACCATCCCAAACCAATTCAACTTCTAACATCTGTATTATTGTCATCGCGTATTTATACAAGTCTAGGTCAGCTTCATTAATACTGAATGGTCAGTCTGTCTGATTGATGGTTGTTCACCTAATGATTTAAGTCTCTTTTAAGTGTTGTTTTCAATATCCATCCAGTTAACCTTTTCTTTTTAGCCATCTTTTTTACTTGGAAGAACTTAAAGATGTTTGTTTCAACAAAAGAAAATTTCAGCTTAATTTGTATTTCAGAATAGTAATGATCCATTTAGCACTGTGTGTATTTTTGTCTTGAACAACTACTTAAAAGATCTTTATCTGAAGACCTTTTCTTCCAAATGTTTTGTTTGTAGTAATAAGTACTTGTAAAATTCATCAAACTTTGACTAGTTTTGTCTAATTATTCCTTTATATTGTGTGATGACTATTTCCTCCTTGTTTCTTTTCCTGTAAGTGATTATATGAAGGTTCACTTTAGAGCCTTAACACAGAAGTAGCCTTAGGGGAATTGATTTTAAATTATTTTTTAAATTAATTTTTATTGAATTACAGCTGCTTTTCAGTGTTGTGTTGTACAGCAAAGTATATTGGCTATACGTTTATTTATATCCACTCTTTTTTGGATTTCCTTCCCAGTTAGGTCACCACAGAGTGCTGAGTAGAGTTCTTGTGCTATACAGTAGGTTCTCATTAGTTATTTATTTTATACATAGTATAAATGTGTATATATGTCAATCCTAATCTCCCAACTCATCCCACCCTCCTTGCTCCCCTTGGCATCCATGCATTTTTGATACAGCCACCGTGGAGAACAGTGTGGAAGTTCCTTAGAAAACTAAAAATAGAACTATCATATGACCCAGCAGTCCTACTCCTGGGCATATACCCAGAGAAAACCATGATTCAAAAAGATACATGCACCCCAGTGTTCATTGCAGCACTATTTATAATAGACAAGACATGGAGGAAGCCAAAATCCTTTTTTTAAATTGAGATATATTTGACATATAACTTGACATTAGTTTCAGGTATACAGCGTAGCAATTACATACAAATATATTATGAAATTTGGAAAACTCAGCAGTGGCCACAGGACTGGAAAAGGTCAGTTTTCATTCCAATCCCAAAGAAAGGCAATGCCAAAGAATGCTCAAACTACTGCACAATTGCACTCATCTCACACGCTAGTAAAGTAATGCTCAAAATTCTCCAAGCCAGGCTTGAGCAATACGTGGACTGTGAACTTCCAGATGTTCAAGCTGGTTTTAGAAAAGGCAGAGGAATCAGAGATCAAACTGCCAACATCCACTGGATCATGGAAAAAGGGAGAGAGTTCCAGAAAAACATCTATTTCTGTTTTATTGACTATGCCAAAGCCTTTGACTGTGTGGATCACAATCAACTGTGGAAAATTCTGAAAGAAATGGGAATACCAGACCACCTGACCTACCTCTTGAGAAACCTATATGCAGGTCAGGAAGCAACAGTTAAAGCTGGACATGGAACAACAGACTGGTTCCAAATAGGAAAAGGAGTACGTCAAGGCTGTATATTGTCACCCTGCTTATTTAACTTATATGCAGAGAACATCATGAGAAATGCTGGGCTGAAAGAAACACAAGCTGGAATCAAGATTGCTGGGAGAAATATCAATAACCTCAGATACGCAGATGACACCACCCTTACGGCAGAATGTGAAGAGGAGCTAAAAAGCCTCTTGAGGAAAGTGAAAGTGGAGAGTGAAAAAGTTGGCTTAAAGCTCAACATTTAGAAAACGAAGATTATGGCATCTGGTCCCACCACTTCATGGGAAATAGATGGGGAAACAGTGGAAACAGTGTCAGACTTTATTTTTGGAGGCTCCAAAATCACTGCAGATGGTGACTGCAGCCATGAAATTAAAAGATGCTTACTCCTTGGAAGGAAAGTTATGACCAACCTAGCTAGCATATTCAAAAGCAGAGACATTACTTTGCCAACAAAGGTCCATCTAGTCAAGGCTATGGTTTTTCCTGTGGTCATGTATGGATGTGAGAGTTGGACTGTGAAGAAAGCTGAGCACCAAAGAATTGATGCTTTTGAAGTGTGGTGTTGGAGAAGACTCTTGAGAGTCCCTTGGACTGCAAGGAGATCCAACCAGTCCTTCTAAAGGAGATCAGTCCTGGGTGTTCTTTGGAAGGACTGATGCTAAAACTGAAACTCCAATACTTTGGCCACCTCATTGGAAGAGTTGACTCACTGGAAAAGACTGATGCTAGGAGAGATTGGGGGTGGGAGGAGAAGGGGATGACAGAGGATGAGATGGCTGGATGGCATCACCGACTCGATGGACATGAGTTTGGGTGAACTCCGGGAGTTGGTGATGGACAGAGATGCCTAGCGTGCTGTGATTCATGGGGTCGCAAAGAGTCGGCCACGACTGAGCAACTGAACTAAACTGATATTATGAAATGACTACCAAGATAAGTCTAGTTAACATCCATCACCACACATAGTAACAATTTTTTTCCTTGTGATGAGAATTTTTAAGATCTACTTTTAAGAACTTTTAAGATCAATAGGTAAAGATGTGGGTGAAGGTGGTCAAAAGGTACAAACTTCTAGTTATAAAGTATCTAAATCCTAGGGATATAATGTACATCATGGTAACTAGAGTTAATCACACTGTATTGTATATTTGAAAATTGCTAAGCAAATAGATCTTAAAATCCATTAAATGGAATAAACAAAAATAATAACCTGTGAGATAATAGATTTTAAAGACCATAAAAATAATCCACAAAAATATTGCTATAGTGTGTAGCATTGTTAAATGTTGCTAAAATATGGCTAATGAGAGCAGAATCCTCAGCAAACTCTTCATTGAGTGAGTTCATAAACTAGGTGCTGATTGGTTTTACCAGTGAAGAAAAGGCTGCTGGTCTGAGTTAACCACTTATCCCATTTTTTGTTCACGTTCACATAGCGCTCCTCTCCTCCATCTGGTTGATTGATTGACTGAGTGATTGGTTACTACCTAGCAAGTCTACTCACTTAAGAATATCTTGTACCTAGTTCTGTTGATCAGCCAAGCTTGGGACTCTCCACCTGCAGGCAGGCTGGCCCCTTGATCACAGCCCCGCCAAGGGGAGCTGGGCTGTTGCATCAGCCAAGCATTGTGCTCCTTGGAAGGAAATCAGCAGTGTGGACTTCACCCAGCGCCCCCTGCTGCCGATTGCACAGCTAGTTCAGTTCAGTTCAGTCGCTCAGTCGTGTCCAACTCTTTGCGACCCCATGAATCGCAGAACGCCAGGCCTCCCTGTCCATCACCAACTCCCGGAGTTCACTCAGACTCACATCCAGGGAGTCAGTGATGCCATCCAGCCATCTCATCCTCTGGCGTCCACTTCTCCTCCTGCCCCCAATCCCTCCCAGCATCAGAGTCTTTTCCAATGAATCAACTCTTCACATGAGGTGGCCAAAGTACTGGAGTTTCAAGCTTTAGCATCATTCCTTCCAAAGAAATCTCAGGGCTGATCTCCTTCAGAATAGACTGGTTGGATCTCCTTGCAGTCCAAGGGACTCGCAAGAGTCTTCTCCAACACCACACTTCAAAAGCATCAATTCTTTGGCGCTCAGCTTTCTTCACAGTCCAACTCTCACATCCATACATGACCACAGGAAAAACCATAGCCTTGACTAGATGGACCTTTGTTGGCAAAGTAATGTCTCTGCTTTTGAATATGCTAGCTAGGTTGGTCATAACTTTCCTTGCAAGGAGTAAGCGTCTTTTAATTTCATGGCTGCAGTCACCATCTGCAGTGATTTTGGAGCCCAAAAAGATAAAGTCGGACACTGTTTCCACTGTTTCCCCATCTATTTCCCATGAAGTGATGGGACCAGATGCCATGATCTTCGTTTTCTGAATGTTGAGCTTTAAGCCAACTTTTTCACTCTCCACTTTCACTTTCCTCAAGAGGCTTTTGAGTTCCTCTTCACTTTCTGCCATAAGGGTGGTGTCATCTGCATATCTGAGGTTATTGATATTTCTCCCAGCAATCTTGATTCCAGCTTGTGCTTCTTCCAGCCCAGTGTTTCTCATGATGTACTCTGCATAGAAGTTAAATAAGCAGGGTGACAATATACAGCCTTGACGTACTCCTTTTCCTATTCGGAACCAGTCTGTTGTTCCATGTCCAGTTCTAACTGTTGCTTCCTGACCTGCATATAGGTTTCTCAAGAGGCAGGTCAGGTGGTCTGGTATTCCCATCTCTTTCAGAATTTTCCACAGTTGATTGTGATCCACATAGTCAAAGGCTTTGGCATAGTCAATAAAGCAGAAATAAATGTTTTTCTGGAACTCTCTTAGGATAAAGAATTTGTTTATGTTACAAATTTTACCTAGATGTTGATTCTATGAGAGGTCAGTCCTAGGCTTCGTTCAATGTTCCAAGGCTTTCTGGCTCTTGGTGCAATATTAAAGGAAGAAAAATTCCAATACAAATTTCCAGTTAAAAAAAGGCAAGATATATATACACATATATATGTGTGTATATATCTCTTGTACCAATAACCCTAGCTGTCTTCTGAGGCCTGGCTCAAATCCTCTTCCTTCTTGAGATCTTCTCTGTTCCCCATGAAGGCCCATCTTCTGATGCTGAGTTCTGCCTGTCTGGATAGTCATTTGCTGACGTGTTTCCATCTCAGATTGTCAGTAGTGTGTTGTCTCTGAAGCCTGTATATGAGCCTGAGTACCACTAGCACTATTAATAGTAAGTACTAGTCATACAGTGTTTAAGAGCATCCTTTTTTAAAAGGTATAACTAAACAGGCAGCATGATATGGTAGCTCATATATCTGAACTAGAGAGTCTGAATTCATATACTTGTTTTATGTACTCCTAGTACATATGCGACTTTGGCTATGCTACCTAAAACCTCTGAATATCAATTCCATTTTTTTTGCTGGAATAATAAGCATAATAATACCAACAAAAACATTTGGTTTAAGAACAAAGAAACAGTTTTGGGGACGCATATTCTATATCATAAGCTGCTATAAAATATTAATTAATAAAAACATTTATTAATGCTGTTTGAAATAAAGTGGCCTTCAATGCAGTTAATTCTTCTGCTTTCTCCTGTCTTTCTTTCAACATCTTCAGCCTAATTTTTCCTCTCCTAGTGCTCTACATACTGTTACCTGTGACCCACATCTTTTTCCTGCGTGTCTGCCTGTTTTTATTGCTTCCTCTCTCTCTCCCCCTTCTTTTCCAGTTTGCCTCTTCCTGTCAAATCCCATTTCTCATGCAGCTTTCTTCTTCCTTTGCCTCCTCCTCCACATCTGCTTCCTCCTGCCCTCTCCTTCTTTTCCCTCCCTTCCTCCTCCCTCTCCCCTATCCTCCTACCTCTCCCCCATCCTTCTGCCTTCTCTATCTCCTTCTTCTTCCTCTTCTTCTTTTTCAGCTTTCTTTCTTGTTCTTCTAATAGGGTTTAAAATTGACCAGAGATAAAAGAATTTGCGTAAATTTCAGTTCAGATCAGTTCAGTCACTCAGTCATGTCCGACTCTTTGTGACCCCATGGACTGCAGCACGCCAGGCTTCCCTGTCCATTACCAACTCCTAGAGTTTGCTCAAACTCATGGTCATTAAGTCAGTGATGCCATCCAACCATCTCACCCTCTGTCATCCCCTTCTCTTCCTGCCTTCAGTCTTTCCCAGCATCAGGGTCTTTTCTAATGAGTCAGTTCTTCACATCAGGTAACCAAAGTATTGGAGCTTCAGCTTCAGCAGAAATCCAGAAGTCTATACAATTGGTGTTGTTTTTTATGATAGCATTTTAGGCAAGTGCTGTTTTATTGGTATGCCCAGAATCTTGGACGGTTAGATGTGACAGGAGGGAGATAGCTTCAAATCCAATCTACTTGGTGGTTTAAAGATGAAAGCAAATGTCCAGAGAGTTAAGTGACTTGACCTGGATCCCAAAGTCAATTACCGACTGTGTTGATAGTTAGGACTGTTTCGGGTGTTAGGACTCTTGTTTCTTTTCACTTCTGCTAGCCACTGTATTGTGCTTCCCTTTTTAGAGTTTAGTTAAGGACATTATCTAGGGGTTGGTTTGTTCCCAGCAAACAATCTAGCTGATTGACTTTGAGGAATTTACTTAACCTTTCTGGCCTTCAGATTCTCAGAGAATGAGAGGACCAGCTACTCTTCAAGCTATCTTTATAATACTCGAATTTACTCCATCATATTTAACAGCTTTGTGATGGCCAGTTATTTACTAGTACAAGGTGAGTTGGATTCTTGTATGCATTATGTCCTTGTGTTTCTTTCCCAGTGCCACCCAAGGTGGAACTTCTTTTGCAGCATTACCATATTTCAGTCTGTACAACCAATTACACTTGTCCAGTATTTGGCTTGGAGAAGGCAATGGCACCCCATTCCAGTACTCTTGCTTGGAAAATCCCATGGACGGAGGAGCCTGGTAGGCTATAGTCCATGGGATCGCGAAGAGTTGGACACAACTGAGCGACTTCACTTTCACTTTTCACTTTCATGCATTGGAGAAGGAAATGGCAACCCACTCCAGTGTTCTTGCCTGGAGAATCCCAGGGACCGGGGAGCCTGGTGGGCTGCTGTCTAAGGGGTCGCACAGAGTCGGACATAACTTAAGCGACTTAGCAGCAGCAGCAGTATTTGGCTAAATTATTTCTAATTAAAACATGACAGCTTCCTTGGCGGAAATCCTGTCCTTGTACTACAAGGATGCTTGGCAAGATGTTTGTTATCATTTTTCAAAAGGCTGTAGGAAAATGAAATATTTTTTTTGGATCACAATGTTGCAACAGACAATATGACATTTGTATTACCTCTGAAAATGGACAAAGGAGCCACATTTTTCTTCATTTAAGGACCAGTATAGTATTAATCATTCATGGATTTCTTTGTAAACCTTCCCACACAAATTATTCATAATTTGAAGTAAATGCAGATGAAGAAAGAAAAGAAATGTAAAGAAGTATCTTTGTTGAGATAATGATAAGAATATATTAGGTAATTTGTGCAGGATATAAATTCCAGTAAGTTACTAAGTCCTTTAATTTTACCCAAACTAACACTCAAATTTCCTTTGAATTCCTAGAAAATCTTTGTTTCTTTAAATAACTGGGAAATTTGTCTTTCTTAGTACATTCTTACTATAATTTTTTTAAGATTTATTATTTGTTTTTGGCTGTGCTGGGTCTTTGTTGCCGCGCATGGGCTTTCTCTGATTGCAGTGAGTGGGCGCTACTCTCTTTGCAGTGCATGGGCTTCTCATTGTGATGGCTTCTCTTGTGTGGGGCACGGGCTCTAGGTTGTAAGGGCTTCAGTAGTTGCAGCACGTGGGCTCAGTAGTTGTGGCAAAGGGTCTTAGCTGCTCCATGGCATGTGGAATCCTCCCAGACCAGGGATTTAACCCATGTCCCGTGCATTGGCTGGTGAATTCTTAACCACTAGACTACCAGGGAAGCCCTATAATGTTTTATAATTATTATAGTCCTTCCTAGCCCTCCATGAAATGGCTGGGGTATGTGATCAAGCCACTTAACAGAAATATAAATGAGTGTCACCTGGCCCAGCATTCGCTTTCGTCTCTTTGCTTTTAGGAATCAATGGCTATTGTACATCAAAAGCTGATTTTGTTTAGTTGTGGAATTTTCACTCAGCTTTTCAGACCATCATTTCCTGAAAAGTGAAAGTCACTCAGTCATGTCTGACTCTTTGTGACCCCATGGACTATACAGTCCATGAAATTCTCCAGGCCAGAATACTAGAGTGGGTAGCCTTTCCCTTCTCCAGGGCATCTTCTCAACCCAGGGATCAAACCCAGGTCTCTTGCATTGCAGGTGGATTCTCTACCAGCTGAGCCACCAGGGAAGCCCCATCATTTTCTAAAGTGCTTGCAAATAGTCAGGTTTTTGGCTTTTGGTGTCTGAGAGCCTATTTTAAGAGCACTGCCAAGCATAGTAAACTAATAGCACTGTGTTCCAGCTGAGGAAACAGCATCACTGTAGTAATGCACCCTAGCTTCCCATAAAAGGGCTTCTTTGTGGCCATGGTGTGTAGGAAACATGTACCACAATGGCAGTGAACATTCTCATGTGGTAAGGAACTGTTTTCCAGCTCATTGAAATCTAGCATTTTTCATCAATTTTTTTTCAGTCATTTCAGAATTTGTTTTTAACCTTTGCTCCCAAGTGCTTAATGTCATTACAGTAATACAAAACAAATAGCCTGTATCCAAGGGACTAGCACAAATGTTGAAACAGTTCAGAACAAAGTTTGAAATTAACAAATGTAATTTCTAATTTTAGTATCAGATGTACTTGAGATTATTTTTGTACTTGAACTTGGGTTTGAAATGCTTATCAATATCTTATCATGTCTTTTTAAAAAGTCTTTTTAAAAGTCCTTGTAAGGCAATTTAGATTCTTTAAAAAAAAAAAATCTCAATTCCCTGGTGAAAATATGTTAAATATAATTGAAAGTAATTGAATTGAGAGATTTATATGTAATAAAAGTTCCTATGGATAATTAAAAAAATTATTTTGTATTGGTGTATAGTTTACAGCAAAGTGATTCAATTATACATATATCCATGTTGTGTGTGCTCAGTCACTCAGTCGTGTCTGACTTTTTGTGACCCCATGGACTGCAGCCCTCCAGGCCGCTCTGTCATGGAATTTTCCAGGCAAGAATACTAGAGTGGGTTTCCATTTCCTTCTCTAGGGGATTTTCCTGACCGAAGGATCCAACCCATGTCTCTTGCATTGGCAGGCAGATTCTTTACCACTGACATACAACTATATATCTATTATTTTGCAGATTCTTTTCCATTACAGTTTATTACCAGGTATTGAGCGGAGTTCCCTGTGCTGTGCTATAGGTCCTTATTGGTTATGTGTTTTAATTTATCCCTCCCCCACCACCTTAGGTTAGGTAATCATAAGTTTGTTTTCTAAGTCTGTGAGTCTGTTTCTGTTTTGAAATAAGTTCATTTATAACAATTTAGATTTCTTTGGATCATTTATAAGTATTAGTAAAATCTCACCCTAAGAAATGCTTTTTTTTAAACATTAAAAATATGTATTTACATACATATGCATATTATGATATCACATGTTCTCAATCATAAAATATGTAAACGTTCACATTAATCTATACATAATGAATATAAGGAAAAGTAAATGTTTCTTATATGCAAATGAAACTGAAGCTAAACTTTGAGTTATAGACACATTTTTGAAATTGTAGAAAGATATTTTAAACCATATATTACTTTGAAATATTTTATCGTTCAATTCAAATTCCATAATTACATCTCTGGTTCCTTAATATCTTGATGAATTGAGATGATAATTGGATCTAATTTTAGAAAAATGTATAAGTTTGACAGTTTAACTGTCAAGTAATAGCCCTGTGTGAAAGAATGACTTTCAGCTTTCTGGTTATAGTCTACTGAACCAAATTCCCTTGTAGATTTGTGTAGGAGCACAATAGAGGGAGGTAATTTCACTTCTTGTCAAATAGCAAAAATCTCCCCCAAAGCAACTGAACTCTAAACAGAGTAAGTTGAAATCACACACTTTCCTATTTCATGTGATTTCCTCATTCTGTCCCTCAGAATGGTATACTTACACTATTTCAGAATGAGAGTTGAAGATTTTCATTAGAAATTTCAAAATGGTCTTCTCTGGAATGGCCATTATTTTAACAGTAAAGATTATGTATATTACAAATTATAAAAAATAGGAAGTTATAATAAATAATAAAAGTTATTTTGTCTCTTGTTCTTTGTTGTCAGGTCACCATCATAATAAGCAAACTTTTTTTTTTTGAAAGACTGGGCTGTGACTCCATTAGAATGTTTCCAGGAATTTAAAGTGGTTGTGGGGTTAAAAGTTTTCAGAATGACACATATAAAACTCCTACTATATAATAATACAGAATTGCTTCCAGTACTGAAATCTTACTTTCTGTTGTCATTATCTCCATTGCATGTGGCTGAGGCAGAATTTTCAAACTATCTAAGAATTGCACATAATCATGTGCTGTCAAACAGGAAAATGGATTGACCAGAAGTTTTGTTCAGGTTTTTCGGTAAGATGCTGCAGAAAAACCTGGACAAACTTTTTGGCCAACCCAGTATCTTGAGGAATGATGTTAACATTTTAAACAAAGCACTCCTGATAATGAGTTCCAGGTTTTCATTATTTTTCTGATAAAGAATATAAACCAATGCAGGAATTACTTCCTAGAATACAGCCCAAAGAGTATTTTAGGAATACAAACATTGATGAATTACCCCCATAAAATACACACCTGTTGTATATGATTATGCACAGAAGCCAGTTTTTTTCATGAATAATTTGCATCATTTTTTACATAATTTCTGCATAATTTAAGAAACCATATGCTCTATAATGAAGAAGAAAGTATTTAAAGTCTGCAATCGTGTTAAACAGTTACAGTATGAGTCACTATATATTTTTTTAAAGTGCTGCTCTAAGTGTGACAACAGAAACTTAAAGGATATGATGCTCATTTGAAGTATGCTATTAATTTAAAGCCGTAAATTCTTTAACTTAGGCCATTTTGGTGATTGTGACCAAATTTGGAACATTTCTTGTGTTAAGTATTGAAATGTTTTTAAAAATCTGAAAACTGTCTCAGAATATTCTTTGACATCTGAGAATTCAGTGTGTTTGTTCTATAAGGTGAGATCTACATAACTTGTTTCAAAAATTGACCCTGATAATTTTTCTAGGTTTTATAACTTGCCAGAACTGGTTAATTTTACTAGACTTCATAAAGAACAGTTATATACATTTTTAAAAAGAATTTTTTTTCAATTTAATTCCAAAGTCTATCTTCTACTTTTCTCCCTTGAGTCAAATATTCTATCTGTGCCACTAATTTTTTTTGAAGATTAGTCATTATTATTGAAGATGTTCTGTACTTTACTGTGGCACAGGAAGCAGTAGTCTAAACTTTGATGTTTTTAATGCATCCATACCAGAATTTTTATTTTTGTGAGGAAGTAATATTGCCATTTTCCTTTAAGATTATTGATATAGTTTTTTTTTTAATATTTGTTTTATATTGGAGTATAGTTGATTTACAATGTTGTGTTAGTTTCAGTTACCTACTTTGGCCACCTCTTGCGAAGAGGTGACTCATTGGAGAAGACTCTGCTGCTGGGAGGGGTTGGGGGCAGGAGGAGAAGGGGACGACAGAGGATGAGATGGCTGGATGGCATCGCAGACTCGATGGACGTGAGTCTGAGTGAACTCCAGGAGTTGGTGATGGACAGGGAGGCCTGGCGTGCTGCGATTCATGGGGTCACAAAGAGTCGGACCCGACTGAGCGACTGAACTGAACTGAGTTGATTTACAATGTTGTGTTAGTTTCAGTTATCCAACAAAGTGATCCAGTTATACATACTCATGTATTTACTCTTTTTCAAATTCTTTTCTCATGTAGGTTGTTACAGAATACTCAGTTTTCTATACTATAAAGTAGGTCCTTGTTGATTATCTATTTTACATATAGTGGTTTGTATAATTAATTCCAGATTTCCAAATGTGATTTTATTTTTAATAAGAGCCCTGTGTTAGCAAGAAATGTATTTAAAATGCTGCATTTGAGAGGACTACCTGATTTAAGAAGGTATATTTCCTTGTTGTCTTGAAGAGGTTGGAACTGGGGCCAATAGTGGAAGTTGGAAGAAGGGAGAAAGTGTGTCACTTTTCAGTTTGAAAAATAATAAGTGAAACCACTAAGAAGTAAGCCCCCAACTTCCCATCTCTAGAAGTATTGTATCCTGCTTTGGTCACTCTCTGGCCAGTGCTGTTCAGTAGAACTTTTCCTCACGATGGAAGTTTTCTATGTAGATGCTGTTCAATATGGCATCCTGGACATGACTTTGAGCAGAGGAGGCTGGCATGCTGCAGTCCGTGGGGTCACAAAAAGTCAGACACGACTTAGCAACTGAGCAATGACAATATGGCAGCCACTAACCATGAGTGACTGTTGAGCACTTGAAATGTGGTGACTGAAAAATTGAATTTGTGATTAAATCTGAATGGCTTCTACTGGGACGTCCTTGGCAATCCAGTTAAGACTGCATGCTCCCAATGCAGAATGCCTAGGTTGAATTCCTGGTCAAAGAACTAGATCCTGCATGCCCCAACTAGAGATACTTCATACCGCAACTAAGACCTAGCACAGCCAGCCAGCCAGACAGACAGACAAATGACTCCTTTCTACTCAGACTGTGCTCCACAGACCAGGAGTTCCAGCATCACATCCAAGCTTGTTAGGAATGCAGAATC
Source organism: Bos indicus (assembly GCF_029378745.1). NCBI lineage: Eukaryota > Metazoa > Chordata > Mammalia > Artiodactyla > Bovidae > Bos > Bos indicus. Next base: position 32,884,665 of record NC_091772.1, read on the forward strand.
CCAGGTCCCACCCCAAACCTACTGAAACAGAATCCACATTCTAGTGAGATTTGTCAGGTAATTCTTCAGGTCATTATCATTTTGCAGAGCTGGTCTGAAAGGCATTCTTACATAGACTCAATGGTTAGATGAAATGAGTGTTCCATTTCACTCAAGTCTGCAATTCTTTCCTTTCAGAGAAGTTAATTTTTGAGATTGGAAGAGAGGTTAAGAGCACAGACTTTGAGGTTAGACAAGGAGTTGAAACCCAGCTATTCCACTTGTTGGCTTTGAGTGACTTTGGATAAATCAACCTATTGAAGCCTCAGCTCCCCTTCTATCAAATTGGGGTGCTCACAAAATGGTACCTGTCCAGCTACCATGAAGGTGAACTGACATAATGTTAGTAAAGTGTTTACAGAGTAAACCATCAATAAAGGATTTTTTTTTCCTTTTATTTTATTTATTTTTGGCTGTGCATGGTCTATGTGCAGGCTTTCTCTACTTGCGGTGAGCAGGGTCTACTCTTTGTTACCATGCTTGGGCTACTCTTTGCTGCCATGCATGGGCTTCTCATTGCGGTGGCTTCTCGGGTAAAGCACAGGCCGTAGAGTGTATGGGCACAGTAGTTGTGGCACTCAGGCTTAGTTGCTCCAGGGCATGTGGGATCTTCCAGGACTGGGATCGAACCCGTGTCCCCTGCATTGGCACTCTAATTCTCAACCACTGTACCACCACGGAAGCCCTAAAGGTTGGTTTTAACTGCTATTATTGTTAATGCATATTACATGCCTTTCAAAGTAAGATAAGCAGACTAAACTTAGCAGGCCTAGATGATTGGATATGTCTTTCTTCCAAATCACAATTAGCTTTGCAAAGTCTAAACGATGGTTACCTGTCTTAAAGAAAAGAAGATCTGAAGTCTTCTGGTGTGATTTTTTTTCACATATTTTATATTTAGGATTAAAGTGAGAAATAGTGACCCAGCCTCTTTGAACCATCAAAGGGTCCTTAAACTGGCGGTCAGAGAGCAAAGCAGTCACTTCATTCCTTTAAAATTCCTCTTTGCCTTCCTATGCTAGAGATTATGGAATCCCTCCCCCCAAAAAAAAATGTCTTAAAAGTTCTGGCCCCCTCTCTTATTCATGGTTGGGGCCGCAGCAAAGTAAGTTCTGCTGTCCTGGTTACACAGTGTGGAGGGACATGTCTGGCAGGCCTCCTTGGGAGTACAGCCAGAATTTCCTTTTCAGCAAATTCTGTTTCAAAAAGAATGAACCCAGGGTGAGCTCAAGCTATTAGTCACAAGTTTTCATCTTTATTAAATGGAGCTTCATCAGGGAGCTAGCCTGAGTGGGGGTGGGAACAGTCTGCTAGTTAAAAATAAAAGCTCATACTTATTTAAAATTCCCATCATTCTTTTGGCACTAAAAAAGTCATCCATGCTTATAGAATATAATTTCCAAAGTACTTTCTGTGATTTAACCATTCTGTCATCGTTGGACATTTAGATTGCTTTGCACATGCACACATGTATGTGTGTATATTACATACATGTGTGTGTGATCCAATGGTGAACATTCTCATACATAAATTTTTTTATGCATCTTTATTTCCTTCACATAGATTCTAAAAAACAGAATTACTGAATATGTACTTTTAGAAGAGAAATATGTCTTGACAAATGTCTGTTCAGAAACATTGCATTAATTTAGAAGTCTTCCACCAGCAGTGTTTGAGTTCATTTCACTATAATATTGACTGTCACTTTTAAAAAGGTTAATTTGGTGCAATGGAATACTATTCATACATTAAAAAGTAGGAAATCCTGCCATTGGTGGCAACATGGATAAATCTTGAGGGCACTGCAGTAAGTGAAATAAGTCAGACAGAGAAAGACAGATACTGTATGATCTCACTTAGATGCGGAGTCTTAAAAAAGAAAACAACTCAGAACAGATTGGTAGTTGGCTGAGCTGGGGGGTGATGGGGTGTGAAATGAGTGAAGGTGGTACAAACTTCCAGTTATAAAATAAATCCTGGGAGTATAATGTACAGCATGGAGACTCTAGTTAGCAATACTTTATTGTCCATTTGAAATGTGCTAAGGGGGTAGATCTGAAAAGTTCTCATCATAAGAAAATTATACCAGTGTGTGGTGATGACTGTTAATTAAACTCACAATAGGTACATATAGCAAATCATTACGTTGTACATTTACAATGAATACAGTGTTATATATCAAGTTACATCTTAATTTTAAAAAGAGATCAATATAAACACAGTGATTGAAGTAGTCTCTGGAGTCACCTGCCCTGAGTTCAGGCCTTGGCTCTGTCACTTACTTGCTGTGTGACATTTCAGGCACAGTCACTTGACTTGTAAAACAGGAAAAGTAGTTTTACCTACTGCATGGGTTGTTGTGAGGATTAAGGTTGTTACTCATGCATGCTGAGTCACTTCAGTAGTGTCTGATTTTCTTTTTCAACTCCGTGGACTGTATCCTGCCAGGCTCATTTATCCATGGGATTCTCCAGGCAGGAATACTGAAGTGGGTTGCCATACCTTCTCCAGGGAATCTTTTTGAGCCAGCGATCTAACCCACATCTGTTACATCTCCTGCATTGGCAGACAGGTTCTTTACCACGAGCATCACCTGGGAAGACCCACCACTCAGTTCAGTTCAGTCACTCAGTCATGTCCGTCTCTTTGTGAACTGTAAAGAGACCCTATGAACCACAGCACACCGGGCCTGCATGTCCATCACCAACTCCCAGAGTCTACCCAAACCTGTGTCCATCAAGCCGATGATGCCACCCAACCATCTCATCCTCTGTCGTCCTCTTCTCCTCCTGCCCTCAATCTTTCCCAGCGTCAGGGTCTTTTCCAATGAGTCAGCTCTTCGCATCAGGTGGCCAAAGTATTGGAGTTTCAGCCTCAACATCAGTCCTTCCAATGAACACCCAGGACTGATCTCCTTTAGGATGGACTGGTTGGATCGCCTTGCAGTCCAAGGGACTCTCAAGAGTCTTCTCCAACACCACAGTGCAAAAGCATCAATTCCACAGTGCTCAGCTTTCTTTATAGTCCAACTCTCACATCCACACATGACCACTGGAAAAACCATAGCCTTGACTAGACGGACCTTTGTTGGCAAAGTAATATCTCTGGTTTTGAATATGCTATCTAGGTTGGTCATAACTTTCCTTCCAAGGAGTAAGCATCTTTTAATTTCATGGCTGCAGTCACCATCTGCAATGATTTTTGAGCCTAGAAAAATAAAGTCTGACACTATTTCCACTGTTTCCCCATCTATTTCCCATGAAGTGATGGGACTGGATGCCATGATCTTTGTTTTCTGAATGTTGAGCTTTACGCCAACTTTTTCACTCTTCTCTTTCACTTTCATCAAGAGGCTCTTTAGTTCTTCTCTGCTTTCTGCCATAAGGGTGGTGTCATCTGCATATTTGAGATTATTGATATTTTTCCCCGTGATCTTGATTCCAGCTTGTGCTTCCTCCAGCCCAGAGTTTCTCATGATGTACTCTGCATATAAGTTAAATAATGATCAGTGGAGAAATAACTCCAGAAAGAATGAAGGGATGGAGCCAAAGCAAAAACAACACCCAGCTGTGAATGGGACTAGTGATAGAAGCAAGATTCAGTGCTGTAAAGAGCAATACTGCATAGGAACCTGGAATGTGAGGTCCATGAATCAAAGGAAGTCAAACAGGAGATGACAAGAGTGAACATCAACATTCTAGGAATCAGTGAACTAAGATGGTCTGGAATGGGTGAATTTAACTCATATGACCATTATATCTACTACTGTGAGCAGGAATCCCTTAGAAGAAATGGAGTAGCCATCATAGTCAACAAAAGAGTCAGAAATGCAGTACTTGGATGCAGTCTCAAAAATGAGAGAATGATCTCTGTTCATTTCCAAGGCAAACCATTCAATATCACAGTAATTCAAGTCTATGCACTGACCAGTAATGCCAAAGAAACTGAAGTTGAACAGTTCTATGAAGACCCACAAGACCTTCTAGAACTAACACCCAAAAAAGATGCCCTTTTCATTATAGGGGACTGGAATGCAAAAGTAGGAAGTCAAGAAACACCTGGAGTAACTGGCAAATTTGGCCTTGGAGTACATAATGAAGCAGGGCAAAGGCTAATAGAGTTCTGCCAAGAGAACGCACTGGTCATAGCAAACACCCTCTTCCAACAACACAAGAGAAGACTCTACACGTGGACATCACCAGATGGTCAACACCGAAATCAGACTGATTATATCCTTTGCAGCCAAAGATGGAGAAGCTCTATACAGTCAGCAAAAATAAGATTGGGAGCTCACTGTGGCTCAGATCATGAACTCCTTATTGCCAAATTCAGACTGAAATTGAAGAAAGTTGAGAAAACCACTAGACCATTCGGGTATGACCTAAGTCAAATCCCATATGACTATACAGTGGAAGTGAGAAACAGATTTAAGGGACTAGATCTGGTAGACAGAGTGCCTGATGAACTATGGACGGAGGTTCATGACATTGTACAGGAGACAGGGATCCAGACCATCCCCAAGACCCACCACTAGAACCATCTATATGTAAATCATCTAGGACAGTAATTTTGCACACAGCAGAAGTTATGTGCCATCTGTTAGGATCATTGTTAGGGGGTGTGTATGGCCAAGAGGCCTACCTGACATTTTAGGAGTGTTGCCTTTTTTTATTTTAATTTTTACTTTGTTTTGAACTATAGTTGCTTTACAGTGTTGTGTTAGTTTCTGCTGTACAGCAGAGTGACTCAGTTATACATATTCATGTATCTATTTTTTCAGAATTGTTTCCCACATAGGTTATTAGAGAGTGTTGAGCAGAGTTCTCTGTGCTATACAAATACAGTAGGTCCTTGTTGGTTATTTTATTTTAAATGTTTATATTTATTTTTGGCTGTGCTAGGGCTTCACAGTGGCATTAAGTCTTTCTCTAGTTGCGGCGCATGGACTGAGTTGTAGCACACAGGCTCAATGGTTGCAGCCCTCGGGCTTAATGGCTCTGCTTCCTGTGGGATCTTAGCTCCCCGGCCATGGATCGAACCCATGTCCCCTGCACTGGAAGTAGATTCTTAATCACTGGACCACCAGGGAAGGAAAGTCCCTAATTATCTGTTTTAAATATCAGATCAGATCAGTTGTTCAGTCGTGTCCGACTCTTTGCGACCCCATGAATCGCAGCGCGCCAGGCCTCCCTGTCCATTACCAACTCCCAGAGTTCACTCAGACTCACGTCCATCGAGTCTGCGATGCCATCCAGCCATCTCATCCTCTGTCGTCCCCTTCTCCTCCTGCCCCCAATCCCTCCCAGCATCAGAGTCTTTTCCAATGAGTCAACTCTTTGCATCAGTGGCCAAAGTACTGGAGTTTCAGTTTTAGCATCAGTCCTTCCAAAGAAATCCCAGGGCTGATCTCCTTCAGAATGGACTGGTTGGATCTCCTTGCAGTCCAAGGGACTCTCAAGAGTCTTCTCCAACACCACACTTCAAAAGCATCAATTCTTCGGCGCTCAGCCTTCTTCACGGTCCAACTCTCACATCCATACATGACCACAGGAAAAACCATAGCCTTGACTAGACGGACCATTGTTGGCAAAGTAATGTCTCTGCTTTTGAATATGCTATCTAGGTTGGTCATAACTTTCCTTCAAAGGAGTAAGTGTCTTTTAATTTCATGGCTGCAGTCACCATCTGTAGTGATTTTGGAGCCCAGAAAAATAAAGTCTGACACTGTTTCCACTGTTTCCCCATCTATTTCCCATGAAGTGGTGGGACCGGATGCCATGATCTTCGTTTTCTGAATGTTGAGCTTTAAGCCAACTTTTTCACTCTCCACTTTCACTTTCCTCAAGAGGCTTTTGAGTTCCTCTTCACTTTCTGCCATAAGGGTGGTGTCATCTGCATATCTGAGGTTATTCTCCCGGCAATCTTGATTCCAGTTTGTGTTTCTTCCAGTCCAGCGTTTCTCATGATGTACTCTGCATATAAGTTATATAAGCATGGTGACAATATACAGCCTCGACGAACTCCTTTTCCTATTTGGAACCAGTCTGTTGTTCCATGTCCAGTTCTAACTGTTGCTTCCAGGCCTGCATATACGTTTCTCAAGAGGCAGGTCAGGTGGTTTGGTATTCCCATCTCTTTCAGAATTTTCCACAGTTGATTGTGATCCACACAGTCAAAGGCTTTGGCCATAGTCAATAAAGCAGAAATAGATGTTTTTCTGGAACTCTCTTGCTTTTTCTATGATCCAGCGGATGTTGGCAATTTGATCTCTGGTTCCTCTGCCTTTTCTAAAACCAGCTTGAACATCAGGAAGTTCACGGTTCACATATTGCTGAAGCCTGCCTTGGAGAATTTTGAGTATTACCTTACTAGCATGTGAGATGAGTGCAATTGTGTGGTAGTTTGAGCATTCTTTGGCATTGCCTTTCTTTGGGATTGGAGTGAAAACTGACCTTTTCCAGTCCTGTGGCCACTGCTGAGTTTTCCAAATTTGCTGGCATATTGAGTGCAGCACTTTCACAGCATCATCTTTCAGGATTTGGAATAGTTCAACTGGAATTCCATCACCTCCACTAGCTTTGTTCATAGTGATGCTTTCTAAGGCCCACTTGACTTCACATTCCAGGATGTTTGGCTCTAGGTCAGTGATCACACCATTGTGATTATCTGGGTCGTGAAGATCTTTTTTGTACAGTTCTTCTGTGTATTCTTGCCATCTCTTCTTAACATCTTCTGCTTCTGTTAGGTCCATACCATTTCTGTCCTTTGTCGAGCTCATCTTTGCATGAAATGTTCCTTTGGTATCTCTGATTTTCTTGAAGAGATCCCTAGGCTTTCCCATTCGTTGTTTTCCTGTATTTCTTTGCACTGATCGCTGAAGAAGGCTTTCTTATCTCTTCTTGCTATTCTTTGGAACTCTGTATTCAGATGTTTATATCTTTCCTTTTCTCCTTTACTTTTTGCTTCTCTTCTTTTCACAGCTGTGTCATTCCCAAATCCCAATTTGATGCTCTGCCCAAGGAGTGTTGCCTATTTAATGACTGTGCACCACGAAGGGGGAAGTCTCTTAACGGACTGATAACTTTTGCTTTTACTCACCTTTATGCCCCACGAACCAAATAGGTATTTAATTCAATGAAAAATTTCCCAGTTTTGATTTGGTTCTGCACAACTACAGTGAGAAATTCTGAGTCCCTTGATGCTCCCCAAAGACCATGCTTTGTGGTTATAATTCCCAAGTGAAGAAGCTCACCAGTTTGGCCACCAGCATCTTCTACTACAACCCTCTCTGTCTTGGGAGCCGCTGAGTGCCCGCCAATGGGCTATTGGCAGTCCAAATTGTGTGCAGCTCTCCATGGAGGTTTTCTCTGTGGATGGTTTCAGGAAGCACCCTAGAGCCTCTTATTTAGAGGGATAGGGGTTGGGGAAGCAAAAGAGAAAAAAACTTTGTGATGAAATGCAAAATCATTGACCGAAGGAAGATCACATTTTCCTACAGACCAGGCAACTTCAGCTCAGCCATACTATTCAGAGATCACAAAGAAACTTCTTTTCTTCTTGGAGAAGTTTCTCATGATCTGTGATGAAGGCAGAGCAAGCCCTCTCATTTCATTCATTTTATCATTCGACATTTATCGAACCCTTTCTTTAAGCCAGTTCTTGACTTCCTCCTGCCCTGAACTCAGGTTGATTTGTATCTCATTCTAGTTTGATATTCTGAATTCCTATTTCTCTTTCTCCCTAGTTAGGCTTGACAGTCTTCCTTAAGGGTCCACAACCTGCTGTGCAGAGCTGATGATGAGGAGGGGAGTGGGGAAGAGGAGAAGGATAAAGACAGCAGCTATTGCTTATGGAATATTTATGTGTAAGGCACTAATATAAGTGATTTACATATACTGATTATTCAAAACTTTTTTTTTTACCATCCACAATTTATAGACGAGGAAGCTGAGTTTGGAGAGAGTTTCAAAGGTGCCCATGGTCACATAGCTAATAAAAGGTAGAACCAGAATTCAAATTTAAGTCAACCCCCTGGCCAAATCAAACCCTCCAATTGTTCCTTGCCACTCCTCTCAAGGTTTCTCCACTTGCTTTCTTAAGCCTTAGGAGTTAGCCTATATATTCTTTCAGATTTTTCCTTAGAGATTTTTGTTTTTATTCATGGTTAAGGTTTTAGAATTGTGAAACCTATCAGTCTTTGATTTCCTTTGGGGGATGGCTTAGATGGTAAAGAATCTGCCTGCAATGCAGGAGACATGGCTTCAATCCTTGGGTTTGGGAAGATCCCCCAGAGGACAGCATAGCAACCCACTCCAGTATTCTTGCCTGGAGAATCCCCTTGGACAGAGGAGTCTGGTGGCTACAGTCCGTGGGGTCTCAGAGTCGGACATGACTGAGTGACTAAGCACAGCACAGCACACCTTTACCCATAGATTCCTGGAAAATCCAGGTGTCATTGGTACACATTCATATTGGTATTCTCTCCAAGAAGATACTGATGTTCAACCCTGAAAGGAATAGATGTGACTGTAAAAAATAATAATAACCTTCTTCCTTCCCTAACCCCATTGGCATCTGAATGCCTGCATTGATTTAGAGAATAAATAATTACAGGTACATCAGGGTAAGTTAGTGACTCAGGATAGACAGAATGACAGAGGAAGTAGAAACCGTAAAGATACAAAACATACAGTCATGTTTTGAAGGACATTGAAAGCCTGCTTGGATCACCTTGAAAGCCATACTAAGCACGACAGTTGATGAAGGAGAAAAACGTGAACACAAGATGTCATTTGAGGTTTCCAGAAGGTAGAGAAGGCTTAGTGGAAGGACAGTGGCTGAGAGGTGCCAGGTAGAACTGAGGGGAGGGGTGCAAGGGACAGATGGAATTATAAGATCTCCTTCATGTGTTAATCCTGAGTTAATAAGGAAGGGAGGAGGTAGCTCTTTGGTTTAGAGTGAAGGAGAAAGGGTAGCTTGAGAGATAAAGATGCGAGGGCTTCCCTGGTGGCTCAGACAGTAATGTGGGAGACTGTGGGTTCAATCCCTGGGTTGGGAAGATTCCCCTGGAGACAGGAACGGCTACCCACTCCAGTATTCTGGCCTGGAGAATTCCCATGGACTCTGTAGCCATGGGGTCGCAAAGAGTCGGACATGACTGAGCGACTTTCACTAATAAAATTAGTCAAAGCTCGTGAATTGCTGAGTCCTGTTTCAAAGGACGTCTCTTATCACCGGGTGGATTTTCCTTATTCTGTTGCCCTCTCAGTGACATACTTAGCCCCTCCTGTCGTGTATAACAGAGCAGAGAAGCCCTACCTGGCATTTGTTCCTGGGCACCTCTGTACCCACACTATCCTTTCCAAGTATTATTTAACATCACAACAACTCCATACAGGGGGTGCTGTCTCCTCATTTTCCAGGCACAGAAACTCAGCCTTAAAGATGTTCAGTAACGCATCCAGTGTCACCCAACAGAGTGCAAAGTTTAACATTTGTTACCCTGCCCCCTAAAGAAAAGTCCCTTTGAGATGAATGGGGGAACTTTTCATCTCATTTATCTAGAGTGAATGTACATATATACAGTGGAATATTATTCAGCCATTAAAAGGAATGAACAAATGCCATTTGCAGCAACATAGATGCACCTAGAGACTGTCATGCTAAATAAGGTTAGCCAGAAAGAGATAAATATCATGTGATATAACTTACAAGTGGAGTCTAAAATATGACAGAAATGAACTCATCTACTAAACAGACTCACAGACATAGAGAACAGGCTTGTGGTTGCCAAGGGGGTAGAGAAGTGAAGGTAGAGTTGAAGTGGGAGTTTGGGATTAGCAGATGCAAACTAATTTATAGAGGATGGATAAGCAACAAGATTCTGCTGTATAGCACAGGGAACTATATTCAATATCCTGTAATAAACCATAATGGGAAAGAATATTAAAAATTACATATATGTATACCTGAGTCACTTTGCTATACAGCAGAAATTAATACAACATTGTAAATCAACTATACTTCAATAACATGTTTCAAGTTCTTTAGTAAAGACAGAAGGCTGTGTTTCAGAGGTAACCTGAGGAGCAGTTCCTACTTTTTGTGATGTTAGAGATTGAAAGTGACAGAGAGATGAGTGTTTTGTTGCGTGCTATTCTTTTTTATTTGTTGTCCTGTAATTTCACCACCCTCCCGACTTTGTATATCAATGCTGGAAAGGAGAAAGATACATGTATCTTTATTAATGTAAAGATTATTTCAATGGGCTAATAAGGATGAAGTTCATCATTAAATTAATCATTTTCCAAATTCTCTGAGAGAGATTATTTACTCTTTGCATTCTGTTTACAGCTGTGCATTAGGAAAATGTCAGGCACTTGACATTAGAAAAAGCAGCTTTTAATTGGAGAAGACTCTTGAGAGTCCCTTGGACTGCAGAGATCGAACCAGTCCATCCTAAAGGGGATCAGTCCTGGGTGTTCATTGGAGGGACTGATGTTGAAGCTGAAACTCCAATACTTTGGCCACTTGATGTGGAGAGCTGACTCATTGGAAAAGACCCTGATGCTGGGAAAGATTGAAGGCAGGAGGAGAAGGGGACGACAGAGGATGAGACGGTTGGATGGCATCACCGACACAATGGACATGGGTTTGGGTGAATTCCGGGAGTTGGTGATGGACAGGGAGGCCTGGCATGCTGAGGTTCATGGGGTCGCAAAGAGTCAGACACGACTGAGCGACTGAACTGAACTGAATTGATGAAGACCTAAAACAAAACTTTTTACTAAGTAATTTAGTTCCTTGAAACTGAGAAATAGAAGGCAATATTTATCACAAAATACTGCTAGTGAGAAGTGAAAATTCATTTCTCCTTGAGCTTTATATGGGATGCATGGGGTTCTGGTCTCTGAGCCATGATCTTGGTCTTCAAAGGCCTGGACTTGATAATCAGTTGTTCAGTCACTAAGTTGTGTCCAATTCCTTGAGACCCCATGGACTACAGCATGCCAGGCTTCCCTGTCCTTCACTATTTATTTTTTGGAGTTTGCTTAGATTCATGTTCACTGAGTCGGTGATGCCATCCAACCATCTCATCCTCTCTCGTCCCCTTCTCCTCCTGCCCTCAATCTTTCCCGGCATCAGGGTCTTTAACAATGACTTGTCTCTTCACATCAAGTGGCCAAAGTATTGGAGGTTCAACTTCAACATCAGTCCTTCCAGTGAATATTAGATGTGATTATCAGTAGATGCGGACAGTGAATGACTGGCTGAATGGTATTGCCTGTGTCTCTGTTTGAAGGATGGTTTAATTTTCCTGATTTAAGAATGTGTTGAAAACTACCATAAAGCTGCCCCCACATGCCTTGTACATGAATTTGGAGAAGACAACTCTTTTCTCATCCATTGAAGCAGTCACTGGTTTGAAAACCATCTGTACTAAGATATTAATTTAAGTATAAGTAATTTCTATTAGGAAATATTTCTAGAAGGGAGGAAATTTTTCTTGTGACACAGAATTGTCCTCCAAAAATAAACCCTTTTTGCTTTTGTTAAAAAAAAAAAAAGAAATTGGAATACAGAATAATTTGATTAAGTATCAGTACTGTGTGAGCTGTATAATTTTAAGTCTGGCATATCATGTAATACAGAAGTTGACAAACTTCCTGTCAAGGCCAGATAGGAAATATTATGGGCTTTCAGGCCATACATTCTCTCTTACCCACTCAGCTTTGCTTTTGTAACACAAAAGAAGCCACAGGAAATGTAGAGCTGACTGAGTGTGATTGTGTGCCAATAAAGTTTTATTTATGGACACACAAATGGGAATTTCATGTATTTTTCATGTCATGTGATATTGTTCTCTTGATTGTTTTGAGCTACTTACGAACATTATTCTTAGCTCCCGAGGTGTACAAAAAGAGGCAGCGGGCTGGCAGGTCCCTGCTAGGATCTGTGTGGTTAAAGTCCTGAAGATATTTTTATACCAGGAAATGTGTAATGCTGTCTCCCTGAGCCTGGTATAAAATCTGGGAATGTACTATAGATGTCCTTGTGTAAAGAGCTATTTTTTTAAGATTTCTAAAAATTATGTTTGCCAGCACAAATGACCTTTGCTCCTAATTCAGATGTCATGTTTGAATTTCTACCTGGATCTGGAAATTGAATGAAAATGATGATTATGAAATACACACAGTCCTTGAACTCTTCCTTTTGGCTGTTTGGATGGGTCATTGTCTTTATGTTAATTGGAATCCAAGAACATGATATTTCCACTGCTTGTGAAAGGTATTATTATTAGAGGAAAGGTCTAGCCATGAGCTTGTGTGTGTGTGTTTGTGTGTGTGTGTGTTTCAGGGCAGAGCAGGGAGCGGGTAGTATGAAGGAGCAGAAACCTGGGAGGATTAAATTACAAGGACCAGTGACAAAGAAAACTCAAGACAGCATAGTTGGTGATATGTCAACATTTTAATTCTGAATGAGTGCTAATTGGGTATCTTAGTGCTGAAATTATTTGTTACCTAAAACACTGACACAATCTGAAGGTTTCTGATTTTTATAATTATATAGCACACACAGAATTTCTTCCTCTAGATGTGATTGCTTTTTTACAGAATGTATTTGAGGCACTCGCTGTAGATCAATTAATAATTCAGAACTGTAATTATTAGACTCCATGGTGACTTGGTAGTAAAAAAAAAAAAAAAAAAAATCTTCCAGACTCAGCCTACGAACAGTTTGAGGCTGGTTGAAATTTCAAACTTCAACTTAAGAAATGAAAAAAATATCTCCCATTCCTCCCTTCCCTACAACCCCCCAACCCAGAACAAAAAAAAGCAGGAGCAGGCCTTGCTTCCTAGAGCTGACTTTCTATCATATTTGTTAGTTTATTTAAGTTTGAAAGCTTATGAGAATTTCTCTGTCCAAAACCATGTTGAGGTTTCTTGTAATATTTTTTTTTATTGTGGTAAAATATATGTAGCAAAATTTACCATTTTAACCATTTTTTAAATTTGTTTTTAATTGAAGGATAATTGCTTAACAATATTGTGTTGGTTTCTCCATATATTAACATGCATCTGCCACAGATATACATATGTTGCCTCCCTCTTGAACCTCCTTCCCACCTCCCATCCCATCCCACCCCTTGAGGTTGTCACAGAGACCCGCATTGACTTTCCTGAGTCATACAGGAAATGCCCCCTGGCTATTTTACATATGGCACTGTGTATGTTTCCATGCTCCTCTCTCCATCTGCCCGACCCTCTTCTTCCCCCAGTGTTTTGACAAGTCTGTTCTCTTATCTCTGCATCTCCATTGCTGCCCTGAAGATAGATTCATCAGTACCATCTGTCTAGATTCCATATATATGCATTAACGTATGATATTTGTTTTTCTGTTTCTGACTTACTTCACTCTGCATAGTAGACTCTAGGTTTATCAACCTCCTTAGAACTGACTCAAATGTGTTCCTTTTTATGACTGAGTAATATTCCAGTGTATATATGTACCACAGCTACTATTTTAACCATCTTTAAGTATACAGTTTTGTGGCATCAGGTACGTGCGTTACACATGAATTCCCTGCCCTTTCGTGGCCCCAGCCCTTGGGACCCACAATCTACTTTCTGTCCCTGTGCATGTGACCTCTGCTGATACTTCCTGGAAGTAGAACCATGTAGTATTGGTCCTTATGTGATTGGCTTCCGTCCTCAGCATAATACCTGCAAGATTTTTTTTAATAAAAGCTATTTTAAAATTTTTAAATAAAAACTTCTAGCTCTAATGCAGTCAGTTTTAAGCTTTTATTTTAAGAACAAGTGTTCCTAATTCCTTTTAAAATATATATATATATACATACATACATATATATATAACTTTTAGGTAGTTTTTTATAATTTATTTATTTGTTTCTGGTTGTGTTGCATCTTCACTGCTGCGTGCAGGCTTTCTCTAGTTGCAGTGAGTGGGAGTTACTCTGCCTGGGATTCTTACTACAGTGGCTTTTCTAGTTGCAGAGCACAGGCTCTAGGGCGCACGACTTTCAGCAGTTGTAAAGCATGGGCTTACTTGCTACACAGCATGTGGGATCTTCCTGGGCCAGGGATTGAAGCTGTGTCCTCTGCATTGGCAGGCAGCTTCTGAACCACTGGTGTGTTAAGTCGCTTCATTCATGTCTGACTCTTTGCAACCCCATGGACTGTAGCCTGCCAGGCTCACTATTCATGGGATCCTCCAGGCAAGAATACTAGAGTAGGTTGCCGTTTTCTTCTCTAGATCTTCCTGATCCAGGGATCGAACCCACATCTCCTGTGTCTCCTGCATTGCAGATGGATTCTTTACCACTGAGACACTGGGGAAGCCCCACTGGACCACCAGGGAAATCCTAAAATATATATATATATATATATATATATATATATATATATAATATGTATTAGTCTTAACTGGATCACCAAGGCACATTTTCATTTTAGCTTTGGTTTAGTCAAACAATAAAAGGTTTTATTAGTTGAAAGTCCTGGAGTCTTCCTGTCTAACTATGAAAACCAAAGTGCACTCTTTGCATGGGGGTCAAGAACTATTTTTGAGGAAGGTCCTGCTTAAAATTCTTTTTCAAAGTAAGTGAGAAATGATTCATTCGAGAAACTGATTTTTGCAGGTTATTTTTAGAGGAAGGCACATCAGGCTATTCTGAATTTTTTATATCACTAAAGACAAGACAAAAGGGAAAGCAAAGAAATAATATCCTAACTGGAGGAATCCCCCTTTTAGAAAATATGTGGACTTTTCTCCATGCAGTCCCCACATAATCCAAATTTTATATTAATCCACATGTTTCCCTCTCATCATGGGGGACAGTGCTTGTCAGCACTCCCAGTGGGAGCAGTGGATTCTCTGAAAGTAGGAAGAAAAAAGATCAGCAGAGTGGCTCACTGCGGAGACCATGTCTGCAGAGGCAGTGCTCGCTGGGGAAATTGCACTGCTGGCTGTTGTCCTTTTCTTGTGTTGTCAGGAATAACAGGTAGGAGTCCCTTCCCCTCCTCCCTAATAGGAGGTTGGTTTCACTGTGACTTAATTGCCTCCAGAGGTTGGAGTATAGAGGGCCAAAATCATAGTAGTGAGCCTGGCCTTCATAAAATGCATGGTTTACATAGACAGCCATGCATTTGTGATGTAGCTCACCCAGCACTCTGAAATCCTGCCGGCTTCAGACGAGAAAGACTGCCCACTCTGGGCATCTGTCTGGACACTGTGTGGAAACATTCTTAGAGCTTCATGGATATCACAAGATGGTAACTTGAAAATGATGGAACTTCCATTACAGAGGAAATGTTCAAGTATTTTTAACATTATTGTTTTTGTTAAGTCGCTGAGTCATGTCCAACTCTTCATGACCTCATTGACTGTAGCATGCCAGGCTCCTCTGTCCTCCACTGTCTCCCAGAGTTCGCTCACATTTGTGTCCGTTGAGTCAGTGATGCTATCTAACCATCTCAGCCTCTGCCACCTACTTCTCCTTTTGCCTTCAATCTTTCCCAGCATCAGGGTCTTTTCTAGCAAGTCAGCTCTTCGCATCAGAAGGCCAAAGTATTGGAGCTTCAGCTTCAGCATCAGTCCTTCCAATGAATATTCAGGGTTGATGTCCTTTATGATTGACTGGTTTGATCTCCTTGCTATCCAAGGGACTCTCAAGAGTCTTATCCATCACAATTTGAAAGCATCAATTCTTCAGCATTCAACCTCCTTTATGGTCCAACTCTCACATCCATATATACTGGAAGAACCATACTGGAAAAACCATAGCTAGGACTATATGGACCTTTGTAGGCAAAGTGATGCCTCTGCTTTTGAATACACTATCTAGGTTTGTCATACCTTTCCTTCCAAGAAACAAGCATCTTTTAATTTCATGGCTGCAGTCACTGTCCGAAGCAAGTTTGGAGCCCACAGAAATAAAAGCTGCCACAAGGAGGTAAGAATATACACTGGGGCAAAGAGCCTCTTCAATAAGTGGTGCTGGGAAAACTGGACAGCTACATGCAAAAGAATGAAATTAGATCATTACCTAATGCCATACACAAAGATAAAATGGATTAAAGATCTAAAATGTAAGACTAGAAACTATTAAACTCTTAGAGGAGAACATAGGCAGAACACTCAGTGACATAAAGCAAGGTCTTCTTTGACCCACCTCCTAAAGTAATGGAAATAAAAACAAAAATAAGCAAGTGGGACCTAATTAAACTTAAAAACGTTTGCACTGCAAAGGAAACTACAAACAAGGTTAAAAGACAACCCTCAGAATGGGAGAAAACAATAACAAGGAAACAACTGATAAAGAACTAATTTCCAAAATATACAAGCAGCTCATACAACTCAATACCAGAAAAACAAACAAGCAACCAAATCAAAAAGTGGGAAAGGGACCTGAAGAGACATTTCTCCAAAGAAGACATGCAGATGGCTAACAAGCACATGAAAAGATGCTCAGCATCACTCATTATTAGAGAACTGCAAGTCAAAACTACAATAGGATACCACCTCATTCCAGTCAGAATGGCATCATCAAAAAGTCTACAAACAATAAATGCTGGAGAGGGTGTGGAGATAAGGGAACACTCTTGCACTGCTAGTGGGAATGTAAACTGATGGAGCCACTATGGAAGATGGTATGAAAACTCCTTAAAAAGCTAGGAATAAAACCACCATCAGATCAGATCAGATCAGTCGCTCAGTCGTGTCCGACTCTTTGCGACCCCATGAATCGCAGCATGCCAGGCCTCCCTGTCCATCACCAACTCCCGGAGTTCACTCAGACTCATGTCCATCAGTCAGTGATGCCATCCAGCCATCTCATCCTCTGTCGTCCCCTTCTCCTCCTGTCCCCAATCCCTCCCAGCATCAGAGTCTTTTCCAATGAGTCAACTCTTTGCATCAGGTGGCCAAAGTACTGGAGTTTCAGCTTTAGCATCACTCTTTCCAAAGAAATCCCATGGCTGATCTCCTTCAGAATAGACTGGTTGGATCTCCTTGCAGTCCAAGGGACTCTCAAGAGTCTTCTCCAACACCACAGTGCAAAAGCATCAATTCTTCGGCGCTCAGCCTTCTTCACAGTCCAACTCTCACATCCATACATGACCACAGGAAAAACCATAGCCTTGACTAGATGAACCTTTGTTGGCAAAGTAATGTCTCTGCTTTTGAATATGCTATCTAGGTTGGTCATAACCTTCCTTCCAAGGAGTAAGCATCTCCTAATTTCATGGCTGCAGTCACCATCTGTAGTGATTTTGGAGCCCAAAAAAATAAAGTCTGACACTGTTTCCACTGTTTCCCCATCTATTTCCCATGAAGTGGTGGGACCAGATGCTGTGATCTTCGTTTTCTGAATGTTGAGCTTTAAGCCAACTTTTTCACTCTCCACTTTCACTTTCCTCAAGAGGCTTTTGAGTTCCTCTTCACTTTCTGCCATAAGGGTGGTGTCATCTGCATATCTGAGGTTATTGATATTTCTCCCAGCAATCTTGATTCCAGTTTGTGTTTCTTCCAGTCCAGCGTTTCTCATGATGTACTCTGCATATAAGTTTGACCCAGTAATCCCACTCCTAGGTATATACCCTGAGGAAATCAAAACTGAAAAAGACACATGTACCCCAATGTTCATTGTAGCACTATTTACAATAGCTAGAACATGCAAGCAACCTCAATGTCCATCAACAGATGAATGGATAAAGAAGCTGTGGTATATATATACAATGGAATACTACTCAGTGATAAAAAGGAACGTTTTGAATCTGTTCTAATGAGGTGGACCAAGCTAGAGCCTATTATACAGAGTGAAGTAAGTCAGAAAGAGAGATACTGATATAAAGTATATCTAAATATCATATTACAATAGTACAATATACTATCGTAATATAGTATATCTAAAGTATATATAAATATCATATGGTGCTGCTGCTAAATCAGTCATGTCTGACTCTGTGTGACCCCATAGGTGGCAGCCCACCAGGCTCCTCTGTCCCTGGAATTCTCTAGGCAAGAACACTGGAGTGGGTTGCCATTTCCGTCTCCAATGTATGCGTGCATGCTAAGTCGCTTCAGCCATGTCCGATTGTGCAACCCCAAGACCAGCAGCCTACCAGGTTCCTCTGTCCACAGGATTCTCTAGGCAAGAATATTGGAGTGGGTTTCCATTTCCTTCTCTAAAATATCGTATACTGACACACATAAATGGAATCTGAAGAGGTGGCACTGATGAATTTATTTTCAGGGCAGCAATGGAGAAACAGACATAGAGAACAGACCTCTGGACACGGTGAGAGGAGAGGAGGGAGAAGGGGAGATATATGGAGAGAGTAACAGAAATTTACAATGCCATATGTAAAGTAGATAGCCAATGAGAATTAGCTGTATGACTCAGGGAACTCAAACCGGGGCTCTGTGACAGGCTGAAGGGTGGGATGAGGAGGGACGTCCAGGAGGGAGGGGACATGGGTGTGCCCATGGCTGATTCTTTTTGATGTATGACTTAAAACCACAAAATTCTGTAAAGCAATTATCCTTCAATTCAAAAATTTTAAAAAGAAAAAAGAAAAGCTGTCACTGTTTCCACTTTTTCCCCTTCTATTTGCCATGGAGTGATGAGACCGGATGCCATGATCTTAGATTTTTAGTGTTGCTTCAAGCCAGCTTTTTCACTCTCCTCTTTCACCCTCTTCAAGAAGTTCTTTAGTTCTTCTTCACTTTCTGCCTTTAGAGTGGAATCATCTACATATCTGAAGTTGTTGATATTTCTCCCAGCAATCTTGATTCCAGCTTGTGATTCACCCAGTCCAGCATTTTGCATGATGTATTCTGCATATAAGTTAAATTGTCCTCAAAAAATTTTTATGTTTATAAACAGTATACACTAGGGCTCTGATATTAATTTGTGTTTTTCAGCTTATTAAAGAAGGCTAAAATTCTTAGGAAAAGGAAAAATGAGGGAGGGAATGAAGGAAGAGGAGAGAGAAAAGAAAGAAAAAGGAACGGAAAAAGACCATGTCCAGCCTCAGCCTGGATCTCCCATCTTCTAGCATCATCCAAATTTTGCCAGATTTTTTCAGGATAATTGTCTCTTCTGATGGACTTTGCAAATGCCCGTCACCCCAGGAACTGTTTTCCTCTCCACTTACTGAGGTTTTCTTTCTCTGTACTGAAGATTTCTTGTTGAGTTTGCGTGGTGTCTTTCCTCTGTTTTCTGAGACCATTGGATGGCGCAAGTACTGTTTTACCCATAATTAGATGCCCCATTGAGAAGAAATATAGATGCTATCTTATTGGCTAAACGTTCCACGGAACACCTACAAGGTCGCAGAATTTATCTTTGTACCTATGTAGCACAGGCTGCTGGAGAAGGAAATGGCAACCCACTCCAGTACTCTTGCCTGGAAAATCCCAGGGACAGAGGAGCCTGGTGGGCTGCCATCTATGGGGTCGCACAGAGCCAAACACAACTGAAGCGACTTAGCAGCAGCAGCAGAACCCTGTATTACACAGAGTTTGATATGATAGACACACACTGTATTCATTTACCCAGAATAACTTATCAAGTGCCTGATAAGTACCAAGGTGGGTGCCAGCTCATCAGTCAGGAGCAGAAGCTCCAAATATTAACACAGAAAGTCCCTGGCCTTGTGGTTAAGACCCTTCTCTGCTGGGGAAAGGACGACCTCGGTCCTTGTTGGCAGGAAGATCAATGGCAGACCAGTGGAGTGCATACCTTTATAATGACTGGGAAGGCAGATCTGAATTTAATTGTCCTCAGAGCTCTACATGAGAGCATGGCAGGGGGTAGAGAGCTGGCACACAGCCCCCAGGTCCCATTAGGCTTTCTGAAGGTGTGTGGTGTGCGTCAACAGCCAAGCCTAATCATTCAAGCCCCTGTTCATCACTCCCCCCTCAGCAGACCTGGGTCTAAGAGTCTGCACACAGGTGGAGAGATGTATTCTAAGAAGGAGAAATATGAAAAGAGGCCCACGCAGTCCTGAGAAACAGGCTCATGACCATTTGGCCAGAGAATACCAGGGTCTCTGGCACCGAGACCATGTAGAGCAACCTTGTATGATATAGTAGTCATAAAACAATTGTTGAATTATTCACCTCTGTCATATCTGTCTCCCTCACTAGAATGTCGAGGCCCCCCCTACCTGCCCCCGCCAATCTTATCTTCTTCCCAGATGTACATATTACCAGCCAGGGTTCTTGGCCTCCTTAATCGAGATTGATAAAAGGCCAGACAGGAAATTCAGGCAAGGCTTTCTTGGGGCCCCCTGCTGCACCAGAGGGGAACAAGAACAACTGGTTCCCTTGACCATTAAGTCCTCGAGGCAGGAGTGAGCTGGTTCCTTATATGGCCTGAGGGTAGGGGTGTGTCCAGGAGTCGGGCTGGAGGGGTAGCTTAGGTAGTTTGCCCACCCCTTAGGTGGTGGATTATGCAGGGGGCATGCGCAGTAGCCTGCTTTTTTTTCCCCCAGCACTCTGCTTTTGCTCCCAGCTCTTCAGAAATGGCAGTTGGATTTTTGGTCTTTTTGTATCTTCTTGTCCATAATTTGTCCTAACTGCAAAAGCACATGGTTATTTGTAGTCCCTTACAGCTTCCCTGGTGGCTCAGATGGTAAAGCATCTGCCTACAACGCGGGAGACCTGGGTTCAGTCCCTGGGTTGGGAAGATCTCCTGGAGAAGGAAATGGCAGCCCACTCCAGTATTCTTGCCTGGAAAATCCCATGGATGGAGGAACCTGGTAGGCTATAGTCCATGGGGTTGCAAAGAGTCAGACACGACTGAGCAACTTCACTCACTTCACAGTTTCTTTGGGCTTTCTAGGTGGCACTAGTGGTAAAGAATCCACCTGCCAATGCTGGAGATGCAAGAGACGTGGGTTCAATCCTTGAGTCGGGAAGATCCCTTAGAGTAGGAAATGGCAACCCACTTCAGTATTATTGCCTGGAAAATCCCATGGACGGAGGAGCCTGGCAGGCTACAGTCCATGGAGTTGCAGAAGAGTCAGACACAACTCAGCATGCACACGCTATAGTTTCTTTGTATTTTGTGGCTCAAGGAGACGTTTGTCCAGGTAAAAGTACTGCAGTAAAGGGTCTCAGGTTCCAGTCTGTCTCATACACACTGCTGTTGAGGACACAGAGGTGAAAAAAAAAATCCCTGCCCTTCTCTTGGACATTAGATTCTAATGTATGTGGATGTTGGGGGAAGGGAGATAATATTTAGTTTTCTGCAATATTATATTAAATGATTGTCATTTAAATGAAGTAGAAGACATAGGTGTATCTTTGGTTTGGAGCACTTGAGGTTGGTGTCTGTTTTCACAGTGGAAGCCTCTAGCATATAACACAAGCATGCTGTAGCATCTGTGTAACAGTATCATCAGGCCAAAGGGCAAAGGTCAGCAGACATGGCCAGCAGTCACCAAGTCTTCCCTAATCTTTACCAAACTGTCAAGCCGTGTTTTCCCCTGCCTGATGGAAGTTTTATTATCATTTAAGTTCATTATACTTTGGAACTTAAAGCAAAGCATACAATTTCATGTCTTTTGGTCCATCCAGGCTGCTATTTTAAAATATCAGAGACTGAGTGGCTTATAAACAACAGAAATATCTAACAGTTCTGGGGCTGGAAGCCTGAGATCAAGGTGCTGGCAGAGTTTAGTTCCTAGTTCATAAATGGCCATCTTGTCACCAAGTCCTCACTTGGTAGGGGGGACAAGGGAGCTTTCTGGGGTCTTTTTACAAGGGCACTAATCCCATCATGAGGGCTCCTGCTCATGATCTATTTACCATCCCAAAGCCCTACCTCCTAATACCATCACCTTGGGGATCCAGTGTCAACATGTGAATTTGGGGGGGTGGGGGGGAATGCAAGCATTCAGCCTATGGCACCATGTATTAAATATTTGCAGTTTAAAAATGCTTTCTTATTTGTGAAAAATGAAATGTGTAAATTGGCTTTTTAAAAAATGTTTTGATTGTGCTGGGTCTTCAGTGCTGTGCTCGGGATTCCTCTAGTTGCAGGGAGTGAGGGCTGCTCTTCACTGCAGTGCGGGGGATTCTCACTGCACTGGCTTCTCCTGTTGCAGAGCACAGGCTCTGGGCAGTCTGCTTTCAGTAGCTGTGCTACATGCACTTAGCTGCTCTGAGGCATGTGGGATTTTCCCAGACCAGGGATTAAACCCCTGTCCCCTATATTGGTAGGTGGATTCTTAACCACTGGACTACCAGGGAAGTGCCATGAATTGCATTTTACCAACAGTCTATGTCCAGTATTTTCTGAAATATTCTTAATAGAGTCTGGATTTTCTAACATTAATAATAATTAATAGAACCAATGGCATATTTCCAGCTAATCAATCTGAAATTTGCAGCATATTTTTAAGCATGGATTTGTATGAACCAAATTGTCTCTAGTTCTTAAATCACTTCCTGAAGGTAGGTTAGCTGCTTAAAGGAGGCAGTAAGTGTTTTGGATCAGTAGGGTACTTTATTACTAACTACTACATACCAGGTCCTTTTTCAGCCAACTCCCTGATCGTGTAGCCTATTTTTAATATTAAATCTCTTTGAACCCAAGTCATATCTTTCTGGAAGGTTAGGCTTTGAGAGCAGTATATTAACAATGAATTACCAAATTACTGAGTCATTTGGCCTGCTTCAGTATCTCACCTAGTACCACAAAATTATTTAAGCAGTCATATGAGACAAGCCCAGTGTTTCAGCAGAAACTTCAAATAATTACTTTAACACATTGTCTACAGAGAAATGTAATACTTAAAAATGCTAACATTTCATGCCAAAGTACTTTTCTTTTCATTTTTGTTTCTTACCTGATATAATTCCCACATCAACATTTACTCTATTTCTTTTCTTGTAATGTGCACCAAGAGTTTTTCAGAAGATCTCAAGTTTTCTTCCCTTCCCCACATGCAAAAAACTTTCAAGGTTAAATTAACAAATTAGGGACAGTTTATATCTGCAAACTCTCTTTTTGCAACACCAAAAATATTTTCAGAGTGTTTTGTTGCACAGTTCATTTGCAACAAGAATGAGGTTTTTATTTCTAGTCAGAAAAATGGTAATGTTACAGAAAAAAAATTTTAAGTAACCCCAGAATTAAAAAAATAATAGTATACTCCTATATCTTCTGTTATTTTTGTGTACTTCCAGCATTTTTACATACATGAATGTATATGATTATGGAAATGATTCAGGTTTTCAAAATTTCTTTCCTTTTTTTTTAACCAAATATTATCACCATAAACATTTGCCTATAATGCCTTTTAGCCTTTATAATCATCATTAAGGTTGTGTCATAATGTAAGTATATGAACCATAGTTTAAGAAATTTTATTCTTTTTTAATTAATTGATTATTTTAGTTATTTTTGGCTGCACTGGGTCTTCGTTGCTGTGTGCAGGCTTTTCTCTAGTTGCAGCAAGCTGGGGCTATTCTCCAGTTGCAATACGAGGGCCTCTCATTCCTGTGGCTTCTCTTGTTGCAGAGCGTGGGCTCTAGGGCACAGGGGCTTCAGTAGTTGTGGCGTATGGGCTTAATTGCCCCATGGCATGTGGGATTCTCCCAGACCAGGGATCGAACCTATGTCCCCTGCATAGGCAGGCAGATCCTTAACCACTGGACCACCAGAAAAGTCCAAGAATGTTTAAAGTACAATCATTAGTCTGGATACCTATTAGTCAAGATACATATCTAGATAGAAACCAAAAGAACGTGATTTTCCCAAAGGGCTGTACTAAAGTAAAACAGACTATCAACAGGATGTGAAAGTGTTGGTTGTAGTGTCTTCTCATAACACTATGAATTGGTATTTTGGCAACAGTACACATTTAATAAGGAAATGCATCTTAATTTAGTGATGCTGAACACTTTTTCCAGATGCTTATGACTAGCTGATTTTTTGGTGAATCTTGTATCCATATCCTTTGTCTGCTTGTCTGTTGTTCTCTTACTGTGTTTTGTACCAGTAAGAATAACTGCTGTATGCACAGAAAATTTTAGAGGGTAAAATCTTTCAGGACTGAAGCCCTATCCCTTTCACAGCTCTGGGATTCCCTGGAGGATACATGTGCTGACTGTCCTTGAATGCCTATGGATTGATGGTTCATTGTCACCTCAGCAAATTTTCCCTGGAAGGCAGGAACCAAGATTCATTGTCTGATGGTTCTGCCACTCAAGAAAAGGCTCACAGCTGGGCATGCCATCTTTTGAGGTGACCTTTATTTAGTAGTAGAGAGCCTGTGAAGATGTTCCAGAGTTGTTTATTTGTCCAGCTATTACTTGAATTCCTTTTAAATATATGTTCTAAAATTGCTTGCAGAAATATCTTTTTCCTGTGCTGGCTTGATTTTTTTAAAACATTCCATCTTACTAGAAGTTATATGTATAGTCACGCTTTTTTCTGCTGTGAATTTAAACTCTATCCTCCTAGGACTGGCAGGGGTAGTGTATGAGAAGTAACAGTCTGTAAACAGTCATAGAATATGTCATATTTACAATGTATATTCAACCATCTGTAAGAAAATTCTCAAGAATATTCTTTCTAGTAGCTTTGACTTACTGTACTCAGATTGCATGGGGGCAATGAGTCTGAGGAGTATTTACATAACTTGCCTGTGGCTACACAATGAGTCATTAGCAGTTTTAGGATTGGAAATATAAGTCCCTGGAATGAGGGAGGAAAATTAATGGAAAAAGAAGCTTCATAGAAAGTAAGTGTTAATCACATTTTCAGAACGTAAAGTCTCTTTTACATTCCTTGGAAGAAGGATGCTATATAAATTTTAAGTATAATGTCTTCTCTTTTTAGTAGTTTGCTTGTTATGGAACATGTTTATTTAATCTACTGACTTAGAGTTGACATTTACACTAAGTTAATGAACTTGGTATTTATTGAGGTTTATGATAAAATTCCAAATATATCTTCAGGCTGAAGTTTTTGTTTTATTCTTCTACTCATCATAGCAAATATTTATTGCCATTAACTATGAGTCAGGAAGATTTCTGTGGGTGTGGTTTTTTTGGGGGGAGGAGGATTGGCCAAAAATTTTGTTCTTATGGGAAAAACTCGAACAGATTTTTTGACCAACCCAATAGTAAGGAAAAGACATGAGAATATTTAGGAATGTTTTAAGAGTATCAAGCTCTAGGATGTGAGAAAGAAAAGGCTCTCTTTCTCTGGTAACCCTAGTCATTCATTTAACACATGTTTATAGAGCATCTGTTTTGTGCCAGGCACTGTTCTAAGCACTTGGGATAAATGAGTAAATTAAACAGGAGAAAAGATCTATGCCTTCATGGATGTTATAGTCTAGTGGAGGGAGAGAGACACTAAACAATAAACATAATTAAACTATATTGTATGTTAGAAGGTGAAAGCTCCATTTTTAAAAAGTAGAACAGGCTAAAGGAGATTAGAGATGCTGGAGGGCTTGGGGGATTGCAATTTTAAATAGGATGGTTAGGAAAGTCCTCATTGAAAAGTCACCAAGACTTCCCTGTTGGTCCAGTGGTGAAGAATCTGCCTTGCAATGCAGAGGACATGGGTTCAATCCCTGGTCAGGGAGCTAAGATCCCACATGCCTCGAGCAACTAAGCCGGCACACCACAACTAGAGAGCCCGTGTGCCGCAGCTACTGAAGCCCGCACACTCTGGAGCCTGCATGCCACAAC
Organism: Bos indicus; assembly: GCF_029378745.1. Classification (NCBI taxonomy): domain Eukaryota; kingdom Metazoa; phylum Chordata; class Mammalia; order Artiodactyla; family Bovidae; genus Bos; species Bos indicus. The sequence goes on from NC_091772.1 coordinate 32,910,447, forward strand.
TTCAGAGTCCACGTGCTTAAAAGAAAGATCCCATGTGCCACAACTAAGACCCTTGGTGAGCTAATTAAAAAAAAGAAAAGAAAGGATGCCAGCTAAGAAAAGACTTAAAGGAGGTGATTGTACTGTGACGATCTAGGGAGAAAGCTTTCCTGGTGCCTGTGAGGAGCTCCAGTGAGGTTGAAGCAAAAAGGAGGTGGTGGCAGAGGTGATCCAACCAAGGAGACTCAGAAAGAACAGCCAGTAGTAAGAGAAAGACCACGAGAGAGGGGTTTGGGAAAGCAACTCTGAGAAAGTGAATGATAGGATGGGTGCTGTGCTGAGCTGCTTCAGCCACGTCCTGTGTGGCCCTATGAACTGTGGCCCACCAGGCTCCTCTGTCCATAGGATCCTCCAGGCAAGAATACTGGAGTGGGTTGCCATTTCCTTCTCCAGGGGATCTTCCTAGCCCAGGGACTGAACCCGAGTCTCCTGCATTGGCTGGCAGATTCTTTACCACTAGTGCCACCTGGGAATCCTGAAAGGATGGCGTGGTGGTGGTGGTGGTTTAGTTGCTAAGTCATGTCCGACTCTTGCGACCCCATGGGCTATAGCCTGCCAAGCTTCTCAGTCCATGGGGTTCTCCAGGCATGAATACAGGAGTGGGTTGCCATTTCCTTCTCCAGGGAATCTTCCCAGCCCAGGAATCGAACCCGGGTCTCCTGCATTATAGGCAGATTCTTTACCAACTGAGCTTCAAGGGAAGCCCTGAAAGGATGGGGAGTGATATTAACCTACCAAGTAAGATGAGCACTGAGAATTGACCATTGGATTTAACCATTTATTGCTGATGACCCTGAGCAGTTTTGAGGGCAGTGATGGGAGAGAGTAACTTTAAAAAAGACCCATAAAGAAGAATTGAAGTGAGCATGAGCTTTTTTTTTCCTACAAAGGAGAGCAAAAAAAAAAAAAAAAAAAAGGTAGAAACTGGCAGAGAAAATGGAGTTCAGGGGAGGTCTTCTTAGGCAGAGGAAATAATAGTATGTCATCTGCATATAATGACAGATTTTCCTCTTTCCTTTCAGTTTACACACTTTTCTTTCATTTTCTTATCAGATTTCTGTGGCTAGGACTGCCAATACTATGTTGAAAAGAAGTAGTGAGAGTGGGGCATCCTTGTCTTTCCAGATTTTAGCAGGAAGGCTTTCAGCTTTTTATCACTGAGTATTAGCTTGGTTTTGGGTTTGCCATTAATAGCTTTTATTATGTTGAGATACATTTCCTCTATACCCACTTTATTTGGTAAGAGTTTATAATCATGATTAGATGTTATCTTTTATCAAATGCTTTTTTTTGCCTCTATTGAGATAATCATGTGGTTTTTGTCTTTTCTTTTGTCGATGTGGTGTATCACATTGATTACGCAAATGGAAATAATAGTATGTGTGTATGCTGAGCAGACTCAGTAGGAAGACTAAAGGTAGTGATGTTCACTCAGCGTTTATGGCTGTATCCATACTTGTCATGAGTTCCTATACTGCAGATTTCCTGCAAGTGGTTCATTCACTCATTTTTCCTCATTCAATTTTTTTCATCAATATTTTGAGAAAGTTCAACTCTCCCAAGCCACTGTTTTTCTGCTTCTTGCCTATTCATTTCCTTTCTCATGAATGAAAAGTGAATTTTTAAAGAAGTTATATTAGCATGAAAAACTTTTTCCATCTATTATTATCAGTAAATATAATAAGCCTAAAAAACTACCCCAACACACACACATGAATACTGTAATTACGAAGAGAAATTACTTATCCTATGCTTGAAATCCCAAACTCACAATAATATGAGAATTCCCATCTAATATTCAGATCAAATTAGATCAGTCGCTCAGTCGTGTCCGACTCTTTGCGACCCCATGAATCGCAGCACACCAGGCCTCCCTGTCCATCACCAACTCCTGGAGTTCACCCAGACTTACATCCATCAAGTCAGTGATGCCATCCAGCCATCTCATCCTCTGTCATCCCCTTCTCCTCCTGCCCCCAATCCCTCCCAGCATCATGGTCTTTTCCAATGAATCAACTCTTCACATGAGGTGGCCAAAGTACTGGAGTTTCAGCTTTAGCATCATTCCTTTCAAAGAAATCCCAGGGCTGATCTCCTTCAGAATGGACTGGTTGGATCTCCTTGCAGTCCAAGGGACTCTCAAGAGTCTTCTCCAACACCACAGTTCAAAAGCATCAATTCTTTGGCGCTCAGCCTTCTTCACAGTCCAACTCTCACATCCATACATGACCACAGGAAAAACCATAGCCTTGACTAGACGAACCTTTGTTGGCAAAGTAATGTCTCTGCTTTTGAATATGCTAGCTAGGTTGGTCATAACTTTCCTTCCAAGGAGTAAGCATCTTTTAATTTCACGGCTGCAGTCACCATCTGTAGTGATTTTGGAGCCCAGAAAAATAAAGTCTGACACTGTTTCCACCGTTTCCCCATCTATTTCCCATGAAGTGGTGGGACCGGATGCCATGATCTTTGTTTTCTGAATGTTGAGCTTTAAGCCAACTTTTTCACTCTCCACTTTGACTTTCATCAAGAGGCTTTTGAGTTCCTCTTCACTTTCTGCCATAAGGGTGGTGTCATCTGCATCTCTGAGGTTATTGATATTTCTCCCAGCAGTCTTGATTCCAGTTTGTGTTTCTTCCAGTCCAGCGTTTCTCATGATGTACTCTGCATATAAATTATATAAACAGGGTGACAATATACAGCCTTGACGAACTCCTTTTCCTATTTGGAACCAGTCTGTTGTTCCATGTCTAACTGTTGCTTCCTGACTTGCATACAAATTTCTCAAGAGGCAGATCAGGTGGTCTGGTATTCCCATCTCTTTCAGAATTTTCCACAGTTGATTGTGATCCACACAGTAAAAGGCTTTGGCATAGTCAATAAAGCAGAAATAGATGTTTTTCTGGAACTCTCTTGCTTTTTCTATGATCCAGTGGATGTTGGCAATTTGACCTCTGGTTCCTCTGCCTTTTCTAAAACCAGCTTGAACATCAGGAAGTTCACGGTTCACATATTGCTGAAGCCTGGCTTGGAGAATTTTGAGCATTACTTTACTAGCGTGTGAGATGAGTGCAATTGTGTGGTAGTTTGAGCATTCTTTGGCATTGCCTTTCTTTGGGATTGGAATGAAAACTGACCTTTTCCAGTCCTGTGGCCACTGCTGAGTTTTCCAAATTTGCTGGCATATTGAGTGCAGCACTTTCACAGCATCATCTTTCAGGATTTGGAATAGTTCAACTGGAATTCCATCACCTCCACTAGCCTTGTTCGTAGTGATGCTTTCTAAGGCCCACTTGACTTCACATTCCAGGATGTCTGGCTCTAGGTCAGTGATCACACCATCGTGATTATCTGGGTCGTGAAGATCTTTTTTGTACAGTTCTTCTGTGTATTCTTGCCATCTCTTCTTAACATCTTCTGCTTCTGTTAGGTCCATACCATTTCTGTCCTTTATCAAGCTCATCTTTGCATGAAATGTTCCTTTGGTATCTCTGATTTTCTTGAAGAGATCCCTAGTCTTTCCCATTCTGTTGTTTTCCTCTATTTCTTTGCATTGATCGCTGAGGAAGGCTTTCTTATCTCTTCTTGCTATTCTTTGGAACTCTGCATTCAGATGTTTGTATCTTTCCCTTTCTCCTTTGCCCTTCGCTTTTCCTCTTTTCACAGCTATTTGTAAGGCCTCCCCAGACAGCCATTTTGCTTTTTTGCATTTCTTTTCCATGGGGATGGTCTTGATCCCTGTCTCCTGTAGAATGTCACGAACCTCATTCCATAGTTCATCAGGCACTCTATCTATCAGATCTAGGCCCTTAAATCTATTTCTCACTTCCACTGTATAATCATAAGGGATTTGATTTAGGTCATACTTGAATGGTCTAGTGGTTTTCCCACTTTCTTCAATTTAAGTCTGAATTTGGCAATAAGGAGTTCATGGTCTGAGCCACATTAGCTTTCTCAAAATGGTTCTTTGTGAAAGTGTCAAATTTTACAAATATTGGACAGAAGCTCTTCTACAAAACATAAATAACCATCATACCCTTGGTTCGAAGAATAATTGAGTGTAAGTGTTTTAATGTAATGTAATGTACTCTGAAAAATATGTAAGTCACATCACTGAGCCTTGGACCTACCATTTCTACTTTTTAGTAATTTTAGTTTCAGTGCCACTACAATGGTTCCTATTGAACTGAAAGATTACTCAGGAGACACTTGAATTCCAGCCAGCTTCAGACAAGAGTAGCTGCCAAAGAGGCTACTGAAGACCAGCTTGCCAAACTTATGTTCATTTTTAGGGAAAAGGGGAAGTTTTCAATAGCCGGTTTCTTGACTTCCATTGTTTTCCTATTCTAGTTACCTACTTTCCATTGTAGATAAGTAACAAAAAGAATGCTTTCCAGTTGAGATACTCTGAAGTGAAGAAAATTTCAGGGTAGTAGGCACATTGTCACAAAATTGTGTTACACTGATGAATGAGAAATTATCTGTTTCATTGCACCTTCATTGTGCCTTTGGGAAGATAAAATTGGAGAATCTGTGAAGGTGTGTGTGTGGAGTGGTTGGAGGGGGAGAGTGTGTCAGAAGGGAGGGGAGAAGGGAAGGGGAGAAAGGGAGTGGGGAGAGTGCCAGGTTCAGCAAAGATAGAGCTAATAACTTGAAAGTCGTCATGACAAATTAGGACCTTTAGAAATGGTTATGTGTGTGCCTGGCAGACAGAAACATGTTTTCTATAACACAGGAAACTATATTCAATATCTTGTAATAACCTGTATCGGAAAAGAATCTGAAAAAGAATATATATGCACACACACACACACATACACACACAAACACAAATATATACCCACATATTTGTGCTCAGTCATGTTTGACTCTTTGTGACCCCATGGACTGTAGCCCACCAGGCTCCTCTGTCCATAGGATTTTACAGGCAGGAATACTGAAGTGGATTGCCATTCCCTTCTCCAGGGGATCTTCCTGACCCAGGGATGGAACCCGCATCTCTTGTCTCCTGCATTGGCAGGTGGATTCTTTACCATAGCACCACCTGAGAACCCTATATATATATACACATACATATATACATAATTTATATAAGTGAATCACTTTACTACACACTTGAAACTAACACAACATTGTAAATCAACTATACTTCAACTTTTTAAAGAATTTTTAAAAATGTATTTTTGATTAACAGAAAGATGAGTTGCATGTAAGGATCTGTTCTGGCTTTTAATTTTCTGAACTGATTGCATGTATGGAACTTAAATTTAGATTACTAAAGGTTGACCCCTATCTCCATCAATTTTTAGCTTTGTAACCTCGCTCAGGTAACTTCTCTATGCTAAAGTTTTTTCATCAGTGAAAAATGGAGAAAAGTTAATGATTAAATTATGTAATATTGGCGAATCCACACAGTGCCTAGTACAGTATAGGCATTCATTCAAGATTAGCAGTTATGTGAATCCCCTGATGGCCCATTGGTTAAGATTCTGCACTGCCATGCAGGGGGCATGGGTTCAATCCCTGATTGGGGAACTAAGATCTCACATGCCCCATGGTGAGGCTAAAAGATTTTTTTTTTTAAATAGCAATTGTTATTATCACTTGTGTACATTGTCTAACCTTAATAAATTGACTGCTTGAATTCACATAATATAGAAGAGTCTCAAAAACATCCTGACATTAGCCTTTATGAGATAGCCCTTAATTTAGAAGGAAGAAAATGAGAGAATTCCCTTTAAACCTTAGAAGACTTGATTTTCCCCATAATGTGGAATTTGCTGACAACTTAAATGCCAATTCTAATTTAGAAAATCAAACTTGTGTAAGAAGTTTTTCTGTGAGGTTGTGCCACATAAATGAAGAGATTCCCAGAAGACATATTCCACATGTATTACCTACAGAAAGAGAAAGAGGAGGAAGCTTAAATAAACACACCAGCAGAATAGCACATTAGCGTCCCTGATCGTGCTTCATTCCTTGTCCTCAGGGCCTTAGCATATGCCATTCCCTCTCCTATATTGCTTTTCCCAGCACCTCCCAAGGCTGACTTGTTTTTTCTTTATCTTTTGGGATATTTCAACTTAAATATCATCTCTTATGATTATCTTATCTTCCCAATTAAAGTGGTATCTTCCCACCATCATTCTCTCATCTCAGCCTGTTCACTGTTTTCTCCCTGTAATTATTTTTCTGGTAATTATTTTAATGGACCTTCTTCACTAGAATGTCAGGCTCCATGATGGGAACAAGGTCATATTCCTAGCATTTAACTTACCGTTATAGCACTTATTGTCCCAAAGTATTAATGACTGAATAAAAGCTTGTGGTGGGTGTTTTGGTGTTTTGTTTTGTTTGGGGGCAAACTATAATGTCTTCACCAGTACTTACGAAACGTATACAGAGTTTACAAATTTTCCTGTGCTCCTGAGAAAATTGAAGCTAATATTTTAGCTGGTACTTAGTCATAACAGATTGAACTTGCATAGATTTATTACCATCACCTCTGACACTATTTTCAAGTTTACCCAAATGGCAGGCCAGTCACATCTGAGACTTTCATGACTGAATGGGTTTGAATAGTAACTTTGTGACATTGGCAAACCGAAGTAAACAATATTAATGAAAATGGGCTTCATCTCAATAACTTGTGTCATTTTTGAACTTTGAGTCAAGAACTCTCATTATCAATAGGCAATTTATGGTTTTGTTCCTAAAGAAACCAACAAAGCAGAGGTCAGCAATTCATTTTCTTAGAGACATTCAGATGACTTCACAGGGAAAAAAGTTAGTTTTTCTAAAACTATGAAAATAGATGACAGTATGAGAAATGAAAGAATCATCTCCCCCAGCCAAGACAAGCATGTGATACAAGACAGAACCCTTTTCGTCTTAGTCTTTGTCCTTGGAAGTCTACCCCATTCTGCTTTTTTCCCTAAAAGTTGGCCTGATCGATAAGGAAATGGCTTGTCTGTCTATGCCACAGAACAGGGGTTCCCAGCTTCCAGTATCTAATGCCTGATGGTCTGAGATGAAGCTGATATAATAATAATAGGAATAAAGTGCGCAGTAAAGGTAATGCACTTGGAAGTGAAAGTGTTAATCGTTCAGTTATGTCTGACTGTTTGCCACTCCATGCATTGTAGCCCACAAGGCTCCTCTGTCCATGGAATTCTGCGGGCAAGAATACTGGAGTGGATAGCCATTCTCTTTTCCAGGGGATCTTCCCGACCCAGGGATCAAACCCAGGTCTCCTGCATTATAGACAGATTCTTTACCACCTGAGCCACCAGGAAAGCCCTTGAATCATCCCCAAACCATCCTGCCCTCAGTCCATAGAGAACTGGCCTTCTGTGAAACCAGTCCCTGGTGCCAAAAAGTACTGCTGCCACAGAAGGTCGGGGGGAAGCAATGGAAGTCCACTGTGCCACTGACTTAGCATTGTCCTATACACGAGTCCTGTACATTTGAAATCTTGAGTGTCTGAGATGGGACGCACTTCGGTCTACAATCGAGGTAACCTCGGGATACTATAAGGAATTTGATTTTGCCCAGGAGCATTGCTTTAGGCTTCATATGAAGATTTCCTACAGGAATAGATGACCCACTTGGGATCCAGGAAGCCATTCCTCAATAGACTAACGACTCTTACCCTTTTGGTTTTAAAAGCGGAAGTACAAGAGCACTCAAGAAAGATGTGAAAATAGACATGGAAATAGACATATGATTGAAACAGTAGAGTGCAGCATGAAAAAAGCCAACTTTATAAATCCAGGAAAATGTGTTAAAGGAAAAAGGCAATGCTTTGTGTGCAAATATTTGACATAAATTGGAAAACAACAGAAATTGAAGAATAAATAGAAGCATCAATTAATCCAATTAACTAACATTTCCTGTAAGTAAAGAATGCACATTTGGAGTAAAGGTCCTGAGGAGATAAGTAAGTGATCCCAGATAAGCTATTGTTAGATATTAGGAGCAGGTTGCATTTTGGAACTGTATGATGAGGAGTGAGAATATTAAGATAAAGAAAAGGAAATCTGAGATGTACCTGCCAGGGCAAATATTACAAAAGTTCAACTAATCGTACTGAAGGAACCCAAGAGATCAGGGGTACAGCTTGTGATGAACCTCATTTGGATTTACGAAAATGACCGCCAGCTCTTCCTGACAGAAGGCAGAATGACCCAGAAAGTCCTTATGGTCCCAAAGGCAAAAGCTTAATTAGATACACCACTTCTAACTGCATAAATCAACACTTCCTAAAGGAAGGAGATTAATTGTAAGGCACACGTTGGGAGGGTGACTTTTGAAAATGCAAGAACTCTGGAGGCTAAACTATGCTACCATTTAATAGTGAGGCTTTTTGGGTGGGCAAATTTCAGGCAGAGATTATTTGTGTCTCTCTTCATTCTACAATGGATACATGTAACTTATATAATTAAAAATATTTTGAAAGTGTAGGCAATGGCACCCCACTCCAGTATTCTTGCCTGGAAAATCCCATGGACGGGGGAGCCTGGCAGGCTGCAGTCCATGGGGTCGCTAAGAGTCGGACACAACTGAGCGACTTCACTTTCACTTTTCACTTTCCTGCATTGGAGAAGGAAATGGCAACCCACTCCAGTGTTCTTGCCTTGAGAATCCCAGGGATGGGGGAGCCTGGTGGGCTGCTGTCTCTGGGGTCACACAGAGTCGGACATGACTGAAGTGACTTAGCAGCAGCAGCATACTTCAGTGATCCAAAGAATGAAAGCCATGAGGACATCAGTTCAAGTCACAGCTCACATTGTAAAGTGGTCAGAGGTTAATATATTGTGGCAGATATTCAAAAGATCATTGCCAAAACTCAATGCAGAGGGTATTTTACGCTGCTTACTTATTTCAACCTGGTAACAGGTCTCAAAATGACTATGTAATTAAAAGCGTCATCTGATTATAAGCAAAGGATTTTTAAATCTTTGTTCATAGTGGAAGAAGATCACACACAATTGTGTGTGTGTGTGTGTGTGTGTGTTACACTCTTCCTCTCATTATGGGCTTCTTAATAGGAGAAATTTTGTATCCTCCCTGAGGTGTGACCTGACCGTGTGGGGGGCCTAATGTCCTTTATGGGATATAATTGTGCTTCCTGGTAATTTTCTACTATGCTAGTCCTGCTGTGGGCATTCCCGATGGCTCCATGTTTAAAAAAAAAAAAAAAAGACCCTGCAATCCAGGAGACACAGCTTCGATCTCTGGGTCAGGAAGATCCCTTGGAGAAGGAAATGGCAACCAACTCCAGTATTCTGGCGTGGGAAATCCCATGGACAGAGGAGCCCGGTAGGCTACAGTCCATATAGTCACAAAAGAGTCAGACACGACTGAGGGACTAAACAATTCCTGCTATAGGAACCCCTCTGAGAAAATTAGGATTACCCTAGCATGTGTGTTGGTGTAGAAAAACTCCTATCACCCCTGTGAATTTTACAAGAACCAAAAAATTGCAATGCATTTTCTGTGTCCCATGCATTTTATATTCACTTGATAAAAATATAAGTAATCTATTAATTTATGTTATGATACCACAGTGAGGGTGCATTTGATCTACAGTGTTTATTCTAGAGCCTCTCCTGTATTTTCTATTTAAGTCATGAAGATTGGTCTTAACCTAGAAATGAAAGGAATAGGGATGGGGAGAAGTGAGAGGGCGGTGGGGTGGAAGGAGGGAGGGGAAAAGTAAGGAAGATTTTCTTAAGAATGCTTTATTTCATTTGCACGAGACTTTACAAAATAATTGCCCCCCCAAACAAAACATAGTTTAGAATGCAGTGATAGAATTTTATGTTTACTTTAGGAAACCTGGAAGTGTGTATTTCTTCATAAACTTTCAAAAAAGTCATCCCATTAATACTGGAAATGAATAAGTATGATTCTTTCCCAAGCCTCAGTCACTTTATTTATAAGAAGAGTTTGGACTAAATGGTTCTATAAATATTAACTCCAGCTAATAAATCAACCAAGCTTTTACATTTGTTCCTAATTGCTGTGATAGCAATTTCACATGGTTATTTATCCCAGTGACTTTATTTGGAAGGGTAGTTGCTCAGTTGGAGAAGCGGTTCAAAGCCACTTTGAGCTCCGTTATTGCTTAGCGCTGTGGTTACTTTCAAGTCCTATTTCAGTGAGCAAATCTCTCTCTTGCATTTTGTTTAGGAAATGGAGCTATCAAGAGCGGCTTTATATTGAATGGATGAGCATGATTTGATTTCGATTGCCCAACAATATCATATATCATATGTATTATCTATGAATTGTCCTATGGCATAGGATATACTTTCCGCAGCAGATTAATGGAAGGATATTGTTAAGAGGAAAAGAAAAAGGGAGAGAGTACAGGTTTCATCTTTGAGACGTTTCATCTGAAATAGAAGCATGTCAAACATCCCAGGTGCCTGTTACTATAGAGTCAAAAAGCCCTTTCCAGCTGTTTACACTTCAGATGCAAAATGGCAATTTGACAGACTAACCGGGTGATGTGAGCGTCTGCGTAAAAAGGCTACAGACGGAGCATGCCCAGTGCGGTGAGCGCGTCCTCCGCCCTCCCCCTCCAGATCTCTGAAGATAAGCCTTGAACTTTGCACTTGCAAATGTCACTGCATACGTTTTGCACTAGGTTGGTTTTTTTTTTCCCCCCCCTTAAGGTTCTCTCACAACTAATGTCTTTGAACAATCCAAGAACGGGGAAGATGAGAGGGTCATAAGATGCGTGAAGTTTAGGACGAGTTGATGCCTGTCTTTGGATGCGCTTGAAGTGTTATCTTTAAAGCAATCGAAAGCATCCAAGTGTTTGTTTCCCCTCCCCACTGGGATGGGAAAATAAGAATCTCTTTGGATTGGAGTCCTCCGGGGTAGGAAGTGAAAGCCCCGGAGGCAGAAAGGGACGGAGAAGCGGGGGTTTGCCCAGAGCATGGATGGGAACCGAGCAGGGTTTCTGCGGGGCTCAGCGCGCACTGAGGATCGGTGCCCGCGGCTGCAGCTGCGGACGGGAAAGGCGCTGTCTGGCTGATGAAGGCCACCTGGATCAGGCTTCTGAAACGCGCCAAGGGAGGAAGGCTGAAGAATTCGGATATCTGTGTAAGCTTCAGGGCTTTCGTAGAGGGGAGACGTTATTTTGTCGTTGTTTCTGTCGCTGGTACAAGTGAGGGCTCTCTGGGGCTCCTGTGATTAGTAATATGATGCTGATTGCGAAAGAGGGAGCGGAAGAGAGTCCTCTAATCCTCTAGCTCCCTTTCCTCTGCGGTGGTTTATCTCCCTAGGAGCTCCCCCCGGGCAGGTGTTTTCCCGTAGAAGCCTTTGATGAAATATCCACTTAAAGGGATTGAAAAAGATATGTTGCTTAAAGATTGAGGGAAGCTGGCAGCTGTTGCCTTACAATTTTGTCAGAGGAGGCATTGGGTGAATACAGAGGTACCAAAGGATGCTTAAGATCAAAGAGAGGGTCATCTATGGTAGTGGCGTGTCAGAGAGTTCAAGTTGATAACTCCCTTGACTTTATGTTTGTTGCTGTTGTTGTTTTTTTTAGCCTATCTTCTTCCTAATTGTAAATTCTCACTGTAGCTGTGGACTGTTCTTGAAGCTCTCCTTGAAAACGGTGTGTGTGTCCTTCACTGCACTGCACCACAGTCGGTTTAATGATGAGAGAACTTGTTCTGGCTTCCACAAAGGCTCCTAATTGGACCATAAGACTTAGGAAGGAAGGGTATCAATAACTTGAATGGCGTAACTCTCCTAGTGAGTGGTCTGCAAACCAAAGCTGGATGTGTGTAGCTGGTTTGCCACCAAAATGGATTATTTTTATTCCTCTTTTCAGGAATGGACAGCACAATCTAGGAAGCTAACTGCCGTGTCAGTGAGACTTTTCTGTGGCCAGCATCATAGACAGAATCTCTTTTAAAATGTCCATTTTCCTCTCCAGGGTTCGGCAGACTCCTACACCAGCCGTCCATCCGATTCAGATGTTTCTTTGGAGGAAGATCGGGAGGCAGTGCGCAGAGAAGCAGAGCGACAGGCCCAGGCCCAGTTGGAAAAAGCAAAGGTAAAACCCTTCCTTCTCTGCCAAGCTCTTTGTCCATTGTGCTGAGTCCATGATGGGCCACCTGCGGAAATTCCTTCTGAAATGTACATCTGGTCTGTTACTGTGCTTCCTTGATTGGCTGTAAAGAGGTACAGGATGTGGAATGTATTGTCTTCCCTTGGTAGAAGAAGGCAGTGTAATACATGAGTGGTCTTGCCTTTTATGTTGTTTTATAATCCAAGCAACTTGTTTCCATGGGTGGATGGTTTATTTAGATGCAGAAAAATGATCCCTGAATATACAAAGAGGAAAAACTGCTTCTAATAGGATTGTTTTGTTTTTCAGGAAACCATTTCTCTGCTTAGAAAAACAAACTTTCTTCAAGCTGATGTTTATTCTCTTAGACTAGAACAATCTTTCCCCTCATTTTTACTCCTTAGGTGTTTTATAATGGTATTTTTCTTATATTTAAAAAAAAATGGATTGCATTATGCTTTTCAGAAAGAAAGCAAGAAAGGATTTTATTAATTAAAGATGTCCCTCCCTTTGGAGCTCTTTCTTCTCTATCCTGTAATAATTAAGTGGAAGGGGGACTGGAAACCAAATATGAAACATAGAAGTACAGAATTTAGCTGAGACTGTTTCATTTCACACATTGCCATGATTTGGATTCTTTCTCCCCTGCAGTGGTTCAAATAGCAGCTATTTCTAAAGCATAGACTGCTGTTGTTCAAGTTCAAAGGGCCTTGGTGTGTGTGATACTTGGTAATTTTTAAATGAACCTATTTTAACGAGGTCATTGGTTTTCTTTTGAAAAAAATCACTGCTTTGAAAAAAGAGTAAGTGTTGATCTTGCTAAAAAAAAAAAAAAAGTCCAGGGTAACATTAGAATACTTCTGCTGGCTGCTTCGTCTCCAAGATGAGTAAAATCTCTGTGTGTTGCTATGGGAATCATGGCTTGGAGATGCTGGTTTGAATACATGGACTGCCCTTATGTAATATTCATGACCTCTAGCCCAGCTGCCATAGTAGTTTGCAGAGGAGCTGCCAGGAGACCTTGACTTAAAAAAAAAACAAAAGTACTTCTGGACATCAAAACAGTGTTCTCACCTCAGCGGGCAGGGAAGTCATCTCCAGGTGTGACAGTCTTGACTGCAAAAGGACTCATAAAGGGCAGAAGCAGAAAACTGATAAAGCAAGGTGTGGCCCCGTTGCCACAAACAAATCTGCTCTGCTGAAGTTAACCATTTAAAACATTATGATGTGACAATATGGGTGAGAGTGGTGGACATATGCTAAGTGAAATCAGCTGATCACAGAAGGACAGACGCTTTATGATTCCACTGATAGGAGATATTAAAGTAGTCAAGGAGGAAGGCTCAGAAGGGAGGGGATATGTGTGTGTGTGTGTGTGTGTGTATATATAGTTCTGTCTGATTCCCGTTGTTGTACAGAAGAAACCAACACATTGTAAAGCAACTATCCTCCAATTTAAAAAAAAAATTTTAATAAAAGAATAATAAAGTAGTCAAACTCCTAGAAGCAGAGGGCAGAATGATGGTTTCCAGGGACTGGAGGAGGAGGAAATGGGGAGATTCCGCAGATAGAAAGTTTCAGTTATGTAAGATGAATAAGTCCTAGAGATCTCTTGTACACCATTGTGTCTAGAATATAGTACAGGCAACAGTTCTGCTCTTCACTTAAAAATTATTAAAAGGGTAGGTTTCTTGGTAAATGTTCTACTGCAATAGAAAAATTACCAAGTTGAAATTAATGAATGTACAACCAATGAAGTTAATTGCCCCAAATTTGTCTTGTAGCTAATATATGATGCAATTTAGAATCTTAATTCTGCATTCTATATTTTGCACCAGGGTGCCAAAGGAAAAAAAAAATAAAGTCAAGGAAAAAAAACTAAATAACAGTTTGTATTCCAGAAATAAGAGTGTTCTATTTGCACTTGTTTATTCGTGTGATTTTTCACATGCTAAAATTAAACAGTTTCTCCGGCTCATATCCCATCATCATACAATCCAGTGTCTTGTAGGTTTGCTTTTCATCAACCACAAAGTCTTTAGTTATTTGTTGGTGCATTTTTGTCTCTCACTGCTGTTTAAATCCTGAGTTCAGTGACACAGCTGCATAGAACTTTTTTTTTTTGTCTTAATTGGAAAATAATTGCTTTACAATGTTGTGTTTGTTTCTGCCATAAAACAACTCGAATCAGCCATAAGTATATTCCCACCCTCTTGAGTCTCCCACCCACTGCCCCCATCCCACCTCTTTAGGTCATCACAGAGACGGGTTGGGCTCCCTGTGTTATATGGCAGAACTTTTTAGTATCTTTCAACCCAGTATGGATCATAATGTTTTCTTTAATCAAGCCAGATTTGTGTTACTTGTCATACAGACTAAAACATTTATAGTTACAAGAGAAGTAGAAGATGAAAGAAAATGAAAAGAATTTAAAACAAAAGCAAAATAATTGAAGGGCTATATCCTGTGTTTAATGAAAACAACTTACATTCATTTTTATTCTTTAAAATTAGGCCAATTATCTTAAACCTCTGGATTCAAATATATGAGTAACACTCAAGTGAATGAGAATTTGAATATGTTCTGAAAGAAGAAACAAAGAGTAGGATTTAAGTGTACTTCTGGTTAAAATCATGGTTTGGTAGGTCTGATTTCTTACATCTGATCTTTTTGAAGAAGGTATACAAAAAAAAAGATCACACATGGGTCATTCATTGGGCTGTTTTTAATCTATTTTCCTCTTCCAATATATCATCATGACTTTGCGGGATCTATTTCAAAATGAAACCTTAAAGTTCAAAAATACATGAAATCATTGTTTACTTTTAAGATAGTTTTAGGCACTTTTTCCAAGCATTTTGAAAGACGCAAATGTTTTTTACATTTATTTTGTGCCTATTATAACATCCTTCAAGTAGAAAGCCTTTGTATCTTGGTGCTTTGAACTCACCTACCCTGCAGATCACTTGCCATAAGTGTGTGCAGTATCAAAAACACTGATCTTTCAACCAGAAACAATCATGGAATCATAATAAAGACAAATGAACTAAAAACAAAAATCCTGTGCAAGTGCCTGAAATAAACCTCTGTGGTGTTGTCAGACCCTGGCACTCTGTAAATATGAAATATATTTTCCATTAATTGCCTTAAGAATACGCCTATGAAATAAGGTGATTGACAAGGAATGAAACTAGAGAAAATAGCTTTTGAAATTAACTGACCTACATAGGATTATATAACCTGGCCCTCTGTGCTTTGCATAAACCCCAGTACTTTTCACTACTTCTTTGTTACAGCTTCTCATAAACTAGTAAACTCTACAGTGAACAGATTCAATATTTATTTTGAGGCAAATAATTCACATGACCTTGTTCTTTAACTTGATGTTTTCTGATCCCACATGCACATTTCGATCTTGTTCAGGTTCTCTGTACTTTGAAGAGCCTGCCCTATTAAATCTGGTGCTCTTTGATATTGCCTTAAAGGCAAATAATATAGGAGCTTAATTTATTCCCACATTGATCTTCTTAGTAGAACAGTTTACTGAGATATAATTCACTCATTTAAAGTGTAACGTTTTGGAGACTTCACTGGCGGTCCAGTGATTGACTTCACCTTTCAGAGCAGAGGGTACAGGTTCGATCCCTGTCAAAAAGCTAAGACCCCACATGCCTTGTGGCCAAAACAGAAGCAATATTGTAGCCAAGTCAGTAGAGACTTTAAAAATGGTCCACACCAAAAAAAAAATCTTTAAAATAGTAAATAAAAAATAAAATGTACAATTCCATGGATTTTAGAATATTTAGTGTTGCAACCATTACTGTAGTCAACTTTAGAACATTTTCCTTATCCCCCTAAGAAATCTCATGTTGTAAATTAGCAGTCACGTGCTGTTCTTCCCACCCACCTCAGCCCTAGGCAACCACTATTCAGTTTCCTGTCTCTATAGATTTGTTGGTTCTGGTTACTGCATATAAATGAAATCATGCAATAGGAGATCTGTGGTGATTGGCTACTTTCATTTAAGTAACATTTTCAGCATTTATTCCTGTTTTCGCATGTATCAGCACTCCATTCCTTTTCCTTGACAAGTAATATTCCATTGTATGCATTTATCACATTTTATTTACTCGTTTATCAGTTGGTGGACATTTGGGTTGTTTCCATCTTTAAGCAAGAACTGGAAAAGGTCAGTTTTCATTCCAATCCCAAAGAAAGGCAATGCCAAAAAATGCTCAAACTATCACAGAATTGTACTCATCTCACACACTAGTAGAGTAATGCTCAAAATTCTCCAAGCCAGGCTTCAGCAATATGTGAACCGTGAACTTCCAGATGTTCAAGCTGGTTTTAGAAAAGACAGAGGAACCAGAGATCAAATTGCCAACATCTACTGGATCATTGAAAAAGCAAGAGAGTTCCAGAAAAACATCTATTTCTGCTTTATTGACTATGCCAAAGCTTTTGACTGTGTGGATCACAATAAACTGTGGAAAATTCTGAAAGAGATGGCAATACCAGACCACCTGACCTGCCTCTTGAGAAATCTGTATTCAGGTCAGGAAGCAACAGTTAGAACTGGACATGGAACAACAGACTGGTTCCAAATAGGAAAAGGAGTATGTCAAGGCTGTATATTATTACCCTGCTTATTTAACTTATATGCAGAGTACATCATGAGAAATGCTGGGCTGGATGAAGCCACAAGCTGAAATCAAGATTGCTGGGAGAAATATCAATAACTTCAGATATGCAGATGACACCATCCTTATGGCAGAAAATGAAGAGGAACTAAAGAGATTCTTGATGAAAGTGAAAGAGGAGAGTGAAAAAGTTGGCTTAAGCTCAACATTCAGAAAACAAAGATCATGGCATCCGGTCCCATCACTTCATGGGAAATAGATGGGGAAACAGTGAAAACAGTGGCTGACTTTATTTTTCTGGGCTCCAAAATCACTGCAGATGGTGACTGCAGCCATGAGATTAGTTATGACCAACCTAGACAGCATATTAAAAAGCAGCGACATTACTTTGTCAACAAAGGTCCGTCTAGTCAAGGCTATGGTTTTTCCAGTAGTCATGTATGGATGTGAGAGTTGGACTATAAAGAAAGCTGAGCGCCGAAGAATTGATGCTTTTGAACTGTGGTGTTGGAAAAGGCTCTTGAGAGTCCCTTGGACTGCAAGGAGATCCAATCAGACCATCCTAAAGGAGATCAGTCCTGAGTGTTCATTGGAAGGACTAATGTTCAAGCTGAAGCTCCAATACTTTGGCCACCTGATGTGAAGAACTGACTCATTGGAAAGACCCTGATGCTGGGAAAGATTGAAGGTGGGAAGAGAAGGGGACGACAGAGGATGAGATGGTTGGATAGCATCACTGACTCAATGGACATGAGTTTAATTAAACTGGGAGTTGGTGATGGACAGGGAGGCCTGGCATTCTGCAGTCCGTGGGGTCACAAAGAGTCGGACATGACTGAGTGACTGAACTGAACTGAATAATGCCGTTATGAACATTCATGTAAAAATTTTGCATGGACATTGCTGGGTTCTAAAATCATCATTTTTTTATTGAAAGGTTTTTCTTTTTCCTTTTCCTTTTCACTTCCCTCAAAATGATCTTTCCTCTGTGCAGAGATTCTGAGTTGAGAAATCTGGATATGGAAGGCACTGAGGCAGAAATGAAATAGGTTTGGTGTGGCATGCTTAGATAAATGAATTAATGTGAAATTTTAAGTCAATTGTTCTCTTACCAGTAAATATCTATTGTATTGAAGTGTATTAGTCACAGTTGATGGGTAGAGGAGGCATTGAAAGGTCAGAACCATAAGGAAAAAACAGACAGATAAGCAAAATATCTCTGCAGAAGGCTTCTAATATTTGTTCAGGGAGAAAAGTTGTGGCCTTAAACCACGATAGTCAGAAGCAGAGTAGAAGTATTTTGGTCTCCAGACAGACTGCCCCCAGCTGGCAGGAGCAGAAAATTCTTCTTGGGGCTGGTGATGGCTTTAAACTATACCTTCCAATATGGATAGATGCAGTTTAGGTTGTAAAGTAGAAACTGGGGAGTGGACAAGAAGGAAAACTTGATAAGCAATGTGAAGAGTGGCCAACATTAGGAAAGAAAACATGGAACCTTCTAGAGGAAGGATTAGTTTTCTGAGATCTTGCCAACTTGAAGATGTCTTTGTTGTAGTCTCTATTTAATTACTGCTTTGGCTGGGTATAATATTCATATATGAAAAGCATTTTCCCCCAGAATTTTCAAGACATTGTTTTGTTTTCCTCTGGCATACAGCACTGCTGTTGTGATTGCCAGTGCCATTCTGTCTCTGAGTGTGATTTCTACATGATTTTCTCTTATACTTTGAGAGCTGTTTGAAATTTGGCCTTGATGTGAAGCTTGTTATTTCTGGTGAGCAGCATTTCATATGAATATTCATTGTGAAGGGCCAGTCTCTTCACTTCTGAAAAGTGTGTTATTTGTTTATTTATTTGTTTTTGATCATTTCTTTCTCTGCTTTCCTTTTTCTGGTTCTCTCATTTGTCAGATGTCTGGTTTGGGTTTTCTTCCCTACTCATTTTTTTTCTTACTATCCTTTTTATCTTTTTGTTCTGAGTTTTTCTCCACCTTTAACATACTTACTGAATTTTTTGTTGTTGAAAATTTCTAATTCCCAACAGCTTTCCTGTCATTTCCCCTTTTATAGCTTCTTGTCCTCCTTATTCCATGGCTATAATATTTTCTCTTATATCTCTTAAGATTTCTTTTAGGTTTTATGTAATGTGTTTTTTTAAACTTTTAATTGGATTTTATTTATGTATCTGGAGATTTTCTTCAAAAGTTTGATTTTGGATTTCCATTCATAGTTAAGGGTTTCCCAGGTGGCACAGCGGTAAAGAATCCTGCCTGCCAATGCAGGAGACACAAGAGATGCAGGTGTGATCCCTGGGTTGAGAAGATCCTTGGAGGAGGAAATGGTAATCTGCTCCAGTATTCTCGCCTGGAAAATTCCATGGGCAGAGGAGCCTGCAGTCCATGGGGTCATAGGCTGCAGTCCATGGGGTCGTAAAGAGTCAAACACGACTGAGCAACTGAGTACGCAAAGCACATTCATAGTTAAGAGCAAGATATAAAGCTGAGTGGAAGCTTTCAGACTGATGGTAAAGCTTCTTGACTGCTAGTTTTTTATAGGGTAGTGGTGGGAGGGAGTTTCTCTTCATCTGGTCAGTGTGCCCAGAGGAGTCCCCGGTCTCTTTACTTTAATTCTCCCTCTTTCTACTTTGCTAGTTGCCACTGCCTCTTGTTTTCTATATTCTAAGGTTTTGTCTACTTCCATCTCATTGGCTGTCCTAAAGCTATGGGTTTAGACTTTTTTCACACACAGGAAAAAAAAATAGTTTCAGGAGGAAGCATTTGTTCAATTCACCAGGTTTTTAATCTTAGTATTTATCAATAAGCATACTATAACAGAAGAAAAATGTTTTTCATATTACCTTAGTTTGTACATGCCTTAGACAGTGGGAGAATCCTATCCAGTTGGAAATATCTCCTACCTGGCCTTTTCAGAAGAATGAATCAACAGGAATGTGTTCATTCACCTTCAACCCGAAGATGAATTTTTATTTCAAAAAACATTAGACATGTTTCTAAAAATGTATCTTAGTGAGAAAAGCATGTGGGAGGTAGGAGAGATGTGTGTGTGCCTAATCACATAGTTTCTTAAACCTATAAGATATTGGACACAGAAATGTGTTCAATAGGGGCAAACCCACTATTGGACAGAATTCAAAGAACATGTGGCAGGTATTAGAGTAGATGGCTCCACATAGGGGGAAAAAACGCATTTAATTGGTACAAAATAAAATCCAGCAGAGAGGTCTCATCATCAAAAACATAAAGTATGGGAGACATTCTTTGGAAAATATTTTAGACTAGATTATTTTCCCACTGCTCACTTTAGTACTGTCTCTTAATTTTTGCGTTGAAAAACCGTCAGCCCTCTTTTACTCATAGCAATTACCTTCCAAATTGTGCTAGAAAATTGGCAAAATATGTCTAATTTCCAACATTGTGAGTTAGTTTGTTGTTCAAATATAAATTAGGTTAGGCTGTAAGAAAGAAAAAGTGTGTGAAAGCCCCATGGACCTGATAGGCTTCTGTGTAGCTCCTAAATATGAGTAGGTAGGTACGATCATATACGTTGGTGCTGTAATTCCACTCATCTCAAATGTTAGTTGACAATAACAGTAATAACGCAGTAATAATGGCACTTACTGAGTGATTACTGTTCATTGTAAACAATTTGAAAGCTAGAAAAGGAAAAAGGAAAGCTCTTCATCCTAGAGCATTTTTAAATCCTCTAGAGCAGTTATCTAGATACAAGTAAATCCCTGATGCTGGGTAAGGTTGAAGGCAGGAGGAGAAGGGGACAACAGAGGATGAGGTGATTGGATGGCACCACTGACTCAATGGACATGAGTATGAGCAGGCTTCAGGAATTGGTGATGGACAGGGAAGCCTGGCACGCTGCAGTCCATGGGGTCGCGAAGAGTCGGACACGACTGAGTGACTGAACAGAGCAGTTACGATCATGTAACACAGACAGTATCAATTTCTTTACTGTCTTTTACATCAGGACAAACTACTCTCCATTCAGTGGCTTAGGTCACAATGATCTTCTGTGCATTACTGGCCTGCTGACAGGTGAGCTGGTGACCGGCTGATCTGGGATGGCCTCTTGCCTGTGTCTGTAGGTTGGCAGCTGTCAGGTTGGGCTGCTCCTCCTCCTCTGGGTGATCTCCCATCGCCAGCAGGCTGGCTGGCTCCTCCTCCCAGTGTTCTCAGGGTTACAAGCACAGAAAGAGAGAACAGCTCCCAGAGGGCAATATTCGAGTCTCTTCTTGTTTCCTGTGTGCTAATACCCTCTGGCTCAAACTCTCAGCCTGTAGTGGGTGTGGGAGGGAATGCCCAGGGCCATGGATTCTGGTGGGTAATTGTTAAAGCCAATTTCAGCAAACTGTCTGCCGCACTCTTCTTTTTTTCTCCCTTCCCTCTGGAAGAACAAATGTCTCCCTACCTTTTGACAACCCTGACTTCCTCCCATCCGCATCTCTCCCTTCCTGTTAGTGCCAACCTGAATTATACCAGCATTAGCTCTCACTTCCTCTTCTGTCATTTCTTCCCCACTTCCTTGAAACCAATTTCTGTCTCTCTTTATTGATGCTCTCTAGCGATGTTCACTGACCTCTTATTAACTGGTCCCTGGACTTCTTTGTAAGCCTTGCCTTTTTTTTTTTTTTTTTTTTTTTTTCATCTCTACTAAGTCTATTTGAAATGATAGGTCCTGGTTACAACACAAGCCTATTTCTATTACCTCTCTTCCTTTTCAATCTCTTTCACTGTTTCCCTCCACTGAAGTCTGGAAGTTTGTTCCACCAAATGCAACAACCTTGACCTTCTGACTTTTTAAAAATTCATTTTTTATTTGAAGTGTAATTGACTTACAATGTTAAGTTCCTCTGTACAGTAAAGTGACTCAGTTATACATAGATATATATTATATAGCTATATATATACACATATTCTTTTTCATATTCTTTTCCATTATGGTTTAGCACAGTATATTGAATATAGTTCACTATGCTATACAGTAGAACTTTATTGTTTATCCAGTCTATATGTAATAGTTTGCATATGCTAACTCCAAACTCTCACTCCTACCCTCTCCCACCCCCACCTTGGCAACCACCAGTTTATTCCCTATGGCCCTGATTTTGTTTCTGTTTCATAAATAGGTTCATTTGTGTTGTAGTTTAGATTCCACATATAAGTGATATCGTATAGTATTTGTCATTCTCTTTCTAACTTACTTCACTTAGTATGATTATCTCTAGTTTCATCTTTGTTGCTGCAAATGGCATTACTTCATTTTTTTAATAGCTGAGTAGAATTCCATTGACCTACTGGCTTTTATCTTTGGAGGCATGACTTTGGTTTTCAAACCAGTGAATTCCTGAGGAGCCACAGCAGAGGCAGAGGGCTACCTAGCAGCGTGTGCTCTGGTGCATTCCTCCTGGATTCAGCTGAAGCAGCTCTGTTATTAATTGTTTTTTTGACATATTGGGACTTCTGTGTAATTTCTTCTTTCAATATAGAATTTCACCTCTGTAACAAGCTTTACATCACTTCTGTCTTTCCTTTTACCATCTCATCCTTCACACTGGTTCATCATCACTTTCATTCTTTAATTCTGTACCTCTGCCCCTGACCTCTATCCCTAGTGTTAGTATCTCACATCTCCCTTTTTTGGGATCTCTATCAATTCAGCTATTTAAAATTAAGCTACCCATTTTTTTCTTTCAAACCTTTTCTTTTCTGCATTTTTAAAAATTTCTGTCGGTGTTCATGTCATCCTCCCAAACCCACAGACTTAGTTCAGGCGTCACCAGGGTTTTTTTCTGTAAAGGGTCAGATAGGAGATATTTTAGTTGCTGTGGGTCATGTGGTCTCTCACAATTACTCAACTCAAGGAAACCTGGGTTTGGATTCCATCTCTGCATAGACTGCTTGACCTTTTGATAAGTTATATGTGATGCTCTTGGTTTCAGTGATAACTGCATGAGCTGGTGCCTGTCCAGTGCAGAGTTCCCAGGCAGGAGACTGGGATGGGCACAGGCAGCTCCTCCTCCTGCCTTCAATGTCAGTGTCTAATGGGGTATCTGTATTAGAAGTGATGCAACTCCTTATTTCATTCCCCTTTCAGTTGTGCAAGGTCACCATATGCCATTGTATATGGATGTTACCAAACTCAGATTTGGCTGCTTATCACTCAAGAATCCACTAAGAGACAAGTGTTGGGTTAAAGGAAAGATAGCTTTACTGAGGAAGCTGGCAATCCTGAGAAGAAAGTGGACTCACATCTTAAAAAACCAACTCTTCCTTGCTGATCAGGAGGCAGGGGCTTTTAAAGGAGAGTTTCAGGGCTGCGCATAAGCAGAGGAAGGGAGCTACATGCAGAACCACAGAGTCAGCTCTGACAGTCATCTTGAAATTGGTCATATAGTGGTCTGATCAGTGTCATCTTGATTGTTCTAAGTAAAGTTAATCTTCAGTTCCAGAGTGGTTCTGTTCCCATTTCCTTGAGGTCAGTTCTCAGAATTATGCAAGACGGAGTATTTCATATCAGGGCTGTAGTCTGGTCATCATGTAGTTAACTTCTTCCGCCTGGTGGGCGTTTCATTCTCTGCCAAACAGCTCAAAGGACATGGCTCAGAATATTATCCATAGCTCCTGACAATAAAGGTCCTTGTCTTTGTTTAATGATGAAACTATTTATTATTTTGTCTTTTTGACCATTTCCCTTTGTATCTACATTTTCTCATGTCTCTCATTAGTCTCAAGTTTTTCTACAGACAAGAGGCAGGCGGAGGACATGGGGTGGAGAATCTGTCCTGGAAAGCCCTGTAGGGCCCTGCTCTGTTACTCGGTCGCTACCATATTGGAGTTGTTCCTGGCTTGGTAGTGGGTCCTGGGTAACACATCTGTACTGGCTGCTGTCCCGTGTAACATTTGCACTATCACATGATCTTCACAGCTCATTGATGAGGTCCAATTGTGCCCCTGTCCATCCCCAGGACTGAGGTGGTGTCCTGTCCCCAGCACTAGACTGTAAGCCTCTTGAAAGTAAAGGCAGAGGCTCTATGTTTCTTAAAGGGGCTTCCCTGGTGGCTCAGATGGTAAAGAATCTGCCTGCAATGTGGGAGACCAGACTTCAGTCCCTGGGTCAGGAAGATCCTCTGGAGAAGGGAATGGCTACCCACTCCAGTATTCTTGCCTGGAGAATTCCATGGGCGGAGAAGCCTGGCAGGTTTCAGTCCATGGGTCACAAAGAATTGGACACAACTGAGTGGCTTGGGCTTCCCTGATGCCTCAGTGGTAAAGAATCCATCTGCCAGTGCAGGATATGCAGGTTTGATCCCTGGGTCAGGAAGATCCCCTGGGAAAAGAAACAGCAACCCTCTCCAGTATTCTTGCCGGGAAAATCCCATGGGCAGAGGAGCCTGACGGGCTACAGTCTTTGGGGTCACAAAAGGTCAGACATGACTGAGCAACTAAACACGTGTTCATGCTGTGTAAGGACACTGTAAGGACAAGCTTCTTCATCTCATGGTTGCAGACTCCTGCCTCTGTTATCAAGAGCAAGTTAACAAACGATGCTCTCTTGTTCTTCTCATGGGCTCTTTCCTGAGTAACACTTGAGTATTTTAGGAATAAAATTACACGCCGTTCCTTCTTTCTTTATGGTTATATTTATCTTGGCAGTCTACCCAGGAGTGAGTTTTAAGTTTCTTATGGATAAGAGTTACATGTTTAAAAGAGAACCTGATACTCGAATTCAACACTCTCTTCCAGTGGATTTATGGTTTTTATTAATGGAAGTTCTAGGAATCTGAGGTTTGCCCACATTCAAACTGCATTCTGGTGTAAGAACCCTTATAAAGACTGTTAACATAATACAGACTTCTGGCAGTTTCAAAACCATAAATGGATTGGGAAAGGATTATTATAAACTTTGCTGCTCAAGTGTTCTTTTTTGTCAAGAGCTGTAACTGAACATCTTTGTGATATCTTTATAAACATAGCTATAAATACATGATTCTTCTCTTTTTCTCTCTATCATATATGAACGGGGAATAACACAAAGACCTTTAAGCACTTAAAATAGACAACGTCTCTCTGCTCTTGAGCTTTTGCCCTACCAAGAGCCAAGTGAAAGATGTTGCAAACTGTGAAAGAGCAGAATTTGTTCAATTAGGAAACATTTGATGGGTGGTTTTGTGCTTTTGAGCTAGGAGCTAGAAGAAGGGATATCAGAGATCTGTTCGATGTGGTTTCTCCCTCAAGAAACTCATGGGCTGATTAATGACGATGCCAAACATGCATGTCACTGTGAGAGCTTCCCAGGTGGCTCCGTGGTAAAGATCGCACCTGCCAAGCAGGAGACACAGGTTCAATCCTGGGTCAGGAAGATCCCCTGGAAAAGGAAATGGCAACCCACTTCAGTATTCTGGCCTGGAAAATCCCATGGACAGAGCAGCCTGGTGGGCTATAGTCCCTGGGGTTGCAAAGAGTCATAGCTGAGCAAATAACAGCAGCAACAGTGAGCCAGACCCTGCAGGGATGGGGAGCAGGTGGATGGAAATAAGGCTGGGGTGGAGAAGGGCTGGAGACCAGAAATAGGGCTTACTGGGGCCCCCACGGTGCAGTGCATGTCTCTTCAGGGATAGACCTTTGCTAGCCAGTGATGTGCTTTTTCTAAGGTTATCAAGATTGACTGTCGAAGATCTCGACAAAGGCTGTTATTTGGCTTAATTTTGCTTAAATACCATCTAATTCCAATTTACCTTGAACGATCAATGCACTGAAGTGTTTTTCTTTTTAATTCTGTTTACCATTTTGAAGTGTATGTACTGCTCAGCCATGTTGGCCATATTCACGTCATGTAGTATCTCTAGAACTGTCACGTCTTACACACCTGAAACTCTCTACCTGTTGACCAACACCTCTTTCTACCTCCCTACCGCCCCTGGCAACCAAACTACCTTTCTTTTTTTTCTAATCTAATTTGGCTGCTCCAGGTCTTAGTTGTGGCTTGCAGGGTCTTCAGTGTTCATTGCAGCACATAGGATCTTTAGTTCCCTGACCAGGTATCCAACCCGGCATTGGGAGCTTGGAGTCTTGGCCACTAGATCACCAGAGAAGTCCTGGAAACCATCATTCTGCTTTCTCTTTCCTTGATTGTGACTACCTGAGGTATCTCGTGTACATGAAATCATACAGTATTGCTCCTTTTAAAAATATATATATGTTATTTATTTGGCTTCATTGTATCTCAGTAGCCCTGTGGCCTGTGGGATCTTAGTTCCCTGACCAGGGATCAAACCCACATCCCCTGCATTGGGAGGTAGATTCTTAACCACTGGACCACCAGAGAAGACCCACAATATTTATCCTTTTCTGACTGGTTTCTTTTACTCAGCATCATGTCCTCAAGGCTTATCCATGTTGTAACATGTGACACAATTTCCTTCTTTTTTAAGACCAAATAATACTCCATTATGTAAACAGACCACATTTTCTTCATCCATTTACATGCTGAGGGATCTGTTGTAGGCTGCTTTCTCCTCTTGTCTACTGTGAATAATGCTGTAAAGAATTTTTTGTGTGTCTTGGACTTTTTTTTTCAATGATGCTGTTAAGCTTTTCCATCAGCCAACAGTAGCTTATGTTTATATGTTGTGTTAGTGTTGAAATCTCCAATATCCCAAAGAATTACTTTGCTTGGTCTTTGCAACTACTCAATGGGCAGGGCAGAGTTCCCCGTTTTAAGAATGAGGAAATTGAGGCAGTGTCTCTTTAAGACATTGAAGAGTCTTGCCCAAGCTCACTGAGCTGTCAGTGGTGGAATTAGTACAAGGACCCAAGATTCTCTCCCTATTATACATGATTTTTATTTATTTATTTTGGGCTGTGCTGGGTCTTCGTTGCCGTGCGGGCATTTCTCCACTTGGGGCAAACGAGAGCTACTCTAGTTGCAGTGCATGGGTTTCGTATTGCAGTGGATTCTCTTTGTTGAGGAGCAAGGGCTTTAGGGCGCAGACTTCAGTAGTTGCGGCTCATGGGCTCAGTAGATGCAGCTCCCGGGCTCTAGAGCACAGGCTCAGTCACTGTGGCTCACGGGCATAGTTGCTCCACTGCATGTGGGATCTTCCCAGAGCAGGGGTCAAACCCATGTCTCCAGCACTAGCTGGGGGATGCCACCAGGGAAGCCCCCAGGCTTCTCTTTTGTAAGAGTCTGTCCTATGTTCTTTCACCTAATCGGTGAGCCCTTCTTAGAAAGATATAAACCAAGAATGCACTAACATTACCTCTTTGTTTCATGCTCTGGAGGAGTTAAAGGGATAAACTTGTTTTCTTAAATAACGAAAGCAAGAAAAAAAGCATGGCAACTGTTAAAACAAGTTTAAAAGTAAAAACACCACCTCTGCTATTTTTTTTTTCCTTTGCTATTGTATCTAGGTAAGTACAATTAGAGTTTACAAGCAAAATATCTTTTTCCCCCTGCATTTTAAGTTTAATTTATGGTATTTATCAGAGAAGACAATGGCACCCCACTCTAGTACTCTTGCCTGGAAAATCCCTTGGACACAGGAGCCTGGTGGGCTGCAGTCCATGGGGTCCCTAAGAGTCGGACAAGACTCAGTGACTTCACTTTCACTTTTCACTTTCATGCATTGGAGAAGGAAATGGCAACCCACTCCAGTGTTCTTGCCTGGAGAATCCCAGAAACGGGGGAGCCTGGTGGGCTGCAGTCTATGGGGTCGCACAGAGTCGGACACGACTAAAGCGACTTAGCAGCAGCAGCAGCATGATATTTATGCCACTGATTTGGAAGGGGTGCTTTTTTACCTTTTTAATATCCTTTAAACAAAAATTTTGAGCTAAAATGTCTTGAATCTAACCAAAGAAGTAGCATTCAGGATATGTTGTATACTATATTTTTGGTTAAATGGAGATCCAAATGGAATGCACCTAAAAAATTTTGACTAGGGTCTTCCTTTAGAGAAATGGAAAACTAAGGGCTTCCCAGGTGGTGCTAGTGGTAAAGAACCTGCCTGCCAATGCAGGAGGCATAAGAGACACAGGTTCAATCCCTGGGTCCACAAGATCCCCTGGAGGAGGGCATGACAATGAACTCCAGTATACTTGCCTGGAGAATCCCATGGACAGAGGAGCCTGGCAGGCTACAGACCTTAGGGTCACACAAAGTCAGACACGACTGAAGTGACGGAGCACACACAATCAAATATCTAGGAAACAGGTTGGGTGGAGAATGCTAAAGAAACATTTTAAGTGGGGCAAGGGAGAGAAGATTGAAATTACAATGAAACTGTATGAAAAGAGATTTCATAAGTGTTGTTTCCTGCTAAGATAAAAAAAAATGGTGAACGAATGGTCTAAAAATTATAGCATCCAAAAATGTGACGTTAGATGTTATAATTGACTCAAGAGAGATGAGAATGTGTTGTAAAGAAAAACTAGGAAACTGCCTTAGTGATGGTTTTGAGGAAACTTTAGTGGCTTGAGAAAATGTTAGTTTATTTTAACTAAATCCTGTCTTGAAAAAGATGGAAGATACCAGTAGCTGTGAAAGTTATTTTTGTTCTAGTGATTCCCTACTAATAGTTCTTTATACTGATATTTGCAGGATTAACACTTGTTGCTTAAAAAAAAAGTTCTTGAAGACTGAGACCAGTACTCTGCTTACCCTACCCTCCCAAAATGGGACCACCAGGAAGTGTGTTTGGCAGGAGGGAAGCAAAAATGTCAGTAGTCAGTCATCAGTCAAGTGGTCCAGTCTTTCTGCTTTCCAGATCCATTCCCTGGATTTTAAACACTTTAACTCTTCCTTTTATCTTCTTAGAGGAACCGTGGTCATCTTTGAATCAAGTACTTGTTAGATCCACTGCAACCTTATGTTTGAGTCAACCTATGTTCCTTGCATGTGAAAGTCAAGGGACAAGTTGATTTACAAGGCAACTTGATGTCACACACATCCATACAGAATTATAGCAGATCATTGGCATACACTACTAGCTTAAGTCTGTGAGTTTAAGTAGTCTGACTTGTGTGATAGTCCTCTAATGGATATATACAATGAAGTAGAAAAAAATCCTTTAAATAGAAATCTCCAGATGCAAAGTGAATGCATTATTCATTTGACACACTAGTATTCCGTTACCTCCCCTGTAATATGGGTGATGCTAGAGGATATAAAGTGGTTAAGCCTTGATCCCTGATTATCAGGAGTTCATTTAAGAGGACATTTAACTAGTAACCCCACGGGAACATACAGTATAATCTTGTTCACCTCCTCACTCGAAAATGAAAGAGACAAGTTGATCCCCTGGAGCCCAGCTTCCACAGCTTCTCAGAACCGTATGCTAAGGTTTATGAACTGCCTGGAGCTTTTTCTGTGTGGGGGAGGGGAGGCGGGGATGGGGAGGGTATAGCTGCTTTACAACATTGTATTAGTTTCTAATGTACAACCAAGTGAATTGGTCCTAAGTATACATATATCCCTTCTCCTGAGCCTCCCCCTCACCCCCCATTCCCACACCTCTAGGTCATCACAGAGCACCAAGCTGAGCTCCCTGTGTTCACCCAAAAGATTTTTTTCTTTAATTTTTCAAATAAAATAAAATGATTGATATTAATAAAGGTCAGTCACTCTTTGAGAAAAACTATCCATTGGAGTTAGAAAAACAGGGTACCATATAATCTTAGGTCTTGAAGTAATTTCTTATATTTCCCTGAAATATATATGGTATTTCCTTAGCTGAAAAAAAAATATTTATTATAACATCATCAATATGGAAACTTTTTCAGGATTTTTATTGTTTTCTTAATATTTTAATTTTATTGGAGTATAGTCAGTCTCTTGACAACATTGTGTTTCTCATGTACAGCAAAGTGATTCAGTTATATGTGTACATGTATTCTTTCTTCTTTAGATTATTTTCTCATATAGGTTTTCACAGAATATTGAGTAGGGTTCCTTGTGTTGTACAGAAGATCAAGGATTTTTAAAAAACAGTTTCTTCCTCTTTTCTGGATTGTGAATGCCTTTGAATATATGATGAAATCTTTGAGGCTTTTCCAGAGAAACAGTCAGCTTACATACCATCAGCAATAGCGGCTCATATTTATTCCGTGTCTCAGTGTTGAAATCCTCAGGGTGTTACTTTGCTTGGCCCTTGCAACTACACCATGAGAAAGGGATGACAGAGGCTTAGCCCATTTATGAATGAGGACATTGATAGTGGCCCTCAGACCCCTGAGACAAATCCATGTACCCTATGAGTTTACAAAGTACAAGAAGACCCTTTGTTAAGAATCCTAGTCTTCCTCCAGTTAGAATGGCTGATGCCTTAAAAACCATGAGTGGACGGTGGGCGGTGAGGGGCACTGTGCTCAGTCATGTCCAACTCGTTTGCTAGCCCATGGGTGGTAGCCCGCCAGGCTGCCCTGTCCATGGGATTTCCACAGGCAGGAATACTGGAGTGAGTTGCCATTTCCTCCTCCAGGGGATCTTCC
Organism: Bos indicus; assembly: GCF_029378745.1. Classification (NCBI taxonomy): domain Eukaryota; kingdom Metazoa; phylum Chordata; class Mammalia; order Artiodactyla; family Bovidae; genus Bos; species Bos indicus. Next base: position 32,940,739 of record NC_091772.1, read on the forward strand.
CCACCCAGGGATCAGACTGGTGTCTCTTGCGAGTCTTGTTCATTGGCAGGCAGATTCTTTACCAATTCGCCACCTGGACAATCCTAAAAACTATGGGCATAGTAGTAGTGTTAGTCACTCAGTTGTATCTGACTCTTTGCAACCCCATGGACTGTTGCCCACGGGACTCCTCTGTCCATGGGATTTCCCAGGCAAGAATACTGGCGTGGGTTGCCATGCCCTACTCCAGGGTGTCTTCCCAACCCAAGGATTGAACCGTGGTCTCCTGCATTGCAGACAGAGTCTCTATGGTCTGAGCTACCAGGGAAGTCCCCCAAACCGTGGGATATGGTCCTAATTCTGGGAAGTGTTTTCCTTTGCTCCCAGATACTTGAGGCAATGACCACATACATTCTTCTCGGAATTCTCATTTCAGCTATAGTGTTTAGTCTAGTGTGGAAGCAGAGGTTGGGCAGATATACAATACTCTAAATACTTTATGTGCTGTATAGCTGTAAAGGATGTTCTGGTTTAAACAGTTGTCAATGATGAGTGATTTCAATGCTGTTTTGTTTTCATATTTTCCAGTAACCTGTAGGAAGGGGCACACAACTGAAAGGTCCTTTCAAGTTTCACAGGAAGATAGTGAATCTTCCTGGGTTGGTTTACTGATCTGTGAATTTCTGACTTGCTTTATCTGTGTTAGCTTCCAGAAAATATCTTCGTATTTGTTCCTGTTTATTCTTGCTTAGGGTGGTGGCTCAGCAATAAAGAATCTGACTGAAGTGCAGGAGACAGGGGTTCAATCCATGGGTCAGGAAGATCTTGAGAAGGAAATGGCAACCCCCTCTAGTATTCCTGCCTGGGAAATCCCATGGACAGGAGCCTGGTGGGCTAGTCTATGGGGTTGCAAAGGTCAGATACAACTTAGCAACCAAAACCACCACCAACCCATTCTTTGCTTAGATTATCTGTTGGGATGGGATAACCAGGACACTGACAAGCTAGGTGGAAGGGATCCTACCTGCAGGTTACAGAATATTAGGCTCTGGCTCTCCGTTGCCTAATTGTTCTTTTTTTCTTTGATTAGACAGAAATCTCCTTTCATCTTTCTGGCTTCTTGGAAAAACAAATGACATATTAAATGTTCCCAGGAGGAGATATTTTCCTGTCAAAGATTTAGGATTCCATTGAGAGGTTCACTTTCCTTCAGCAGACATGTGCTCTGGTCTGGCGTGGTCTGCTGATCACATGATCATGCTGCCAGCCCTCCCTGTGTCCTCATCCATTACTTCTCTATCCTGAGCGCCTAAAGAATTCTTCTAACTTTATTTCTAACATTTAAAAACTTTTGTCTTGGCATGTTTAATTGCTGTAGTTTTTCTGAAATTAACTGTTGTATATAACATGAGATAGGGACTTTATTTCATTTAAGGCATCTGTTCGTTCCAGAGCTGTTTTTTGAATAGTGTGATCTCTCTCTCTGCTGGTCTGAAATGCCTGCTCAGTCACAAATCAGTTTTCAATATATGAGTAGGTCTGTTTCTGGAATATTTTTCCTGTGTTAGTGCTATACTACTTAATTACTGTACTGTTAAATATTGGACAAGTCAACCCAATGTATTCTTCAGGACAGAGTTGGATATTCTTGGACTTTTCTATATAAATTTTAGATAACATGTGTATGAAATTCAATTGAAAAACAAAGAAAAAAATACAAACCTAACTGAGATTTAGAATTTCATTTAAGTGTATGGTTTAATTTAGGGTAAAATGCCTTTATTGCAATATTGAGTCATCTTATCCATGCATATGAAACATCTCTCCATTAATTCAGTTCTTGAATGTTTTATTATTTTGTCCATAAAGGTTATGCTTACCCTTTTTGTATTTGTTCCTAAGTATCTTTTTTTTCTTTACTCACTATTAAAGTCCCTTTGTCTCACTTTTTTCCTTCCTCTCTCTCTCTCTCAAGTCATAGTTTTTATTTGCTAATGTATAGAAATGTAGTTGATTTTTTATGAAAAATCTTTATATTCATCAGTCTTTCTAAGCAATTGATAACTGCTAATAAATTTTCTGTAGATTCTTGGGTTTTCTGTCAGACATAGATAGAGCAGTCTTACCACATGAATAAAGAAAATTCCATTTCTTTCTCCCCAATCCTTTTAACTTATTGATTTTTTTTTTTTCTCATCTTATTGTACTGACTAGTCCATCCACTGCAGTGTTGGTTGTCCATGGTAATAGTAGGCATATGGGTTGGAGTTTTTAAAGAGAATGCTTTTAATTTACTCTTAGGCAAAATATTTGATGTGGGTTTTCTATAGATGACTTTAACAGGAAGTTTTCTTCTGGTTCTAATTTGTTGGGTTAAAAAAAAAATCATGAACTGATACTGAATTTTTTCAAATGCCCCTTTTTGCATCTTTTAAGGTAATCATCATATGATTTTTGCTTTAAATTTCTCATTGTAGTTAATTATATTAATAGATTTTCTACATTAAACTGACTTTACATATTGGGATAAACAACCTGCTTTGATATTTTGCTGGATTTAACTGTCTAAGACGTGTGTGTGTGTGTGGTTGCAGGGGAGATACCCCTATTTTGTACTGTTAACGTGATTTGAAATTGAAGTTTGTTACTTTTGTAAAATTGGTTTGTTAGGTTTTTTTGTTTTTTTTTTTTAATTCTCTTCCCTGGGAGTATTTATGCTGTTTCAACATTTTTTCCTTGAATATTTTCTAGAACTCATTAGGAAAATTCCTATACATGCTGTGGTTTTTGTTTTTTGATGGGCAGATTTTTTTTAACAATTGATTCCAATTCTTTAGAATATCTTTCTAGTTAAAAGTAATCTATCTTTTCTTTAAAAAGAAAACTTTTAAATTCTGTTTCCACTTCATCTGTTTTAAGACTTTTTAGTCATAAACTTATTCATAGTATTCTGTTTATCTTATTTAATCCCAGTAGTATCTATATTACATTTCCTTTTTCCCTTTCAGTTTTTTACTTGATTACTTTCACTAATATTTATCCATTTGATTAATAATTCCCAAGAATAAAATTTAGTTTTTAATTCTGTTTTCTGTTTTATTAATCCTCCCTATTAAAAATTCCTTCTGATTTCTTTTTTCTTTTTCATTCAAGTCAGACACGTAGGTCATTATTTCTCTTCCTCTCTGTTAATCACATATGCCTTTTACATTTCTATTGAAGAGCCATATTTCCTTTAGTCTATAAATTTTGACATGTAGGATTTCGTTATTGTTCAGTTTTAAGTGTTTTAATTTTGATTCCTTATTTCAGCTGTGAATTATCGAGAAATGTGCTAATTCCCAAATGTGTGTAGGTTATCTTACTGTTGACCTTTCTCTGTTCTTTGATTTTAGGTCTGTTTCAAATGAGTCATGGCTCAATTCTATTTATTTGGTTCAATATGACAGTTTTTTTCTTTTTAAAATATAGCAATTCATCATCTTCCTTTGATTAGAATTATACATACTTGTTCTTATTTTGCACCACAATCTCACTTTGTGCATCACATCTGTTGTTGGTGCTGCTTAGTCTCTAAGTCATGTCTGGATTCTTTGTGACCCCATGGACTATAGCCCGCCAGGCTCCTCTATCCGTGGGATTCTCCATACCAGAAAAACTGGAGTGGGTTGCCATTTCCTTCTCTAGGGGATCTTCCTGACCCAGGGGTCAAATGCCCATCTCCTACATTGGCAGATGGATTCTTTACCACTGAGCCATCTGGGAAGCCCTTGTGCCTCTAGTATGTTACAGATTTCTATTTTATTTCCCATCTCAACATGAGATGATTGAATTAAATCTGTTTTTACTCTTTACTAACTTGGAGGTTATACATTATACTTCTGTTTTTTACTGGCACCTTGGAAATTTCAGCGTGAATTCTTACAATAATCTGAAGTTAATCAGTAATTTAACCTTCCTTTTGGACAATATAGGGACTTTAGAACTTCTAGGGCTTCCCTTGTGGCTCAGCTGGTAAAGAATCCAGTTGCAATGCGGGAGACATGGGTTCAGTCCCTGGCTTGGGAAGATCCCCTGGAGAAGGAAAAGGCTACCCTCTCCAGTATTCTGACCTGGAGGATTCCATGGATCGTGTAGTCCATGGGGTCGCAAAGAGTTGGACATGACTGAGAGACTTTGACTTTCACTTTTGAACTTTTAAGCCTGATAACTCCTCTCTGACATATTTCTGCTAATAATTTCACCTTATCTGCTTTTTTTAATCCTACATGATAGATAGTATTATTATTATTACTACTTATCTTTTAAAATCAATTCTGTATTTGTTTTGATTTATCCATTTCATGATTCCTGCCTTTGTTCACCATTTCCTTCAAGTATTAAGGATTCTTTCTGATACCATTGTTAGTTTCTTCCATGAAAACATTCTTGGTGAGAAAGTCTCTTTTCTCTGACAAAAAAAGAAAACTCATTTATGAGAGAGAGTTTTGCTTAAAAACAATTTAGGTTGATATTTTTTCCTAGCACTGGGATGGTGAATTTTACCATTTTGTGGCTTCTGGCTGTTGAGAAGTCAGTTCTCAGCGTGACTGTATACACTTTCTTTTTCTCCAAGCTGCTCTGAGATCTCTTTTCTCTGGTGTTCTGCAATGTCAGTATGCTTTGTCAAGATGCAGATTTCCTTTTTTTTTTTTTTTTTTTTTAATTCTGTTTGGGATTCCTCATACCTCTTAAAATCAGAAGATTTGAGTATTTTACCTAGCCCGGAAAATTCTCTACCATGATCTCTGACAGGTTCAAAAACAATAATCAATTTAACATTGTTAGCTATTCTTTAAAGAAATGGCTGTCCAAAATGTCGTTTGCCTTCTTGTCAGACTTGGGAGAAAAGCTACATTATTGCATTTGGATTTTGGTAAAATCCTCTACTCATTTTATACGTATTTACCTACCAAGTTAGACAGAAAATTGAGATATTTTAAAAAGGGTCATAGTACCCAAAATAAGAGGGAAAAAGAAACTGCTTCTTAAGTAGGCCAAGATTAATATGAGCTCCTCTAAAATGATAAGACTGGGACTTCCCTGGTGGCCCATTAGTTTAAAAATCCACCTGCCAATGCAGGGGACACAGGTTCAATCACTGGTTGGGGAACTAACATCCCATATGCCTCAAGGCCAAGAAGCCAAAACATAAAACAGAAACAATATTGTAACAAATTTAATATAGACTTTCAAAAAATGGTCCCCATAAAAAATATTAGATAAAATGATAAAATTGAGTTAGACTTATCCATATAAACATGCCTTAGAGCTTCATAGTAGCACAGAGCATTTACATGTAAGGAATTTTTTTAGTGGATTGCCGGACATGTTCACTCATGTCCAACTCTTTGCGACCCCATGGACTGTAGCCCACCAGGCTCCTCTGTCCATGGGATTTTCCAGGCAACAATACTGGAGTGGGTTGCCATTTCCTTCTCCAGGGGATCTTCCCAACCCAGGGACTAAACCCAGGTCTCCCTCACTGCAGGCACTTTTAATCATCTGAGCCACTGGAGAAGTCCAGTGATTGCTGGTCACCTTCTGAAAGTATTTTATTAGAGTTCAGTGTCTCAACTGGGACTGGGCAGTGTGAAGTGTTGGGACTGTACTGTGAGTTGAGACATGTTTTCAAAAGGAAATGAGCAAAAAGAGTAGATGGGATTCTGGTCCATAAATGAGCTGGGAGAAGTATGATAAGTACATATGTATTCAATTCTTCTTTATCAGGAAAAGAATTTATAAATTTATATTTCACATGTTAACCAAATGGAGGATTGAAGTAGATAATCTCTGAATAATTTATATCTGGGTTTAGTCAGATGCTTGTGTAGTTCTATTTATATGCAGATGTGTCCTTTTCTGAGACTTTATATGCTTTTAACAGCTTACAATCAATATCTTGTTTGCCTTCCCCATCCATTTACATTTGTCTGTGGAAAGAGAATGAATCTGCTTCTCTCCTGATGCCTAGAGTAGGCCCTGAATTCTTTTTTATCAATTTCCCATCACTACCTAAAAAACTAATTTGGCCTTTTACTATGGTTATTCCTTCTAAGAGCAAATATATTCTATTTAAATCAGGAAAACACTTCAGTGAAGTTAGTGAAAATATCAACTTAAACACAAGCTTTCCTTCTGATAACCCATAATATGACAAGTACAGAGCTAACCATGTTTTTCCCTTTGCTTAAAAGCTTGACATATAAATAGCAATATTCTGCTCCTTGAAAGGGCCAAAAAATCAAGGAAATTAACCAAGGCAAAACCACTGTCCACACTTCTGATAAAAGTCAAGAAACAAAATGGATAAGCTCCAAGGATATTTTTGTTAACCCCTTTCATGTCCTTTCTATGAATATACATCTGATACAAGATCATTATTATCTTTTTAAGGAAGAATAGATTCATTTTGCACTTCCCTTGTGGCTCAGTCAGTAAGACCACCTGCAATGCAGGAGACCTGGATTTGATCCCTGGGTCAGGAAGATCCCCTGGAGAAGGAAATGGCAACCTGCTCCAATATTCATGTCTGGGAAATCCCATGGACAGAGGAGCTTGGTGGGCTATAGTCCATGGGGTTGCAAGAGTTGGACATAACTTAATGACTAAACCGCCCCCCCAGATTCATTTTAGAAATTATAATGTGATTCTAAGCCTTGTGAAAAAATAAATGAAAACTTGTTTTAATCTTCCAAAAACTTGTTTAAATCTTCTACTCACTAAGGCTTTCCCTTGACTCTGAAACTAGACACAGATTGACCAAAAATATCACATATATTCTATTTGAAATAAGATTTAAAATTTAAATATGGCATTAATCATATTTGTCACCCCTAAAAGTTTTCCTCCTGCTCCTTTGTTATCCTTTCTTCTCATCCCTCCTGATACCCTGAGACATGTTTTGATTGATTGTGGTAGTTCCATATAGTTACAAAAGTTTAAAAATCAGTTACAAAAGTTAAGTTAATTAATTAATTACAAAAGGTAAGTTACCAGATTGTACTCTGTGTGTGCACATGTGCACTACTTATGCTTCAATACTACCGATAAAAATAAAAATACAAAAATAAGTTTTCAAAAACAATTTGCAAACAGAAACTCATTTGGTGTTATATTTCAAAGCAATAGGTAATCCAACCAAAATAAATGTTTTAACACCATTGAAATGAAAGATAGATGACTTGTGTCAGCCCCTTCCTAATCCTATCTATAAGCATATCTTCCTTTTAGGCTACATGATGCTGTGCTTGTTTGTTTGTTGAATCTCATTAGGGTGTAACATTTTAGGTAATACTATTTATTTATTAAAATATGTATGTATACAAACACATACACGTATATGTATTTATGTATTTATTTGAGAACCTATTTGTTAGTAGGCAGTGTGCAATGCTGAAGATAGAGAGATGATCTAGATAGTATATTTTATGCAAGGGGGTCATCATGCTCCCAAAGACAGAAGAGAGGGATATTTGTTGTAAGAACAGAAAATAGCTTAATATAACTGGATGTTTTTGTTCAGTCATTCATTTGTGTCCGACCCTTTATGACCCCATGAACTGCAGCACGCCAGGCTTCCCTGTCTTTCACTATCTCCCGGAATTTGCTAAAACTCATGTCCATTGAGTTGATGATGTGATCCAATGATCTCATCCTCCATTGCTCCCTTCTCCTCGTGCCCTCAATATTTCCCAGCATCAGGGTCTTTTCCAATGAGTCAGTTCTTTGCATCAGGTGGCTAAATTATTGGAGCTTCAGCATCAGTCCTTCCAATGAGTATTCAGGGTTGATATCCTTTAGGATTGACTGGTTTGACCTCCTTGGTATCCAAGGGACTCTCAAGAGTCTTCCCCAGCACCACAGTTCAAAAGCATCAATTCTTCAGCACTTAGCCTTCTTTATGGTCCAACTCTCACATCCATACATGACTACTGGAAAAACCATAGCTTTGATGATACAAATCTTTGTTGGCAAAGTGATGTTTCTGCTTTTTAATATGCTGTCTAGGTTTGTCATAGCTTTTCTTCCAAGGAGCAAGCATCTTTTAATTTCATGGCTGTAGTCACCATCTGCAGTGATTTTGGAGCCCAAGAAAATAAAGTCTGTCACATTTTCCATTTTTTCCTATCTATTTGCCATGAAGGGATGGGACCAGATGTGATTTGCATTCTCTTCTCCAGTGGACCATGTTTTATTGGAATTCTCCACCATGACCCGTCCGTTTTGGGTGGCCCTACATGGCACGCCTCATAGTTTCATTAAGTTACACAAAGCTGTGATCCATGTGATCACTTTGATTAGTTTTCTGTGATTGTGGTTTTCATTTTGTCTGACTTCTGATGAATGAGGATAAGAGGCTTGTGCAAGCTTCCTGATGGGAGGGACTGGCTGTGGGGAAAACTGGGTCTTGCTCTGGTGGGCAAGGCCATGCTCAGTAAATCTTTAATCCAATCTGGGGCTGTGTTCCCTCCCTGTAATAACTGGATAAGAGACCCCAATAACTAGTTTCTATTTTGTAAAGTTACCCAGCATTTCTTGTAATTCAGTTTTGGTGGAAACCATGTGATGAATGAGGCATCAAGGTCTACATTGTGCAGATTCCTCTTGATAGTATTGTTGCGATTATCAAGACCAACTCCCCGCCCCCCAAAACAGCTGTTGTTTTCACAGCTCAACAGCTTTGCTTGAATTGTGTTGGTTTATCAGAAAAAGGGGTCAAGAGTGGTAAGAATGTCTAAGAATCTGTATATGCTGAGGCTGACTGGTATTGATAAGCCAAGAAAAACCCTTCCTTGTGCAAATGTAATCAGATGACGATCTGACATCCAGTCCCATCACTTCATGGGAAATAGATGGGGAAACAGTGGAAAGAGTGTCAGACTTTATTTTTTGGGCTCCAAAATCACTGCAGATGGTGACTGCAGCCATGAAATTAAAAGATGCTTACTCCTTGGAAGGAAAGCTATGACTAACCTAGATAGCCTATTCAAAAGCAGAGACATTACTTTGCCAACAAAGGTCCATCTAGTCAAGGCTATGGTTTTTCCAGTAGTCATGTATGGATGTGAGAGTTGGACTGTGAAGAAGGCTGAGCGCCGAAGAATTGATGCTTTTGAACTGTGGTGTTGGAGAAGACTCTTGCGAGTCCCTTGGACTGCAAGGAGATCCAACCAGTCCGTTCTGAAGGAGATGAGCCCTGGGATTTTTTGGAAGGAATGATCTAAAGCTGAAACTCCAGTACTTTGGCCACCTCATGTGAAGAGTTGACTCATTGGAAAAGACTCTGATGCTGGGAGGGATTGGGGGCAGGAGCAGAAGGGGACGACAGAGGATGAGATGGCTGGATGGCATCACGGACTCGATGGACGTGAGTCTCAGTGAACTCCGGAAGTTGGTGATGGACAGGGAGGCCTGGCGTGCTGTGATTCATGGGGTCGCAGAGTCGGACATGACTGAGCAACTGAACTGAACTGAACTGAGTGATATTTGGAGACGAACTTTTAGACTTATATAAATACCCCCTGGGAAGAATAAATATGTTATGGTGAATTTGGCACTTTCTAGCCTTAGATTTTTTCTCCACAATCAAAACTATTGTCTTTAATCAGATGGAGTTTTTTTTTTTAAGTAGCATAGAACAACTCAGAATGTAAGTATTGGGTTAGAACAAAATGTGTTACAGTATTCACGTCCATTTCAACAAGAACTCTGGTAGAGTTGCCTGCCTGTAAAGCTTTTAAGTTAATTTTGAGCTTTCTGTGAAAGGCACGTAGCATGTTTAATATAGAATAGCCATTTTAAAACAGAACAAACTGAGCGTTTTGACCATCAGTTTTAATAGGAAATGTTTTGAGAGGAGATTCTTCTAATTCATAGTGGGAGTAGAGATGGAGGTGAGGAAAAGATTTCCTACTTGATATGATTTTTAAAGATTTATTAAAAATAAATCCATTGTGTCATATATTGAACATCAGTTCAATCCTGTTATGGTTTGGTCAAGAAAACAAAAACCACTTTAAATATTTAATAGAGGGAGGAATCTAGGACAGGGAATTAGAAATTTACAAAATGTAAAGGAACTAAAGAAATGAAGTCAGAGAAAACTACCAGTTCTCAGGTTTGCTAATAGCTTTAGGGGAATTAAGAAATGGCTCATTGTGGTTATAAAAATACTTTCAACATGTGGACCCCCAAGAAGATCTCAGCAACTTTTAGCGTTTCTTGAACCATACTTTGAGAACTGCTGACCTATTTTACTGGAAAACCTCTTGATGGCTGATGGTAGAGCAATATTATGACTTCTGTCCTGCTTTCTGCATCTCACACAAGTGCCTTTCTTTGAGGAAATCCAGCTGGGTTCCTTGCTGGTAGAAGTTCTATAAATGTTATTCCCAGGTATCCATGCCCTTTGATGTATGGGAGAGTATAGGGAATGGCATAGAGCCAAACAGGCAACAGATAATCCAACACAACATTTTGTTGCAGGAAGGGGGACCCCCTTCAGGGCCTGAGGGTTGGTTCCTGTCTAACAGTCTGAAATGAATTGTTCAAGGAGGCACATATGCTGACAAAGCAAGAGACTTTATTGGAAAGGGGTGCCCAGGTGGAGAACAGGAGGGTCAGGAAACCCAGGGGAACTGCTCTGCCATGTGGCTCCCAGTCTCAGTTCTTATGGTGATAGAATTAGTTTCTGAGTTGTCTCTGGCTAGTTATTCTGACTCAGGGTCCTTCCGGATGGCACATGCATGGCTCAGCCAAGATGGATTCCAGTGAGGAGGATTCTGGGAGGTTGGTAGGACAGATGGATTGGAGTCTCCTTTTGACTTTTCCAAATTCTTCCAGTTGATAGTGGCTTGTTAGTTCCATGTTCCTTACCAGGAACTCTTGTCATAAAATAACTCATGCAAATGGTTATTGTTGTCCCTAGTCAGAGTGGGTGGTTTCAGTCACTATTTCCCCTAACAATGTTATTTAAAACCCATGAAAATCTACCCAGTGTGACACTAGAGCATCTGCATGAAGGGTCATTTCTATGAGGGTGGGGGCCTTGCTATTTCATGAATTTCCTAAAGCCCTACCCAGTTATACCCTTTGTCTCAGTCTTTGACAGATATAAAGCTATGAAATAATGACCTAATAAATCTTTGACTATTTTCACCAAAAATTGTCAATAGATTTATCGCTCCTGAAATGCTGTTTTTCTGTGTACATATCTGTGTATGTGCTGCAGACACACCTCAAAAGCACTGAGATCTACTTCAGATCAGATCAGATCAGTTGCTCAGTCGTGTCCGACTCTTTGCGACCCCATGAATCGCAGCACGCCAGGCCTCCCTGTCCATCACCAACTCCCGGAGTTCACTCAGACTCACGTCCATCGAGTCCGTGATGCCATCCAGCCATCTTATCCTCTGTCGTCCCCTTCTCCTCTTGCCCCCAATCCCTCCCAGCATCAGAGTCTTTTCCAATGAGTCAACTCTTCGCATGAGGTGGCCAAAGTACTGGAGTTTCAGCTTTAGCATCATTCCTTCCAAAGAAATCCCAGGAGCCCCACAAATTCTGATCCTATTCAGAGAACCATAGCATCAGTGAGCCCAGAATATTAGCCATTGTCCTATAAGCCTTCACTGTAGAATAACCTTTTAAGCAGCATAAAAATCTAGAGTGTTCTTAAATCATTTTTAGTGAATTAGTAAGGTTATCAGAGTATTTTAAAATGAAAATGAATATTTTACCTTCTATGAAGAATGTTCCAAAGGATAAGAGTTAGGTACTACCTTGAAAATTTTTAAGCCAGTTTTAGTAAAAGAAGAGTAGGAACACACATAGTGAATTAATTTACATTGTCTGTTCATTAATAGTTAGCCTACTAATTAAGTTTTCCCTTCTTTGGTAGATAAGTTGAGAAATGTCAGCTTAATTTCAAATTTGAACAAGATCTTAGAAACCATTTCAAGCATACTTTGCTAAGCCAGCAATTTTAGTAGGAAAGTATAAATGTGAACCTTCAGCAATAATTTATTCATGGTGAACAAAGCAGAGTCTAGCTAATAAATAAAACCTAATCAGCCAGCCAGAACAGTGCTGTTTTGTTTCTGTTCATCATTGCCTGCCCTCTACCAGTAAAGAAAAATTAGACCAAGATTTGTGGATAATAGTTGGCCCTTGAAAGGGCTACTTAGATCATATACATATGTGAATGAGTTCTCTCTAACATATATGGCTTTATAATCAGAAGTACTGTTGCTTACAGAGCATGCTTGGTATTTGCTCAACACAAAGGCACCTGACAAAATACTCAGAGATTCTTATACATACAAGATGTTACCAGGTTCCCACTCCATGTAGATGCCAAGAACCAAATGAGCTTATACAACCAAACAAGAATAAATTGTGTTTATTTTTTCCATATGCACTTGGAAAGAAAATTTGCAAAAATAAATGTTCAGAAATATAAATTTGCCAAAGATTGCCCCGTATACCCTGGATATAAAATGAAGCGTTTTCCTCCAAAATTCCCTCAGAAAAGAGAGTGTCCCCTTATATTTGAACCCTCAGTAACATTTCTGGTACAGGGAGCACTTTTTAAATTTTTTATTTATATATTTATTTTTTGGCCGTGCTGAATCTTCGTTGCTGCTCAGGCTTTTTCTCTGGTTGCAGTGCTCAGGCTTCTCTTGTTGCAGAGCATGGACTCTGGCGTGCAGACCTCAGCAGTTGTGGTGCCTGGGCTTAGTTGCTCTGCAGCATGTGGGATCTTCCCAAACCAGGGATTGAGCCTATGTCTCCTGCATTGGCAGGTAAATTCTTTACCACTGAGCCACCAGAGAAACCCGAGCACATCCTTAATTACTGTATTTTGAGTAACAAGACATTGTTTGCTGAAGGTACATTGGCCTGAGTCTTATTGGGGAGTATTTATATAAGTCACCTGATAAATTGGACTTAAAATTTTAAATAGAAATTTAATATTAATTTCTGGGAATATGACCTCACAATGATAAATATGGACTATGGTGAACTAAAGATTCCAAAAAGTACTATTTCCAAACACTTGGATGGATATTTCCTCTGGAAAGGAGTAAGAAGAGTCTGTGTTTCCACTGATAATCGTGAGACATGTGTAAACCTTATAGAAGGTTGATTTATGAAATCTGAACAAGGATTTGGAAAGAGGAGTATTTGGTTTTGTATTAGTTTATATATGATGTGATATTTAAATAGTATTGTGTAAAACTAAAATTTTCATAGACATTTCCAGTGGGACAAGTAATGCTACCTGCTCTAACAAATTATCATAGAGATCTCATTGGTCTAACACGGTAAAGATTAATTTCTCATGTTTGTCACAGTCCAACATCCACTGAGTGGCTCTCCTCTGAGCATTGGCGTGGAGGTGCAGACGCTGTTTTGCAATACTGTCATCATTTTTTATTTTTTATTGAAGTATAATTGTTTTACAATGTTGTGTTAATTTCTTCTGTACAGCAAAGTGATTCAGTTTTATATATATATATACACACACACACACACACACATTCTTTTTTAATATATTCTTTTCCATTATGGTTTATCACAGGACATTGAATATAGTCCCCTGTGTGTGTTAGACCTTGTGGGACCTTTTTCTTTATCCATCCTATGTATAAGAGCTTACATCTGCTAACTCCAACTTCCCACTCATTTCTGCCCCAATCCCCTCCCCCTTGGCAACCACAAGCCTGTTTTCTGTGTTCATAAGTCTGTTTATGTTTCATAGATAAGTTGATTTGTGTCATAGTTTAGGTTCCACATGTAGATGATATCATATGATATTTGGCTTTCTCTTATTTACTTCACTTAGTGTAATAATCACTAGTTGCTTCATGTTGCTGCAAATGGCATTAGTTGTTCTTTTTTGTGGCTGAGTAGTATTCCGTTGTGTATATTAACCACATCTTCTTTATTCTTTCATCTGTTGATGGACATTTAGGTTGCTTCCATGTCTTGGCTATTGTAAACAGTGCTGTGGTGAACATAGGGATGCATGAATCTTTTTAAATTATTTTGTCTGGTTATATTCCCACAGGTGGGACTGCTGGATCATATGGTAATGATATCTTTAGTTTGCTGAGAAGCCTACATACTATTTTCCATAATGGCTGCACCAACTTACATTCCCACCAACAGTGGAGGAGGGTTTCTTTTTATCCACACTCTCTCCAACATTTGTTATTTGTAGACTTTTTAATGATGACCATTCTGACCAGTGCAGGTGGTACCTTATCGTGGTTTGGGTTTGCATTTCTCTAATAATTAGCAGGATTGAGCATCTTTTCATGTGTCTGTTGGGCATCTGTATTTCTTCTTTGGAGATATCTCTATTTAGGTCTTATGCCTATTTTCCAGTTGGGTTGTTTATTGTCTTATTGTTGTATGAGCTATTGAGGAACTGAGTTTGCTAGCCACTGAAATAGAGCTTCCATATGATCCAGCAATCCCACTCCAAGGCATGTATCTGGATAAAAACATGATTTGAAAGGATACATGCACCCCAAAATAGCCAAGACATAGAAGCAATCTAATTGTCCATCGACAGATGAACAGATAAAGAAGATGTGTCACATATATATAGTGGAGTATTACTCAGCCCTAAAATAGAATCAAATAATGCCATATGCAGCGACATGGATGGACTTAGAGTGTTAAGTGAAGTCAGTCAGACAGAGAAAGGCAAATATCATATGATATTGCTCATTTGTGGAATCTAATTTTAAACATGATTTAAATGAACTTATGTACAAAGCAGAAGCAGGCTCACAGACTTAGAGAATAGATTTAAGGTTATGGGGGAAGAGAGGGAGGAATATATTGGGAGTTTGGGATGGACATGTATACACTGCTATATTTAAAATAGATAACTGTTTGAGAAAGAATGGGTACATGTATATGTATGGCTGAGTCCCTTCACTGCTCACCTGAAACTATCACCACATTGTTAAGCAACTGTGCTGCTGCTGCTAAGTCGCTTCAGTCGTGTCCGACTCTGTGCGACCCCATAGACGGCAGCCCACCAGGCCCCGCCGTCCCTGGGATTCTCCAGGCAAGAACACTGGAGTGGGTTGCCATTTCCTTCTCCAATGCGTGAAAGTGAAAAGTGAAAGTGAAGTCGCTCAGTCGTGTCCCACTCTTCGAGACCCCATAGACGGCAGCCCACCAGGCCCCACCGTCCCTGGGATTCTCCAGGCAAGAACACCGGAGTGGGTTGCCATTTCCTTCTCCAATGCATGAAAGTGAAAAGTGAAAGTGAAGTCGCTCAGTTGTGTCCGACTCTTCGAGACCCCATGGACTGCAGCCTACCAGGCTCCTCCGTCCATGGGATTTTCCAGGCAAGAGTACTGGACTGGGGTGCCATAACTATACCTCAATACAAAAAAAAAAAAGTTAAAAAAAATGTTTTTAAAGAAAATAGATAACCAACAAGGACCTACCGTATCACTCAGGGAATTCTGCTCAATATCCTGTCATAACCTAAATGAAAAAAGAATAGATACATGTGTATATAAAAATAAATAAAACATAATAAACTACAAATGCCCCCCAAAAAATAAATACTTATATTTTAAAAAATAAAGTAAATTTTAGTAGTTTAAGAAAAATATCCACCTTGATTTAGTGATGAAGCACCTGATGCCAGATTGGTGGGAATGGGGGTTAGTTGAGAACCCCGCCTTTCCAGACCACCTGTGTGCTGCTTGTGTTTACACTGTCCACCCTCAGTAGTGATCCAGGCCAGTTATCCATCTGCTGTCCTGCCCTACCTCTTTCCAAAAGGCTGTGTCTTCTCCTCTTGGCCCAGGAGCTGGTGTCCAATGCCAACCGCTCTGTTGGAAAGCCCTGGTTTATGTACAGTGCAGTCTCTCTTGCTTTAACATTAACTCTTTGGTGCCAGTACTTTGCTCCATGGGCCTGTGAAGTATATGATCACCTCCTCCTTAAGACCTATTATCTTCTGGGCTAAAGATCCCTAAGTCCTCATACGATATGTTTTTGTGCCCTTCTGCTGATTGTTCCTATCTGAACGTGCTATAAATACAGCTCTTCCAAAGTAGAGCACACATTGAATTAAGTACTTTCATTGTGATCTAGTCAAGCACTAAATCAAATGGACTCAGAAGGTGCAAGGAATGGTGATGAAGTGAAGGTTATTGGGGAGGAAAAGCTTTTCCTGTACCCTCTTAGAGTTATCCTCTGGGGACCTGCAAATTAAACTAGCATCAGACAGACTAACAGGAGGAAAGGCATCCAGTTTTATTAATGTCACATGCATGAGAGTTCATAGAAAATAAGTGAAACTCAAAGAATTGGTTAGACCTAAGGGCTTGTGTACCATTCTCAACAAAGGAAAGGAAGTTCGGGCCCCAAACAAAATAGAAAGTGAATCGGAAATATATAGGGAATACCAGTGGAAGATAAGAGCTATTTTAGTCAGGTTTGTTTGTGCAGACTCAGCTTGGGGCCAAGTGCCTACCTCTGCGAATGAGTTTCCCTTCTGTTCCTGGTTTGAGAGAGGAAGACACCTCATGAGGAAAAAGTACACCCCGAACTTGGGCAGATAAGGGGAGAGCAGAAAACCAAACCTTACTGTGTCTACTGATGCTGAATTGCCTTCATCTCAAAATAATCCTTCTGGCAAAGAGGCTTATTTTGGAGCATATTCTGACCCCCTTCAAGGTATAATCTGATGCCTCCCCCGCCGCCCCCAGCCTCCCAACTCCAGTTATTCCATACTGCTTTCCTCTAGGGGCATAAGTCCTCAGCCCCTCATAACCACCTTCAAAATCATGCTCTAAATCTCTCTTCAAATGATCACAGCATGAATTAGGATTCTTGAGGCTCTCGTTTTGTGGGTTGTTTTTTTTTTTTTGGTCATGCCATGCAACATGTGGAATCTTAATTCCCTGACCAGGGATTGAACAGTGCGCACTGCAGTGGAAACTTGGAGTCCTAACAAGGGGACTACCAGGAAAGTCCCGAGGTTCTCTTGCTTTGCAGTTACAAATCGGCTTGATTATTCAGTCATTCAGCTTCTGTCAGCTTCTCCACAAGGGTAAGAGGTCTCATCTGACCCTTAACTGAAACACAGACTCATTCTTCATTCATTCATTCAGCTTTGTATGTGCCAAGGATTGTCCCTGCTGCTGTTGCTAAGTCACTTCAGTCGTGTCGGACTCTGTGCGACCCCATAGATGGCAGCCACCAGGCTCCCCCGTCCCTGGGATTCTCCAGGCAAGAACACTGGAGTGGGTTGCCATTTCCTTCTCCAATGCAGGAAAGTGAAAAAATAAAGTGAAGTCGCTCAGTCATGTCCGACTCTTAGCGACCCCATGGACTGCAGCCTACCAGGCTCCTCCATCCATGGGATTTTCCAGGCAAGAGTACTGGAGTGGGGTGCCATTGCCTTCTCCGAGTCACTAGGAATAGCCATAAACTAAACAAAGCCTGTGCCCTCCAGGGGATTATGGTTTAGTTGGGGCAAGCAGGCCACACCCAAACATATAAATATATGCTGTGACATAGTAGAACATCCTAAAAACCAAATTTTAAGAAGCAGGAGGATGCAGAGTTTGGGGAATGATCAAAAATGGCTTCTCTGAGTGGGTGGCACTTGAATAGGGACCTGGATGGGGTTAGAGTGTACACATGCTGGTGTCTGGAGGTTAGAGTTCTGGGCAGAGGGGATGACAGGCACTAGTTCAGAATTACCTCCTGGGTCCAGCTGGAAACCAGTGCATCTGAGCTCAGAGAAGGGAAGGCAGGTCACAGGTCACATGGGGACTCACAGACCATGGGGAAGAGTTTGGACTTTGCTCTGAGTATTGGAGGGCCCAGTGGAAGGTGTTGGGCAAGAAGCGGACATAATTTGATTTAAATTGTACATTGGAAGGAAGGATGTGAGGAAGGGAGGGAGGAGAAGGGGAGAGAGGAAAACGGAAGGGCAAGTGAAGCACTGGCTGTTTTGTGGAAAGCCTGTGGAATTGGGAGAAGTGTGAAGGCAGGAGACAGTCAAGTAGCTAATTCATTGTCCAGACAGCTATGTTTACCTTGCTTCTTGACCTACCAATTGAGTAACCATTCAAAAAGAGAATAAGACTTGCTTAATGAGGCTTGTTGTTCATCAGCATTTGCTGACTCCTAGCAATTGTGACGTTATTTTCTAAGTACCTTCAAGCTAGGTGCTTCCTAATTCCTTCTAGAACATTCTATGATTGGAAAACCAGTCCTCTGATTGAGATGAATGGACAGAGCCAATGTGAGGGAACAGAAGGGCCTGCCCTTGGTGGCAGACACTCCTGGTTTGAATGTGGCTCCTCCTTTTAGCTCAGTGAGGTAACGTGAGACTCAGTTTTCTTGTGCCTAGGATGAAGGTGATGATACTGAAGAATATTAAAAAGCTTAAGTATATTCAGTTCGTGCGACTGAATCAGTTTGCTATACACCTGAAACTAATACAACATTGTAAATCAACTATACTTCAATAAAAAAATAAAGTTTAAATGCCATTTGCAGCAACATGGATGCAAGTAGAGATTATCATACTAAGATAATCAGAAAGAGACAAAAACTATATAATATCTCACTTATATGTGGAATCTAAATTATAATACAAATCTAAAATATGAACCTATCTGTAAAACAGAAACAAGCTCAGAGACATAGAGAACAAACTGGTGGTTGCCAAGGGGAGGTGGTTGAGAAAGAATGGAGTGGGAGTTTGGGATTAGCAGATGTAAGCTATTACATACAGGATGGATAAACTACAAGGTCCTACTGTATAGCACAAGGAACTGTATTCAATATCCTGTGATAAATCATAATGGAAAAGAAGATGTTAAAAAAGGTGTGTGTGTGTATATATGTGTGTGTGTGTATATATATATATATGTGTGAGTCATTTTGCTGTACAGTGGAAATTAACAGAGCATTGTAAATGACTATACTTCAATTAAATATTTTTAAAATTTTAATAAAGAAGTAAAACCCCATGTAAAATTTACCTTTACTTCAAAATGTGATTTAAGAGAAATATTTTAGCTACTTAGCGGTTAAAGTATTTAACATTTGCTCACAAGTCTTTCAGTAAAATGAACACTGGTGGGGAATGACTCATGTTTCTCCGAGTCTTTGGGCACCCACAGCCTGCATTCTAGACTGAATGGTACACCCCCTACACCCAAATTCCTATGTAGACACCCTAACGTCAATATATGTCTGAATGCGACAGTATTAGGAGATGGGGCCTTAAAAAAAATAAGTTAGGACGTAGGCCCTGAGTCCTAATTCAGTATGACTGGTGTCCTTACAAGCAGAGATGTCTAGGGTGGCTGAATGAGGGGCAAAAGCTGGGGGGGTTCCTGCAGATGACTGGGAGGAAGGGGTTTGTTCCAGACCTCTCTCTTTTCCTTGTAGACAGATAAGTCTTCTTTCTGTTTCTCTACACATCGTCTTCTCTCTTTGTGAGTCTGTGTGTTTAAATTTCCCCCTTTTTATAAGGACACCAGTTGTATTGAATCAGCGCCCACAATAATGACCTCATTTTAACTGGATTCTCTTTGTAAAGACTCTGCCTCCAAATCGGGTCATGTTCTGAGGTGAGGGCTGCAACGTGAATCTTGAGAGACATAGTTCAACTCATAACAGGCCACTGCACAGAGGATGGTGACTAGAGTCCTGTGTTTTTCCCTTGGTTAATTTATAAGCGGTACTTTCTCCAGAGGACAGTGGCGTGAGAAGAGTCAGAAAGACCTGGGTTAAAATTCAGACTTGCTGACTTACCCAGCTGTGAGTTCTCAACCAAGTTCCTGCATCAGTTGTGTTTTCTGTACAACAAATATTTATATAAAGATCTTAACAAGTGCCAAGTAGTGTTCTAAGTACTTTAAAGACATTACCTTATTTAATCCTTGTTGTAACTCTAGGAAATTGGTACAATTGGTATTCTTGTTTTCTCAAGGGAGACCATTAAGTAACTTGCTCAAAATCATACAGCTAGTAACTAAGCAGAATTTGAACCCACCTGATTATTCTCAGGGTTAATGTATTTAACCTACCCTGCTATGCTGCTGTGGATTTCTGGACTCTACAATAATAACTACTTGACAACAGTTGTGAGAATTCAGTAAATGTTAGTTTCCTGTTCTTTTATTTCATCAATTCATATATAGATAGATACATACATATAAAATATATATCATATGTCCATCTTATATAACAGATATATTTGTAAATATACATATATTTAGAGGATTAGGTAGCATGTAAATATGTAAGTAAATATGTATTTAGAGGATAAAGTGACAAATAAACTGGCTGAAGTATTGGTGAAAACTCACTGCAGTTGGAATCATAAATTGAGAGCACAAGTGTAAACAATGATGTGGTGAGAAACAGACCAAAAGGAGCAGGCTTTTTTTGGACTTTTGTCTAACCCTTTGACTGTTTCCCTAGATTGACCTTTATATTTTGGAAAGATTCAAAACCATTGTTGAACTAGTCATTCAGAGTTTGGGGTTTTGTTTTTGCCCTAGGACCTGTACTTTGTTGGTTATAGAACATTGAGTTGATCCTGGTCTCCTTAATAGAAACGTCTTGTGTAATAAGGATAAGGGCTTCCCAGGTGGCTCAGTGGTTTAAAAAAAAAAAAAAAAAAAAAAAGTCCACCTGCCAGTACAGGAGATGCAGGTTTGATCCCTGGGCCCAGAAGATCCTCTGGAGAAGGGAATGGCAACCCACTTCCCTGGGCAATCCCACGGACAGAGGAGCCTGGCAGGCTGTAGTCCGTGG
Organism: Bos indicus; assembly: GCF_029378745.1. NCBI lineage: Eukaryota > Metazoa > Chordata > Mammalia > Artiodactyla > Bovidae > Bos > Bos indicus. The sequence goes on from NC_091772.1 coordinate 32,961,583, forward strand.
GGTTGCAGAGAGTCAGACGTGAGTAAGAGACTAAATAACAACAAGTCCTTTAACGTTGTTCTCTTTTTCTCAGTTCCATATCAAGTTTCATTGGGAAACTGACCCCATCTGATCCCTCTCAGGGACAGGAGAGGACATTGTCTAGCAGCTGGCACTCTGAGAACCGGTGCAAATTGCTGTGTCTGATAGTTTATCTTGAACTAGGGTATTTACAGCTAGCCACAGAGCCTCAATTTAACAAAATTGCAGCACTTAGTATTTAAAAGAGGCTTGCACTTGAGGGAAGAACATAGAGAGTTTTCTTTTCCATCACCCATGTTCTTTTGGTAAAAGGGTTTCCAGTGTCATTGGTTTCGAATTTAAGAGCATTCCTTTCCTTTTCTGTATACAGATCAATGTGATTTGATCCTTATTCAGTTATATCTGATCAAGACACTGGGGAGATGAATATGCATGAGAAAGGGTTGAGATGTCCTTACCATGTCTTATTCTGAAGACCGTAGACCAGATACAGCAAGTGAGGTGAGCACAGCACTATGGGATTTTAGGAGTGGTGACAATTGATAACTGGGGACATTAAGAACCTTCCTGGAAGTGGTGGTGTTGTTGCTGAACTGGAGAGAAGAAGTCATATTTGAGAAGCCACGATATTTTGGGAGAACTTCTCATGAAACAGCAGGAGAAGAGTGTGGTCCAGAGCATGGATGTGAGGAAAGGTGAAGGTCAGTGTCCATATGAGATGAAATACAGGGAACTGAAGAATGGAGGGAGAGAAAGGGATGGCAAATAGAGGTTATCCTGGGTTAGAGAGGACCTTCAATGTTACTTTCTTTATGATGACGATTATTCTTTAGAGATGATATTGAACCAAGGAGCGAAATGACCTAAGCTTTACTTGAAGCCAAGTAATCTGACCTCAAAAACTCAGGCTTCATGGAATGTTCAAGAGGATTGAGAACGTCCCTAGTGATCCAGGGAACGTGCAGGGTGATCCCTGGAACCTCCCTTTATCTTCCAGTGCAGGAGGTACAAGTTCAGTCTTTAGTTGGGGAACTAAGATCCCACATGCCTCTCAGCCAAAAACCAAAACATAAAACAGAAGCGATATTGAAACAAATTCAATAAAGACTTTAAAAATGTTCATGTTAAAAAGCAATTAAAGAAAAGTTCTAGAGGATGAAGGTGAGATGAAAGCGTTGCAATGCTTGGGCAAGAAGTTGCAGGGACCTTGTGTGGAGAGGGGACCGTAGGACTGGGAATGAGATCTCTGCGAGGAAAGACCAACCAGCCTGGACTAATAATCAGATGTAAGGGGCGGAGATGAGCCAGAATATAGATATGTGTATTGGTAGATGTTCTCCATGACGTTACTTAGCATCACCAAAGAAATTACAATCTTGCCCAAATCAAGTTGCAGCTCTCTGTGGTGTTTTCTTCTGTATTTATACATTTCTCAAAAACCTCTAATTGTCTAATATACACTGTGACTCTCCTTAAAGAAGATGGCCTTGTCCCAGTCCCTAAGCTTATTTGTCCACAGAAACATCTTTTTAAAAAATGAATTTCTAAAAAATCCTGCATTTTCCGAAACATTATTTGGGGACATGTTTTACTATGCTTGAAATATATCCCAAAATAATGATGTTTCTGAAAATGCAGAACTTTTTAGAAATTCTTTTTTCATTTTCTTAATAAATAGGCCTGGGTTCCATCCCTGGGTTGGGAAGATCCCCTGGAGAAGGGAATAGCAACCCACTCCAGTATTCTTGCCTGGAGAATTCCGTGGACAGAGGAGCCTGGTGGGCTACAGTCCATGGGGTCGCACAGAGTCAGACATGACTGAGTGACTAACACACACACTGCGATGTTTGGAGAATGATGACGTGATTAATAAAAACTTGCAAAGTGAAGTGAGAATTTGATTGGATTAAAAGGATAACATTGACATAGGAGGTGTTAAATCTGAGATGCCAGAGCCCATGCAAGTTGGAAATGTCTAGAAGCATGCATATTTCCTGGAACTTCAGCTAAAAGGAGAGGTTTGGGTAGAAAGATGAATTTGGAGTTATCATCTAGAGATGATCATTGAACCCACCAAGGTGAGATCAGTTCAGAAGAGAGAACTTTCTGGGATATCTGTGAGATAGAAGAGAGAGAAATGGCAACAGAGACCCAGAAAGGCTTGGTCAGAAGCAGAATTGGGATCTTACCCTTTAAGTAAATAAGGATGGAACTTTCAAGATTTGGAAGATAAGTTACTGACCTTGGAAAGAATAGTTTGAATAAAATGTGATAAGAGATGAAAGCCCTGTTTAGGAGATAGTGGAGCGACTTAAAGAGAAAGCATGACGGCAAAGTATATTTCATTCCTTGTATAGAGAAAGTTATCAATGAAATAAATATTGAATGTAAGTTTTAGGAAAAGTAGGACTCAGACTTTCCTTTAAGGATTAAGCAAAAGATGAAGTAGAAGAAAAGAGGGATCAATGGGGGAGAGAGAAATATTAGCTTCACCACTAAATTCCTGGATCAGTAGTTCTTAAATTTTGGCCTGCATCAGAATCTCTAGATGTCTTGTTAAAACACAGAGTGCCCCAGGACTTGCTTGGCAGACCAAAGGTTGAGACTTTGCCTTCCAGTGTAGTGGGTGTAGGTTCAGTCCCTAGTTGGGAGCTAAGATCCCATTTGCCTTGCTGCCAAAAAAAAAAAAAAAAAAAAAAACAGAAAACAGAAACAGTGTTGTAACAAAGTCACTAAAGGCTTTAAAGTGTAGTGCATGTTAAAAAAAAAAAAAAAAAAAAGTCTTTAACAAAATATAGACCACTCCACCCTATACCTAGAGTTTTGGGTTCAGTAGATCTGGGAACCCATTGACATATCGGAACCCACTGACATATCCAACAAGTTCCCATGTGTTCCTGATGCTGTCGATCTGGGGACCACAATCTGAGAGCCTCTGCTCTAGAGAAGGGAGAGTGCAGAACCCAGGTTGCCAATTGAAGGTGAGCCTTGAAAGAGAAAAGACACCTGTTTATGAGAAAATGACCAGAAGTGAAAGAAGAAACAGTGGATAAAGGCACATAGAATTTTGAAACGGGGATACAACAGTGATGGCAGTTTCTGGAATTGAAGAATACGATACAAGCCAGCAAGTTGTGACTGGGGATACTGAAATTTTGATGGTTGTTTTGCCCCAAGTTTTAATTTTCGTCTCAGGTTCAAAGGATTCGTTAACAGAAGAAACCACTTGTTATGCACAAATAAACAATTTAAATACTTAATAGAGAATTATCTAACTTACTTTCGATATACAATCATTAAAAGAAAAGAGAAATAGAAGCATTAGAGGAGAGTAATAGCACATATATCACTGAACTGGGCCGACTAACATCCAGATTCAAACGGTGCTGGGAAGTCCCAGTGGGGAAAAGGTCCCGGACAGTGCATCTATCTGACGGGCTAGACGTTAAATTGCAGTTTTGGGGGGTTCCTGCTTATAATCCTAATCTGCAAACTGATATTATCATCAGTTTGTGAGCAAAAATGCAGCTCTAGTTTCACTTTAACCTTTTTACAATGCTGTTTGTTATTTTGTGAGTCACAGGATTTTTGTTAAACCCCAAGCATGGTTGGCCAGACCTCCAGGGGCTCAAGAATTCCAAGACCCACTCTCTATCTTATCTGTAGTGCCACTCAGCTTACTGGTAACAACTGGTACACTGGCAAGCAGACACATCATCAGGGCAGTGTCCAGGCAGGTCAGAAGCAAGGTCAGAGGCCTGCTCTGCTTTCTTGTCTCTGAGCAGTGAAGATGGACAGAATAGGGGCTTTCCTGGAAGTTCAGTGATTAGGACTTCGCCTTCCAGGGCAGGGGATGTGGATTCAATCCTTGGTTGGGGAGTTAGGATCCCACATGCCTTGTGATCAAAAAATCAAAACAAGGGGAAAAAAGGGAGGAATATTGTAACAAATTCAATAAAGACCTTAAAAATAGACCACATCAAAAAGAAAAAAAAAAAGGACAAGACAGAAGAAAATGCTCTGAATCCAGTGCTGAAACCATCAAGGAAGGAAAATTCTTTGTAGGGGAGGGAAATTCTCATTCCTTCTAGTCTCGTAGGTTGTCCCACCTGGGCCCTGTAACGTTAAGTTGACAAAAGACAAAATCACAAGAGAAAAACAGTTGATTAACATGGGCAGCACACATCACACCAGGGAAACCTCAGTGAAGAGTGAGTGACTTCAAGGGGTGGTTAGAACTCGGGCTTCAATAGCATCTTAAGAAAAGGACAACAGATGTTCAGAGAAAGGACAAGACAGAAGAAAAGGAGTTTGAGTTTCTAGGATGAATTCATTCCCAAGTTGTGGGAAGGTGAATAGATGGGGAAAAACAATGAAGTAAGGTTTGTTGGGAAAAGTCCTTTTGGCACCAACTTTCCATCATCTTCTTGGCCATAAAGCCTCCCTAGAAGAAGTGACTTGTGACAGTCCCTATTTATCCAAAGTTTCTACCTTTAATCACTCGAAGGAAGCTACAAGAAAGTATGTTTCTGCATCTCTTGATTCCTCATAGGCCTCCAGCTCTAAAAGAGTCCTTATGCCAGTATGGCATATTTGGGGTGGCGTATTCTGGTCTCTTGGAGAAGGCAATGGCACCCCACTCCAGTACTCTTGCCTGGAAAATCCCATGGACAGAGGAGCCTGGTAGGCTGCAGTCCATGGGGTTGCTGAGGGTCAGACACGACTGAGCGACTTCACTTTCACGCATTGGAGAAGGAAATGGCAACCCACTCCAGTGTTCTTGCCTGGAGAATCCCAGGGACAGGGGAGCCTGGTGGGCTGCCGTCTCTGGGGTCGCACAGAGTCGGACACTACTGAAGCGACTTAGCAGCAGCAGCATTCTGGTCTCTACAATGGCCACGTGCGAAAGGGATGTCTCTTATATTAGATAGGCTATGACTGTGGGGTCCTGTGGTCTAGGAATTGTATCAGGGGCAGCAAAGACCATCTGAGCTCATTCTTATTTTATTTTATTACTGGAATACAGTTGCTTTGCAATGTTTGTTACTTTTCTGCTGTACAACAAGGTGAATTAGCCATATGTGTGTATATATATACACACCCTCTCTCTTAAACCGACCTCCTACCCACCGCCTCATCCCACCCCTCTAGGTCATCATAGAGCATCACTGAGCTGCCTGTGCTATACAGTAGCTTCCCACTGTCTATCTGTTTCACACATGTGCTGTGCTGTGCTTAGTCATTCAGTCGTGTCTGATTCTTAGGATCCCATGAACTGTAGCCCACCAGGCTCCTCTGTCCATGGGGATTCTCCAGGCAAGAATTCTGGACTGGGTTCCATGCCCTCCCCCAGGGATTTCACACATGGTAGTGTATATACGTCAGTCCTACTCTTCTAATTCATCCCACTCTCCCCTTACCCCCTACTGTGTCCACCAAGTTCATTTGGCTAAAAAGAGTAAGAGAACACGCAGCCTTTATTACAGACAGTCATGAGGGAATTGATGTAATCAAGCTGAGTTAGTGTTTCAGCTTAGGCAGAGTCAGAGGGGATCTAAGGAGACTAGCAAGCCCTTCCCCAGCACTTGGCATGTAGCAACTCCTTCATCCTCACAGGGACCCTGTGACGTTGGTACTGTTACCCCATTTTACAGTTAAAGAAATGAGGTCATGAGAAATGAAGGAGTTTGCCAAGTTCACACAACTAGTAAATGGTGAAGCTAGGAAAGGAATCCAGGCACAGTCTCTGGGGAGCTTGACAGGCTTTCACCAAGCTGACCTGGCATTTTGATTTTCCATCACCCCTCTGCCAGGTCCCTTCCCCGGGAGCCAGTGCCCAATGAGGAGACTGTCCTCCCAGGGACTGGCCTTGGAGTGCATCCTAGGGGCTGTGCTCCATCTTACTGGATTATCCCAGAGCTGCAGTTCCTTGAACACGATTGAAGTACATACACCGTCAGAGTAGAAAAGAGGCCCCTCGTGGTGTTGCACTCTGCCAGGTTTTGCAGCAGGAGGCAGGATGAGACAGAATGGCTCATAGTTCAGACTCAGAGCCCTCAAAGGACCCCCTTCCCACCAGAATAGAAGGGCAGGGTGGGGGCATTAGGCAGAAAGCATTTCATCCACTCAGTGACCTCATTTCCCTTTGGTATAAAAGGATTGGTTGTTTTCTCTGTCTATTCCTGGGTCTATGTCCTTCTCAAGTTAAGTCTGTAAACTCCAGAACTGGACTGTTAACACACAACTCCAGCAATCCTAAGGAATGATTGATTTACAACAAACGCATGTACTACATTTCTCTTTATATCTCTTCTTTAAAAGATAAAAGTCCAGGGACTTCCCTGGTGGTCCAGTGGCTAAGACTTCCACACTCCCAATGCGGGGGCGGGGGGGGGTTCAATCCCTGGTCAAGGAACTAGATCCTTCATGTTGCAACTGAAGGGGAAAAAAAAAAAAGTCCATGCCCTGCAACTAAGACCCAGTGCAGCCAAATAAATAAAAATAAGTCTTTTAATTAATCTTAGAAAGTCCAGCGATACTGAATCACGTGGTTTGAATGAAGAAAATGCTCTTCCTACCCTGTTGGGCCAGCAACATGTTCAACGGGAGTGAGAGCATCCTTTTACTATCTCAGTTCTCTCATTTTTTTGTTGGATTTCTTTTATTTATTTAGCTGCAGCACACAGGATCTTTGTTGCATCATGCAGGATCTTTGGAGAAGGCAATGGCACCCCACTCCAGTACTCTTGCCTGGAAAACCCCATGGACGGAGGAGCCTGGTAGGCTGCAGTCCACGGGGTCGCGAAGAGTCGGACACGACTGAGCGACTTCACTTTTCACTTTCATGCATTGGAGGAGGAAATGGCAACCCACTCCAGTGTTCTTGCCTGGAGAATCCCAGGGACGGCGGGGCCTGGTGGGCTGCCGTCTATGGGGTCGCACAGAGTCGGACACGACTGAAGCGACTTAGCAGCAGCAGCAGCAGGATCTTTCATTGTGGTTCACAGATTCTCTAGTTGTACAAGCTCAGTGCTTGTGGCACAGACTTAGTTGCCCTGCAGCATGTGGAATCTTAGTTCCCTGACCAGGGATCGAACCCACATCCCCTGCATTGCAAGGCAGATTCTTAACCACTGGATCACCAGGAAGTCCCCTCTTGTTGGATTTTTTTTTTTTTTTTGATACATTTTATCTCCTCACCTTAAAACCAGTGCTTTTAGTGATTATTGGGAAAGAATACATGGAGATTGTTATGAGTCACGTGATGAGGCAGCTCACCCAGGGTTGCAGCTGGAGATAGTGTGGGTGGCAAGGGAACCCCAAGATCTAGGTGCTCCTCCTTACTTCCTGTCGTGAGAGCATTTCAGCATAAGCAGAAGGGAGCCAAATAGCGCAAGAACGACCCTTACCTGCTCCTTTTTAGCATTTGTATAAATTCAGGTCACCAGGGTAAAAACGGTGGTCCAAACTCACATCTGGCTTTACCGCCGCTTCCCATCACCACTCCCTCCACATAAACATCTTTTTTCACCAATGCTCCCATTCTAGGCCTTGTATCTTTGTCTCTTTGGGCTCCTGTAACAGTACTGACTCATCTGAAAAGTCCCTGATGCTGGGAAATATTGAAGGCAGAAGGAGAAGGAACAACAGAGGATGAGATGGTTGGTTGGCATCACTGACTCAATGGACATGAGTTTGAGTAAACTCCAGGAGTTGGCGATGGACAGGGAGGCCTGGCATGCTGCAGTCCATGGGGTCGCAAAGAGTCGGACACGACTGAACTGAATAGAACAGTACCATAGAGGTGTCCCTGGGTGGCTCAGCAGTAAAGAATCTGCCTGCCAATGCATGAAGTGTGGGTTCAGTCCTTGGGTCAGGAAGATTCCCTGGGGAAAGAAATGGCAACCTGCCCCAGTATTCTTGCCTGGGAAGCCCCCGGACAGAGGAGCCTAGCAGGCTACAGTCCATGGGGTCACACAGAGTCAGACACAGGTTAGTGACTAAACGGCAACAACAGAATACCATAGTCCGGGTGACTTACAAACAACAGACATTTTTCTCACAGTTCTGGAGAAACGTCAGTGGCTTGGCCCGAATTCCACCGGGACCTTTCACTGCTCAAAGAGAGCTCCTCACCATGGTTTCCAAGGCTTCCATTGGCCTGACTGCGCAATATCCATTCCTCTCACTTCCCCACACCACCGTCCCCATGAGCCGTCTCCCTTCACTGCCTCCACAGTCTGCTCCCCAAACTCTGTCCGTCGGGCTTGGAATCTTCTCCTCTGCATCACACAGCTGACTGTCACATCCTCCACTCTCATGATTACATGAGTCAGATATACTATCATCTGTATCTTACAGGTGAGGAAAGAGGAACAGAGCGGTGAAGTAACTTGCCCAAAGTCACAGCCAGTGAGTCAGCAGTCAGAGAAGATGGTGTGATGCCACAGTCCATGGTCTTAGCCATTCTGCTGTGTTTCTGCTCCAATCCTGTTTCTTCGTCTCTAAAGCAGGACTAATAAATGTGCCATATCTCACAGGGTCACATGAGACTCCTGACACACAGCAAGGCAAATGTCTGCTACTCTTAGTGGGAGTAGTAATTGCCAACATTTTATTCTCTACCTTTGCCTTCAGTCCAACAAAGGTCCAACCAAGACCTTAGGTCTTGGGCCCCAAATACTTGAGCTGAGGAAGATCTCCAAGGTCCTCTGCAGTAGAATACATGACAGTATTCTGTAACGTATTCATGTCCATCGCTGTCATCCCACTCTGTTTGTTTCCTCCGCAGAACTGTAAGAAAATAGCTTAAAGGTCTTGTCATGAGTGTTTCTCTCCTGTCTTGGTAGATGTGAGTGCCAGGAGGCCAGTGCTCTAAAGTCACTTGTTTGTCACTGTTTTTCCAGGGCTGAGCCCAGTCCCTTTCTTTCAGTAGACTGTCTTCATAGTCTCCCTTCTCTTGAAGTAAACAGGATTGAGGGGATGGTCTAGTGGGCGATGCTAATACAGTGCAATGGAGGGATGATGTGGGAAGGATTCTACATCCTAGGAATATCCTGGAGAAATAGTACCACCTACTTAGGAATGAGAGGAAGTTTCTGAGAAGAAATGTTGTCTAGAAGTTTCAAAGATCTAAAAGTAGATTAAATAACTAGATTGGAGGTTACAGTATTACCATTTAATTTCTCATCATCTTTACATCAAAACCATGTTTTTCAACCTTTTTTTTTTATTATTGCCCCTTAAGGGGAAATGTTTTCTAGACAGTATTTTCCTAACCACCATCTCCTCTTCCCAATGTTCATACCACAAATATACTGTGTATCTGTTAATGTATTCTATGTAGACCTATGCTTTTTACATAAAAAGAGTAACCTTTGTCATCTTCTAAGAGCAAATTCTTACCCATTTGGGGATGGGGGTGAAATTTCTCCCATTGAAAATGCATGTATTAAACCATTTAATATTGATCAGAAGTCCAAGTTTTGATGAAAAATGCAGTTGATATGTCTTTGTAGTACTTGCTCTTTAAATGTCAAATGGACTGGGTACTGTGTTTTTTTTTTAAGTTTTTTTTATTTTTCCAATTGGAGGAAAAAGTGATGAAAAAATTTTTAATGTGATATATGTGCTCATTGAGTGAAAAGTCACCATTAAAATCATAGCAAGAGTTTATGTAATAATATCCACCGATGTATGGTTGAGAGCATTAAAGAATGCAGCAGAGGAACTTGTATTTTTAGGGGAAAATGTGACAGACAAATGTACAGTAATCATTACACAGTTTGGAAAGGAACATGTGGGGGCTGGTTGATTCTGAGTCCTTGGTGATATATTGGGAAGATGATTTAGGTGGTGTCTAAGAAATGATTTAGAAATGGTAATTAAATGATTAGGTAAATGAGTGCTGCTCAGATTACCTGGGAGAATTATGGGTAGGAGAGCTGTGTGTGCAAAGTTCATGGAGATTAGAAAACATGTCCAGAAAAAGAGTGAGTAGTCTGGCTTATACCCCACTGCTGCTATGGTTGGAGGTGGATTCTGTTTGCAACAGTTCTGTTCATTAAAACAGGTAAATACCAGGTGGCTGTTCCTTGGAGAGTAAAGAGTGTATAGAAGTGACGTGGAGAAAGCTTGGGGGAGGAGTTTTTATCATGGAAGTTAGCCCAAGGGCAAATTATATCTCACTCAACACTTTCCACTAGCTTATCTATCAGGAATTTTAAGAAGGTTAGTGCATTAAGGTTGGTTAGATGGTTTAACTGTGTTTGTATTCCAGCTGTTACTTTGGAGAAGTACATTGGGATTTTGCTTCAATATCATAATAAGAAAGGCATAACCCCTGAAAGTGGCAGGCTTCTAATTCTGTCCTTCTAGCAGGATTTCTTTTCATTAGCCAAGTGGAATGGAGCTTTCCTGATGTGCAGTGAAATGAGGCGTGACTTAGCCTGATGGTCCATGAAGGATGCTCAGCAAGGGTGACATTTAGTTCCTTTAAAGTTGATGTTCCTATTTATACCAAGGAGTGTTTTTGCAGCTATACAAGAGACAAGATATTTCCTAGTTTTACGTATGTATACATCCTTAGCTTGTTTTTACCTTCATCTTTTATTGAAGTACAGTTGTGTTATTTATTATTGAAGAAACATGTTAATTTCTGCTGTACAGCAGAGTGCCTCAGTTATACATATGTATATATTCTTTTTTATATTCTTTTCCATTATGGTTTATCCCAGGATATTGAATATAGGTCCCTGTGCTATACAGTAGAGCCTTGTTCATCCATTCTGTATATAATAGTTTGCATCTGCTAACCCCAGACTTCCGATCCATCCCTCCCCCAACTTCCCTGCCTCCTTGGCAACCATAAGTCTGTTCTCTATGTTTGTGAATGTTTTTGTTTCAGGGATAGGTTCATTTGTGCCATATTTAGATTCCACATATAGTGATATCATATGGTGTGTGATTTCTCCTTCTGACTTACTTCACTTAGTATGATAATCTCTAGTTGCACCCATGATGCTGCAAATCGCATTATTTGTCCTTTTCATGGCTGAGTAGTATTCCACTGTGTATATGTACCGCATCTCCTTTATCCATTTATCTGTTGATGGGTATTTAGGTTGCTTCCATGTCTTGGCTACTGGGAATAGTGCTGCTATGAACATAAGGGTGAATGTATGTTTTTGAATTATTTTATCTGGATATATGCCCAGTAGTGGGATTGCTGGATCATATGGTAACTCTGTTTTTAGTTTTCTGAGGAACCTTCATACAGTTCTCCATAGTGTGGCTGCACCAACTTAGATTCCCATCCACAGTGTAGGAGGGTTCCTATATCCTTGACTTTTATTCCGTATCCCACTTCATCAGCTTCCTTCTTCCCAGTTCTTCTTCCTCATCTGTTTAGTGCCATCTTCACTTTCCTCTGTCCATGGGATTCTCCAGGCAAGCATACAGGAGTGGGTTGCCATTTCTTTCTCCAGGGCATCTTCCCAACCCAGGGATCGAACCTAGGTCTTCCAAATTGCAGGCAGATTCTTTTTGGTTTGAGCTACCCGGGAAGCCCGTTTTCTTGTCAGATTAATGTAAATCATCCCTTGGATGATGCATTGCCCTTAAGGAACTTCCTGCCAATCTGTAGTATTCCCTGCAGACTGCTAAACTCATTAAGTGGCTGAGCCATGTCACTCTGTACTGAAGCTTTTCTTTTTCATTATTCTTTCCAAGTGCAACCTCTAAGATCTAATCTGTTCCTTTTTCCTAACATCTGTTCCCTTTAGTGCCTCTCCACAACTCCCCTTTCACAGGCTTACAGCCTTCCTACTGTTTTCTTCTAGTGCCCCAACCTCTGCCTTCTATTATTAGACGTATTCTGTGTACAGATCTGGGCTTAAATACATAACAAATCCTGTCATACTAACTTCAAAACAAGGTGAACACCCTTACTCTGAGTCCTAGCAGGGCTTGAATTGGTGGTTGTCACCCTATTTCAGTCCTCCTTTGGTATTGTATCGAGTTACCTCCTGAGTTCATTTAAGATTCAGCTTGTTTTTATACAACCAGTGTTCCAGTCCTTGAGATGGCTTACCACTGTATGCGTGGACACACTAGACACGTGTCATCTTGAATGCACCAAATAAATGGATGTTGTGTGAATTTCACTTGTTACTTGAGCACTTAACAAATGAGAAACGATATTGGATGACAGTTGTTTGGATGAACGTATAGACAGTTTGTCCTTAGGAAAATTTTCCCCTTGCTTGCACATTAACAGATTATTAACATGAAAACTCACCTCTAAGGAGTTTTTTTTTGGGGGGGTGGGGCGGGACAGGGTAGTGGGGAGGGGGCAAGATTCCCTGGTTGTCCAGTGGTTAGGACTTCATGCTTCCACTGTAGGGGGCACGAATTCGATCCCTGGTTAGGGAACTAAGATCTCACAAGTTATGTGGCATGACCCCAAAAAAGAAGTTTATTTTTTTAATTTTTGTATAATGTTGGAGGGGGTGCAGTTTTTATTGTGATAAAGTATACAAATATGTATAACCAAATTAATGTTTTTAACCATTTTAAGTCTACTGTTAAGTGTCATTGAATATATTCACACGGTTATACAACCATCACCACCATCCATCTCCAGAACTTTCTCATGTTCTCCAGCTAAAACCCTGTACCCAGTAAACGCTGACTCTCCACACTCCTCCCCTCCTCCTCCCAACAATCACCATTCTCTTTTCTGTTTCTATAAATTTGGCTGTTCTGGGTACCTCATGTAAGTGGAACCATACAGCGTTTACTCTTTTGTGACCAGCACATTTCACTTAACATAATGTCCTCAAGACTCATCCATGTTGGATCATGTGTCAGAATTTCTTTCTTTTTTTGGCAAAGTCACAAGACATGTGGAATCTCAGTTCCCAACCAGGGCTTGAATCCATGCCCCCAGCAGTGGAAGCACAGAGTCTTAACCACTGGACCACCAGCAAAGTCATTCCTTCCTTTCTAAAGCTGAATAATATTCCATTGTATGTATCTACCACATTTTGTTTATCCTTTCATCTGTCAGTGGGCAATTGGGTTATTTCTGTATATTTTTAGGCTATTGTAAATAATGCTGCTATGAACAAAGATGTACAATATACTTCCAGGAACTTTTAAAAGAAACACTATTAATTATATTCAGAAAACTTACGCTATTACCTTATACTATATGGCATAAATTGACTTTCTCCTACACAATGTAATACTTCATTTGAAACTGCTGCTAGGTAATAGTAGTTTTTAATTTAAATTTAAATATGTACCAGCTTCCCTTGGTAGAATAATGTTCTTTTTCAGCAGCTTCTTCATAGAGTAAAAGAAGATTAGGGGGAAATGTTTGGAGAACTAAAAATAAAAATAAGCTTATTTTTAGTTGATTATATTGTTCTCAACATGGCTAATTGGTTTAGATAATCACCATTCTTAGACTACAAATGCATTTCACTTAAGTCAGCAAACTATTTTTGAAATACTTTAATGATGCCAAAGGGAACCATTTTACCAATTCTGTAACTTTCTTGCCTTTTATGAAATATTCTCTTTAAATGTATATAAGCATTTGAAGCTGTGCAAACGTTTAAGTTTAAAAAGTCCTTTAAAGTGTTCAGTTGCAAGCAAATTCATATCCTCCTAGACAGTAGCAATTCAAGATAAAATATTGAGCTCCTATTGTGAAAATATATTTAACAAATACTGTGTCAGTCTAGAAAACATGTGAAAACTTTATCCTGATTCACTTTCATGTTCCACAATTGATTGACATGTAGTGAATTTCGCCATGTATTGATTCGTGTATAAACTCCACAAAGATGAGAATCTTGTCTGTTTTGTTTATCGTATACAGATGACACTTACTGGATACAAACAAATTATTTATCCCAACAGTGTCATTTGGAAGCTCTTCAGTAGACTTCTTTTGTTCCTTAAAGTAAAATTAATAAACAGAATTTTAAGAAATATCCTATACAAGACCAAAAAATGATAAAGGACATAAGTAATAATACCTATAAAATCGAGATTTTTATTTTTTTATTGTCATCCTGACTTTGATCACCAACTAATTCATGGTCTACTCATGCTAGTATGAAGCAAGTTAAGAAGGCAAACTTCCACTAAGCTCTTTAAAATATGATAGTAGTTACTCAGCATTGAGGATTGATTCTCTTTATGAATTTTTATGACTGTTTTTTTTTTAAAATCTATAGTTCTTGGCTTTTGTAAAAAAAGCCAAAGAAAAAAAGAGGGCTAATTGCCTTGAAATTTACAACTGCTCCTGTGGATACAAAAATGTCACATACATTGATAACATTAGGAACTTGAGATAAATTGTCATTTGCCCCTCCCAGCTAACTAACCCTAACCCTATCCACAACCCCCCACCCTAATTGATGGGCTATTCCTGCTGCAGAAATGTCACCATCCTCTGGAACAGTTCTTAGAGGAAAGAGGTGGCCCAGATCATCCACCTGGACATGTTTTTTCTTGGACTCTGACTATTTTACTTGGAGGAGGATAGCCCCCACTGACAGATCACCTCTGTGAAACACCAAATCCTTCAGGTTTTGAAGATCACCACGCAGTGATGCTGCCGGTCAGGAGCCTGGGCAGTGTTTCATGACGTAATCAATGCCAAAATTCACCAACATAGCCCATAATCTTTTCTCCGCTTAATTTTGTTATCCATTTATTCCTAATTTAAAATATTCAGAAACTTCCCTGGTGGTCCAACGGTTAAGACTTCACCCTCCAATGCAGAAGGGCCTGGGTTCAGACCCTGGTCAGGGAACTAAGATCCTGCATGCCTCGTGGCCAAAAAAACAAAACATAAAACAGAAGCAGCATTGTAACGAATTTAATAGAGACTTTCAAAAAATTGATGTCCCTGGCCTGGAGAAAATAAATTAATTTCTTTAATATCCATAATATTCTAGACAGTGTGCATGATAAAACTGGGCAGTTCTTACTTTCCAGTATTTTGTAAAAGCAGAATACTAAGATATTCAGGGGTTCTTTTAAGAAAATCACATTTTATCATTGTGTGTGTGTGTGTGTGTGTGTGTGTGTGTATACAGCAGCTTCCCACTAGCTATTTGTTTTACACATGGTAGTGTATATATGTCACTGCTACTGTCTTAGTTCATCCCACTGGAGTCTTATGTTAATTGATGTTTTACTTCTCTGTTTGTGGCTCTCAAAATATTAACATATAGCAGATTGGGAAGAACTGAGATCTACTTCTAGCCTAATGGACTGGACTCTGCTTCCACATTTTCAGTCTTCATCTCAGTGATGACTTCTCAGGGGTTGGGTAGAAATTAGTTCTGATGGAAGGCTTTCCCATCTTCATTGCTGTACAGGATTTATGCAGTCACAGCTCTGATGTTTAAAGAGGACTTATTTTTTTTTAATACCTGTAGGAATATTTCAAATTATTCATCTTTTTTTTCTCTGTGGGAGTTCTGATGTACACTTATGTGGAGTTGAGTTGTATCAAGGTTGAGCCATCATTTGGGGTAAAATTCTGTTTTCGGCAGAGGACCATGTGTGGAAACCCTCTCCTGAGATGGGATCCCTGGGGTTGTTATTTCTCAACCCAGCGTCCCTTCTTCAGTGACCCTCATTTCTGCAAACCACAGTCCTCAGGGCAGTAGTGAAGGTACAGCCGTGTCTTCTGACCTTTGTCCAGAATGATTTTGTGTCTATGGACATATTCCTGCCTGGATTGACTCCTTTTTAATTTTACTTGCTGTTTGAGATCATTTCCCCTGTCTAGTTCCCTTTGAATTCAGTGTCCATGTTTTTTCCCCCTTGATTCTATTTAGATAAATGAGATCTTCAGACTGTATGTCCTTTGTTTTCAGCGTATTGATAAAGGTCTCTATCTGGGGGCCATATACTTCTGGCCACCTGATGCGAACAGCCGACTCATTGGAAAAGACCCTAATGCTAGGAAATATTGAAGGCAGAAGGAGAAAGGGGTGGCAGAGGGTGAGATGGTTGGATGGCATCACCGATTCATTGGACATGAACTTGGGGAAACTTCAGGAGATGGTGAGGGACAAGGAAGCCTGGCATGCTGCTGTCCATGGGGTCACAGAGTCAGACACGACTTGGTGACTGAGCAACATACATCTGCCAAAGGCTGGAACTCCTTAGATAGTATGGGTTGGGAAAAACCAATGGCCTCAGTCTAGCCAGTGTCACTAACCAGGAGGGAGTTTAGGCATAGCTGTCTCAGAGTACTGAAATCTTCCTGGACTTAAGGCTCAGGTTTCTTTTTTTTCTTTTTTCCATCTGGGATGTTTACTTATTCCAGAAATACCCCTCCACCCTCATGGTCCAGAACTCATTCATTTCTGGGAAATTAATACTCCATCTTGGCCATTTCTCTCAAGCAGAAACCAGTAGTGTGAGACTCCCAGCTCCCCTTGATGGCAAGTTTTTCCAGAACTTGCAGGATGTCTGAGGATCCTGGGACAGAGGAGTCACAGTGGAAAACTATGAGGACATATGAAAGTAGGAGTAGTTCTCTTTGGTGCCCGTAAGACAACAAATGAGACGGTTTGTTCGTTTGTTTTGGCAGTGCTGGGTCTTTGTTGCTTCGTGGGTGTCAGGAGACACTCTCTAGTCACAGTGCACAGGATTCTCATCATGCTTGCTTCTATTGTGTGGCACAGGCTTCAGCAGTTGCGACACACTGGCTCAGTAGTTGCGGTGCCCAGGCTCTGAGCACAGGCTCAATAGTTACGGCACGCAGGCTTAGTTGCTCCATGCAATGTGTGATCTCCTGGACTGGGGATCGAACCCATGCCTCCTGCATTGGCAGGAGGATTCCCTACCACTGAGCCACCAGGGAAGCCCCACCAGCTATTTATTAATTTAAGCAAGATAGTCCATTTTCATTTAATCCAAGATAATTTTCCCTCCTTTCCTCTCTCCTCAGTCTTCTTATCCTCCTTCACTTTTATTTTTTGAATACTTTTCACTGATTCAGTTCATCACCCCTCACTGCACACCCCACTGAGAAAACACAAGTTTGCGGATGGTGCCACAATCATCCTACCACCACCAGTCTTCATCTGTATCCATGATTTCTTCTTCCCTTCATGTGAGAATAGAAGAGGCATGTCTCCTGCTGTGGGAATCCTCTTGCTTAGTTTCTCCCCTTCCAAGAATTTCCTGCCTCCAGTCATCATCTCTTTCCTACAGCATCCAGTCTTTCCTCTCTACTGGACTATTCATATATGACATAGTATGGAGGTGTCCATCCTAAAAGCCCCCAAACCCTGCGTCGCATGTCCTCCAGCTACAGGTTCATATCTCCACCCTACTTCCCAGCAGACTTTCTCAAAGTCTGCACGAATCATTTGCACTTAACCTCTCCCCTCCCCACCCCTCACTGGTCCAGACGTTACCCCTCAGAATCGCAGCAACCCCAACAAATGGCTCCAAGCCCAGTCAACAATCTCTGTATCGTCAAAGAAGGCATAAGCTTTGTGCTACCATTCTCAGGCTGTCAGCAGCACTCCACGTGGTTGATTACCCTCCAACTTGAAATGCCTCTCTGGGCTTCTGTGACACCATGTTTTTTGGGCCCTTGACAGTATTTTTGGTGGGTGGGGCGAGTGTTAGGGTGGGCTCCTACCTCTCTTCCGAGCCTCCCAGAGTTGGAATTCTACAGCACTCAGAACTTGGCTCTTTCTTTTCACTCCACTCTGAATTCCAGTTGATATTTCCAACTTTCTCTAGAGCTTTTCCACTTACCTGTCCACACAGGTGTCAAAGTCAACTTGATTGCCTACCACTGTGGCCCAATGTATTCCTTTCTCAGGTTCTCCGTCTCAGGAATGGTCTCAGCCACCAATAAGTCCTCTTATTTCCACCTCCAAAATGTACCCAGCTTTACCACTGCCACACAAATCCAAACCACTGTCATCTCGCATCTGGGTTCTGTCCTACTCTTGCTCCTTTCCAGCTTGTTAAAGAAGTAAAATTCTTTACTTTTTTATTTTTTATTATTTTATTTTTTAAAATTCTTTACTTAACCACTGGTAGTCCAGTGGTTAAGACTTGGGCTTCTAAGGCAAGGGATAAAGGTTCTATCCTTGGTCGAGGAGTTAAGATCCCACTTGTGGGCCAAAAAAATTTAAAAAAAAATTTTTTTAAACAGAAGCAATATTGTAACAAATTCAATAAAGACTTTAAAAATGGTCCAGGTGAATAGTCTCTTTTAAAAAGATCAAAAAAAAATCTTAAAGAAAAGAAAAATTAGAGAAAATTGGCAAAATCTGTATTTCAGCAGGGACACTGAAATAGGAGAGGAAGTTGTTGGTGTTCAGTCGCTCAGTCGTGTCCAACTCTTTGTGACCCCATGAACTGCAGCACACCAGGCTTCCCTGTCCTTCACCATCTCCCAAAGCTTGCTCAAACTCATGTGCATTGAGTTGGTGATGCCATCCAACCATCTCATCCTCTGTCATCCCCAGGAATACATTACATATATATATTTATATATATTTAACAGGTAGGACAGTCACACTACAGTAAGCCAGTGGGAAAGAACTAAGAGGAAGCAGTCTAAGAAATAAAATGGGGAAGTTCTAAAGGTTTTGACTCGATGACTTGATTCTTGGACCCGCTGAACTGTGGATAAGCTGATGGATATTCTTGAGGCAATTGGATATAGACAAGTAAAACCAAGCTTTCAGGGCTGAATATATAGATGTAAGAATCAACATTACAGTTTATACCTGAAGCCACGAAAGTGGATGAAATCCCCTGGGGAAAATGTATAGATGAGAAAATAACCATGTTAGTCCTGCTTCTGAGCCTCTGATTGACTCCTTGTATCTCCCCTCTGTTTCTTGCTTCAGATCTAAGTCTGCATATCTTGTCTCCTTCCAGCTGCCCAGCCCCTCCATTTACCCCTGGCTGTCTCCTCCCCAGGATACATGCAAAATGAAACACCATGTCCCCTGTACCTTTTCAGGCTGGTTATTCACAAAGATAAGCACATAGGTCCCCTTTCTTTATAAGGGTTTTGCTGCTGAACATCTTGGCACTCAGCAATCTTCAATTATCTAGACCTAGGAGGAGAGTGACAACACTTGACAAACAAATACAGTTACACCTCCTGTCCCGGGGGATGGCTTATCTGACATTCCAGTTTTGGTGCACAAAGCCAAGAATCTCAGAGTAGCACACGAAACCTTTTGGCCGTCAGAGTGATTGTAACATCTAGGCACTAAAAGTGGGGTCTGTTTTCATCTCTTTTACCTATAAGGGCTTTCTTGGTGGCTCAGATGGTAAAGAATCTACCTGCAATGCAGGAGACCCAGGTTTGATCCCTGGGTCAGGAAGATCCCCTGGAGAAGGGTATGGCAACCCACTCCAGTATTCTTGCCTGGAGAATTCTGTGGACAGAGGAGCCTGGTGAGCTACAGTCCATGGGTTGCAAAGATCAAACATGACTGAGAGACTAACAATTTTACCTATACTCCCAATGGGCTTGATTTTATGAGTATGGCTGTTAATTTTTGAATTGTATGAAAGTCCCACATGGAAGGTTCTATCTTGGAATTTTGGCAGAAGGAAGAAAATCAGATTCTTTGTAACCACTTAATTTGATCATCTATCATGGGTATCAACAATTGCTGAAGGAATAAGAGACTCTTACTTTAATGGACCTCTTTAATATGACGATCTTCCCTGGGTTTCCCTGATGGCTCATCTGGTAAAGAATCTGCCTGCAATGCGGGAGACCTGGGTTTGATCCCTGGGTTGGGAAGATCCCCTGGTGGAGGGCATGGCAACCCACTCCAGTATTCTTGCCTGGAGAATCCCTGTGGACAGAGGAGCCTGGTGGGCTACAGTCCATGGGGTCTCAAACAGTCTGACATAACTGAGCAACTAAGCCAGCACAATCTTCATCTAAAAAGTCTGGTTCACTGGTGGTAGGACAACTTCTAGACCAACTATTAGAAACACACATTCATAAACTGGACCACAGGGTTTGTTGTTGTTAAGTCAGTATGTCTGACTCTTCTTGACACCATGGTCTATAGCTCAGCAGGCTCCTCTGTCCATGGGATTTCCCAGGCAAGAATACTGGAGTGGGCTGCCATTTCCTTTTCAAGAGGATCTTCCCGAACCCAGGGATCAATCTCACATCCCCTGCATTGGTAAAAGGATTCTTTACTGCTGAGCCACCAGGGAAGCCTGACCAAGGAAGCACCACAGGTTTAAATAAATCTAAACAAAATGTGAAATTCATGTAATGTCCAAATAATTCTGACTTAATTTTTTTAAGGCATACAGCATGATATATGTTGTGAAATGATTACCACGTAAGTTCAGCTAATGTCCATTTTCTCATACAGAAACAATAAAAAGAAAAGAAGAAGGGGAAAATAAACTGTTCTCTTTGTGAAGAGAACTCTTAGGATCTACTCTCTTAACAATTTACCTGTATATCATACAGCAGTGTTAGCAATAGTCCTCATGTTGTACATTACATCCCTTGTAGTTACTTATTTTATAAGCAGAAGTTTGTACCTTTTGACCACCTTCCTACAATTCCCCTTCCCTACCCCCCACCTCTGATAACCACAAGTCTAATCTGTTTTTCTATGAGTTTGTTTTTGAGGGGCAGTTCTTTGTTTAGATTCCACATATAAGTAATAGCATACAGTATTTATCTTTTTCTCTCTGACTTATTTCATCTCTCATAATGCCTTCAAGGTCCATTCATGTTGTTGCAAATGTTAATGTTTTAAGTGAGTTAATATAAAAAGTCATTATTATTTTTTTGAGAGTCCCAGATCATCCATCCTAAAGCCATTCTATTGACATGACAAATTCACATTGCCATCTCCTGTGTCACAGACATCAAATCTTTACTGACGATGGTCAGCACTCGTATTTAAACTTCAGTGTTAGATGATTTGGCCTTCCCTGGTGGCTCAGATGGTAAAGAATCTGCCTGCAATGCAGGAGACCTGGGTTCAACACTTAGGTCAGGAAGATCCCCTTGAAGACCATCTGTGTTCTCTGGGAGCATAAAATCTAACCTTGAGGTCAAGAAATATTCACTGAGTGCCCAGCCTATGGCAGGCATTGGAAACACAATGATAATAAGAGGTGGTTTCTACCTCTACAACTTTACTGTTTGGTGTGTAAGATAAGACCTGCATAGAAGATACAGAGCATTATAAAAAGGTCAGTGTCAACTCCTTATGAAGTAACATGCATAGTAAATGCTACAGGGTTTCTCAGGGGGGAATCTGGTGAGCTTAGTAAGAGTGGTTGGGGAATCATTTATTCTATCCAACAGCAGCAACCAGGAACCTGAAGGTCTGTTTATTTGACTTCTCACCCCATTCAGCAGAGAAGGCAATGGCACCCCACTCCAGTACTCTTGCCTGGAAAATCCCATGGATGGAGGAGCCTGGTAGGCTGCAGTCCATGGGGTCTCGAAGAGTCGGACACGACTGAGCGACTTCACTTTCACTTTTCACTTTCATGCATTGGAGAAGGAAATGGCAACCCACTCCAGTGTTCTTGCCTGGAGAATCCCAGGGACGGGGGCGCCTGGTGGGCTGCCGTCTCTGGGGTCGCACAGAGTCGGACACAACTGAAGTGACTTAGCACTTAGCACCCCATTCAGGTGGCTTCACCTAATGGAGCTTTTCTATCAGCCTGCATCCCTCACCAGGCAGTTGATCAGTCCCTCCTTGGCAACCCTAACACTTCTGTTCTTTCTCTTTGCCTCTGCTGAAGTACCTGGGATGCAGTGCAGTTGTTGGCATGTCTGTCTCTCCTTGGAGATTCTGACTCATGAAAACAATAGGTTTTGTCTTGTTTATCTTTGAATCCCTCCTGTCCCACATAGTACCTAGAATGTTGTGAGTGTCCCCCCGCCACCAAAAAGTGTTCACTGCATGCGTAAATAGAGGAATTAATGAATTTACCAGGTACAAGTTGAGCCCTGAAGAGAGGTTACAACATTGCGTTTTTTAAAATATTTATTTGGCTGTGTCCGGTCTTAGTTGTGGCACATGGAGTCTTCAGGATCTTGTTTATTTGCAGCACGCAGGATCTTTATTTGCAGCGTGTGGGAGCTCTAATTATGGCATGCAAACTCTTAGTTGCAGCACCTGGGACCTAGTTCCTTGACCAGGGATTGAACCCAGGTCCTCCGCATTGGGAGTATGGAGTCTCAGCCACTAGACCACCAAGGAAGTCCCTTGCATTTTTAAATAACAGAGACCTCTATCGGCATGTAGTCATCAAAAATAAAGAAAATTAAGTAGCCCTAGAATAGGAATTCTGTTTGCTCTAGGAGAGGAAGTTATTTTCTGGGTGCCTCCGGTCTTTACTAAACTGCCCTTAGTTTAAGCCTCTGGATTTTCCACTTCCTCTGGATCACTAGTTAGCAGAAATTATGGTGCAGTGCAGTTGGAATTATGGGTTAGAGTCCAGTCTTTGCCACATAGAGTCATGCGATTTGAGGCCTGCCCTCTGATTTTCTTCATATGCAAAGTAGAAGTAATTATACTTCATTTACACACCAAAAGCTGTTGACATTCTGACTCAGAAGGGATCTTGAAATCTGTAATTCACTGGAGGCACAGAAGAAATGGCTGGGGAAGAGACGTGTGTAGTAAAAGAGGAACTTGGAAAGATGTCTTAGGCATTGCAATTCCTCTACAGACGTCATGCCCCAGCCATCAGCATCATGACGCACAACACATTTGTTTTCTACTTAACTGCCTTTGGAGTACCTCCACCACTGCTTTCTGTAAAGTAGAGATTTGCACCCCCACCGTAGATGTGTTAAACCCAGTATCTCCCTGTTTAGCTACAGTCTTGTCTCTGTATGGCTGCTTCACACCCATCAGCTACATCAGCTTTTTTTTTTTTTTTTCCTTTGACAACACCATTCGGCATGAGGGATCTTAGTTCCCTGACCAGGGATCAAACCCATGCCCCCTGAAGTGGAAGCATGGAGTCTTAACCACTGGACTGCCAGGGAGTTCCCTCCATCAGCTCTTTGATCTCAGATATACTTTTTTCTTTTTATTTTTTTTGTGTTTTTTAATTTTTATTTTATATTGTAGTATAGTTGATTTATAAGGTTGTGTTAGTTTCAAATATACAGCAAAGTGATTCAGTTATACATACACATATATCTATTCTTTTTCAGATGCACTTTAGAAGTCTAGGTTCCTAAATTTTCTTTGGTGGAACATACCTTCCTTCATTTCCCTTTTTATCTTCTTAAACCCCACGATTGACCATCTGAGTCATTTCTGAACGCTGCTGCTACTGCTGCTAAGTCACATCAGTCATGTCTGACTCTGCGACCCCAGAGACGGCAGCCCACCCGGCTCTCCCCAAGAATACTGGAGTGGGTTGCCATTTCCTTCTCCAATGCATGAAAGTAAAAAGTGACTCCTAGTAATCCCATGGACTGCAGCCTACCAGGTTCCTCCATCCATGGAACCTTCCCGGCAAGAGTGCTGGAGTGGGTTGCCATTGCTTTCTCCGCATTTCTAAATAGGGAATTTCAATTTCTATGACACTTGAGCCATCCTTCCATTCCACCTGCCCTCCTCGCTTGCTTCCATGCTGTCAGCCACTTCCCTAAGCTCATGTTAACACAGTGGGAAGGTGTAGGGAGTTGATACAAGAGCTTTAGTGCCTTGGTGCAATTAAGTCTGGTTTCAAATTGTGTCTGACAGTTACATCTTCTTAATAACTTCTTGGTTTACTATCTTCAGCTCAATTTTAGAAACCATGTGGCCTTTTAGAAAATCTTCCAGAAGGTTTTAATTCTTCAACTCTGTATTTCTGAGTATTCTGTATAGCTTTGTTAAAAACGCTTCGGGGGGCGGGGGGAGGGTGTTGTATTTTGGCCGCACTACACAGTATGCAGAACTTCCCTTGCCAGGGAACAAACCTGTGCCTCCTGCAGTGGAAGCTCTGAGTCTTAACCACCAGATAACCAGGGAAGTCCTAAATAAAAACGCAGCGTTTTAGATTTGGATCAGACTGGCCATTTGTGTTATTACTAAGCCCCACCCCCAGCAACTGAATCTGATGCAAAACAAAATTCAAGCATCACCGCCATAGAATATACTCTCTTCAAGTGGAGATTCCCATTCCTGAGTATGAGGAGTTGTTAATGAGATAAAGGAAAATTTGCATTGTGTTCTAGGGATCAGTGATTCTTAATTGAAGATGTGTGTCAATCATGGTGATTAAAAAAAAAAAAAAAAAAATCTGTGGTTTGGCTCCACCTGCTGGCATTTCAGTGCAATACTTTTCAGGTGGGGCCCGGAACCCTTTTTTTTAAAAAAGTATCACAAACAAGCCATTCTCTTTGATATACTATGGTCTGATACATCTGCAGTGGAAATAAATGCATGCTGGGGATAGCAGTATTCCAGTTTAAGTTAGTAAGTCATTAAATATAAGGGCAATATTGGAGTTGTTGTTTAAAGAATTTATAGGTGTAACATTCCTGTTCAGAGTATGGATTTTAGAGGACTATTAAGGGGTGTCTTCTGGATAATGTTTTGTGCAATCTTTGTTGCATGCTCTGTACATCTTACAGGAGTTTTTATAATAGTGAACAATGGAAATAACTGAAATGGTTAAAGTGAGTGGTTATATTAATGATGCATCCATGTTGTTAAATATTATGTAGTGATTGAACATTAAGCTTGTTACATGCATAGCTGGGAAAACCACTCATAAGTGAAAGCAGCATATAAAATTTGACTTAAGATATGATTGCAACTGTGTAATTCATACAGAATAGAGATTAAACTTAAATTCACCCAAATAAAATTGTAATTGAGATCTCTGGGAAAAAGTGAATTTATAGATGTAATATCTCATAAGTCTACAGATTTGCTACCAGTTCTTTTTTTTGAGATATTGCTACCACCAAACCCTGAAAATAATATGATGCTGTTTCTTCCCTCAATGAAATCGCATTTAAATTCAGAGTCACCAGTGCTAGTATACATTCAGCTCAAGACAGCAAGCCTTAAAATAGCCTTAATGACGCATGCAAAGCATTTTCCTAGGAACAGACTCTGGACTTAGTAGTGTCTGAAGCCATCCATCAGTACTCATCTGGTGCACTGGTGTGTCAGGAAGTGGTGCCAGCAAAGTGTGCTGCTTCCTGTCAGTTACACAGCCACACCGAGAATTAATGCCGCCTGCTTTAATTAGCCAAAGTGAGGAAGGAGATTGACTTTTCAATTGTTCCTGCTTCTTCAAAATACTTGTCTTTTGCTGACTGTACAATACCAATGGCAAACTGCCTTGACAAATTAAAAATCATCGAAGATTTCTCCTGTGTTTTTGATGTGTCATAGCCTGAGCCAGGGTGTCACTGGACAAGGGGCTCGGACCTCAGATGCTGCTTCCTGCCACGCGACTGTCCATGACCTTGAATGAGACCCCAAGTTGCTGGGCTTCATCGTTTTCATTTTGAAAGTGAGAGGCATGGAAATGAGGCTCATGAAAGGCTGTTTTAGCTCTCAACGTCAAGATGATGAAATGTTATGTTTCAGCATATTTCACTGAAATTTCTCACCTAGAAAAAGGGTCTTTGGAACATATATAATGATACTTTGGGGAAAGGAATGGGCTCTCACGGTGAGGGAGGGGAACCTTGTGAATCTAGACCTGGCCACAGCTTGAAGGATCAGCTCGTGTTAGAATTCAGAGGCACCCACAAATCTGTTACCTCACATACAAGGACGCGAGGGACAGAGAGGCAGGGTGACATCCAGGAACTGGGGACTCTGTTCTGTCGTAGGTTCCTGGAACCAGGCCAGGGGCTTAGTCAGGTTCGTGAACTAAGGCGGCGTGATCAAGCTGTACGAAAGTGAAGATGCTAGCTCACCCTGTTTTCCTCCTTCATGCCCTGTTACTCAGGGACTATCTGGCTTTCCCGAGAGAGACCTGGTTGG
Source organism: Bos indicus (assembly GCF_029378745.1). Lineage (NCBI taxonomy): Eukaryota > Metazoa > Chordata > Mammalia > Artiodactyla > Bovidae > Bos > Bos indicus. The sequence continues at coordinate 32,987,637 of NC_091772.1, forward strand.
CGGGAGGGAGGAGGTGCAGGGATGAGCTTGTAGCTGGGAAGCAACAGGGAAACCTCCAGTTTGCGCTTTGAAAGATCAGACTCACCGTTGCTTTGGTAACCTAGTGATGCCTGCTCAGTGTTGTGGTGCCTGCTCAGCCCTGGACCTCATTCTAGGAGTAGGGCTGTAATTTTTTAAATGTTTATTTTACGTTGGAGTTTAGTTAATTTACAATGTTAGTTTCAGGTGAATAGCAAAGTAATTCAGTTATACATACATATATATCGACTCTGTCAGATTCTTTCCCCATACAGGTTATTACAGAGTACTGAGTAGAGTTCCCTGTGCTATACAGTAGGTCCTTGTTGATTAATTAAACCAGTAATTATTGATCTTTGGCTCAAGAAGCAGTTCACTGGTATTTCCCCTGACCCTGCCTCCCAGCTCCCAGATAAGCCAGTCTTACTGTTTTAAGACCTGGGGGTTAGGTTTAGAAAAGTTGATGGGCACTGGGTCACACAGACCGTTCATGGCCAAGGATGGACTGTCCAGGCTTTCCCTGTAATATAATGACTATGTCTTGTTTCCCACAGAACCACTGGGAAGAGGCCTGACCTGTAATGAACCGTAGCTCAGTATTCTTACGAATTTTGTGATCTCAATATTCCTTTTCAGATGATTTCCAATTCTAATATTCTCTAGAACTTGTTGAAGATATTTTTTGTTTGTTTTAATTTACTTTTTACTTTATATTGGAGTGTAGTTAATTTACAATGTTGTGTTAGTTTCAAGTGTTAGTTACAAGTCTAGGCTTAGCTGATACATATCTGCCCAGGATGACAACTTCTGTTTGTCTGTAAGGCCCCTTAATACAATAGCAGCCTATCTGCAATTGTCTGAAGTTCACAATAAATATACACTTTGGCAAATTTATGCAAAAAGTTGTTTTTTGCATAAAAAAGAGCCATCAACTTTTCTAAACCTAATCACCATGTCTTAATCAGTAAACTGATTCAGTTAGAAAGGTCCATCTAGTCAAGGCTATGGTTTTTCCAGTAGTTATGTGTGGATGTGAGAGTTGGACTATAAAGAAAACTGGGCACTGAAGAATTGATGCTTTTGACCTGTGGTATTGGAGAAGACTTGAGAGTCCCTTGGACTGCAAGGAGATCCAACCAGTCCATCCTAAAGGAGATCAGTCCTGGGTGTTCATTGGAAGGACTGATGTTGAAGCTGAAACTCCAAAGCTTTGGCCACCTGATGCGAAGAGCTGACTCATTTGAAAAGACCCTGATGCTGGGAAAGATTGAGGGTGGGAGGAGAAGGGGACGACAGAGGATAAGATGGTTGGATGGCATCACCGACTCGATGGACATGGGTTTGGGTGGACTCTCGGAGTTGGTGATGGACGGGGAGGCCTGGCGTGCTGTGGTTCACGGGGTCACAAAGAGTCAGATACAACTGAGCAACTGAACTGATTATTTTTCAGATTCTCACATAGGTTATTGTAGAATATCGAGTCAAGTTCTCTTGTGCTATACAGTAGGCCCTTGTTGATTATCTATTATATATATAGTACTGGATATATGATAATCCCAAACTCCTAAATTATCCCTCCCCACAACCTTTCCCCTTTGGTAACCATAAGTTTGTTTTCAAAGTCTGTGAGTCTGCTCCTGTTTTGTAAATAAGTTCATTTGTATCAATTTTTTTTTTAGATTCCACATATAAATGATAACATTTGGTATTTGTCTCTGACTTATGTCACTTAGTGTGATAATCTCTAGGTTCATCCATGTTGCTACAAATGGCATTATTTCATTCTTTTTACTGGCTGATATTCTGTTTTATATATATATACACACACCCTACATCTTCTTTATACATCTGTCAATGGGTGTTTTGGTGCTTCCATGTCTTGGCTGTTGCTGCTGTTATGAACATAGGGTTGCATGTATCATTTCAAATTACTGTTTTCTCTGGATGCATGCCCATGAGTGAGATTGTTGGATATATTTTAATGTGTCCATTAAGATATTTGAACTGTATACAGTGAAAAATAGGTGGCCCATTAGCACAGCCACTTGATTTTTAGATCATGAAATTCATGAGTAGATTTTCTTTATGCTCTTGTAAGGGGAGGCTGTTAGGAGGGAGCGCAGTGATGGTGGCTTCCATATTGATCCATGTGTGACCCACTTGGGAAGCTCCTCTTTCACCAAGAACAGAATATGGATACAGGTTATTGTTTAAATACATTTATTTTTAATAGTTGCTTTACAGTATTGTGTTGGTTTCTACCAAACATCAACATGACAATCCAGGCTATTTTTAAGCTTGAGGCAGACCTCAATATGGGAAGAGCACAGAGAAAAAGAACTGATAAGGACCACACAGTAGAAGAGAAAAACGTTCTCTGATTTCTGAATAATTGGCATAAGGTTGTATTGTTTGTTAAGAAAGAACCCTATAAAAAAACAAATTTTTGGATAAACTTTCTTAAGTGTATATTTATAGCAAACTTCAGACAATTGCAGACAGGCTGCTATTGTATGAAGGGGCCTTAGAGACAAACAACAGAAGCTGCCATCCTGGGCAGAGATGTATCAGTTTCGCCTAGACTTGGGAGAAAAGGAGGTGTTATATTATACTGTATAGAAGATTTCTGAGCCACTCACCCATAGAAAGAATAAGTGGCCATTAACATAAAACCCTGAGATGCACCATTTGTAACTTGTTGTTTTTCAGTTGCTCAGTTGTGTCTGACTCTTTGCAACCCCATGGACTACACACCAGTCTTCCCTGTCCTTCACTATCTTCCCAGAGTTTGCTCAAACTCATGTCCCTCGAGTGGGTGATGCCATCCAACCATCTCATCCTCTGTTGTCCCCTTCTCCTCCTGCCTTCAGTCTTTCCCAGCATTCGGGTCTTTTCTAGTGAGTCAGCTCTTTGTACCAGGTGGCCAAAGTACTGAAGCTTCAGCATCAGTCTTTCCAATGAATAAGGCTGATTTCCTTTAGGATTGATGGATTTGATCTCCTTGCAGTCCAAGGGGCTCTCCAGAGTCTTTTCTAGCACCACAATTCAAAAGTATCAATTCTTCAGTGCTAGAGTCCCTTGGACTGCAAGGAGATCCAACCAGTCCATTCTGAAGGAGATCAGCCCTGGTGTTCTTTGGAAGGAATGATGCTAAAGCTGAAACTCCAGTACTTTGGCCACCTCATGCGAAGAGTTGACTCTGGAAAAGACTCTGATGCTGGGAGGGATTGGGGGCAGGAGGAGAAGGGGACGACAGAGGATGAGATAGCTGGATGGCATCACTGACTTGATGGACGTGAGTCTGAGTGAACTCCGGGAATTGGTGATGGACAGGGAGGCCTGGCATGCTGCGATTCATGGGGTCGCAAAGAGTCGGACACGACTGAACGACTAAACTGAACTGAACTTAAGCCTTCTTTATGGTCCAGCTCTCACATCGATACATGACTACTGGAAAAACCATAGATTTGACTCTACAGACCCATGTCAGCAAAGTGATGGCTTTGCTTTTTAATATGCTCTCTAGCTTTTCTTCCAAGGAGCGAACGTCTTTTAATTTCATGGCTACAGTCACCATCCACAACAATTTGGAGTGATTTGTAATTTTCTTACATACAATCATGCTTCTGTTGCAACAAGATATGTTGGGCATATTTTTCATTCCATAATGGAGGTTCCATTTTTCTTAATTCTTTTGTTGTCTATAAAAAGATCTAGATTAAAAATTCTCTCTAGGACTATCCTCGTGGCTCAGCTGGTAAAGAATCCACCTGCAATGGGGGAGACCTGAGTTCAACCCTGGATTGGGAAGATCCCCTGGAGAAGGGAACGGCTACCCACTCCAGTATTCTGGCCTGGAGAATTCCATGGACTGTATAGTCCATGGGGTTGCAAAAAGTCGGACATGACTGAGCAACTTTCACACACACAGGACTATCCGTAGCTATTGTTGATAAAGCTGGAATTTTTATTTAAGGAGATACTTAGAAAAGAAAACTCTCTTCAAATTCTCTTGGCTTTGAATGACTCTGGGATATTCTAGATAAACTAACTTGTCCTCAAAGGAAAATGAATTATCAATATTTAAGGTATACAACATGCTGTATGTTTTTATTTTGTTGACACTTTCAAAAATTGAATTTTAAATAATTTCACACGTGGAAGGAACCCTGGAATAAATGCACTTTGTTTCCAAGAATACCTTCTTGAAGGTGTCACAACAAACTTGGATAAGTTTATATATACTTGATTAGGAAGAAAAAATACTCAGATCATTTGAGGATCACAGTTCATTTTTTAACTTGTATTTTAAATATTAGAGGTATGGGATTGAACATGTGGAATCTGCTCCCTCCATGGGTGCACTGCAAATTACTCATAGCCTGAACAATTATGGGAAACCCAGCACACCTGAATTTAAATAAAATGACTAAGATACACAGGAGGAAGTATGTACATTGTAATTAATTTCTTCCAAATTCTTCTATTACACGTGGGAAGGGGGAAAAAATCCTATAAATCTAGGGCTACTTGGATGCTTAAAATGTTTTAATTTTTACCATTTCTTTTTGAAAGTAAAAAGATTTAATTTTGTTGGATGGATAGATAATGGTATAAATATAGCTGGAGATTTCTATATATATTTATATATTCTTGAAACCCTTTACCTGATTTTTTTTTCTGCCAGGAGTAAACACAAATAACCACAGAGTCTATGATGCCCTGTGTGAGAAATTTCTATAGGGATACCTGAAATTCTTAATAAAAATTCCAAGAAGACAACTTTTGAGAACCATAAAATTAAGAAAACTTCAAGGACCCTTGGTAGGGACTGACTCTCTGAAAAGGCATTGACAAATTATTTAGGACTGTCCTTCAAGGCAACACTGGAAGTACATGAGGAAGACAGCTCATCACTTTTAGAGTCGAGCCATGGTTTTAATTTTAAACATTTATCTCCCAGGTTGATCATGATCCATTGAACTTGGCTTTGAATGACTCTGGGCTATTCCAGATAAACTCACTTGTTCTCAAAGGAAAATGACTTATCAGTGTTTAGAGCATTCAGAATAGTACACATTTGACTTTGTTGATGCTTTCAAAAACTGAATTTTAAATAATTTCAAACAGTGGAAGAAACCCTGGAATAAACATACATTTTATTTTCCAAGAACACCTTCTTGAAGGTGTCACAACTAACTTGCATAAGTTTGCATCTGCTTTGTTAGGGAAAAAATCACTCCGATTATTTGATGATCACAGTTCATTTTTTAATTTGCATTTTTTAAAGATTTTTTGATGTGGACCATTTTTAAAGTCTTTATTGAATTTGTTACAGTATTGTTTCTGTTTTATGTCTGGTTCATTTGACCAGCTCCTAGCTCCCCAACCAGGGATCTTATCTCCCCAACCAGGGATTGAACCCACACCCCGTGCCTTGGAACTCGAAGTATTAACCACTGGACCACCAGGGAGGTTCCCTTTAATTTGTATTTTAAGTATGAGAGGTGTGAGATTTTTTTTTTTTCTCTTTTTGTTACCAATCTGATTACTGAAAGGCTGATTCTCCTTGACTCTCTAGAATAAGTCCTGTTTAAACACTGACTACGGTATGCACCATCACATATAATGCAACTCCTTTCTAAAACATCACAAGTGCCATGAATAATATTATTGCTTCACTATTTCTCTCCTGCTAGGATATCAACTTCATAGAGCAAAAACTTTCTCTCTTGAGCTCCCATAAAGAGGACATATTGCATTGAGAAGAACTCAATAACTATACAATCAATTAAAGAGGAAACAATTTGATTAGTGAGCTAATTCTACTAAATGTAAGTAGCTGACTCTTTTCGACCCCATGGATTATACAGTCCCTGGAGTTCTCTAGGCCAGAATACTGGAGAGGGTAGACATTCCCTTCTCCAGGGGGTCTTCCCGACCCATGGATCGAACCCAAGTCTCCCACATTGCAGGCAGATTCTTTACCAGCTGAGCCACCAGGGAAACTCAAGAATACTGGAATATTCTCAAGAATACCTATCCCTTCTCCAGTGGATCTTCCTAACCCAGGAATCGAACTGGGGTCTCCTGCATTGCAGGTGGATTCTTTACCAGCCAAGCTACCAGGGAAGCCCAGCTTAGCTGCAGATAACAGAATTCAGAATTTTTATATCACTAGCATATCATCTAGAGGGCTTTCCCAGTGGCTCAGCAGTGAAGAATCTGCCTGCAGTGCAGAAGACACAAGTTCAGTCCCTGGGATCAGGAAGATCCCCTGGAGGAGAACATGGAAACCCATTCCAGTATTCTTGCCTGGGAAATTCCATGGATAGAGAAGTCTGGTGGGCTACAGTCCTTGGGGTCACAAAGAGTCAGACACAACTGAAGTAACTGAGCAATATCATCTAGATTCCTAGAGCTTAGGATCTATGGTCAGGGTTAAGAGACAATCAGTAATCTTATACCCTGTTGGTGGACAAGAGAATTAGCACATCCTTCTGGAGGAAAATTTGTTAATATGTATCAAATCTTTGCAGATATAAATGCCCTTTGATCTAAAGAATGTATGTAAAGAAATAATTAAGGATAGAATATTTTTTTACTTGTTTATTTTAAATTTTTTAAACTTTTTATTTTATATTGGAGTATAGCTGATTAGCAATGTTGTGATAGTTTTAGGTGGAGAGCAAAGGGACCCAGCCGTATATATATTCATTCTCCCCAAACTCTACTCCCAGGATAGAATACTTTCATGTCGTCATGTGAAAGACGTTCAGTTGTGTCTGACTCCTTGTGACCCCATGGACTATACAGTCCAAGGAATTCTCCAGGCAGAATATTGGAATGGGTAGCCTTTCCCTTCTCCAGGGGATCTTCCTAACCCAGGGATCAAACCCAGGTCTCCCACATTGCAGGCAGATTCTTTACCAGCTGAGCCACAAAGGAAGCCCAATACTTTAGATGTGTGCAATAGACTGTTTTTGTCCTCTGACCCCAAATTTATATGTTGAAATCCTAGCCCCGCCGAGTGAAGTTATTAAGAGGCAGGCCTTTGGGAGGTGATAAGGTCATGAGGGTGGAGCCTTCCTGAGTGGGAAGAGTGCCCAAATCAAAGGGACTACTCGAGACGTACTAGTATTTTTGTTTTCTAAAAAGCTTGTGTATCATCTCTAAAGTGTTAAGCGATTGAATTATAGATGACGTTTTCTTTCTCTGATTCACTATTTTGCAGTAACAATTTTTTAAAGGAACAATTCAGTTGGTATATTTGGTGGGGGATAAGAATTTCCATGAAAAACTATAAACAAGTGTAAAAGCTATAATGAAGGAACACTGAATTTAAATTATTTGAAAAGTAGGTGCAAATATGAGTAAGTGAAACTTTATGAGAAGTTATGAAATAAGTCAGCTGTACAGTATTGTCATGGGATATTATGACATGTAATAGGAATTGTGGGAAAATTTAAGAATGAGTAGAAATAAATGAAGGTGTTACAGAAGAGGCTGTAGTCTGTCTTGATAACAACACAGTGTCTATAAGAACATCTGCTTTTGTAGCCCCAAAATACCTTGATTTGAATCCTGGATCCTTACTGATTAGACTCACGAGTATAAGATTTTTATGGAGATTAAAAGACTTTTAAACTCACTTGTTTCTATGTAGTAAGTACACAATGAATTAAGCATTTCTTAGTTATTGTGGTCTAATAATATTTGAGAAAATAAGTCTGTTTACCAAGCTAAGCCATATCTTTCTATTGCCACGGATATGCTCAAGTAAGTCACAGTTAATACATTATTTGTACCAGAAACCATCTGCTTTCTCTGAAACCTTGACTCACAGAAAGTCATGGGGAAGTTGGATATATCCCCGACTTGACTGAAAATGTCTTGAGCAGATCTTTGAGATGCCTTTACCAACAATCTTTAGAGTAACTACAAGTGTTAAAGTAATTAAACCAGGAGGCCATTAGGCGGGTGTCTCTAATGACTTGATAACCTCGGTAAGCACACCTAAGCCAGAGCCTTGTACTTCTAACTGCATGCTCACCCAGAAAATAAAATTTAAGTACAATCAATCACAAACAGCCAACCGGGTTTTCCCAAACAAGACAACCACTAAAGCTGTAGCCAATCACATGATTTCCTTGTTTTGCTGCTGTATTTTCTCTATGAACGCCTAGCTCCTGTTGGTTGGAATGCCCCTCAACACTTTTGGTTTGGTGCTACCTGATTTGTTTCGATGTTTGCTCGAATAAAGCTTTGAGGAATTTCCCTGGTGATCTGGTGGTTAAGACTCTGCATTTCCACTGCAGGGGATGTGGATTCAATTCATGATCGGCAAAACTAAGATCCCACGTGGTGCACAGCGAGGCAAAAATAAGTAAATAATTTTAAAACCTTGGAAATTTTTATATGCCTCAGTTTATCTTGTAACATAGATATTGTCAGAGTTTAATGGTAGGTGTTCAAATTATAACTTTGCATCTAAAAATACAACCCAGTTAATATTCAGCGTTTGTCATGATTAGGAGAATATTCACCCTTTAAGCTGCTTTCTGCCTTCTTTCAATTTGGATCCCTTCAGGATGCTGTTCTACCCTCTCCGGCACAGTGCTAGTTAGTCACAAACCTTGGGAAAATCTTACACCAATAAGTACGGGTAGCAACATACATTTTTCAAGTGTCCAGAGAGTGACCAGAAACGGTCTCACGTTCAGATCTTGCCACCCACGGCTCTCTGCACTGATTCATTCCCTGCCAAAACATTTGGTTTTGGTCCTGGAGATACTCTGCTCTGGTTTTTTGAAGGTTGTTTTCTTTTTTTTTTTTTTTTCTGTTGAAGAAAAACAGAACACTCAGTGTGAAATAAACAATAACAAAGTCAGTACACAACAGACTTGCCTAAGTTTGGATCCCTAGAACTGTGTGGCCTTAACTGAAATCACAGCTGTTGGAGGGAAGAAGAAAGTGAAGATTACAGAATTAAAACAAAATATAATGTGTCTCTCCCTGTTTGTCAGCCTGTACTTTGTAAAGGCTTTCTTTGCACTTGTTTAGAATGCTCCCTGGGGTATTCTTTGTAGTGTATAATTTTCTAAATCAGTGCAGAATAGACATTTTTATAACAGTTTTAAATGCAAAGCAGTAGTTTGGAAGGGATACCCCTGTTGATTCCTCTTAATTCTTTCAGTCCTTTCCTTGTCGTGGAATAAAAATAGTAAGGAGAACCATGGTGGTGACATGTAAAAAAAAAAAAAAACACTTGGAGATTCTGGATGATTCTGAGCTGCCCATTATGGAGGGAGGTGTTTCATAGAGCATTATGCCCAGTCCCTGTCGAGATGGTCTTCCACCACCACACTTTTTATTTTGTTTTTTAAGTTTTTACTCTTTCAGAAAAATAGAAATAGTATAAATTAGGGAAAACCAACTAAAAATTGGGACAGCCACACGGGTGAAATTTTAACAGGTAAGCAAAGAGAATGAATGGAAATGTCAGATTGTTATTCGGGAGTTGGAGGTAGCAGCTGTACCAAAAATGTAGCCAACCAAGAGCTAAAGAGAGTCAACAGGTATGTTTGAACCCAGCCTCTTATCAGCTGCCTTAGCTGAAGCTGCCAGGTCTGCTGTAGACACAAGTTTCCTGGCTAGGATCTCAATGGGCTTAAGGAAGGAACCCTGTATCCTGTAGCATCCTGCCCTGTGAAGTTTGCAGTGTTGGATTTTAAACAAAATAGATGCTAAAATGTGTTAGAAAAAAAGGAGTGAATTTTTTTTTTAGTGTTTATCTATTTGGCTGGTCTGGGTCTTAGTTGCAGCACATGGAATCTTCGTGGCATCATGCAGGATCTTTCCTTGTGGGGCACAGACTCTCAAGTTGTGACACACAGACTCAGTAGTTGTGGTGCATGGGCTTAGTTGCTCCATGGCATGTGGGATCTCTGTTCCCTGACCAGGGATTGAACCCACATACCCTGTATTGCAAGGCATATTCTTCACTGGACCACAAGGCAAGTCCCAAGGAGTGAATTTTGATTGACTTGACATTTTCCTGATTTTCTCTGAAAAGTATATAGGAATTTTGGATAACAAAGTAATCTTTGGTTGCAAATGACTTTGATATCAGAATAATGTAAATTAAACTTATGTTTTTCATTAGCAATATAGACGCCCCATATTGATTTGCTTAAGACAGCTGTTTAGTCTTCTTGGGCTCCCATAACAAAATGGCATTGTCTGCATGGCTTCAACAGCAGAAATGGGTATTCTCAGAATTCTGATCACAGACTGTTTCTGGTGAGGCCTCTCACTTTGGCTTGTAGGCGGCCACCTTCTCCCTGTGTCTTCACATGGCCTTTTCTCTGAGGCCTCTGGGGTCTCCTCTTTCTCCTCTAAGGATAGCAATCCCATCGGATTAGGGCCACACCCTTATGACCATCTCTAAGCAAACACTGAGTCCATAACAACTGAAGAAAAAACAAACTGAGGCATTTTAGTTTTTCCTTCTTCTTCTTCCTTTTTTTTTTTTTTGTACAACATGCCTAAAATAAAACTTGCTTGCTCCTGGATTTATACCATGAGATTCTAAATAACTTAAGAACTACAGTTCTCCTGCTTGGTAAGACTAATCAATAGTAAAATTGAATACAGACAGTTCTGTTCTTCTTAAGAGGCTGACTTAATTGAAAACGACTTCACCTTTCTTCTCAGGCCGGGAGACAGCTATTTTATAACCCAGAATAAATAAAGTGCAGCACTTTGTCGCCATATTGGTTTCTTCCCCAGTGACCTGGAGGAGCTGCAGTGCCTTTTGAAGATGCCATTCTCAGGAGAGACAGCTCCACAGGGAAAATGAAGCCAGTACACTGTTATTGAAAGCGGAGTTTTATTTTCACGGCTGCGCTGGGTCTTCATTGCCGCACGCAGGTTTTTCTCTGGGGGATGGGCGGGAGCTACTCTCTAGTTGCGGTGCCTGGGCTTCTCATGGTTGTAGCTTGTCTTTTTACAAATCACAGACGAAAGGGCGTGCAAGCTTCAGTAGTTGTGGTGCGTGGGCTCAGTAGCTGTGGCTCCCCAGCTCTAGAGCACTGGCTCAGTAGTTGTGGCATGACTCTTAGTTGCCCCGTGGCCTATGGAATCATCCTGGACCGTGTCTTCTGCATTGGCAGGTGGATTCTTACCTACTGCTCTACCAGGGAAGTCCAGAGAAGGCTTTACTAATACTGAATGATGGCAGACTGCACCAAAATTGCAGATATTATCTCCTTTGTATAGAATTTCTCCTTTGATGACTTCCCTGGTAGCTCAGATGGTAAAGTTTCTGTCTACAATGCAGCAGACCCAGGTTTGATCCCTGGGTTGGGAAGATCCCCTGGAGAAGGAAATAGCAACCTGCTCCAGTACTCTTGCCTGGAAAATCCCATGGATGGAGGAGTGTGGTAGGCTACAGTCCATGGGGTCGCAGAGAGTCAGACACGACTGAGCAACTTCACTTTCACTTTCTCCTTTGGTAAGTTTATCTATTGGATGGTTGCTTTTCCTGGTGACTGGTAATTAATCTTTTATATGACCTCAGATCCAAAGTGATGAGCTCTCTGATAAACAAATGGGAAAGGTGCCATATGTCTTCCTACCTAGAAAGGTAGATCTATATATCATTATTATTCTGATCTTCACCATGCACATTGATTTTGTAACTTTGAGTACCGCCTGATTTCAGCATTCAGAAATAATGTATTTCAATTCAGTTTTTTAAGGTGAATATAATATTTTAAGGATTACCATTATTCACTCCCCAAAACACGTTTGCAAGAGCTTATCTACTTTTTAATCATCTATGAAAAAGGGAAAAATCAGATATTCCTTATCTTTTGCTTTATAAATAAATTTAACTTATATCAGGATTGTAACTCATTTCAGTGGTGTTTAAGGAGATACTATTTCAAATTTTGTTTTAAACATTTGCTTCTTTGCTTGATTCTTAGTTAATATAGCTATTTTCAATTTCATAAATATATATGTACACTTGCACTTACATATATGCATATTAATCATATAAAACAAAATCCTAATGAGACCAACCTTAGTTCCATAATGATTCATCCATTCAATTTTTGTGGGCCCTGGAACCATGGTAACAGAACTTTGCCTTGAGTAGGTGCTGGATAAGCTCCTGATGATTGATTCCTCTAACAGAAAGGAATCAATCCTTTAGTTCAGTCCTTTAACCATTATTAATGTATACCTAGCACTTTGGTAAAGGCTTGGAGGCTGGCATAAAAAATAAATAGGAATATAAATCATTTGCCTGAAAAGGGTTATAACCTAGTTGAAAGATATCTCAGGAAAGTAGGTTAAAATGTTCCTGAATATATAAACTTTATTTGTATATATACTGTAATAGACACATCTATGAAATTGCTGTAGAAAATTCAAAACAAGATGGGGAATGGTAGTTTTAAGGCCACTATCTTTTTTTAACTTTTTATTTTATATTGGAGTATAGCCAGTTAACAGTGTTGTGATAGTTTCAGGGGGACAGTACAGGGACTCGGCCATACATATACATGTGTCTTGTCTCCCCCAAACTCCCCTCCCATCCAGGCTGCCACATAACATAGAGCAGAGTTCTCTGTGCTATGCAGTAGGTCATTAAGGCCATGGTCTTTTAAAACTGAGGGACAGTGGTTTTAAATCTGTTGTCTCTGTGATGATGCTCATGCCATTCCCACCGTAGTTACTGCCCTTGTTCGTTTAGTCTTCCACACTCTGGATTCCTTCACTGAGTTTTTTCTTCTCTTCTAAAACCTCCAATACCTTCTGCCCTGTCTTTACTCCCACCTTCCTGTTCCACTGGGAAAGGGAAACAATTAGAGGAGGACATCGCATCACCTCTGTGGCCAGAATTTGCCCTTGTTCATGCTGCCTCCTTGCCTCTGTCAGGGGCCCGTCCTCCACTTACACACTGGATCTCACTGCCTCCTCTACCAAAGCGAAAACAGCGTTCTAGCACTTCTGTCCTCTGGTTCATAGATCGTCACATTTTTTTTCTCCCTCTCTACTGACTCATTCCCATCAGTATTGATATTTGTTATTTCTCCTACTTTAAATGAAAAAAAAAAAAACAACTTGACTCACTTTTCCTACCACCAGTCACCCCATTTGTTTCTTCCCTTTGTTGAAAAAGTCCTTAAAAGAATTGTCTATACTTACTGTATCCAGTTCCTTTCATTTTAATCTCTTTTAACTCCAGTATGACTTTATCTCCAGCAAGCAGCTGAGTGGGCTCTTGTCAACAACGACCTCCAGGTTGTGAATCCACGTGGCGGTGCCAGCCTTCCGTATCTGACTGATGAGCAGTATCTGATGCAGTTGACCACTTCCTGCTCCTCGAGACACTCACCTCCTGGAAACCAGGAGTCATTCTCCACTTTGCAGTTGTTCTCCACTCTTTGGAAGCTGAGGCACTTTTGTAGTTGGAGTGCCCTCACATATGTTGATTTCCTTGGCACTGTCATCCAGACTTACCAACTTATATCTATTTTTTTTCTTTTGACCATGCTACAAGACATGGAGGATCTTAGTTCCCTGAGCATGGCTTGAACTCACGCTCCTTTTAGTGGACACACAGACTCTTAATGACTGGACCGACAGAGAAGTCCCTGCCACCTTGTATCTTTAGCCCAGATCTTTCTGTCAAACTTTCAGACCTTGAGCCCTCTTCCAAATTCTACTTGGATGTTTCATATCATCTCAAGCTTTACACTTCAAAACATGTAAAACTTCGGTATAATCTATAAAAATATTGAATCACTAATTGCACACTTGAAACTGATATAATGTTGTGAGTCAACTATACTTCAATTTAAAGGAAATGTAAACTTTTTTATTTTTGCCTCCTGTGCACTTAGCCCTCTCCCCTGTGTATCACCTGATGAGTACATTATCCTTCTCATAGCTCAGACCCAAAGCCTTTGGCATCACTGTTGGCTCTTTCTCAGCCTTATCAAAGCTATCAGCAGATTTAGTTGATTCTACTTTGAAAACATATCCAGAATTGGACTCTTTTTTTTTTTTTTTTTTTACCATTTCTATTGCTGCTGCTCTGATTTAACCACCATCATCTCTCCACGTGAGTTACTGTGAGCATCTCCAACTGATTCCCCTGTTTTTACTTCAAAGTCCCCAAAATCTTCTTTTCAGTTCAATAGCCATCACAGTCCTTTTAACATGTCAGACCACATCACTCCTCTGCTGACAACCCTCCAGTGATTTTCATCTCACTTAAAATAAAAGCCACGCATCTTGACTCTGAGCTACACAGTCAGGTATCACCTGAGAGCTCTGACCTCATCTTTTGTTAGCTTCCCTGGTCCCCTCCACTCAGCCACTCTGAGCTCCTTGTCCTGTCCGAGCTCCTCTGACCTGCTCCCACGTTAGGGCCTCTGCACTGGCTCTTCCCTCTGCCTGGAGTTCAGGCACCTGCATTCTCTTACCTCTTCATGCTTCTGTCCAAACGTTACCTCTTCAAGGCAGGCTACGTATACTACCATGGAAAATTGTCCCTGCCCCGTCACCTGACACCCTGGCTTTCCCTACCATGTTTTCCATAGAATTTGTCTCTAACATGTTATATACTTTATTTGATTATTATGTCTATTATTTATAACCTGCCTCTCCCCCTCTGGAATGTAAGCCCTTAGAGGGCAGGGAATCTTAGTTTCTGTTGGTCATTGATGTAATCCAACTGTCCAAAACAGTGCCTGGCACATAAATGATGGATGGATGGATGAACAGATAGGTGGGTGGGTGGATGGATAGATGCGTGGGTGGGTGGATAAAGAGATAATTGAAAACTCAAAAGAGGCTTTCCCTAAATACCTCATTTCACACTGCCAGTCCATCTTCTGCTCATGGCCACTCTATTCATATAACTTTGTTTTACTTTATTCCTTATTTGAAATCATCAACTATCTTGCTTATGATATCTCCTCTATTGGAATATAGGTTAAACTTTGTGAGGGTAAGAACGTGTGATAGTAAGCATGTACTTAATAAATATTCATTAAATTAACCCATTTGAGACAGGAAACTTGAATTTCTCAAATCAGTTAACTACATATGTAAATTTTATTTTATGACAAATCTGTGATTATTTGCTTATTCAGTCTGATTCAGTGTTCAGTTATCAGGATACATAAATGGTTGTTACATTCTTTTTATCACTGTGGTTTGCTTTGGTTTGCTATTAAAGAATTCTCAGACTACCCTTGATACTTTATAATAAACTACCAAAGATTTTTTAAAAGATCAGTGATAGGTAAGTATTAATAAAGCAGAAAGCTCTGATCTTGTTTCTGAAAGTACCTCACCATATCTTTGTCTGAGTAATTCCATTTTAAGACTCAATGGTTATAGTCCTACTTGAGTCATTTAAAATCATAGAAAAGCATAGCAAGTTTTATAGGAAATTATTATGTACAGGAAAATGGATCAGAAACTCATTAAAATTTTAAGCTCTCTTTTCTGCAGTCTTTTATAATAGGTCATTTAAATTCTTTACACTTTTCAATTTCTTTAAAAAATACTTCAAATTAGAAGTCCTTCATATTTAAGAAAAATCCATTGTAGACTTGAAAACAAACTATGGATTTCCCTTATATGTTATTAACTATTAATGGTCTCTGAATGAAAATGGAAAACTATAATTTGCTATTTACATTAATAAAATGCGTTAAGAAATTAAGAAATGAAGAAATTGATGCCTGAAAATTCAAGTTACTATTAATCATTATCAGAATTCTATTTTTATTCTTATTTGAGTGAATTTCATTTTGCTTTTTAACAGTAGATATTCCATCATTAGCACATTTTTAATTAACTGTATGTAAACATTGTTGTAGCCATTAAAAGGATTAGCTTCACTCTTAATTCATTAAGTTATTGTTTGGGAGGCAAGCTCAAAAGAAAGCCATAAATTTGTGATAATTTGTTTTTCCTACTTCATGACCAGAGATTAGGGGGTTTTGTTTTGTTTTTGAGCTTCCACGTATAAGTGAGAGCAGACCGTCTTTCTCTTACTTCACTTAGCCTAATGCTTTCAAGTCCATCCGTGTTGTTGCAAATGGCAGGATTTCCTTCTTTCTCAGGGCTGAATAGTACTCCTGCGTGTGTGCATGTATATCTCACATCTCTATTATCCATTCATCTGTTGGTGGACACTTAGGATGTTTCCATGTCTTGACTATTGTAAATGATGCTGCTATGAACCTAAGAGTCTAGATATCTCTTTGACGTAGTTGTTTTGTTTTCTTTGGATATATGCCCAGAAGTGGAATTGCTGGATCCAAAGAGATTTTTTAGTTAGTGATCTCCTACTTAACAATAATTATTTTCTGACAGCCTTAGGTCTAGTGATTCTAGAAGACTATGAAAAAACAATAATTGCTCCTGCTATAATCTTAAAACATATCTCTGACCAGCGTTTAGGGGCTTCCATGGGCCAGGCTTCCAAGATGCCAATGGAGCTTCTTTGGGTTGTGGGGAAAATCAAGTCCTGTGGCCTCAGAACTGCCCACAATCCATCCCCCTGAACCTGCCAGCTGGGCTCCTATACGGCTTGCTGTGTAAAGCTCCTTATCTAAGGGAAGCATGGTTGGTCATAGGAGGTGAGCCAGGTGGGGAGTCACACTCTGAACTGTAATCTTACTCTAAGAACATAAAATCATCATCTGTTGTCCTGGTTATTATAGGCTAACCTTCACCACCTCTTTATTTTTCTTTTCTCAGTGTTCCCTCTTCCTACCACTCCAGTGTCTGAAAAGTTGGTCATTGGGAAAAAGAGAAGAGATTTTCATGGGATCCTATATAGAGTTGTACATTTAAAATTTAGGTCTTCCAGTGGTTTAAATATATGTGTTTTGTGTGTGTGTACACACTACACTTAAATTCTGTATCCTCCAAGAAATTTTTAAGAAGTCCCTGAGAGAGATGAGAGATTGTGTCATTAAAAAAAAAAATCTTGGATTTATATTTTAGGGATCAGAAACTCTCTCCAATAGTGGATTGATTATACTCAAGAAAATCCTATTTCTAGTAGTAAAACTGAGTCTAATTAAGACTGCATCTTAGGGAAAAGGGCACCAACATATATTGCAGTTTAAAATGGCAGAGCCCATTTGGACAGTAGTTTGGAATAGAATTTTAAAAGATCTTGATAACTCATGGCTTACTCATGCTACCTCTGGGAATCTATCCCAAGGAGAGAATCCTAAATAGAAAGAGGCTTTTTGTACAAAGATTTTTCAAAGCAGAATATTTATCATAATGAAAAAACCTCTAAACCTAAACATTGAAAAAGGGGTTGAATTATCGAGGTAATTTTTTAAATGGTAGAGTAAAAAGAAGTGTATCACATGAAAAACTACTATATTACTTTAAGAATTGGATATGAATTAGGTACATTATGGTTATAGCTATGGGAAACAAATTTACATATTATTTAAAATGATATTTCCATTTTTCCCCTGAAATACCGTTCACATGGTCACACATTGACATATATACGCTACCATGTGTAAGATAGCTAGCTAGTGAGAAGCTGCTGTTTAGCACAGGAAGCTCAGCTCAGTGCTCTGCGATGACCTAGAGGGGTGGGTGGGGAGAGAGGGCGGCTCAGGAGGGAGTGGACATATGTATACCTATGGTTGATTCCAGCTGTTGTACAGCAGAAACCAACACAACATTGTAAAGCAGTTGTCCTCCCAGTAAAAATAAATAATTAAAAAAAAAAACAGGATTGTGTTTCAGTGGTAGAACTATTAGGCAACTTTTACTGTTCTTCTTTAAAATTCATATTTCCATACGAGGAACAGCCCTCTTCTGTTATTAAAATTCGTAATGGATGTCACGAATCGGATTCCATGCCTTTCAGTCCCCTTCCTGTCTACTGTGCCTTTGTCTAGGACCTGGACCTCCTTTCTGCATATTGTGGATGAATCTACGTAACCATGGCTCTTCTGAACTCAGTCCTCACCCAGACAGTAGTCAGCTAGAACAGATTAACTATGGAAAATTCAGAAGTGAAGATGGGTTCTTTCTATTCCAGTTCCCCATCATCCTTCATGAGCAGTTCTGATGAAGAGCTCTTTGAATAAGAAGAAACAGCTCAGAAGAAATCCACTTGCCCACATTGTGAAAGAAACCCAGTGCTAGTTAGAGCAATACCTCCTTTTACTATTTCTGAGTTTACCTTTTTTTTTTTTAACCTTGTGATTAAGCAAGTATTGCTTGATAGAGGACAAAATGTATCTGTAAATTTGCAAAGCATCAAATAATGAAAAATAACTTATTAAATGTTATCATCTTTAGTGACTAAGAAAACTCAAGGAGGACAAATATTAGAATAGAAAGTCATTGCTTTCATGATACCCAGCAGCCATGAATGTAGTTTTTAATAGTTATAAGATATATTCCTTGGTTCTTTCTTCATGCAAAACATAGTATGTTTTGGAATTATGTCATTAAAAAAAAATTTTTTTTTTAATTTTTGGCTGCATTGGGTCTTAGTTGTGGCATGAGGGCTTAGTTGCCCTATGGCATGTAGGATCTTAGTTCCCCAACCAGGGATCAAACCAGAGTCCCCTACATTGGAAGATGGATTCTTAACCACTGGGGCACTAGGGAAGTTCCATCTTCTATTATTAATTAAAGTAGATTTGGGGGTGGATATGGCAGTGGCCAAGTCTTTTTCACTGAAACACAAGAACTTGGCATTTCAACCCCGTGTATGTTTCCTGATTTCCATTTGTTACAAGTTTTTATGTTGTGTAAACATATTTCAGTAGTTCATCTTTACTTTCATTGCTTGGAGTGCTTTCATAAAGCACAATGGCCTTTTTCTAGTTCAGAAATGGGTGTATGTGGCTGAGCGCCCAAAGGTTTCCCCTGTTGGAAATACTAAGATGGTGTTTTGTGATAAAGAACCAAATCGAGGAAAAACAACAACTGTGACAGCCGTTATTCCGTGTATGTTTGTATTTTGAGGGGGAAAGAGAAGGAACACTTGTTTCTTTTTTTATTTTTCCCCCCTTTTTCCATTTTAGACAAAGCCCGTTGCATTTGCAGTTCGGACAAATGTCAGCTACAGTGCAGCCCACGAAGACGATGTTCCCGTGCCAGGCATGGCCATCTCATTTGAAGCAAAAGATTTTCTGCATGTTAAGGAAGTAAGGAGAGTAACTGCAATTTCTAGCTGCATGATTTTTTTTTTACCTTGAAATATCACTTCTTCTCATTGCTATGAAATAGCACGTGTACAGCCATGATTATATAACATACACATGAAATCAGTGCCTCTCAACCTTTTCCAAAATAAATATAATCTTTTTAAAGAAGAAAAAAGTCACAGGCTTCTTGGAATAACCTCAAGGCTCCCCTGGGCTCTGTGACCCAGAAATCGAGAACCACTGGAGTAGATGATCCTTTTTTTATACTTAACCTGTACTTTTCCTTTTAATGTTTAACCTTGACCATGTGTCATTTGTCGCTCATGTCCCAAGTTTAAGCATCTGGGGAGAGTTTAATAATAGTATCTAGAATTCACGGTCTCTTCTCTGTGCTAACAAGGTCTAAACTCAGGCCGCTGGTGCACTTTCTCCTTCTTTGGTGGTGAAATGCTATAGGGGAAGGAGAAGTGGATGGAATTAGAGCAATGAGACAAGAAATAGATATCAGGAACATCCCTTTTCCACCATGCCAAAAGCCTCCACTTTCCGTTAACAATGACTCAGTCTGTAAATTGGAAAAAATTCACTCTTAATTAAGGTTTATTTTGAGTCAACATTTATCAAAGCCTGCTCTGCCAGAGATTTCCCCTCCATAATGTTCTCAGGCTGTGAGCATGAGACTTTCTTGAACCTGTAGGAATTTACCATTGGAACACTTCCATCTAGGGAACAGTGTGTCCTAGGGAGCATATGTCAATGTAACTGCTCAGGCACTAAAGGCTATGAGCGAAAGAGGTGATGACTGCCACTGAAAAAGCCTAGAGAATATAGAGCCTACCATTTCTTTAACTTTTCAAAAGAGCTGTTATTTCTATTCAGCTAGGAAAAATTAAAAGTTAAAGTGTCAGTCGCTCAGTCGTATCTGACTGTTACCCCATTGGACTGTAGCCCACCAGGCTCTTCTGTTCATGGGATTCTCCAGGCAGGAATACTGGAGTGAGTAGCCATTCCCTTCTCCAGGGGATCTTCCCAACCCAGGGATTGAACCTGGGTCTCCTGCATCGCAGGCAGATTCTTTACCATCTGAGCCACCAGGGAAGGAAGTCCCTTGGCTAGGAAGGAAAAACAGAAAAAATTCTCAGAAGTACAACAAGCCTTAACTTTGACTTTACAACAGAAAGTTAGGTGAATCCAGGCTCCCATCCCAAGGGCTGATACTTAGAGAAAGAAAAGAAAAACAGAATGGATTTTCTTCTTTGAAATGCTGACTTTAAAAAAGAAAAAAAAAAAAAAAAGCACAACATAAGAGTTACGAATTAAGTTTTGATTGAGCCAAAATGAGGACTATAGCCCAGGAGACAGCACCTTGGATAGCTCTGAGAAACTGCTCCAAAGAGGCAGGGGAGAAGCCCAGTATCTATGTGATTTTGGTGAAGGAGGAGTACATGCAATCAAGCACAGATTTTTGCAGAAGGTTTCTGCTGGTCATGAGGAGCAGTCATCATCAGGAAGAGCTTTAGTGCTTTCCTAGATATGAGGAGATGTAAGAATTAGGCTCATAAAATCAGCTCCTGAAAATATCTATCTGAAGACCTGTTCTGCCAGTTTTTTCAAAGCACAGGGTGCCTCATTTCTGTCCTCCACCCTGAACTCCTTTCAGGGAGTGTTGAAGGTCAGTGGCTGCAACAGCACATGATTTAATCCTTGCAGAGATAGATGACAAGTGCCCGTTGCCGGTTTGTAGTTGACAGAAATGTTCAAGAACGGGCTTGAAAAATACTATTCATTTGAGGGACATCAAACCAGATCCTAAAGGTATAGGGTAAATACTCCAGGCACAAGAGAGAAATTACCAACATTCACATAAGTCGAGAAATCACTTGTGAACACCAGATTGTGGTCATTATAAACCTGTTTGCAACAAAGACACATTTTGCTCTGATATCAGATATTTCAGGTGAATGTCGTCAGTATTTTTCACTCATAATACTTCTAACTACTCTGATTATACAAGAGGAAGACATTCTGTAGCATTCCCTAGTTCCTAATGGTCTCTTGTCAAGAAGAGCTGTTAATCTTTGAATAGGAAGAGTTTACCCTCCTCGTGGTGCCAGCAGCTGCAATGGAATTCAGAAAATCGCACGGTGAGGAAAGTGAAGGCAGAGTCAAGCCAGAGATGGATTGTTGAGCATCCCGAAAATACTTCATTTTTAGCATACTCAACACCTGAACCTACAGGTTTCTTGACTTGTGGTATTTGAGCCAGAGTTCTCTGTAATTGCCATAATACTTCTCTCCCCTGAAAAATGTTAACCGGGAAGATAAAGGATGTGCAGATTCATTTAACTTCTGTGCACTGATCTGAACAATTTTGATTTTCTGTTTAGAAATTTAACAATGACTGGTGGATAGGGCGATTGGTTAAAGAAGGCTGTGAAATCGGATTCATTCCAAGTCCAGTCAAGCTAGAAAACATGAGGCTACAGCATGAACAGAGAGCCAAGCAAGGGAAATTCTACTCCAGGTAGGAGACAAATATCAAGTGTTTGTGTCAGAGTTCAGACTGTATTATCATTCATGAACCGTTGGTTGCTGTAATCTCCAATCTTTATTTTGTGTTAGAAAACTTACATTGTATTCGTTTCTATAATGATGCAAAATCCATTGTCAATGACCATATTTTAGTATCACCAAGAATTTCTTTTGAGCGCCCACAAACAAGTCAAACAGAAGATGCTTTGTGGTTTGGAACACCCATCTCCATTCACTAGTATTTTATAACTCTCGGGCTCTTTTAGTTCAGACTGGTGATACGGTTTACTGAGAGCATTACAAATCCTGTATTTTAAAAACATCACCCAGCCTCTCATTTTCATCCTCTTCAAGAGAGAATCAAATTAAGTGTTACCATGAAGGAAAGAAAAGAGCTAAGGTCATAGAGTATTAAATTCAGGCTTTAGTGCAGAGGAAATTCTGAAGCCCTAATCTTGCTGAAAATACTCTGGCATCAAGCAATCGTGGTGACTAATCCCAGTATCCGGAGCTGCCTGGCATGGTAGGAAGATGTTTTAGAAATGACAGTCTCAGAGACCAGCAAAGAGCAGCTCTTGTGGTCTCTGAGTTTCACTTTCACTTAAGAAACTCAATTTTCAGTTCTACCCACTGCTTAACACTTAAAGAGAAACTCGGTAAGTAAGCAGTTAAAATTGTCCTTGCAGATAGCAATTAGATGAGTTATGTAATAAGCTGGGGCCAAATGATCTTTTTTCCTAGGAGTCTTAAGGCTGTTTGCCCCTCACCAGAATCTTTAGAAGGGCTCCTCGAATATGGAGTAAATGTGAAAATGACCCCCTTGCAGACAAGTACAGGAACACGATTTGCTTCTTCCAGTGAGAGGATATGATATAGGCAAGTCTTTTCTTTAATGCAAATTGCTAAGCTTTTGTTTCCTGAAGTTTAAGTTTTATCTGTTTCTATGAGGACAAAAAATCCTTTGTCAAAGACCATATTTTAGTGTCGGCAAGAATTTTTTTTGAGTGCCCACACACAGGTCAAATATAAGATGCTTTGTGGTTTGGAACATCCATCTTCATTCACTAGTATTTTTTTTTTTCTCTTTTTTTGCCTAAGTAGGTGAAAATATTGTTTTCTTGTTTTCTTATTCAGAGGTTTTTACATTTGTCTCCAAACATTTTAAATATACTTTTGTTTTGAGGGCATAGCTAGAATTCAGCAGTATTATAAAACTCAGATTTGTAAGTGGAAAAAAAAAATCAGCAGAAATCAAAAGCAGTAGAATTGGAGCCTGGCTCAAAAACATGACATTTTTATGGAATTAAACGTGAAGGGCAAATTTGCATTCTGGACATTTTGACTCTGCACTGTTTGTCACAGTTTTACACAACTCAAATAATACTTCGTTAGGAAAATTCAAAGAGAATGTAAAATAAATTCAAAGACTTAATAGTTTAGGGGGAAAAAAAAAACTTCTGGAAGAAAATGTTTTGATCTTGCTAATGGGTATTTTTAAATAACTGCCAGAAATGGCTTCTCTAAATACCACTTTTTTACTACTTTTACATGGTGTCTGGTGTCCTTGTTAAACATGCTGGGGTATCTTTTAAGAACCTTAAAAAGCCACAGAGGCCTTCTGGTGGTTGCTTAAAGCTTTTGATGTTTGTCTTTTTTACGCATTAAAGTGCCAGGATGGTAGCAACGAAATTCAGCCTGTCACTGGTATTTTAGTGGAATTTATATTTTCTTCTGAATAGTCATAAAATATTAAACATATATAAATATTTACAAAATCTCACCCTTGGATACATAGACACTGTAGCAGATTATGTCCACTAGACCTGGGCTTTGCAATGATAATAAACGTTTGGCCATAAGATTGTCTTGCTGACATTCCATGTCACTCTTAAAATATTCCTTTCCATCCATCTCTGTGAGGGGGTCATGTAGTGTATCATTTTGCATGCAGGTCACTGGTAAAAACATCAATGCCACTGATCTTATATTAACTCCAAAGTTTTTAAGACACTAAAGCATGTCTCAGATCAAACTTTAGAATTTGGTAGTTCTGAAGTTCAGATCATTCCTAAATGAGCCAAGTTGAACCCTCCATGTTAGCCATGTTTGAGAAATGTTCGAGGTATACTCTGAGAGTTAAATCATGGAACACTGTCACGCTCTCTCAGGTGTCTTTTAGAGAAGGGATCCCCAACCCCCAGGCCATGAACCAGTACCAGTCCCTGGCCTGTCAGGAGCCAGGTCCCATAGCAGAAGGTGAGCTGCACACAAGTGAAATTTCACCTATATTTACAGCCACTCCCCATCACTTGAATTACCTCCTGAGCTCCACCTCCTGCTCAAAGAACTCAGTAATGTAACACACTTGAATTATCCAAAACCAATCCACACCTTTTGTTCCTTGGAAAAATTGTCTTCCATGAAACTGGTCCCTGATGCCAAAAAGGTTGAGGACCACTGTTTTAGAGGTTGGCAAATTTTATTATTGCTGTGTTGGGTTTTCTTTTTAATAGATTGCTCATGAACACTTGAATACTGTACATCTTGGTACACAAAAAGAAGCAAGCTGCTTCTGGTGTACAAGAAAAAGGAGCAGGAACCCAATGAAAAAGAAACAAGTTTGGGTGTTAGCCTGCGGGTTCTATGCATTGCTTCCGAGAATCTTGAAAATGAGAAACAAAGGAAATCTTTGCTCTTAGTCTATTTGCGATCCTGGCAGAGTTTGACGGGTGCAGCAGGCACCCTAGTTTTCCTCAGTCTC
Organism: Bos indicus; assembly: GCF_029378745.1. Lineage (NCBI taxonomy): Eukaryota > Metazoa > Chordata > Mammalia > Artiodactyla > Bovidae > Bos > Bos indicus. The sequence continues at coordinate 33,012,180 of NC_091772.1, forward strand.
TCAGGGCCTTTTCAAATTGAGCCTTGAATCTGAAACAAGAGACCTTGACACAGATGTTTCAAGCACTTCAGGAACCCACTGGGAAATTACTCTTTGCCTCCTTGGAGGCAAGGCAGATTTAAAGTTCAATAAAAACATAATGAGTAATCATGTTTATTGAGCAGTACAAATGTCTTCATCTCTGAAATAAGTGTCAGTTGTAATATAAACTTTTGCTTTACTCCAGTAAATCAGGAGGAAATTCATCATCCAGTTTGGGTGACATAGTACCTAGTTCCAGAAAATCTACACCTCCATCATCTGGTAAGTAGGTAGTAAGTGCTAAACAGTGCACGCTGCATTTCATGCTTTTCTCCGTCTTACCTAGCTGTGGGAGTGTCCATAGACCGAGTCACTCGTTAACCCTCAAGATGTTCAGAGGGAGCAGAAATGAGAGTGGTGTTAGGAACAATATGGGCAACTTGCTGCCTTTGAAAAACCCAGACATGGTGTCAGTGTGTTCACGGTTTAGAAGATGATGAGCAGATCTAACTTTCTAGTCCCCTCTACACGGTGGTCCCTGGCACACTGTCATGGTCTGTAGATGAATGAACATTCACCGTCAATCAGAGTGCCGTGGGAGGTGTTGGCCTCAGTGTTAAATTAAAAGAGAAGGATTAAAAAGTTTAGAAAAGTGAAGAAAGAAGGATAAAGTGATGATGGATTGATGGGTCTGACGTGAACTCTACCCAGGAAGCTCCGTGGAACATGGAGAAGACATACAGAGACACTGAACAAAAGATGGAAACACTTCCAGGAAGAGTAATGACTGTTTTCTTCCCAAAGCCCTGAAGAAGAATGTGAATTTCTGATTATTTTAGTATAAGTCAGTATTGTTCAAGACATACTTGAAAAATGATTCCTTGTCTATCTGCAATTCATTAACTGAATTTGTATTTGCTCAGCCTGGCAACTCTACCATTCTGTGTTGAACTTGGAGTTCTATATCAATAGGAGACAAATGGGTTGAATTGGGTGAAAATTTACGATCGGAGTCTTAGTTTGCTAAGAGATGCAATTGAGAGTCAGAGGAAGATGGTAAGGATGGGCCAGTGGAGCATTTGGGTGATTTCTAGGAAGCTAGAAGTGGGAAGAGGTCAAAGACAGAGACTTCTGCCCCTGTGGAGAAATGAAGGAACAGTATAATTGCACCATGACTGCCAGGTCTTAAGGGTCCCCCTTGTTACTGATGATTGTACCTTGTTCCCCGATGTTGGCAGCTTTCATAAACCCATCCCAGCTTCTTAGTTAAAACTGGAGGATTTGTTAAGTGAGCAAAGTCCGAGCACAATAAGAAATCAATTGTTTTAGAATGTATATTGATTTCCAAAGTCGAGTACTTACAACTAGCTATAATTCTAAGTTAAGTAAAATAGTATGTTTGAAATGAAACATCAGAGCCCTTTAGGTATGATGTGAGGTTGTCTTCCCCTGATTGGTGGTGATTAGATATTCCCTGAGTGCCCAGTGGAAAGGAGGCTTCTCTCTACCCCTCAAATGGGTGGAGTTGCAGCAATTGTAGTGCAAACCTTGTTCTCTTCCTCTGTGTCTTCAGAACTGTCTCAGAGACTCCTGAGAACTGTCACTAGCTCCTCAAATAGGAAAATGCCAGTTCCTTGTGTTAAATAGCATCCCTGCCCTCAGATTGCCAGCCCCACTTCTGTCAACCCAGAAGTTTTCTGTTTCCTTTAATTGAAATGTAGCCTTCTCATCATCTTGGCAATATAATGAGAGCTAATAACATGCATTTTGAAGAATGAGTGAGTGTGTTTCGAAAGTAACATTTCATTTCTGTAGCTGGATGTTATGTGCGTATGTGTTAAGTTGCTTCAGTCATGTCCAACTCTTTGCAATCCCATGAACTCTGTCTATGAGATTCTCCAGGGAGAAAAACTGGAGAATACTGCCATGCCCGTTAGTCATTCCTGAACATCAAGTTCAGTTAAGAGTTTCATATAATAAAGATGATTTTTTATTCAATATCCTGTGAGAACCCATAATGGAAAAGAATGTAAAAAAGAATGTATTATAGAATCACTTTGCTGTATGGGAGAAATTAACATGATATGTTAAATCAACTATACTTCAATTTTAAAAAGAGAAAAGTACAAATTATATTCTTTAACACATGGATAATTTTTGAAAAACAATCTCTTCATCATCATCACCTTACAACGTGCAAGTGCTGACATTTTTATTTGGTTAAAAAAAAAAAACAGTGTAAAGAAAAGAAAGAGATTTTTAACTTCACCCAAGTTTTATGCAGAGACAGTTTTATAATTTGGAATCACTTTTCTGAATACCAAGTGCAAACCACCCTGTGACTAAGTGAACTAGAAATATTAACCACCTACAAAATATGTAATAGATACATTGTAGGCATGTGAGTGCTCAGTCTCTCAAGTCCTGTCTGACTCTTTGAGACCCCATGGAATGTAACCTTCCAGGCTTCTCTGTCCATGGATTTCCCAGGCAAGAATACTGGAGTAGGTTGCCGTTTCCTTCTCAGTTGGATCTTCCCGACCCAGAGATTGAACCCATGTCTCCTGCATCTCCCCCATTGGCAGGTGGATTCTCTACCCATGAGCCACCAGTGAAGCCCTAATAAGTACGTTAGGCTCCTGCTGTGTTTTTGTATCAATACTACAATTTACCTAATAGAAAAACCTAAGAAAATTCTACAGAGCAGTTCCCCCAATCTTCTATAGAGAAGTTCCAGGGAAACCTGTTGAACCTATCAAATGTGGATTGGCCTCCAATGATTAATCGTCTTTTGTTTCCCAAGGCCCTGTCTACGAGTAAGCTCACCCATTATAAGACCAAAGAATAGAAGCACTTGCCCCAAGTAAATATAATTGGAGGGTCTCCAGGATTTGGGAAAGGAAAAATTTCCACCTCAGACTTCCATGGTGGTTCAGTGGTTAAGAATCCACCTGCCAATGCAGGGGATGTGGGTTTGATCCCGAGTCTGGGAAGACCCCACATGCTGCGGGTCTACTAAGCACACGCACCACAATTGCTGAGCCTGCAAGCTGCAACTCCAGGAGCCCATGCACCGAGAGCCCGTGCTCCACGGCAAGAGAGGCCACCGCAGTGAGAAGCCCGCACACCACAGCTAGAGAACAGCCCCGGTGCTCCACAACTAGAGGAAACCCAGGCCACAGCAACAAAGATCCAGCACAGCTGAAAATAAATGAACGTAAAAAGAAAAAGTAAAAAATCTCCACCTCGCGCCTGGGGAACGAGGTAGTAGCTGGTTGCACAAAGCATACTGTATACCTACACGTGTGCGCAACCCTAGCACATCACTCAACTCGACCCAACTGTCTAAGATTACATTTGAATTTAGAGTTCAAAAAAACATTTCCAAGGCTCTCTGCCAAAAGCAAAACAATTTTTAAAACTAAAGCATGCTCATGAAGAGGACAAAAATAAACTATTTTTAAAGGAGACAGTTTTCCCAAGTAAATACTAATGTTTGCCAAGGTATGCTGATGCAAGCATGAAATTTAAAAGGAGCATCTCACACCTCTCAGAATAAGAACCATCTGAGCCTATTAAAGTATATAGACTCATTTAAAGAGTCAAACATGCTTCTCAAGTTTTAGTAAATTTCTTGAATGTGTTTTGAAAGTAGCCAAATGATTTAGAATTCTGTGTCTCAGGACAAATGTAGATGCTTTTAGATCTAAGTTAACCAAAGTCAGGACTAGAAAACTGTGAAGTCTTCAGTTTGGGATTTTGAGCCCTTATATAAATGCAGGTAAATTGCAAACCTGACTCAGGCTGTGTGTGTGTGTGTGTGTGTGTGTAGCCAAACATCTGGGCTATGGCTCAGCTCAACTTTTTCTGCATTGCCATTCTTCCTTTAAATAAAAAACCCAATGGACCAATCATAAAATTCAGTTCCTGAACTTTACCATCCCAAGGTCCTGTCAACTCTGAAAGACCACTGAGTACCCTCAATTTCAGAGAGGCTGTCAAGGGTACTGTCCCTTGAATGTAGCCTTTATAAGTCCAATAACAGATTAGAAAGGTAGAGCATATTGGAATTGACCACCAAAAGGGAAACTGATTTGGGTGGCTGTTGTTTAGTTGCTAAGTCGTGTCAGACTCTCTTGTGACCCCATGGACTGTAGCCCATCAGATTTCTCCGTCCATGGGATTTCCCAGGCAAGAACACTAGAGCGGGTTGCCATTTCCTTCTCCAGGGGATCTTCCTGACCCAGGGATGGAACCCGTGTCTCCTGCATTGGCAGGTGGATTCTTTACCACTGAGCCACCTGGGAAGCCCTTGATTTGGATTAAGACGTACTATAGCAGGGATTCCTAGTCAGTTAGGAACTGGGCTGTACTGCAGGAGGTGAGCAGCAGGCTAGCCAGCGAAGCTTCATCTGTATTTACAGCTACTTCCTATCACTCACGTTACAACCTGAGCTCCACCTGTTAGATCAGCAGCGGCATTAGATTCTCATAGGAGTGTGAACCCTAACCCCTAAAGTCAAGACATAATATCTTGAGATTACCACAAAATAGAAATAAAGTGCACAATAAATGCAGTGCCCTTCAGTTATCCCCAGACCATTCCCCCGACCAGGTCCATGGAAAAATTGTCTTCCCACAAAACTGGTTCCTGGTCCCCAAATGGTGGCAGACCACTGTACTGTGGGACTAATGAAAACCTGACCCACACCCTCTCCATCTTATGCAGGAAGACACGAATAACATGCTCCCTAAACTGAGATTCAAGGAAGAGCCTCAATGGGTGGTGTACACGTCAGCATTAGTTCAAATCACTGGGCATGTTTCATAATGTTTCTGTTGTACAACACATGCTGATCCTAGAGCTTATCCAAAGGCACAGATGGGATAAAGAGAAAGACATATTTACTGGGCATATCTACCTACCTACCAGGAATTAATTCAGACCATATGACTCATGGAGAAAGAGCACCCAACCTCAGCTTTATGCACGCAAGAGCTGATATTTGCAACACTGTGCTAACTGCCAGGTGTTTGCTCCATCCCAGTATTTCGACCTAATCAAATAAAGAGGAACAATTCAACAAGACAGCTCATTTTTGAAAGCCTGAGTGAATCATCTAACATCCATAATAACTTCAACATTGAAAAATAACGTGACGGCTTTTGGATGATCTCCGGTCATTTGGAAAGGTTCACGGTGCCTGTCGTGAGCCAGGGCAGCCAGTGTTTCACAGGGCATGGAAGCTACGGTGTTGAAACACCAAGCTGTCTGTCCTTTCACGAGAGTAATTTGGTCCTTAAATCTGAATGGACTGTGGTTTATGTTAAGAGAACGACATGAAAAGAGAGAGAGAGTGACATACGTAATATGAGGTTTTCCTGGGACAAGTTGATTTCTTCTTTTCTTCTTCTACTTGATCCCATCTAAAGGACAGAATAATTTTCTAGTGGGCTCAACTCCATAATGTCTTCCTGAATCCTGACTCTTGAGGACATGACCCTACTCGGGAAGCTTAGGGAACTGGATGAGAGCACCAGGATCATTGCAGGATCTTAGCTGGAGAGGCAGCCTGGTGGAGCATATAGCGCCAGAGAGGCAGAAGCAGATACTGAGCTTTTGCCAAAAACAAGTCCCTTCAACTCTGAGAATTTATCTTTTCAGTCTTGAGAAATAAGAGAGTTGCCGTTGATTATGCAAATACTTACCAGCTCTGGTTTCTACCATGGATCAAATTCTGTAGTGATTGCATGTGGATGCATTGTATAAACCTCATAGGGAGATGATGAATCTTTTTCATTGAAGATGTTAATTTTTCAGTGCTCTGTTTTCAGAGCCAATGAGTTTAAAAGGTGAAAGCATGTCAAACCACAGACCTAAACCCCTCATTCTCCAGATGAGGAGATCAGTGGTATAATCCCTTGGGTTTTACTGCCCTTCTGCTGCTGCCTCTCATGTAAATCCAGCGAATTTATATAAAATCATCAGGAGGCAATTTAGGCTGTTGTATAAAATTCATTTGGAGGTCATCACATCCAGTGGCTTCTAATTAGTTTTCCATCAGACCTGCCTCAAGAGTGCCCAGATCATGGTGAAATCATTTCCATCTGGTCCATCCTGGGACCCTCTAGAGTCATTTGTCTTGTGTATAACTTCTTTATGTCACTGGATTTAGGATTTTCTGTTCTCTCTGTCCCTCACATGCCTTTTATAATTTCAGTGAACCATTTCACACTGCCCTTATGTTCAGCCAAGCTCAAGAAGAAATTGGAGGCATTAAGTGATCAAGGTTGCTGATTATCTGAAAGCTGGCCTAAGCTATGGGAAGAATTGAAGGTTTTCTGTCCTGACAGCTGATTTGGAAAATATCAATATTATATTTGAAACTACAAATTAAAAAACTTGTTTCTCTAAAAACAAAATCTTATTCAATAGATTGAGCGTGAAACCAATGTATCCAAGCACACAGATATTATGAGAGGATCTTTAATTTGATGACATTCTTTATGTGTTTGACCTTGAAACTTTACTTTGTTGACTGTGCTTAGCACTGTGTGATAGATCTTTGACTGTGATTAGTTTTGTTTGCTTTTCATTTTATTTTTTTGATAACCAATTTTTCCTCTCCCGTCTACCTGATGATTTTTGAATTGTTTGTCTGTATATAGCTATAGACATAGATGCTACTGGCTTAGATGCAGAAGACAATGATATTCCAGCAAACCACCGCTCCCCTAAACCCAGTGCAAACAGTGTAACGTCACCCCACTCCAAAGAGAAAAGAATGCCCTTCTTTAAGAAGGTAACATGAACTTCCAAGCTTGCGTCTGTCCACGCGCTCAACTGCACTGCGTCACATTTCTAGTCCTGTGGACTGTCTGCGTCCTTGATAAAGCCAATAACATGCATGCTTTGTTATTCTTTGTTTCTTTTCCATGCTGCTGTAGCTAAGCAGAAGCAGAAATCGGTAAGTTCACATTGACATAAGCTGTGTTTATCCTGCCCCTGGCATCATTAGCATTCAGTCCCACAGTTAATATTCAACACGATCATTTCTGTCCTAAGAAAAGAATGTATCAAGCAGCTAATTGAGTCCATTCAGACCAGCTAAATTCAGTGAGTGACCTGTGGAAGCACCATTACAGTACCTAGCCTTTTTGATGGAATAACAGCTACCACCAAGGGCATTCGTTCCAACATTCTAGGAACGTCCAATGCTGAAGACTCCATTTGTAATGCACCTCTCTCGTGCATGCTTCTGTCTCTATCACTTTCTTTCCTCCGGAAATTTAACTGATAATCAAGCATATGAAAAACCATTATTAGATTCTGATTTATGATATCCAGATACATAGCTTGTACTAAAAAAAAAAATTTTTTTTTCAATTCTTCAATTTTTAATTTAGTCAGTTATTTAAACTTCTAATCCACTAGGTGCAAAATCTGCAGATGAACAAGACCAGTGGAAACTGCAGGCTTGTTTTGGCGGTCTACTGTGAGTTCTTCCTATTGTCATATATAAATCCTCTCCCCATGTTCTTGCCTCCTCCGTCACTCAGATCTCAGCATCCCACCCATCGGACGGTGACACGGTGGCTGTGCGTAGAGCCTTTGCCACTGGCCAACCAAGATGCTACCCAGTGATCCTCTTGGTTCCCTGACTGCAAACTAGGGTACTGCTGAGCTCTCTTGACTCCAAAATCTGTTTCTTCCAAGCACATTTTGTAGCTCTGAAGCATTATTTTTTGAGGATAATCTCCCCGTCCACAATCCCCACTCCTTTCTTTCTTTTATATACCACTGTCCACCGCCTGTTGTGCTGTGCTGTCTTTAGAGTCATTCTTTCTAATGTCAGCAAGTCCAGCACAACCTCTCACGACATACGTGGGCATGGAGTCGAACCTCCTCTGCCTCCAGCTCTCCACACCCTGAGCCCTTCTCTTCTGTACAGTAGGATTCTGCCCTGTGGAGGAACTGAGTCATCAATGAGGTGTCAGATGCTGAACTATGTTTTGTTTTGTTTTGTTTTAAAAATAAATTGTGTTTGCTTTCATTGTGGAAGACCGAGATACTCCAAGCAAAAATTAAAACCCCTGGATTTTTGTGTGACCACCGAAAGCCACAGCCAACTATCCATCCACGACAGTGGGTCCATTTCTCTGGTCCTTTCTTCTTGTCACCGCTAAAACTTAGAGCCAGGTGACTTAACCGGGTTCAGAGCAGCAGAAACCTAAAAATTCAGCATTGCTCAGCTGCTCCGAGCTTTACCCAACAGGAACATGAATGAAAACCGTGTTTATTGATAGGTTTTTCTGAAGTTTGCAGACTCCTAAATTCCAAAACATGAAAAATGTTTATTGTAATTCTTCCACTAAATAATTTGAACAAATTACACTTAGCAGGAGAGGACAGATAAAAAAGGATGGTGTCCTGATTCATAGGGTATAAAGTTCCAATATTCCATCAAATAAGGTAATTTCTGTAGCTACCCTACTGATGAAGAAGCTGATTGATTAGCAGCATTGCTATTAATAGTTGGCAGTCACAAATCAAAGGAACCCAAGACCCATCTAATACTGGGCCACTGAATATTTAAAGACTTGACATAAAATTTCTTGGAAGCTAAAATGCATGCAACTGATATTCCTAATTATAATGATGGAAAAGGTATTCTTAGACCGCATAGTTATAAGGACTTGGCTTCTAAATATTTTCAATCTGATCCCAGGTGGTATAAATGCAATAACTGAATAATTTTGCTGAATTAATTTCATGTCATAATCTCATGAATATGCTTATGATGCCTTCGGCACAGGTATTCATTCTTCTTATGTTGTTAATGATGTGGTCAGCTTCAATATAGACTTTTCAAAACCAAAAAAAAAAAAAAACAACCTGAGATGCAGTAAGACTGTTTTCCATGTTTTAGGTTGCTTTTAGAGTGATGCTTGTGTGGCCTTTGTGCTGTCACTGTATTATGTTTGTCTTGGGTTTGTTGGTTGGTTGGTTTTTTTTCTGTTTAAAAATGTATTCTACCTTGATTGTATCTATTAAAATTCATTTTCAGCACTAGATAAAGCTTTCAGCAGTAAAATTTGAGACAGCACAGTCACAGTCATATCTTCTCCCCTCCGATTCTATCGTCCATGACTATGGGCAAAACTCCAATGGAAACTTTTGAATTTGAAATGCTTTTTCATCCCCTCGCCATGCCCCAAGCAAAGTAAATTCGATCCAAGTCAGAAAGTTGGTAAAGGGCCATCTTAAGCAACAGTAATGTGTTCTTGAACGACAGCCTGATGCAAAAATGGCATTCACGCTTGCAATAAGTTGACAAAATTCTTCCAGTAGTTCAGAGAAGATTTTTCTTTTGGTCTGGGTGATTCTTAACATATATGTATTTTTCAGACACTTAGTGCAGGAAGACTCCTGCCAGCATGATTTGTTTATCTGTGTCTTAGGCCATAGTTGTCTTCTACATTAAAGAAGTCATTTTTTTCCCCAGTCACTTTAACATTTTCCTCTATTAAAATAGCCAATTTTAAGATCTTTAAAAAAATAAGTTATCTAATTTGGGGGGAAATCTTTTTTGTCATTATTGTATTAGAAGCAGAAGAGCTGAAAATTGTTGCAAGTTTTAGAAATGGCTACAAAGTTAGGTCCTCCCCCTGCTCTTCTAAAAAAGAAAGAAATTCTTGTGGGAGGGAATGAGTTAGTTATGTAAGGGAAACACCTCCTAACCAGTTCTTGAGAAGCACATGAGAACTGCAGGAGGACAGTGAGCCTTGTGAGGCCATGGAGGCCTGCTCGGGCATTTTAACGCATCAGAAGCAGCTTCCCTCCAAGACCCATAAACCTGACATTATAAGTGTTTAAGTTCCAAAGGATAGAAACCAAAAATCTAAACATATAAATCCATCAGCTGTGAAGAGTGATCATGATTCCATTTACTGAAACAAGCATGCAGGCTCCTCCAAACTCTCACAGCAAAACAGAAACTGTCGAGTATTTGGTCACAAAAGACCAAGGTTTTATCCAGGTAAGACCAACATCTAAGACCCAAAGACCTTTCTTTTCTTTGTCATTAACCACATGAGGTCTGATCATTCCACTCTTGAGAAAACTCAAATGCATCTGAAAAGCAGTATTAACCTCCGGTCAAGCTTTTAAAAGCACCTCTCCTGCATGAGGCATGTTTTTGTCTGTTCTAACTAGGTTTTTTTGTTCAAAAGCAGCCCCTCCTGCATTAGGAACATCAGGAGCATTTGAGGAGAGCCAGAAAACTGTAGACAACTCAGTCACTTTGAAACATGAAGGAAATAAAACCACCCAGTCTTGGGTTGGGTTTATTTAGAAAAAGAAGCCAGTGCAAAAAGAATGGCAGTGTCTGGGAAGTTAGTGCCTGGTATCACAGAGTTGAGAAAGAACAGTTTGTGCCTTATATATTTGAGTTCCCTCTGCCTTTTAACCATCTGAAGGCGTCTCCTCTCTCTGCAGACAGAGCACACCCCTCCGTATGATGTGGTCCCTTCTATGCGACCTGTGGTCCTGGTGGGCCCCTCTCTGAAGGGGTATGAGGTAGGTAGCTGCCCTCTGGCGCATCCTTGACCTTGCATGCTGACCTGACCTTGCACACCTCCCTCTCCTGACTCTTGAACTGGGAAAAAAGCTGGTGGCAGCAAAGCACGTTGTTTTCAAGCCACGGGGTACATTGCTACAGTTCTGTTCCGTTTTGTTGCCTTGGAGACAGTTGACTCAGTCTGGGGAGAGAGTGTCAAATGGAGAATGATGGAGGCCCCTTGCAATGTTGTTAACAGTCCCTCCAAGAGTGAGTTTGGGGAACTTTGTCTTTTTTCATTGTTAATATTATCAAAGCTCAGCCACAGAAAAAGGGAGCGACCCTCACATGCTACTTTTTCCCAATGGGACGCCTGGATTTTTAACATTAAGAGGAATAAGACTGTTTTATCATAATTAGTAATGTTTTTTTCATGTCTTATTGCTTGCTCAATTGCAGGTCACAGATATGATGCAAAAAGCACTGTTCGATTTTTTAAAACACAGATTCGAAGGGCGGTGAGTATTTCAGAATTCTGGGTTTTGTGGATCTTTTCCTTAAAGATGATGAAACTGAAAGCTGGGTGGGACAGGCGGGTGGATCCTAAGAGAACACTGGCTTCTCAAGCCTCTGTGGTGACAGGATGTAAGTTCCATTCAGTTCGATCTGATTCAGTACATATTTATCATACTTAGTCCACACAACCTCAGCTCTCCGTTCCTACACCTGTGTCTGTAGCTGAATTTGGTCACACCCCTGCTGACGAGTCTCCCCCTGAATTCACGATGAGCTGGCCCTCGGTGCTGCCCAGGAGTTATGTTCTGTGTGCCTCTTCCATCCACTTTTCTACTCTTCTAAAAGGCTTTCACAGCATCTCCTTTCTCATCAAACCCTTCTCCTCTCGAGCTTCCTGGTGAACTGGCTTCCTGTTGCTTTGAGCAAACGAAGCAAGCAGAGGAGACTATCCAGGTGTTCCCACCAGCCGCACACCCACCCCCTTGCTTATTTGCCTGAATGTTCTGCCTTTTCTCCTGTTACTGTGAGCGATGGCCAACCCTCTACCTGGGGCTGGATCCCATTCCCCATCTCCACCCACACAGCTGTCACAGGCCTTCCCCTTCTCTGCTGAGCCAGGTATTGTGAGGAGCAAAATCAGACAAGGGCCTTGGCTTCATTGAGTTTATTGGGGGTGTATTGAATGGCAGCCTTGAATCAAATAACCAGTAGGCACCATAGTAACGTTTCAGCCAACTTCAGAAGCATCAAAGATAGGATTGGAGTCTAAACTGGAAGCTTCCAAACGTAAACTAAGCATAGGTTATTGGGAACCTGGGAGCAGAGCTAGGTTGTATTTCTGCATCTTTCATGAGACACACTGGGTGCCTCTCTTCTCCACATTCCTTTCCTTTTCCTGTCTGGCAATACAAGTGCAGTAAATGGAATCTGTAGATTTCACTGTTCTTTTAAATCTCTCACTTTCTTCCTTGAACACACCAGCTTTCATGACTGTTTCATGTTTATATTGATTTCTGGTCATGAGGTAGGAGTTAGATAAGCCCCAGGCTGAACACCTGAAGCTGGCATCCTGCTGCCCTTTGAAAGACCAGAGTTGGGCACAAGCGAGATGATTAGCCAGAGACAACCTGGAAAACTGCCCCAATAAGCAACTTTCTATTGTGCAAGCTTACTCCAGGTTCCCCCATGTGCTTTCCATACATACTGTGCTTCCAATAAATTTTGTCTCTTTGTTGAACTTTTTCTTCAAAGACAAGGACCAAAATCTATTCCACAGCCAGAATCAGTAGGGGAGGCAGGGCAAAGGGGGGAGCTTTTATAGTAGGATATTGTTCGTTCAATTCAGTTGCAAAGTCTTTTCTGACCCTTTGTGACCCCATGGACTGCAGCACACCAGACTTCCCTGTCCTTCATCAACCACCAGAGTTCGCTCAAGCTCATGTCCATTGAATCAGTGATGCCATCCAACCATCTCATCCTCTGCTGCCCCCTTCTCCTCCTGCCCTCAGTCTTTCCCAGCATCAGGGTCTTTTCCAATGAGCCAGTTTTTGCATCAGGAGACCAAAGTATTGAAGCTTCAGTTTTAGCATCAGTCCTTCCAATGAATATCCTGGATTGATTTCCTTTAGGATTGACTGGTTTGATCTCCTTGCTGTTTAAGGAATTCTCGAGTCTTCTCCAGCACCAAAGTTCGAAAGCATCAATTCTTCAGAGCTCAGCCTTCTTTATAGTCCAACTCTCACATCCATACATGACTACTGGAATAGTAGTAGAACTGAAAGCAAAGGACTGAAAGAGACAGAAAATGAAAACTAGAATCTGTGTTTCAAAAAAGCCTTCACGAGACTTCCCTGGTGGTTCAGTGGTTAAGAATCATCCTTCCAATGCAAGAGACGCAGGTTCAGTCCCTGGTCAGGGAACTAAGATCCTACATGCCACGAGGCAACTAAGCCTGCATGCCACACTCAAAAAGAAGCCTGTGCCCCACAGTGAAGACCCAGCACAGCCAAAATAAAAAAACAAAGACTTTAGAATCAGAGTCTTCCTAATCAGATGTTCCTCAGTAGATAGTTTTGCTTTGCATGGCTTTATAAAATATAATTTATTTCATGCTGGGAATCACAGCTTGATCTTTGGGCCTTCAGCTTGGTCTAGGCCCTGACCCAACCTCTAATTGGGCCCATGTAGCTTTTACTTCTGTGTTCTTGACTTTGTCATTTATCACCATTTAGAATTGTCTACATGAACCTACTTACCCAGAAAATTCTGCTAGACCGGGCACTTTACTCTCTATGACTGAGTTAACCCACTGCTCTTTTCTAAATGCCAAAGATGGGGGAATGAGATGGGTTCCCTGACCTCTATTTCAACCTGAGTTAAGTTTTGAACTTGGAAGATAGACTCCAGCTACAGGGTGCATCATGGACCCATGTTCTACGGTGTTAGCCATCCAGATTGATTTCATTTAAGAAACAAAGACAGTATTTTCAGTGTTGTATCAGTCTTCTGTTTCTGGCCCAAAGTAGTTGCCATGTGGCTTTATGAATGGACCTGCCATGGTTCCTCTGAACTCTTAAAACTGGAATTCACCACTATAGGCCTGTGATCACCAATTAAAAATCCTCAGAGGAAGGAAGGGGCTTCCCTGTTAGCTCAGTTGGTAAAGAATCCACCTGCAATGCAGCAGACCCTGGTTCAATTCCTGAGTCAGGAAGATACACTGGAGAAGCAATAGGCCCCCCACTCCAGTATTCTTGGGCTTCCTTTGTGGCACAGCTGGTAAAGAATCTGCCTACAATGTGGAAGACCTGGGTTTGATCCCTGGGTTGGGAAGATCCCCTGGAGAAGGGAACGGCTACCCACTCCAGTATTCTGGTCCAGAGAATTCCATGGACTATATAGTCCATGGGGTCGAAAAGAGTTGGACACGAATGAGCAACTTTCACTTTCAGAGGAAGGAATAGGGTCTGTAAAGCAGAATTTCAAAAAAGTCATGCAAAACGTTAACTCTTTCACTCAAGGCAAGACATCCAGAGTTAGTAAATCACACACTGTCAGCTTCTGGTCAGCCAGACAGCCATAGAGGGTGGAAACTCATAACAAGTATGAGTGTGGCTAATCCTAAATAGATATGCAGTTATAGGAGGGGAAAATGAATCACTCCTGTGTTATCTATTAAGCAAAATACTTCTTTTGGCCATGCCACACAGCATGTGGGATCCCAGTTCCCTGATAAGGGATCGAACCCACATCCCCTGCATTGGAACGGTGAAGTCTTAACCACTGGATCACCAGGGAAAACTCAACAAAGTATATTAAAAAAAAAAAAAAATGTAAAGCCCAAGAGGGAGAAAATATGAAAGGAAGGATTGGGGATAAAAAGATTCTTGATAGGAATTATTTTTTGTGCTAAAACCCAGTTAGGTTCATGTGTTGATGCCCTGGAGAGTTGTCAGAATCAAGACTTTCATTGCTAAAATAGCCTTAAGTGTGTCATGTCAGAGAAGAGATGATGAGTCATTGTCCTTTCTCTTCTGTGCACTGGACAAGCCCATTTCAGTCAGATCCACCTAAACAACCGTGTCACCCCGTGAACAAAGCAATCTTCCTGTTCACTTAGTAGGACAATGACAGGTAAATTAACAAGGAAATTGGGGGCAAGAAAGAAAAGCCACCATCAGTGATGAATTCAATTGTCCTCTCCAGCGATTCTGAAAATGTCAGGTCTTGTCACAGAAGCGTTTGGCATGTGTACTGAATTCTGTAGGGAGGGGTCCGTGGTGAACCCTGTGCTAAGGAGTCTTACTGGAAATCAGTGCTGGGAAACATGACATCACTTTGTCGTGTGGAAAATGTACTTAGATGTGTGGCAGGTTCTTCTGAACCTGTGGTTGTCTACCCTGGCTGCCGATTTAAAACCAGCAGAGCTTTTAAAATGTAGCAAACTTAGGAGGTGTCCTGGCAGTTCCCTAGTGGCTCAGACAGTAAAGAATCCACCTGCAATGCAGGAGACCCAGGTTCAATGCCTGGGTAGGGAAGATCTCCTGGAGAAGGGAACGGCTACCCACTCCAGTATTCTTGCCTGGAGAATTCCATGGACAGAGGAGCCTGCGGGCTACAGTCCATGGGGTCACAAAGAGTCAGACACGACTGAGCAACTGAATCTTTCACACTTTCACTTTTTGGTGGTTCAGTGCTAGAACTCTGCACTTCCACCGCAGGGCACAAGGATTCCATCTCTGGTCAGGGAGCTAGGATCCTGCAACCCATGTGGCATGGCCAAAAAAATTTTTTTAATTAAAAAAAAGTCATGGACTTGTATCCCACCTGTGATTAAGTGAAGCCCAATGTCTAGGATGAGACTTGATTTAACTGTAAAGTCTTCTCAGGCAGCTTTGATACACTGCAAGTGTTGAGGACCACTCCTCTACACTGAATTGTCCCCAGGCTTTTGCCTTTAGGATTTTCAGGGTCTGTTTTTTGGTGGAACCTCAAGCAGTGACGATTCCAGAAGCATCACTTAAGGAGTTGCAATGGGACAGTAGCTCTCCGCCTGCAGCCTATAGAGCAAACCACACAAGCAGGGCAGTGGAAGCCCAGCCAAGTAATACCATGTGCGGATAAAACAAAGCCTGTGCGGCAGAAAGGAAGTTGGATCATTAAAGAAAATCCTGTACCCTGGCTGAATCCCCCCAGGCTGACTGTGAGGGGCTTCCGGCCTGGTTTTGTGTGTCTTGTCACTACTGTATCCCCAGGGCGTCTCTGTCAGGGGGCAGCCTGTCTCCCAGTGAGTGTCCAGGGCTCTTTAGATCCTGGTCCTCGGCAGGCCTTGGGTCCCACTCAGGGGTCCTGGTTTAATGCCCAGCACTTCAGGTCCTGACTCCTTCTCTGCATACAAAACCCTACCCACAGCATCCCCATATGTCCTTATTGTCATGCATAATTTTTTTATTGGAGGATACTTGCTTTACAATGTTCTGTTAGTTTCTGCTGTACAATAGCATGAATCAGCTGTCTGTGTGTGTGTGCGTGTGTGTGTGTGCATGTGTGTGTGCGCGTGTGTGCGTGCGCCCCTCCCTTTTGAGCCTACCCCACCCGACCCCTCCAGGTTATCACAGAGTGCTGAGCTGAGCTCCTTGTGCTATACAGCAGCTCCCACTAGCTTTCTATTTTCCACATGGTGTATTTATGTCAAACCTCATCTCCCAGTTCATCCCACCCTCCCATTCCCCCTGTGTCCACACATCCGTTCTCTACGTTTGCGTCTCTGTTCCTGCCCTGGAACTAGGTTCATCTGTACTTTTTTCTATATTCCACATACATGCTTTAATATACAATATTTGTTTTTCCTCTTTCTGACTTCCTTCACTTTGTATGACAGACTCTAGGTCCATCAGCATCTCTACAAATGACCCAACTTCATCCCTTTGTCCTGCACTGTGTTTTTGATGGCATTTAATGCCACCTGACATCAGACTTTGTCTATATCCCTGCCTCCCTCCACCCCACAAGAATCTGAGTTCCATAATAGTGCTCTGAATGAAGATTTCCACCTAGTAGGCATTTCATAAGTCTGTGTGGAATGACCGATACCCTCCATGCCATGCAGGCGCTGAAAGGAATATCATTACATCACTCTACTCTACCACCCCAACCCCCAAATAAATAAAGACATTTTTAAACAATTGCTGAACACCTGTCATCTGAACTCAACTTGTGAATGCCTTGGGAAGTCAAAATGAAACTGTGTTTAATATTAGTGGCTGGGTTTAATATTGCTTTTCTGGTTATCGCTTTTTCCATGTAAAGTAAAATTGTCCTCTTTATACAACAAACTTAATCAAATGCACTTAATTTTTGTAAATAGGTGTCCTACTCCACAATGTAAAGGAATAAACTATTGATACAACATCATGAGTGAATCTCAGATCCCTTATGCAGAGTGAAAGAAGCTCAGCTCAAGAGGCTACAGCGATGTTCTGGAAAAGGCAAAACCACAGGGATAGAAAACAGCCCGTGATTGACAGGGGTGGGGTCAGGAAGCTAATGGAACTGTTCCATGTCATGAATGTGATGGTGGAGACAGGACTTTATGAATTGGTCCAAATTCAGGAAACTGTACACAGTAAAGGTTACAGTATATAAATCAACAGTTTTATTTTGCAAAAGCCAGTAACTCCCTTTCCACACTTTACCGAATGTCCTGCTCTCCAGAGGCAACCACTTTTAACTCTTTCAGTTTTCAGTCCTTGCCTCTACATCACATGCTTCATTCACCGTTAGGCATTCTCTCTGGACTTCCTCCGATGAAGACTATTTAGCTGCCTCATGCATATTCCTCCTGTTTGTGTCTCTCACATCTACACACCTGCATCCATCTCATCCTTCACTCTCCCAACAGGTACATCATAATTTTGGCTGGTTCTATATTTTGGATCCATTGTGACTGTGTAAATAAGATTTCAATGAGCCATGTCATATATTCGCATTACTTTTTCTGATGTGTTTTCTTTGTGGCATCTATGAGATGAATAATTTTGCTTTTCACACATGCTTAATTTTCTATATAGTTGGTGCCAGTCCAGCCCCACGCTCTTCCCCTGGTTGTTTCAAGTTCCTCACAATAGATTCGTACACATCCAGGTGTCCCTCGGCTGTGTCTTCCCGAACCTCTCTCCAGGAATGTCCTGTCCTGCCCCGGCCTGGGTGGTTTGTCTCTGTGTTGAGTGCATATATGTCACTATGAGACAGCTCTGCTCATTATGCCTATCACCACCTTTTTGGGGGTGTGAACCCCTTTTCCCTAGATCAGCTGATCTCTGTCAAGATTCACCTCCATCATTTTTGTCAACAATATCCTCTGACAGTTTCTTTAGAAAGAGGACATTAAAACTTTTGAGACCCTGAATGTCTTTTAAAATGCCTTTAATCAGCCCTCTTATTTAACTGATAAATGGTTAAAATGGTTATGGGATTCTGATTGGAATAATTCCCTGTCCCCCGCCCAGAATTTGTAAGGATTTTTGCTCGATTGCCTTCTGTCTCCATTGTTATGTGTTTTGGGGGTTTTTTTTGGTGGGGGGGGGGTTCCAATCTTAATATTTTTTATTGAAGTGTGGTTGATCTATAGTGTTGTGTCAACTGTTGGTGCTGTTGAGAAGAGCAAGCATTTCCATTCCTGACCCTTTGTAGGGGAGCCACCTTTTCCTCTGGAAGCTTTTAGGCTTTTCTTTGTGCCTAGTGTCATGACATTTACAAGAACATGTCTTGATGTGGAAGTTTCAAGCTTTCTGCCGGGCTCCCCCTTTCCATTTGGAAAATCAGACTCTTAATTCTATTTTTTTTAACTTTCCTCTCTCGTGTTTTCCTTGTCCTCTTTTTCCTGGAGCTCTTACTGGAAGTTGAGCTTCCTGGGTAATTCTCTAGTTTCTATGCCTTTATTCTATTTTCCATCTCTTTGTCTTTTCAGTTTTACTCTTTAGAAGATCTCCTTAACTTGGTCTTCCAGCCCCTCTTTTGAATTTTCATTTCTACTGTTATATTTTTAATCTCCAAAAATGCTTTCTTAGTCTGAGTCTTTAAATAGAATTTTGTTCTAGTTTCGTAGGTATAATCATGTCTTAGCATTCAGCTTTGGGCATTAGTCATAGGTGGTTTTTCTGTTTGTCTTGGTCTCTCATGTGAGGAGTTCTCCTGAGATGCCCAGGGATGACTGGTGTGCTCAAGTATAATAACAGAACATCAAATAATCAACTGGAGATTCTGTGCTCGTAAGACACAGTGTTCCCTGTAGGACAGCCCCACTGGGCAGTCTCCATGGGAAACCCCCAAAGCCTATTCTTTGGGTCTTTTCTATTTGTTGGTCAGATTCCCCCAGAGAAGAATCTTCCATTCTGACACCTAGGGGATATACCCTTGGCTACCAAAATTCTAGGATGAGGAAGAGGACTGGGGGCTCAACATTTCGAATCCTCTTCTTCTCTCTGTCCCTGCTCTCTGTAGCACCCCCTGGCCAGATACCCTATTTTACTTCCTGGAGAGACTAGACCAGTCAGTGGTCTTATACCACACAGGAAAAGGACGGCCACCTCGTGGCTTGATGTAATAAAGGGGAGGTGGAGGGGTCGAACTGTGGAACAGACTTTTAACCAAATCTCTTATTTTTCGTGCCCCCCTCCACCACCACCTTCAGAGGCCTGATGAGCCGTTTTACTCCACATTTTCCCTGCTGCTGGCTTGTTCGTTCAGCCCAGTCTCCAGCCTAAGTCATTTACTCTGCCCAGCTCCCAATTTTGTTGTCCCCATGTCTACCCTATTTGAAATGACTCCCCACTCCTTGACTCATGATTGTCACAACACCCTCTGGGTCTTCTTCAGAACAGTCCTCTTAACCTGTACTACTGTATTAATTTCTTATTTACGACCCATCTCTGCTGCTCGGCTCTCTTAGAGAAGATCTTGTTTGTCTTGTTCTTATTTATTCCTCAGGCCAATCACAGCACCATACTTACAGGAGGGATTACAGCACAGGGGCTAAGAATATAGGCTCTCTGGAGTTCTGGGTTCAAATTGCAGCTTCATCACTTTTAGGAACAGTATAGCCTTAGATAAACAATCTACCCATGGCTCTTTTTTTTTTTTTTTTGCATCAACAAAAGTGGGAGAATATCCTCTCCACTGAAGTTTTTAGAATGATTTAATGAGTTAATCTGGGTAATGAGATAATGCTGAGGGCATGCCTGGCACTTGGTAAGCAACCGATACATGCTGAGTTAGGTAGGTACAGAATTAAAATGAATGATCAGCTATACCCCAACAGAAAATAAATAAAAAGTTTAAAGAGAAAAATGAATGATTAAGTGCCCTAACATTTCTTTGTTGAAAATATGGTCTATATTGTGGCTCAGCTAGTAAAAGAATCCACCCACAGTGTGGGAGACCTGGGTTCGATCCCTGGGTTGGGAATATCCCCTGGAGAATGGAAACGCTACCCGCTCCAGTATTCTGGCTTGGATAATTCCATGGACTGTATAGTCCATGAAGTTGCAAAGAGTCGGACACACACAACTGAGTAACTTTCACACTTCACTTCATGTATCATACTTGGATGAGTTTGGAGTATGCATTTCTGTCCCCTTTTATTCAGTGATTAACCTCAGATCTTCTGTTGCTTTTTCGCCAACAGGATTTCCATCACAAGGGTCACCGCCGACATCTCACTGGCCAAACGCTCTGTCTTAAACAATCCCAGTAAGCATGCAATAATAGAAAGATCCAACACGAGGTCAAGCTTAGGTAAGTGTCCGTCACCAATGAGCTGAAGCCATTTAAACGTTTTTTGCTTAGGCCACCAGTGAGCAGATCTGACTAGATGATAATTCCGTGTGTCAGAGTGCATAGGCAAAACAGACAGGTGTCACCAGTAGCCACTGCTACTGTCTTAGTGATTTCATGGTATGAAGGATTTGTTTTGAAAGTTTTTGAGTTAAAAATTCCACAGGCTGTCAGCATGAATGTTTTGGATGGTGTCTGTTTTCACGAACATGAGCTTTGGTGTCTATAGACTCTAAATAAACTCCTCGCTTTGACAACAGTGTTGTCACAAGCAAAGTCATTAATATCTTTAAGGCTCAGTTTCTGTTACTGAATCAGACTTGGCTCTGCTCACCTGCATGCAGTGAAGCCAGTCTACTGATGCAGGGTTGTGGTGAAGGAAAGTGCAGCATTTGTTGCAGCTGCCAAACAAGGAGAACAGGCAGCCCATGTTCAAATGCTCTGAACTCCCTGATGGCTTCAGGGAAGGGGCTGCAGGGGAGAAGATCAGCTCGTGCACAGTTCTAGGATTGGTTGGCATCAAGATGACGTCTCAAGCATCATCAACCTTCTGGTTTCAATCAGTCTAGCTTCTCTGTTCTTACTGTCGGCAGTTTTCATCTGGTGGGGGTCTGCTTCCTGTAAAAACGATTTAGGAATGTGTATCCAGCCTTTATATCTTTCAAGAACTGGGAGTTGGTTGTTTCTGCTATGTGGCTGCTTTATAGTCTAAACCATTACTAGTTTCCCAGCCCAACAGCTATTCTTTGCTTCTACATGTTCACATTTCTCAATCATTAACTTTTTTTAAAAAACAATGTTGTGATAGTTTCAGGTGTAAAGCAAAGGAACTCCGCCGTAAATATACATGTATCCATTCTTTCCCAAACTCCCCTCCCATCGAGGCTGCCACATTAAACTGAGCAGAGTTCCCCATGCTATACAGTAGGACCTTGTTGGCTTTCCATTTTAAATACAGCAGTGTGTACATGTCGATCCCAAACTCCCTAACTATCCCTTCTCCCGATCCTTCCCCCTGGTACCTGGTAAATTTGTTCTCTTAAGTCTGTGAGTCTTTTTTGTAAATAAGTTTGTATGTATCATTTAAGATTCCACATATAAGGGATGTCATACAATATTTCTCCTTCTCTGACTTACTTCACTCAGTATGACAATCTCTAGGTCCATCCATGTTGCTACAAATGACATTATTTCAGTCTTTTTAATGGCTGAGTAATATTCCATTGTGTATATGTACCACATTTTCTTTATCCATTCCCCTGTGGATGGACGTTTAGGTTGCTTCCATGTCTTGGCTGTTGTAAGCAGTGCTGCAATGAATACTGAGGTGCATGTATTCTTTTGGACTATCTTTATCTCCACACATGTGTCCAGAAACGGGACTGCAGGGTCATATGGTAGCTCTATTAGTTTTTAAAGGAACCTCCTCGCTGTTCTCCATAGTGGCTGCACCAATTTACATTCCCACCAACAGTGTAGGAGGGTTCCCTTCTCTCCACACCCTCTACAGCATTTATTGTTTGTGGGTTTTTTGATGATAGCCGTTTTGACTGGTGTGAGTTGATACTTCATTTTAGTTTTGATTTGCATTAGTCTCAAAATGACTCATGTTGAGCATCTTTTCATGTGCCTCTTGGCCATCTTTATGTCTTCCTTGGAGAAATGTCTATTTAGGGCTTCTGCCCACTTTTTGCCCAATCATTAACTCTTAAGTCAGCTTTTTGAGACTCAGGGAGGCCTGGGAGACTAAACCAAAAAAGTCTTTTATTTCAAAGGACAAGGACTCACGGACTTGGATATGGTGCCATTTCTTCATCTAAACCCAAAAAGAGAGAGAGAGAAAGAGATGATACTAGCTACCTTGTGGAATTACTGGAAAGGTTAAACATAGTGCGACTTCCATAAACGATGGCTATAACCCCAACTCCCTTCATACTTGGATTATATCAGTAATTATATCAGTGTCAACATTTTTGTTTCATTTGTAAAAACAATTTGGAGATTTTAGTTAACACACCTGCAGGTTTGTGTTTGAATCCTGTTTATTGTCAAGTACTAATTTGATCAAATGAAATGGCTTTGGCAACTCTTCCATCTATTTGGCATTAATGGCTGTTACACATGTAACTTACTATTAGGTTTTTTTTAATATTTGTTTACTTGGCTGCGCTGGGTCTTAGTTATGGCATGAGGAATCTTCAGTCTTCATTGTGGCATGCAAAATCTTTTAGCAGCAGCGTGGAAATTCTTAGTGCAGCACACAGGATCTTGTTCTTGGACCAGGGATTGAACCCGGGCCCCCTGTGTTGAGGGCTTGTCTGTATCTTCCCCGTGAAACCAGTGGGGTGAGCAGGAGGACATACATGTGAAGGACAGGACGTCTTCTCGCTCACGTTTCACAGGGAAAATATGGACAGAAGCTACTAGATGTGGCTGCAGACAGTTAACACCTGGTGTCAGTGGTTGATGAGTCCTGGAAAAAGACACAGGCCGACAGGTGGAGAGTAGGCTAAGGACGAGGGCGTGATTTTATATGAGGAAGTTGGGAGAGGCCTCTCCGAGGAGGTAAGCTTTTAGCAGAATCATTTGTGTTATGAATTCTTTATCCTGGCAGCTACCTGAGAGAAGAGAGAAGTTCTAGGCAGAGGGGAAGTAGGTGCAAAGGTCCTGAGGCAGGAGCATGTCCAGTGGGCTGAAGGGGGAGCAGGACAGCCGGTGTGACTGGAGTGGAATGATGAGGGTGTGAGATCAGAGAGGTGGTGGAGGGCCTGACTGGGTCGCACTCTTGGGCCTTTAACTGCGGATGTGATAGGAAGAGGCATGGAAGCAGAGGGGTGGCACAAGGTGACTAGCGTTTCAGAAGGATCTCTGATGGCACATGTGGAGAAGGGAAAAGGAACAGGCAGGAGGGAGGGGAGAGGGAAATTAGGATTCTGTTGTTCTGCCGAAGCAGCTTCAGAGAGAAATAGTGCGTTCTGTAGATGAGTAGGTAAGTACTAAAACCGGCGCCTCTACAGGCTGATGGGATACAGAGAACAGACCAGTTACCAGTGGGAACAGGGCAGAGGGCAGAGGCAAGCTAAGGGGAGGAGACTGAGGTACAAACCATTAGGTATAAAATAAGCTACAAGGATGTACTGTACAACATGGGGAACAGAGCTCACGTTCAAATACTCATTTATTGGGCTGCACTGGGTCTTAGCTGTGGCACGCTGGATCTTCAGTCTTGGTTATGGCATGCAGGATCTTGACTTGTAGCATGTGGGATCTGATCCCCCGACCAGGGATCGAACCCAGGCCCCCTGCATTGGGAGCATGGAGTCTTAGTCACTGGACTTCCTGGCAAGCCCGTAGAGCCAGTATTTTATAACTATAAATGGAATATAATCTTGAATCACCCTGTTGTACATCTATGCACCTTATATAATGCAGAAATCGTCCTAGAGTTTTCTCCTTCATGTTCCCCATCTCTTTGCAACCCCACGGTAAAGAATCTGCCTGTAATGCAGGAGACCCGGGTTCGATCCCTGGGTCGGGAAGATGCCCTGGAGAAGGGAATGGCTACCCATTCCAGTATTCTGGCCTGAAGAATCCCAAGAAGAGCCTGGCAGGCTACAGTCCATGAGATCGCAAAGAGTCAGACACGACTAAGCAACTGACACTTCCACTTCCCTTTCACTTTTCACAGCAACTATACTGCAATGTTTTTTAAGTGGTGCCTTTCAAAGTATCCCTTCAGCAGAGTCGGGGTGTGGCAAAGACTTGGACAGGAGGTCACCTAGGGGACTTGTCGTCATTCAGGTTAGAGAATAAGAGAGGCTGTAAATTAGTGACAGAGGGAAGGAGAAGACTGGCGGGAATCCAGAGGTGAGAGGGTCAGGATTTCTCTACTGGATGGAGAACATGAAGGAGAAAACCCCAGGATGATTCCTGCGTATTTGCTTTGAGGAAGATGGTATTATTCTGGGGATAAGGGTCTCAGGATGAGGAAGTCATGGAGGGCAGGGGTCTGGGGAGGGGAATGAGCTCCATTTGTGCACATGTTGTATTTGCAATACTGTGGGACATCCAGATATCCAGCGGGAAACTAGACACGAAGCTAAAACTTCCCAGAGAGGACAGGGCTTAACACACAGTGGATTCTCAGTATTCACAGGTGTCATAGTCTATGAAGTCACAGCAAATACTGAATTCGTGAATTCAGCGGAAATGCAGGCTTAGGTTCCTGCAAGCCCCTGGTCCCCACATTTTCATCCACTGACCTGCACATCACCTCATTGCATCATTTTTCTACTTAAAGACTCCTTACTGGATAACCCTGGGTTCTATCCCTGGGTTGGGAAGATCCTTTGGAGAAGGGAATGGCAACCCACTCCAGTACTCTTGCTTGGAAAATTCCATGGACAGAGGAGCCTTGTAAGCCACAGTCGAGGGGGTTGCAGAGTCGGACACGACTTAGTGACTTCACTTCACTTCACTTTTACTGGATAACCCTGGGTTCCATCCCTGGAGTTGGTTGCCATTCCCTTCTCCAGAGGATCGAACCCAGGACTGTGGCTTACAAGGCTCCTCTGTCCATGGAATTTTCCAGGCAAGAGTACTGTTTTTAACCTGGAAATTATTTAGTCTTTGTATCCATTTCCCATCTCTAAAATGGTGATACTACCAAGATACCTACTAGGATTATTGTGAGAAGCACATGAAGAAGTTCGTGGCATGTGTAGCAGATCAGTTAATGGTGGCTGCTGTTATGAGTAGTTTTATTTCTAATTTTTTAAACAGTGCATAGTTTATATAATTCTTTTACTCATTAAAGTATATACTTAATTTAGATCTGATAGAAGAAATATATCCTAGAACTTAAAATTTTAGTAACTAGTAAGTACATAGCCAGCATGTGCTCAGGCATGTCCAAGTCCCTGTGACCCCATGGACTGTAGCCCTGGCCAGGCTCCTCTGTCCATAGAATTTTCCAGGCAAGAATACTGGAGTGGGTTGCCATTTCCTACTCCAGGGATCGAACCCACATCTCTCGCATCTCCTGTACTAGCAGGCAGATTCTTTACCAGCTGCGCCACCTGGGAAGCCCAGAAAGTAAACAGATAAAGTAAAAAACAAACCAATTTCTATGTAGCACATTCTTCTCAGTCTGCACAATGGGTTCTCTGTAATGTTGCTTTTTTTTTTTTTTTTTAAAGAATATTAGCATTTCAAAGATCTAGGTCAAATTAAATCAGTGCTAATGTTGTAGTGTTTGTGAAACAGCTGGAGACTGTATGCTAGAGGCAAGTTTGGGGCCAGAGAGGACGCCTAAGAGTTTTTTTCAACCATTATTTATTATCCTGGAAGTGCTTTGAGCCCAAGGGCAGGTAGGGCTGAATGCAGGACGTGGGGGTAGTTTATTTTAAAAGCATCTCTTTCTTGTATACATTTAGTAAAAACTAAATTTGAGAACACTGACCTCAAACTTAATAGATGAGATCAGTTGCAGCAATTATTTAAGAAAGGATGAACGATCCAGTACATTGAAGATATAATAGGTAGAAATTTACTTTATACTTGAGCTTTTAGAAAACTTTCATTACATAAACAAAAGTACAGTATGTTGCATTTGGAGTTGATTATATTAATATGCCACCATATGGCATGAAGGAGAAAACCATGAAAATTTTGCAGCTTTATGTACATCATCAGATTTTCGGAGTGGTATAGGACATCTGTGCATGTATGGATGTCTTTATATGGGCTCATAAAAAGTTCTCACTTTTTTTCTCAGTTGTAATATTGGTCAGGCATCATAAGTTAAAATATGTGTATTAGCTGTGCACACAAATATGTACTTCTATACATTACAGAACTAAAAACACTACTTGAATTAAAATAGTAAAGGCTCTTATAATACAGTTATTTGCCAATTCCAAATCCAAACTTTTAAAAATAATAAACTCAGATAATTAACTATTGCTTTATAAAGTAATTCACCTTAGTGTCTTTAACCTGCCCAGCTTTATACTATCTGCAACTGTGGTTTGGTTTTACCCCAAGCAGTTTTCTAGGAACAAGTCAATTTAGGAGAATAAGCTACATCTTTGCACACATTTATACACAACTGTGCTTCATGGGGTCTATTTCTGTCACACAATAGCAAAAACTATATACTGAAAGTAGGAAAATACAAGCAAATAAAAGAGTAAAGGAAGTGAAGCTAGATGTAGTTCAGTTCAGTTCAGTCGCTCAGTCGTGTCCAACTCTCTGCGACCCCATGAACCGCAGCACGCCAGGCCTCCCTGTCCATCACCAACTCCCGGAGTCCACCCAAACCCATGTCCATTGAGTCGGTGATGCCATCCAACCATCTCATCCTCTGTTGTCCCCTTCCCCTCCTGCCCCCAGTCCCTCCCAGCATCAGGGGCTTTTCCAATGAATCAACTCTTTGCATGAGGTGGCCAAAGTATTGGAGTTTCAGCTTCAACATCAGTCCTTCCAATGAACACCCAGGACTGATCTTCCTTAGGATGCACTGGTTGGATCTCCTTGCAGTCCAAGGGACTCGCAAGAGTCTTCTCCAACACCACAGTTCAAAAGCATTAATTCTTCTGAGCTCAGCTTTCTTTACAGTCCAACTCTCACATCCATACATGACCACAGGAAAAACCATAGCCTTGACTAGATGGACCTTTGTTGACAAAGTAATGTCTCTGCTTTTGAATATGCTAGCTAGGTTGGTCATAACTTTCCTTCCAAGGAGTAAGCATCTTTTAATTTCATGGCTGCAGTCACCATCTGCAGTGATTTTGTAGCCCCCCAAAATAAAGTCAGCCACTGTTTCCCCATCTATTTCCCATGAAGTGATGGGACCGGATGCCATGATCTTAGTTTTCTGAATGTTGAACTTTAAGCCAACTTTTTCACTCTCTTCTTTCACTTTCATCAAGAGGCCCTTTAGTTCTTCTTCACTTTCTGCCATAAGGGTGGTGTCATCTGCATATCTGAGGTTATTGATATTTCTCCTGGCAATCTTGATTCCAGCTTGTGCTTCCTCCAGCCCAACATTTCTCATGCTGTACTCTGCATATAAGTTAAATAAGCAGGGTGACAATATACAACCTTGACAAACTCCTTTTCTTATTTGGAACCAGTCTGTTGTTCCATGTCCAGTTCTAACTGTTGCTTCCTGACCTGCATACAGGTTTCTCAAGAGGCAGGTCAGGTGGTCTGGTATTCCTATCTCTTTCAGAATTTTCCACAGTTTATTGTGATCCACACTGTCAAAGGCTTTGGCATAGTCAATAAAGTGGAAATAGATATTTTTCTAGATGTAGTTGGCATTTGGCTGTAGTTGTAACAGACAATGCATGGGAGGAGAGGAATTCATTCACTTTGTATATTAGCAACCAGGTGGTCAGACAAAAACGTTTACAGCTTGGTAGATGATTTTAGCCCAGTGGAACAGTCAGCTGAGATAACTTGTTAAAAGTTGGTCTCTTCTTCCTTATCCTGATGGACCTGCTGTGTTTCTGGACTATGGTGATGGATACAGGAAGCTACACATGGGATAAAACTGCATAGAACTCAGTACACATACACACGCAGATGAGTACATAAAACTCAGGCAGTCTGAGGAAGACGGATTATCCTGGTTGTGATGTTGCACTGTAGTCTTGCAGGACTTCCCACTGAGGAAAACTAGGTAATAAAGTGCACTGGGAGCCGTCGTTTCTTACAACTGCTGTGAATGTAGTTGTCTCAGGAGGAGCGTCAATTAAAGAGAAACTCATCCCTTACGTGGTAACACTGTGGAACTGGGGTGGCACACCCGAGCGCGCGTCTCGCTCACTGGTCCTCAGGTGTGGTCTCCACATCAACAGCATCACTACTGGGAGCATCAGTTAGGAATGCGCCTTCTCAGGCCCCACCCGGACCTATGAAGTCAGCAACTCTGGAGGCGGGGCCCTGCAGTCTGTTTCAACAAGCCTGCCAGGTGACTCTGCTGTGCATGCCAGGGTTTGAGAACTACCCATCTTGTCACCACTGTGCAGTGAAGGACCTAAGGACCACAGGAAGGGAAGGGATCCGTGTGGTGTAGGTAAGGCACTAAGGAATAAAGCTAAGGCTAGACCCTGGGCATCTGGACTACCATTCCAGGATTTCCTCCACTGAGCAGTGCGTGATGTGATTACTTTTACTTGACCATCTGCCTTCTCTTAGGAAAAAAATTTATGGGCCTATTGATCTGAATCTCACTTCCTCCCTCCTCCTAATTAATGACCTAATTAATCATTACAGGCATAGCCATGTCTATCTTAAGGAATTAACACTTAAAATTCCACAACACTGCTCTGATGGCCCAGCTACACACATCTCCACCCAAAGGGAGTACTTCACCTATATATAGTTTGGCTGCCAAGTTCACGATTAATGTTTTTGAAGATTTAATGCATTTTTTTCTACAACAGCAGCTTCTCATATATGTATAGTCAACTAAAAAGGCAAATATAAAGAGAAAACACATTGTATATTGTCAGATATACAGAATCTAGAAAAACGGTACTGATGAACCTACAGGAATAGAGCCACAGACGCAGAGAGGAGACGGCACAGTGGGTGGAGGAGAGGGCGGGACAAGTGGAGAACAGCGTTGACACGTATACACTACCAGGCGTAAAACAGCTGGTAGGAGACTGCGGCACAGCACAGGGAGCCCAGCTCGGCGCACTGTGATGACCTGGAGGGGTGGGATGGTGGGGTCCAAGAGCAAGGGGTATAAATATATGTATAATGATGTGCGATGATGCACACTGTTGTACAGCAGCAGCCAACATTGTAAACCAATTATCCTCTAATTAAACACAATTTTTTAAAAGGCAAATATTTGTTACATTATATATATATATACACACAATGATTATATTTTTTCTTTGCCTTTTTAACTCATTCTTTCAACACAATTTTTGAGTCCCAGATATGTCCTAAGCACTGTCCTGAGGGAAGGAATCAAAGTAAGTATGTATTATTGCCAGTCTTCCTATCAGTTCACTGCCTGTTGGAAAAGTTTTCAGTCATATCATCAAAACGCAGTGTGATACATGTTAGCAGGTTGGCACAAAGCAATACTTGACATTTATTAAGCATTTCCTATAAGCAGGCACCAAAATAAATATTTTGCATGTTGATACACTTAGTCCTCATTTCCATGTTTCAGAAAAGAATACTTAGGGGGTCTGAGAAATTAAGCCTTGTTACCCAAGGATCACACAGCTGGATTAAGAAGCCATGTTGGTGCCTGGGAAGTGGGTGCCCTGAGGCAAACCTTCCTGGGTCTGGGGAAAGGAGACGGGGCTGACAGAGGGCTTTAACAGATTTCCCTTCTCAGGCTAAGTAAAGAAGTTGCCAAAATGAAAAATCTGTGCTTAGTGATTATGAAATGGCATTGGAATGACTATTACATTACTGACAGTCTGCCCTCTGAGTCCATTTCTGTTTCACAGATAAGTTCGTGTCACATTTTAGAGTCCACATGTAAGGAGTATCATATGGTATTTGTCTCTTTCTGACTTCACTTAGTATGATTGTCTCTAGGTCCATTCATGTTGCTGCAAATGGCGTTACTCTTTTTACTTTTATTTTTATTTTTTAAATTTAAATAGAGGCTAATAACTTTACAGTATTGTATTGGTTTTGCCATACATCAACATGAATCCACCACGGGTGTACACGTGTTTCCCATCCTGAACCACCCTCCCTCTTCCCTCCCCATACCATCCCTCTGGGTCATTCCAGTGTACCAGCCCCAAGCTTCCTGTATCCGGCATCGAACCTGGACTGGCGATTCATTTCTTATATGATATTATACATGGTTCATTGCCATTCTCCCAAATCATCCCCCCACCCCTCTCCCACAGAGTCCGGCTGAGCAGTATTCCACTGTGTATACGCACATCTTCTTTATCTGCTCATCTGTTGACAGACATTTAGGTTGTTTCCATGTGTTGGCAATTGTGAATAGTGCTGATATGAATATAAGGGTGCACATATCTTTTTGAATTACAGTTTTGTTTGAATATATGCCCAGGGATGGGATTGCTGGATCATATAGCAACTCTTTTTTGAGGAACCTCTATACTGTTTTTCATAGTATCAGCAGCAAGTTTAAATTCAGTAGGTGTAAGAGATTGGGATCTGGACAGATAAATAAGGCTTTTGTTTCAGAAATGAACATCAGCAGCACTGACATTTCTTTTTTGAAATAAATTCTCAGCATGATGCACTCCGTCCAAGAGTACATACTAGTGTGCCCACCTACTGGTATGGGCACGTTTCTTTGAAAGCATAATTTTGTGCTTGGAAGTTAAAAGCATTTTCTTCAGAAAAGGTTTATTTACAAATATGTTGCATTAGGTTTCTAAAAAAATCTTTAAGTTTTTAAAGAATATCTCATTTTCCACCTTAATTTAAAAAGTGGAAGGTATCTGTGTATCTAAGAATACTAGAATATATGCATATATACACACATGTCCATGATACATATATTAAGCTATTGACATAGATATAATTTTTGGATATATAATAAGATAATGGATTATTTTGTTTATCTGTTACCCAGATTTAATAACAAGTATTACATTTATATTCTTGCCTGGGAAAACCCACGGACAGAGGAGCCTGGCCGGCTCCAGTCCATGGGGTTGCAGAGTCGGACACGACTTGGCGACTAAACAATGAATTACATTCATAATCATTTTTTTAATAGTGCTCAAACCTCTAAAAAACAAGTTATTTTTAAGGCATGGGACTCTTGTGACTGTGTCAGTAGCTGTAATTAACTGATACACAGATGAAAATCTCTGCGATCAAATTTCTTTTTAATGAAACGTGACAGGTCTCCAACATGGTTTGACACATGTATATACTGTATAACGATCACAGAAAGATTACTTACAAGTTTATGTAGTTACAGATTTTCTTCTTGTGAGGAGAACTCTTGAGATCCACTCTCTTAGCAACTTTGAAATAGTATCACTAACTCCAGTTACATCCTTGGGACTTAACTGTACTTTTGATCACCCTCCACCACCCTGTTATCTGTATCTATGAACTTGTTGCTTTTTTTTTCAGTTCCACATTTCAGTAAGATTATATATTTGTCTCTTATTTCACTTAGCATAAAGCTGGTAAGGTCCATGAGTCTTGTTGCAAATGGCAGGATTGTGTGTGTGTATGTGTGTGAGAGAGAGACTCATCTTATTCCACTGAGCTGTACTGCATACTAATTTTATATCCTGCAGTTTAATTCATTTATTAGTTCTAACAGTCTTTTGGTAGAGTCTTATATATATATACATATATATATATCTCATCATGTCAGCTACAAACAGTGAGAGTTTTCCTTCCTTTCCAATTTGTATGCCTTAGTTTTGTTTCCTGCCTACTTGCTCTGGTTACGCCTTTCAATCCAATGTTGAAACAGGTGGCGGGAGTGGACATCCTTATGTGGTTCCTAATCTCAGAGGAAAAGCTTCTAGCATTTCCACTGAGTATGATGTCAGCTGTAAACTAATCAGATTTCTTAATGCTTACAATAAACTTAGACTGGAACTTTACTACTGGTGATCGGTGGCTTGTGCAAACACAGGGCACAGAGAAGCAAGGTTATAATCGGAATAAAAAATTTAAGAAGCAAGAGAAGAGAGCAAATAACTATTAGTAATGTTTTAGAACACAGTTACAAAAGGAATGATTGAAAGAAATATATATGAACAGTATGTGGTAAGAAAGCCCAGGTACTGGTTACCTAGTTTCAACCATTTACTTTGAAGTCAATCCAAGATACTTACATTATCTATAAATATTTCAGTGTGTATTTCTGAACAGTGGAGACCCCTTTTATTTAAACCATAATGCATTATCGTACCTCTTTTTTACTGTGTATTTATTTGGCTGCACCAGGTTTGAGTTGCCCCACTCAAGATCTAGTTCCCTGACCAGGATCAAGCCTGGGCCCCTGCACTGGCAGCATGGAGTCTGAATCACTGGACCACCTGGGAAGTCCCTGTTGTACCTTAATAATAACCCCTGGTATCATCACGTTGCCACTCAGCCATGTATCATTTCCCAGCTGTCATATACTATATAGGTACAAACACATACATTTTATACACACACACACATATATATATATACATAAACATTTTATTTACTTCTGCATCATAAAATATATAAATTACTGTTTGAATTAGGATCCAAATAAACTTCACACATTGTGATTGGTTCTTAGGTCCTTGAATCTCTTAATCCTGTTTTCCATATATCTTTTATCTCCTTGTAATTTTTTTAAGAAACTAGGTCAGTTATCCTACTTATCCTGCAGGGTATTCAGAGACTGAATTTTGCTAACTAAATTACACTGGGCTAGTTTACACAACTGTCTGTTCTCTGTATTTCTGATAAACTTGTCTATTGAGAAGCTTAATAGGTTTTTTTTCTTTTAGCAAAACTGTGTCATGAGTGGTAATGTGACCAAATATTACTTTAAAGCTCGTATCACTAGTGGTTTGGGGCATTTTAAAGACATCCAGGTAAACAAAAGGACTCTTAGTTGTAAGAGGCAGATGACTAGTGGCTTGCCTTTTCTGGAATAATACACAAGTTAAAATTATCTCCAGGAACCTTCTGCATGGATGCAAATGCACAAGAAGAGCTCAATGGTGTCCTGTAGGTCCAGGCATCTCGTGGGACTGGCCCTTCATGATTGTAGTGGGCACTGGAAGCTATATTATCCTTTACAGATCTGTGATATTTAGAAACGTAGCTCCTGGCTATCTAACTTTTAATCTGAATCTCAAAAATTTAGTTATTCACATTAATTACATTTCAGGTACTCCATAGCAGTGATACAGTATATATCCATCATCAGAGAAAATATTCTAGGACAGCCCTTTTTACACTCGAGAGAGAATGGAGAAATAGATGAACTGAATGAAAATACTTCGGCATTCAAGTATATTTATGTTTTTCTATAAGTCTGACATTATATATCTGAGGTGCTGCCTCCAATACATAACTGCCCTTTTAGAGCATGAATGTTACAAGACCGTCTTTTTGTTGGTGGAAAATACAAGAAGTGTGTTTCTGGCTAGGTTTGTCATAGACATTCTGAAAATCTGTTTCCTGCTATAGTTCAGCTTGCTCATAAACATCTCTAGACTCCATACCAAAGGTGGCATGTAAATGCAGGTAAGCCTGTGCAGTGACAGGAAGGCTGGTGATGGGCTGCTAGGCTTGAGTGGTCAGAAACACACACACATGTTTCTATTTTACAACATTTTAATAAAATGACTCCATGGAGTGACGTTTTATAGCCCCCAAAACAAATTAGCACAGAGAGCCAAAAAGTTTGACTCTCACAGACATCATGGTAAACTAGAAATAAATTTCATAACTGGTTGAGAGAGGAATTCCTAAATTCTCGAGGTGTTGTGAAGGAGTGGCTCTTTGCAAACGATGCCTATTATCAGCCCTCTTACCTGTAGAGCTCACCTGCCTGAGTAACCATTTTACTTTCTCTCAATCTGGTCTAGAAATGCTGAACTTTTAAGTAATAAAGTTCTGCTTCACCTTTTACAGCGGAAGTTCAGAGTGAAATCGAAAGGATTTTTGAACTTGCAAGAACACTGCAACTGGTGGTCCTTGACGCGGACACTATCAATCACCCAGCCCAGCTCAGTAAAACCTCTCTGGCCCCTATTATAGTGTATGTCAAGATTTCTTCTCCTAAGGTAAGCAGGGCTGTTAACCGTTTGTTCTGCAGTGAAACTGTACTAAAATGTGTGCTTACAGTCTGCTTTCAGAACAGGCTGCTTCTTAATCCGTCACTAAGGCTTTGAAGATAGATGTGGTAGATGAGAAGCGTTAAGATTCATATAAGCAGAGAGTGATGATAAGTTTCATGGCTGAGAACAGTGATTTCCAAAGTGTGGCCTGTGGAGTCCTGGTGGGGGAGGTTTGGAGACACTTTCAGAGGACCTAGGTCATTTCCCTGATAATCCTCATTGTCCTCCTCTTCCACTGGCCTGACCTTTGTACTGATGGTGCAAAAGAAGTGGTGGGAATGTCTAAGCAGGAAGCAAGACCACACCAGCACCGGCAGCTGCTGCATTCTTCCTCACCATGAGCTACCAGGTTATAAGTTTCACTTAATGTCCTAATGAAAATCCATCTACTGCCACTTTTTTAGAGGGGTTTGAAAACACTGGATACGTTAGTTCCTGGTATGTATTTTGACAGGAGATCCTTACTGTTGTCTAAAGGCATTACTAAAATATAAAACTATGTCCCAGACTAGGTCAGAATAAGGTGCATTTTTTTTACTGGCAACCTTTAAGTTAGATGAGAAGATGCCTCTTTCGCCTATGATTTTAGATGGATTCTTGTGAAATGTCTGAGTATTAATAAGTTAACTGTGCTAGAAATTAAGATTTTACAATCATTAACTCTTACAATTTCTGGTGTCCACACTAAAAATACAAAAACTGGTGATATTAGTTTTAAGAATGTATTTTATTTAAGCCAAAAATATCCTATTTGTTATTTTAATATTTAGTCAATAAAGTGTTATTTGTGGTACTTTGAAGTAGCAAAATTGTTTATTAAATTTTGACTCTTCAAAAAGGTGCTACCAGCCTTTTTAATATTCTACGTAACAAAATGGGAGGCACACGTCAAGTTCTTCAGCTGCACACTCAAAGTCAGTTACTTGAGGTCAACTACTGGTAGGACTATTGCAGTCATCTTAGAACACCATTTTTATTGGAAAGAACAAATGACATGCCATTCAAATTTCAGGACAAATCAATGGAATTTAATAGAGTAGGGTTTCAGATGTTCCATGGCAGCTAATCTTTAAAAAGCTACCACTTGTTTACTGTAGTATCAAAGAAAAATATCCACAATTATCTGAAAAGGTTACTAAAATAGTCCTCCTCTTCTAAATTATGTATCTGGAAGAGGCTGGATTTTCTTCACGTATTTCAAAGTAATGTACTGTGGCAGATTAAATGTAGAAAGAGGAAACATTGGTTATCTTCTGTGAAGTCAGGTTGTAGAGAAATTTGCAAACAATTTTTATCGAAATAAGTGATGTAAGTTAACATGCAACAAGTTTATTGGTCATTCTTAAATGAATTTCTCAGTTTTAATGTCTAGTATGTAAATATTCTAGTTCACATAAAAAGCTCTTGGGATTTCTCAACAGTTTTTAAAAACATAAATCATGAGTGATAAAGTTTGAGAAGTGCTAGCCTTAAAAAAAAGGTTCAGAATAATACATCCTGGTGGTTTTTGAAGCTTGCCACCAAGATGTATTAATTTTCCAGATCATCTTAGATATTGTTTTCTTGCCTAGTAAACCGTGAGTGCTGTATGAAAAAGGTCCCAGAGAAAAGCGTGAATAATGAACCTTGTTGTCTACCTGAGTACAGACGCTCCTGTTTAAAAACCTCGTCTTTTGCAGGTTTTACAGAGGTTAATAAAGTCTCGAGGGAAATCTCAAGCGAAGCACCTCAATGTCCAGATGGTGGCGGCAGATAAGCTAGCTCAGTGTCCTCCAGTAAGTCTCTCTGTTCAGTATAATCCACTTGAAGTCATCAGCCCAGCCTTCTGTTAAGAAAAACCAGACAGACTAGGTAAACACTTGTCCAGAAGAGAACCTTCTCCATTAGCAGTGGGCTTCTTCCCAAAGTGGAGAACTGTCCACCTCTTGCCATGAGCATGTGTCTAGGTCATGGTCGTGGCTTGCAAACGGCTACAGTGTGTTCCATGGGGATGTCGCTTTGTTAACATCTAACACATCCATAGTATCGTAAATGAAACACAGTTGTTTCAGAACGTTGGTTGGAAAGATGGATCTATTGGGGGTTGGTTTATTGTTCACTTCTAATCTGGGAGCAAGTTGCTGGCTCTTTATCACCATCTATGAAACTGATCTGAAACCATGCAGACACCAATTTCCAAACCAGTCAGTAAGCAGATTCTGACACCTGAACCCATTCCTACCTTGAATCCCTGTTGTGCATACCATGCTTGGGGACACTACGCTTCTGGGTTTTGTTTTAGCTTTTAATGAGAGGATGATTACAATGTTGTGTTGGTTTTCACTGTACAGCAAAGTGAACCAGCTATACGTAAGCATATGTTGCCTACCTCCCAACCTACCTTCTAGGTGGCTTTGGCTTCCTCATGTCCTTCCCTTGCCGCAGCTATTTCCAAGATTCAGCTTTTCACAGTCTCTATGTCAAAAACAGACTTCTTCCTATACTGTTTGGCTTATAGTCTTCTTTTCTTTTTTACATCTCTCTTCTAACATAGGGCCAATTCCTTTTTTTCACTATTAGCAAATTTTCTATCATGCCCTTAACAACTGTTATTACACCTGTCCACTTCCTAATCATTGATACTACTGATATTCGTGTCAACACGTACCCGAGGAGGACCAATGCTTGTAAGCTGACTCCAGAGGACAGTGTGTGGAGGAGTCAGGCAGCACGAGCGGAGACCAAGGGGCTCCCTGCTTTCTCCTCTAAGGTGGGGGGGGGGCAGTCGGGGGCTGGTGTCAGGGTGCCATCTGTAATGTCTGCCCCTGCAGGAGCTGTTTGATGTGATCCTGGATGAGAACCAGCTCGAGGACGCCTGTGAACACCTGGCCGACTACCTGGAGGCCTACTGGAAGGCCACCCACCCTCCCAGCAGCAGTCTCCCCAACCCCCTTCTCAGCCGCACTTTAGCCACCTCCACCCTGCCCGTCAGCCCCACGCTAGCCTCCAACTCACAGGTAAGCGGAGCCCTCGTCCACGCCCGGGGTGCCAACGCAGCGTTTGTTCCCATCAGGCAGCTCTCTCCTGAGAGAGCTGTGAGAAAAGCAATGTAAACAGCATCCTGTGAATGTAGATCCCCTCTCCCCATATTCTTTTTTTAATTGGTGTAGAGTTGCTTTACAAGGTTGTATGGGTTTCTTCCTACAAGGAAGTGGAACAGCTATATGTCTATCAGCTCTATCCCCTTCCTCTTGGACTGCCCTCCCATCATCCCCCGCTCTAGGTTACCACAGACCACTAACTCTATTAAGACAGGAAGAGAGGAGAAACTTTCCACAGGCCGGCAGCACAGACTCTGGACTCAAGACTACCTGGGTTCAAATCCCTCCTGGGCCCTGTGCCCCAGGCATCTAATGGCACCAACCTCATGGGGCCCAAGGGTTGCATCTTGTGACCCTTCAGAGAGCAGCATGGAGGGTTGTATTAATAATTTGATACGTGTGACTATCTTATGCTAGGGCTGGTCTCATTAAGTGCCATTTAAGTATCTGACTGTTTATCTTTTTTTTTCCCTTAAAGCCCACATTCCCAGAATTTCTCTTCCTATCTGTATCTGAGCAGAGGTGTGGCTCAGTGTTCACCCAGGTGTAGACAGATCTCAGGAATTTGTATCTGTATTTGAACCACAAGAGAACGTATAAAAGAAATCCCTCCTTCCTTCATCTAAAAGTCATTGTTCAAAGTCTCTAAAAGGCTGAAATGAAATCTAACCCAGCTTGCTTGCTTAATTCTTTTGGTAACATCCAGTAGCATTTATATTATATTGGATTTGATGTTAATTTGTAAGCGCCAAGGACAGCGCAAAGGGACTGGACGTAAAAGGACTTGCCTTTGTGACGGGGGTTCTCCTGTATTTGCTCCTCCGTCTCCAGGGTTCTCAAGGGGATCAGAGGACGGATCGCGGGGCTCCGGGCCGCTCTGCTTCCCAAGCTGAAGAAGAACACTGCCCGGAACCGGTCAAGAAAGCCCAGCATCGTTCCTCCACCCAGCACCACAACCATCGCAGTGGCACCAGCCGAGGCCTCTCCAGGCAAGAGACCCTGGACTCGGAGACGCAGGAGAGTCGCGACTCCGCCTACGCGGAGCCCAAGGAAGAGTACTCGCACGAACACGCGGACCACTACGCCCCGCACCGTGACCACAACCACCGAGAGGAGCCCCACGGGGGCGGTGAGCACAGACACAGGGAGACTCGGCACCGCTCCAGGGACCCGGACCGAGAGCAGGACCACAACGAGTCCAACAAACAGCGGAGCCGCCACAAATCCAAGGATCGCTACTGTGACAAGGACGGGGAAGGGCTGTCCCGGAGACGCAACGAGGCCGCGGACTGGAACAGGGATGTTTACATCCGCCAATGACTTTCCTGCCCTTTTGTGTTGTTGTTTTTTTAAGTCTTGTATACCCACCACCCACCCACATCGATCTTGGGGGGAAGGGGGTCTACACCGCAACCATGTGATTTGTCTTGTATATTTTGTACTGCTGTTGCTTGGATTGCAACAGCATGAAATAGAGTATTAATACACTTTTTTTTTCTTTTTGTAAGTGCTCTATCAATTGGCCTGGAAAGGCTGCAGGCCTCTGGCTGTCTACGGAACCTTGAACCCCGTCTGGGGTAGCTGCCACTCGAACAAATCTGTTGCCGTCTGAGTGGCGTTGGTATTTTAAGAAGCATAGCTGATGTTTTCGAAAATGTGGTTGATATATCCAGTGGGCTAGAACTGGCCCAGATAAAAAGTGGAGTTTCCTGATTCTTGCCGAATTTTTAATATGTAGGCACTTGATTTGCATATTCATCCATGGACCACTGTTTCTTGCTTGTACCTCCGGCTGACTAAATTTGGGGACAGATTCAGTCTTGCCTTACACAAAGGGGATCATAAAGTCAGAATCTATTTTCTATGTACTAGTATTGTGTACTGTATAGACAGTTTGTAAATGTTATTTCTGCAAACACCTTCTTACGATAATTATATATATTATATATAATATATATATATATCAGTTTGATCACACTATTTTAGAGTCTTAATGCCAAGTCAGCAGACCTGCTTTATGAATTACAGGGACTAGAAAAGCCCACCTTCAGGAAATTTGTAATAGCATCGACTCGACGCCCATCCCCGTTCACCAGTCTGTACATACTGTAAATACGTGTGGCTGCTTGACTTGAAAAGGCTTGATTTCTGAATGTTTCACCATCCTTGTAAGTTTATCATTTCTGACCATAAATTATGGGAAATATATAACCAAACTCCAAGGGTTGTTCTACTCCGTGCAGTTCACACTGATTGTGACGACCACGTCCTGCGTAGCTTGTGTCTGAGGTCACAGCACTGGAGTCTAGGAGCTGGAACCCGTGTGCGTGTGGGTCTGGGGGTGAGCATGTGCGAGCAAGTGGAGGGTGTGAGTGTGGAAGACGCAAGAAGCATCCAGCCTGGGCCACGGGCGCACACCCACCTGGCTCCGCCGTTCACTATGCTGCTGCGGGAGCCGCCAGGGCGTAGGGGGAGCTCGCTGCCAAAGGAGACTCGCTCAGAGAGCTCCCACCTGCTGGCTCCTTGGTCATGCCCCTGGAGAGGAAAAATACGGGCCGCTTTTAACTGTGAGTGTTCCACTGGAAATGTCTGATCTCTCGTGTGTTCGAGTGTCTGTCGTAGGGAGAAACGTTTACACAGCTTGTAGAATAATTTCAGGGGAAAATCAGAGACCCTGATTCCTCCCGCCCCACTGGCTGTTCCCCTCTTATCTCCTCAATCCATCGCCTCCCTTTCCATCCCCATCTCCCCCACCCACTCCGACACTTTCACTGTCCGTCAAAACCTAGAAGTGCTTCTTAAAACCAAAGTTTCTGCTCTTCAGAAGAAATCAGGGCAAAATGAGGTGACTTGAAGTGAACAAAGATGTTGAGGTTTTCCTGCGTGGGACACCTGCCCTGAAGGAGAAGCCAGAAGATGCTGAGCCTGGTGTCAGGGACACGTTGTCGGCAGCCTGCGAGGTGGCTGTCACGCTGAGGCTGAAACCTGCTCTGCCTCTCTTATGTGTCCATCTGTCCAGTAATGCCTGGACAGGTAAGACAGTATTAGGTGTGCACGGACCTGGCACTTGAAGTCTGTTCCTGGAAAACTCCTATGATTGCCTACCTTCAGACCTGGACATTAAAAATTCTTATTTTGTTAAATAAGGCTATTTTTATTTCGCTTCTTTGGTTATTCCAGGTTCTTGCCAAATATCCTTGGACCTTTACAAGTAAAACTGTCTCATGTTTAATTCATTATTTTCCTCCCCCAAAGAAAACTCAAGAGTTATAAAAATGAATTATACATATAGTGTTTTATCAGATAATAGAGGAACCATTTCCCTCAATCTGTTAATTAGCTCTGTACTCATACCTTTATTGAATATAAAAACACTAGTCATAATATATAAATTTTCAGTGTAAATTAGTCACATCATTGGGAAACCGTGTTCCAATTAAAGTTACTTTTATAAAATACTTTCAGTCAACTTTCCATCACGGTAAGATGTCCACTAATCACCGGCCCCCAACCTTTCCTATACAAAGTTACATCCCAGTTCATGATTTTGGAATATTTAAATTCTTGAGGTATAACTGGTATGTATCTTTTTTGCTGCTACCATTAATCCCTTTCAAAGAACTACATTAACGGATTCCCTTTTTAAAAATTTTGTACCTGGACCTTTCGTTTCTCACTTTACTGTGAAACACATTAGTCCAAATCAGAGTGTTCCTCAGAAACCTCTATTGTAGGATCTGACATAAGCACATCTATCTGTGAAGACTTTTTAGTGGGTGTATGTGTAAACGGTGTGTGCGAAATATGTAAATGAAGAAACAATCCCAAGGACAATGGGATATTTACTGACTCGTAGAATGTAAAATTCTAAGTCTTTTCACACAGCAAAGGTTTCAGCTTAACCAACTCGGTTTAGAATCATGATTTTTGTAGTTAACCTAGAAAATGCTGGAAATGTTCTGAATAGTTCTGTGGGTTTTTCCCTTGTCAAACCCATTTCGGTTTTCCCTCTGCTCTCTCTCTACTGCTCATTTAAGTTACTGTTACAAAAAGGTGCTGCTAAATGTAGGCCGTCTTAGTTATCCTGTACTTCAGGACAATGCCACATTTGAACATGGTCTGCTCTGCATTCATGTCAAACCTTCACTGTCAGCTACACCAAACTGTTCAACAAGCCTGGTTTAAAGTCATTCAAACAATAAAGAGCTGGCTTCTGCACTGTTTACTATTAGTAGTATTAATTGCCATTTCAGGAGTGATTCTTACAGGTGAAAGTATGTTAAACACTTACCTACACTTCCCTCACGTGGCTCATCTTCCAGGTCTGGGGAGGTCATGGGCTGCAGTCCCCTCCCCACGACGACTGCCAAGTGCCAGCTTCCAGCAGGTCAAAGGTCTCCGGGGGTCTGAGCACAGCAACGTCAGCTTCCTCTCACCTTCATCCTTACATGTTCAGCAATTCTTGCCTCCGATGTTGAATTTTATTTTTTCCCCTTTAAACTGATCCATCATCAGATCTTCATTTTAATCCTCGCCCTTGGCTCAATGACATGATGCTGCTGGTCCAATCTTGTTAACAGGTCAAGAGTCACTCTGGTGGAGACACAGGTAATTAGATGTCTCTGGGTCAGTGGTTGAATTGTGGTTAAGTTACATTTTTAAGTATTTGTACTTTACTACTTAAAATGTGATACACGGTTTTGAAGTAAAATGTACTCACTGTGGAATTAAAATGCTTCTGTTTCAGAAATAACTATGACAACATTAAATATGTTAAAAAAAATGTATTCGTTCTCCTCTGCACTTCCCTTTCTTCCATCTATCATATTTTTTCTTAAATGTCTGCGTTCCTTAGGATTGAATGTGTTTTGTGTTCCTTTTTTTTTTTTTTTTTTAAGAAACCACTGGAAAATGTCTGTTAAAGAAACAAATGTTAATCCTATTTCTTATCTGCCATTACTG
Source organism: Bos indicus (assembly GCF_029378745.1). Lineage (NCBI taxonomy): Eukaryota > Metazoa > Chordata > Mammalia > Artiodactyla > Bovidae > Bos > Bos indicus. Next base: position 33,054,480 of record NC_091772.1, read on the forward strand.
TTTTCAACATGCAAATTTTTTCTTCTGTTTTGCCTGTACTGTTTATATTTTGGTGTTTGCTGGCATTAATCAAAACTTCTCATGTTTGCTGCGAGGCTCCTTCCCGACCATTTCCATCCCAGCCTAGCACCTAAGGTTCTGCAGAGAGCACGAGAAGGGATGGCCTTTCTGTGTTTTAAAATCACACTGACAGTTCCAGGGGTATGCTGAGCCCTGGAAACAAGTACACAGGTCAACAGTGTTTCCCTTTAGACAGATGACACCTGCTGGGTGTGGGGCAGAACGAGGGATGGAAAGAAGTTAGTGACATAGTGAGTCTTAGGGCACTTGGTGTGGGTTTTCCCTCCTTCAGTAAGGGAGTAACAGTGATCTGCTCTGAAGCTGTACAGAAAGGACAAGGTTCCTGCCTTCCTGGGGGCAGGTGTCAAGGACATGCCTTGTTCCCTAGGGTGATGTGTCAAGTGCTGTGACAGGAGGAGTCAGAGGTCCAAGGGGTGCAGAGACGGCCCAGCTGCAGAGAAGAGTGTGAAGAAATGCTCGCTCAGAGCAGAGGCCTCTGAAGATCTCACCTGATCCAAGACCTTGCACTCTTCTCTACACAAGAAGTTTCGAGAAATTCCTAACGTAGACCCTTTGTTGCTGTTGTTTAGTTCCTAAGTCACGTCCAGCTCTTTTGCAACCCCATGGACTGTAGCCCTCCAGGCTCCTCTATCCATGGAATCTCCCAGTCAAGAATACTTAAGTGGGTTGCCGATTTTCTTCTCGAGGAGATCTTCCCAACCCAGGGATCAAACCTGCATTTCCTGCATTGGCAGGCAGATTCTTCACCGCTGAGCCACCAATGAAGCCCAGTGGAGACCTGTGAAGGGCGGGGAGGGGGAAAAAACTATTAGGTATCCACTTTAAATGCCCAGAGGCTCAGGAATTTTGAGGTGATTCAAATTAACAAAACAGATCCATTTAACATGACATGAGACACCTTTTAACCCATGGTGGGTATTTTAATAGATCGCATCTAAAAAGCATGTGGGATGAAGCGAGCCCACAGTTACAGTCATTTGACAGGCAGTCCACATATACTGGCCACTGCGGGAGATGTCTGGTCACCTCTGTGGTTTGGGTGATTTCAGATTTGATGGTGAAGTAGTCTTGTTTTATCTTGATCTATCCTAGTCACAGCTGCATGGTCTGGGGTTGGTGTTCTATGGAGTTGGCAGGAAAACACCAAGGCCTGGCCACTTCCCAGCTCTCACAAGACGGTCTTCTCTTTCTCACCAATCATACCTCTAATAATCTGTATCTTCCATTAGATGATGAAAAGTACCCAAATTCTATAATAGTCTCATTTTTAATCTACAGAGTTAAAATTCATTTTAGTTTTTAGTTTAAAACATGAAGGAAAAAGAAAACACAGTGAAGGGTGACTGTCACTTGGGAGTGATCCAGAACTCATCTGAAAGAGGGGCTGATATACCAAACAGTAACAGAAGAAGTCAAGTGAAACCCTCAGCTCGGTTCCTGGTACATGATAATAAGTTACGGACTACACACCCTGAATTCTGAAGGAACTCATACTTAGGAACTCAGTAACAGAAAACATGTTTTATAACCAAATTAAATACTGCTAATTTTACTCCTTTTGTTAAATCCACTCATTTTAACATTAAAAATGACTTGCATTCTTTACAAATTAAAACAAAGACCCCAAATGAAAATATGTTCCAGACATCGACAGGCACCTCCTTTTCTTTATACTCTGCTAAATCCATAAAGGAAAAATTTTCTTAAAAACGCAAAGTATAATCTCAACACACACCCCACTCCCACCCCAACCCTCCAGTTTCTTTCTCTGTGAAGCAGAGTCTCTTGATTACTGGTGGAACAGCTGGCAGCCTTTTCTGTTTCTCCAGCAACCACGACATCAATCACATGGTTTGATGAGAGTTTGATTTAAAAAAAAAATAATAATAACCACCAGGCACATGTTTGGAATCTTAATTTCTAAAGATCCTCCTACTGTGTGCTTTTGCATTTTACAAATCTTGCTATGAAAAAACCTATACAATCCTTATTTGCCAGCCAAACCAGGTCTTCTATGCTGGCGTCTCTCAGAGAACCAATGTCACGGTCCAGTGACCGCATTGCAGAGGGATCGAATCGCTGCAGCCGTTTCAACTGTTCAGGTGACAGGCCAGCTCCCAGCATCCCTTCTCCTCCCACCTGTGGGTCCTGCTCGGGAGAAGAATAAACACAGATGAACATCCTCGTGTTAGTAAGAGTGCCTGTGCACCATTAATGTTAAAAGACAAACTGAGTTGTAATTACCACCAATTCCAGAAACAGAAAAATAAGTAAATACCTTTGTGTGTGTGTGTGAGTGTGTGTGTGTGTGTGAGAGAGAGAGAGAGAGAGAGAGAGAGAGAGAGAGAGAGAGAGAGAGAGAGAAACGGACATGCCGCTTTTCTGTATAATAAAGTAGGATAATGGTAAGAGCAGTCCCTTGATGACTGAACTCCTAGGATGGGCTTTACGCTTATCAAGGACCACAACATGCAGAAGGCCTGAGCACCAGTCAGCAACACATGGATTCCAGGTGCAGCTCTGCACATCTTAGCCGTGTGACTTTAGAACAATAATTTACCTGTTTCCTCATCTACCAAACAGATAAAATACTCAGTTCTGAGGCTTAAATAAGGTGATATCATGCCTGACACACAGTGGGCACTCAGTATGTCTGTGGGCCTGACATACTCATGGGCACATCACGAGATGAAAATTCAGCTTTATTTGCCAGACCCTCCCAAAGCTGACAGGAGGCACCTGACAGGAGGCCTCTCTCTGGTCCATACCAATGGGATGATAAAAATTTCTCTTTTTTTGTTGTTTTTTAAATGTACTAGAATATCTAAAGAGATGAGAAAACGAAGGCTGTGCTGATTAGAAGAATAAAGAATCATAAGGAACTGAGTGGTCTGTGCAAACTGCTACTCCAAAAATTGCACAAGCCTAACTTAAGGCACCGTTTCACAGATAAATGTTTATGTTACTGAAGATACATTTTCTTAGGCTTCTATCAGAAAACCTACTGTCTACTAACGCATGGTGGGGTTCCATCTCTGGTAGTATACATTGAATATACATGCACTCACTCACACACACACAAAATTGGAGTGAACTCTCAAGTCTTCTTTTCATCTACAATGTAATTATCTTAATTTCTGAGTCTAGAAAGCATCTCCAGATTGCTTTCTAGTTACGTATCCAATTACTTACTAGAATTCTGTCCTGGAAAGTCTGAAGTTAAACGTCCAATGTATCTGAATTAATGTGAGCATTACTACAGATTTAAACCTAGTCTCAAACATCATGGGCAGAAAAATCTAGTCATAAATATATTTTAATAAAAACCTGAACTAAAAGGCAGTGCTAAGTAAAAGAAAGTGCAAGGGAGTTTTTAAAATGTTCTATATCGTATCTAAGAAACCAAAGGAAGAGATTAACCTGCACTATCTTCCCCTGCTTGGCTACTCTTTTGAATCCCGGTTATCAAAGCCTGTTTGGGCTTTGATATGTCATGAGAAAAAATGCTCACCATTTCCCCAAACCAGAAAAATACAGGACTGAGAGAGGGGAAAAGGGTTTTAGAAACAAAATTCCAAATAACATGAACAAGAGCGACAAGTCAAACATGTATCAAAAATCCACCTGAGTTCTATGGTCATTTACACACATTACTGACTGGGGGACTTTTGCAGAAATTAACACCTGTGGCTGGCAATTCGTTATGTAAGTAATACTGATACGTCTCCAGTCAATAACATTTGGATAACAAAATACGTATTAACACATCTCTGGTCAGTAAGAGTAAAGGCCTGGAAATCCTGGATCAGGATGTGAAAACTCCAGATGTTCCAGGACCATCTGGAATGGCTTTCATTGGAAAAACCGCCCTGAGCGCCACAAGATTTGTTTCAGGAGTTTTGCATGACGTATCCCTTCACGTAAGTCTGGGTTCATCACTACACTTACGTTCCCGTGACCTACTGGATCACCTGGAGAGAGCTGCCACGGTCCTCACCTGGTGCTGAAGCTGAAGGCCGGGAAACGCCTCGAGGGCCCAGGCAACCTGTTCCTCATTTTCTGCCAGGGTAACAGTGCACGTGCTGTACACCAGCACGCCCCCCGGCTTCAGCAGCTCCACCGCCTGAAGACAAGAGCGGTCAGACCACAGGCGTCAGGAGAGCAAGCACACATTTGAAATGCATATGCAAAATAACATCTGGAGGTGGAATAATTTGCACAGGACATCTACTGAATGCTGGCAGAGGACCTCAGCCTTCTGAAGGGACAAGAAAACCTCCACATAACCGGGCAAAAGGAAAAGGCAAGAGAATGGAATCAGGACGGGCCCTGCACCCTAGGGAGAGAGCTGTGAATGGAGGAGGAGAGATTCCTGCGCCCTGGCAAGTCCCCTCACTGGCGGTGGAAGAACCCATCCAGTCTGCAGCACCCAGAGGAGGGGGCCGCTCAGAAGGCTGGCACCTCCAGCCCGTGCTCCTCAGTCTGAGATGTCCATCTGTCAGTTCAGGTGGAGACTGGGTGCAGAAGCTCGGGCTTTGGAGACAGTCCCAGGGAGAGGCCCAGGGTTGGCTGCATGGGGACAGCTTGCAGAGGTGGCATTATGGCAAGTGAGGCTTCGCGCAGCAGCAGCCAGGGCCTGACAGAGAGGCAAGGCACCGTCGTCAGGGGGGTGCACCCAAGGAGAGAGGCAGAGAAACCACAAGAGCTGCCTACCCCATGCCTGTTCCCAGGCAACAGGACAATGGTCACACAGGCTCTGGGAGTGGGCGTGTACCACCAACACCACTGTGGGCTTCACAGGCAGGCCCAGGCCACTGCCACGGCCGAAAGACCTGCAAGCGGGCACTGTCACTCCCCTGCTATCCCGGGAACAAGCAGCGGCCACCACACCTGCACCCCCGTAACGAGGGAACGAGGGCCAGCATGTACTGAGCAAACAGGCAGCAAGCATCCACCCCCTCGATTCCAGACAACACAGAGGAGTAGACGGACCCAACCTCTCTTCTCACAAAAACACCAAAACCACAACAAACTGCCGAACCACTGCCAACGTGAAAGGACTGGAACCTACCAGTAAAGAGAGTCTGCTTCCAAAGACAAGGAGAAGGCCACAGCGAGACGGCAGGAGGGGCGCTTTTGCAACATAAATCCCATACCCACTGGTGGGGGATCCACCAACTAGAAAATAATTATATAGCAGAGGTTTCCCACAGGGTGAAAGTTTTGAGCATCACGTCAGACTCCCCAGCCTGAGGGTCTGGCATCAAGAGGAGCAGCCCCCAGGATATCTGCTTTGAAAGCCAGCAAGGCTTGAATGCAGGATCTGCACGGGATGGGGGAAAACAGAGACTTCAGTCCGGGCGGACACACGCAGGTTTCAGGTGCACTGGGACCCAGCGCAAAGCAGTGCCTCCATAGGAGCCTCGGCCAGACCCACCTGAGGGTTGTGGAGGGTCTCCTGGGGAGGCGGGGGTTGCTGTGGCTCCCTGTGGGAGCAAGGTCACTGGTGGCAGAGACGCCAGGGAATACCGATTGGTGTAAGCTCTCCAGGAGGTCTTTTAGCACCAAGACCTGGCCCTGCCCAACAGCCTACAGTGTTGGAACATCTCCAACCAAACCACCAGCAAGACAGGAACACACAGACTCACCACCCATCAGCAGACAGGACGCCTGAAGCCATACGGAGCTTACCCACAAAACTAAATGGAATAAGCCCAACAGAGAAAGACAGATATCGTATGACATCAGTTAGTGTGGAATCCAAAAAAATGATACAAAGGAATTTACGTAAAAACAGAAACAGACTCACAGACTTCAAAAGCAAATCTATTACCAAAGGGGAAAGGCAGCAGGGAGGGATATACCAGGAGGTGGAATTAACATATACATATTACTATATATAATACATAATCAGCCAGGGACTACCATATAGCACAGGAACCCTATCAATATTCTGCAATAACTTACATGGGAAAAGAATATGAAAAATAGTAGATATATGTATAACTGATTCACTTTTCTGTACACGTGAAACACAACATTGTAAATCAACTGTACTCCAACACAAAATAAAAAAGGACACATGCACTCCCGTGTTCACAGCAGCGCTACTTACAATAGCCAAGGCACAGAGGCAACATCAACAGAGCAATGGATAGAGGTGTGGCACATATACACAGGTCAGATTTCACAAACAAACAGTTACCAAAGGGGAAAGGTGGAAAGTGAAGTGAAGTGAAGTCGCTCAGTCATGTGCGACTCTTTGTGACCCCGTGGACTGTAGCCCACCAGGCTCCTCCGTCCACGGGATTCTCCAGGCAAGAATACTGGAGTGGGTTGCCATTTCCTTCTCCAGGAGATCTTCCCAACCCAGGGATCGAACTTAGGTCTCCTGCATTGCAGGCGGACGCTTTAACCTCTGAACCACCAGGGAAAGGTGGAAGGGAGGGATAAATTAGGAGTTTGGATTAACACCTTGGAAAAGACCCTGATGCTGGGAAAGATTGAAGGTAGGAGGAGAAGAGGACGACAGAGGATGAGACGGTTGGATGGCATCACCGACTCCATGGACATGAGTTTGAGCGAGCTCCGGGAGTTTGTGAAGGACAAGGAAGCCTGACGTGCTGCAGTCCATGGGGTCGCAAAGCATAAGACACAACTGAGCGACTGAACTGACTGACTGACTAGGATTAATATACACACACTACTATACGTAAGATGGGTTTCCCAGGTAGCACAGTGGTAAAGAATCCACCTGCCAAGGCAGAAGGTAAGGATTAGATCCCTGGGTCAGGAAGATCCCCTGGAGAAGGAAATGGCAACCGGCCCCAGTATTCTCACCTGAGAAATCCCATGGACAGAGGAGCCTGGCAGGATACAGTCCGTGGGGTCGATAAAGAGTTGGATATGACTGAGCAACTAAACAACTATATATGTAAATAATCAACAACGACCTACTGTACAGCACAGGGAACTCTGCTCAATGTTATATGGCAGCCAGGATGGGAGGGGAGTCTAGGAGAGAATGGATACATCTGTATGGATGGCTGAGTCCCTTTGCTGCGCACCTGAAACCATCACAACATTGTTAACTGGCTATACCCCAATGCAAAATAAAAAGTATCCAAAGAAAAATATGATTATTGAAAAAAAACAATGTTCCAGACCAGATGCATTAGTTCAGAGCTGTTTCAGCCCATCTGGACCAAGACTTTTCCCAAATATGATCATTCAGTTTCATGGGTTTGCTGCTACTGCTAAGTCACTTCAGTTGTGTCCGACTCTGTGCGACCCCAGAGACAGCAGCCCACCAGGCTCCCCCGTCCCTGGGATTCTCCAGGCAAGAACACTGGAGTGGGTTGCCATTTTCTTCTCCAATGCATGAAAGTGAAGTCGCTCAGTCGTGTCCGACCCTCAGCGACCCCTTGGACTGCAGCCTTCCAGGCTCCTCCATCCATGGGATTTTCCAGGCAAGAGTACTGGAGTGGGGTGCCACTGCCTTCTCTGTTCATGGGTTTAGATACCATTTTTATGCTGAAAATTCACCATTTTTAGGTGAGACTCCTTTTTGATTTCTGTTCCCATATATTCAACTGCTTTCTCAATATTTTTCCCATCCCACACTGAATGCCTACCTTCCTCTGAAGCCTCCCAGAGAAGGATCCCCCCGTCCTTCCTGGGGTACAGGCCCCAACCCTGGATCATCTTTTGCGCCTCTTTCCCTCACGTTCCTGTCCGTCCAGTAAATCCTCTTGCCTCTAGCTTCAGAACAGACCCAGGAGTCTCACGACTGCCACTGCTGCCATTCTGCTCCTAGTTTCATGATTTTTTTTTACCTGGATTATTCCAACTGTTTCCCACCTGCTTTGTTCCCTGCCCTCCTCCCATCTATTCTCAACACAGCAACCCAAGTGGTGCTTTTAAAACTGCCTCTTCGCAGCTCAAAACCCTTCCCTGGGGAGTTCCCTGGTGGCCAAGGACTCTGCACTTTCACAGCTGGGGCCCGGGTTCAATCCCTGGTCAGGAACTAAAATCATGCATGCCTCAAGGGACAGCCAAGAGAACAAAAAACCCTTCCAGTATTCCTTGTCATCACTTGGAGTCAAAGCTCATGGCCTCAGAGTGGCCCTCCCGACGTATGTACAGCAGCCCCTTGCAGCCTTCCCCTCTGTGTGCCTGGCTTGTCCTGCCTGAGCCCCACCAGCCTCTGCGGTTCTGGCTGGTGCGGCACCCCTGACAGCAGCAGCCCAGAGAGCCTGTTCCTTCCCTGCAGGGCTTGCTCCCTGCGCCATCATCCATGTCTCTCTGCTTCCACTTTGGGTGCCCCCCCCACCAGCTCCTCTCTTCAGTTTGCTCCATAGGGTCACACCTTGGATACACAAAATCACTTACTCATCTCTCTGTTTATATTCCTCCCCAGTTAGAAATGCAGGTAGCACTATTGGTAAAGAACCCGCCTGCCAATGCAGGAGATGTAAGAGATGCAGATTCAATCCCTGGGTCAGGAAGATCCCCTGGAGGAGGGCACGGCAACGCACTCCAGTATTCTTGCCCGGAGAATCCCATGGACAGAGAAGCCTGGCAGGCTCTACTGCATGGTGTTGCAGAGTCGGACACAACTGAAGCGACTTGCAAAGCACAGTACCAGTTAGAAGAGAGACCCCATGTAAGCTCTAATAGACCAGTACCAATGTGTTCTTGCGATTGCTTCAGTTCAAGGAAACTGTATTGTGTTAAAAATTGTAAAAATTACTGTGAAGATTCATTTAGCAAACAGAGGTGGACAGAAGGATTTTCTTATGTATCAAAACTTGTCTATAATTATGTCATCTATGTACCAAAAGAACAAATAAATTACTTTAGTTGGAAAAAAATAAAAGAAACCTCATGTAAAAGGGCAAGGGTTAACTATCATATCATCAGCACCCAGCACTAGCACACAGGAGCTGCCCAGTATGTATTTGTTCAAGAAATAAAGTGTAATATGAAAATGAACCTTCCCCAAATAATTAAAGCTTTTTTCAAATCCCTAAATTTTTAAAAAATGTTAATGAAAATTTTAAAAAATGTTAATGAAAATCTTAAAAAAAAAAAAAGCATATACTAGTATCTCTTAACCATAGTAGACCAATCAAAATTTAAACTTTGCTAGCTGCTATTTGAGCATATTACATGGCTTTTCTCAACAAATCTTATCACTGCCAGAGGAATGGTTCCGGTCTCCAGTGAGGCAACCCCATCAGGTGGAGGCACCCTCCCCATTTCTCAGTCATGAAACCCAGGTATCCAGAGTAACTGATGCAGAGACACCGTATCCAGTCTCAACTCCCACCCTCACCCAAAGGCTCATGTGCTGGATTTTACTCTCTCTTGCACATGGTCAGGGGCTCCTTGTCACTAAGACCAACACATCTCCTCCCAGTGGCCTCTTAAAATGCCTAAAGGAGCGGAAACAAACAAAAAGCCAAGTCTCTTAAAACAGGGTCTTAATTTTTTATCCTTGGCCTTCCCTGGTGGCTCAGCAGTCAAGAATCTGCTTGCCAATGCAGGAGACACGGGTCTGATCCCTGGGCCAAGAAGATCCCCTGGGGAAGGAAATGGCTACCCACTCCAGTATTCTTGCCTGGGAAATCCCATGGACAGAGGAGTCTGGCAGGCTACAGTCCATGGGGTCGCAAAGAGTCATACATGACTTAGCGACTAAACAACAGGAGCAACAAAATTTTACCCAAACGTCAAAGTGGGTTGTAGCTATAAGCAAAGCTTCTTTTTCTCTGCTTGCTGTTTCAACTTCCAGGATGCGTTCTCTCAAGACCATATAGAAGAGAAAGAATCCACTGCAACAATCCACTCCCAGTGCCACTTTTGGGTAGGAAAGGAGACACCAGGAGTGCTGAAGAGAAAGGCACTCAAAGACAACTCCAGAGAGGGAGTCATCGGAGCATATCCGCTGTTGTTATAGCCTGTGTGTTTATAATTAGAGAGCTGAGAGGAAATGGCGGGACCGACTTCGATCCAATGCTGTCTGCTTCCTGGGGAATCCATGAAATCATGTTTACAAGGCTGAGAGAAATTCTCACGCGTCTTATCAGGGCCTCCTGTGAGACATCCCGGAGACCAGTCTAACTTGCTAAGTCTGCCTGGTCCTTCTACATCCTACACTGGATGCTGTCATGTCCCAGTTTCATGAACGAGTTCACCTCTGTTGGATTTCCCACCTTTAATTCACGAAGATGATTAGGAAGTCTATTAAAAAGCTATTTATTTATCTAATTATTTTTGCCATGCCACACGACATAAGGAATCGTAATTCCCCATTCAGAGACCGAACCTGTGCCCCGCTGCAGGGCAAGCGCAGTCTTAACCACTGGACACCAGGGAAGACTCAAAAGTATTTTACTTTATATCCAAATGTTTTACATCAGTTAGTAACTCTATGTTAACAACCCTCTGTTTTTAAGGTAAAGCAGAATGTTTCAAATTCACTCAATGTCTCAGAGAAGAAATTCAACTACTGCCTGCGATGACAGAATGAGTCAATGTAAAGGAAGACTAGGTCTCTGGTGCTCTCTGTGTGTGGTATGTATAAAACTTACCACTTTAGCCATTTTAAAGTGTAAAATTCAATGGCATTAAGTATTAATATATTCACACTGTTGTACAACCATCACCGTTATCCATCGCCTGAACTCTTCCAAACTGAAACTCTGAACCATGAAACATTAACTCCCGATTCGTCCTCCTGCTCCTTCAGCCTCCGGTAACCTATATTCTACTTTCTGTCTCTATGAATTTGCCTTTTCTAGACACTATATAAATGAATCACACACACCATTTGGTCCTTTTGTGTCTGGCTTATATAATTCAGCATAATATGTTCAAAATTCATCCATGTTGTAGCATGCATCAGAATTTCATTCCTTTCCAAGGCTGGCTAAAATGTCATTGTTTGTACAAACACATTTTACTTATCCATTCATCTACTGATGGACATATGGGTTTTTCCCACATTTTTAATTACTGTGAATAATGCTGCTATGAAAACTGCTCTCAGTCTTTAAAATATCGAACTAGGTCACCTTTCTTCCACAACAAAGTAGCATCACATACCACAGTGAAGAGTTTTCGCTGTAATGGTTGGTAGGACATTACTTCTTTCAAAGTCCAAGTACATGCCATGTTTGGCCTCTGTCCCATTCCACTGCAGGGAGCATCGAGAAGAATTCGGTCAAACGATTCTGGTAAGAATGGAGGTTCTCCTGTAAAGAAAATTATAAACATATTTGTGGAAGGGCACAGACAGCGCCAGCACGCTAGGAATTCCACCAGAGGGCTCCAGGATATTTCTATGCTGTCCTGGGGGGTGGGGGGTGGCACAGTGAGCTTCTGCAACTAGGAAACCCATCAGTGGGTGCCAGAACCCACCCCGCTGTTCTATGAGGATGCAAATACCACCCCCCCGACATACATACTGGGAAACCTATCAGTGCTAGGATCTGCCCACGGCATCCCAGGAGGGCGCGAACAGCTCCCCTATGACATTTCCCCAGAAGATGGGCTGAAACCACAGCTGAACCTCAGGGGCTGTGTGAGTAAGAAGGAAGAGCTGAAATCCCTCCTCACAGCTGCTCAAACTGCGAAGTCACATCTCTGTGGACAGCTTCCTAAACTCAGCACCTACAAAACATCCAAACTGCTCCTGCAGCTGGGACGGGTCTGGCTCTAGCAGCCATGGGTCCAAGACTGAACCAGGAAGAGGCAGAAAATAAGAACAGACCAATCGCAAGTAATGAAATTGAAAGTATAATTAGAAATCTTCCAACAAACAAAAAAGTCCAGAACCAGATGGCTTCATAGGTGAATTCTATTGAATATTTAGAGAAGAGCTGACATTGCTCCTTCTGAAAATCTTCCAAAAAACTGCAGAGGAAGGAACACTTTCTAGGCTCAGTCTGTGAGGCCACCATTAGACAAGTGTTAGTCACTCAGTTGTGTCTGACTCTTTGCGAACTCATGGACTGTAGTCTACCAGGCTCCTCTGCCCATGGGGTTTTCCAGGCAAGAATACTGGAGTGGGCAGCCATTCCCTTCTCCAGGGGACCTTCTTGATCCAGGGATGGAACCTGGGTCTCCTACATTGGCAGGTGGATTCTTTATCATCTGAGCCACCTGAAAGCAAAATGTGTAAAAGTCGCTCAGTTGTGTCTGACTCATTGCAACCCCATGGACTGTAGCTGGTTAGGCTTCTCTGTCCAAGGGATTTTCCAGGCAAGAACACTGGAGTGGGTTGCCATTTCCTTCTCCCCTTCAGACAAAGATACCATGAAAAGAGACAATTACAGGCCAGTATCACTGATGAATACTGACGCAAAAATCCTCAACAAAATATTAGCAAATCAAATCCAGCAACACAGTAAAAGGACCATACACCATGATCAAGTGGGATTTATCCCAGGGAAATAAGGATTTGTCAATATCCACAGATCAGTCAGTGTGATATATATAACATTAAAAAAATTAAAGAATAAAACCATGTGATCATCTCTATAGATACAGAAAAAGCTTTCAACAAAATTCAACATTCATTTATGAGAAAAACTCTCCAGAATGTGGGCACAGAGGGAACATATCTCAACATGAGAACGATCATATATGACAAACCCACAACAAACATCATACTCAATGGTGAAAAACTGAAAGCATTTCCACTAAGATCAGGAACAAAACAAAGATGTCCACCCTGGCCACTATTATTCAACATAGTTTTGGAAGTCCTAGCCATTGCAAGCAGAGAGGAAAAAGAAATACAAAGCATCCAACTTGGAAAAGAAGTATGACTGACACTGCAGATGACATGATACTATACGTACAAAATTCTAAAGATCCCACCAGAAAGCTACTAGAGCTCATCAATGAATTCAGTAAAGCTGCAGGATACCAAAGTAATACACCGAAATCTCTTGCATTCTTGGACTTCCTTTGTGGCACAGTGGATAAGAAGCCGCCTGCCAATGCAGGGGACATGGGTTTGATCCCATGTGGGTCTGGGAAGACTCCACACGCTACAGAGCAACCAAGCCCGTCTGCCACAACTACTGAAGGCTCCATGCTCTCGGGCCAGCGAGCTGCAACTCCTCGAGTCTGCACACTGCAACTACTGAAGCCCGCACGCCTAGAGCCTGTGCTCCACGAGAAGGGAAGCCAGCACAGTGAGTCGCCCGTGCACTGCAGCGGAGAGTAGCCCTGCTCTCGGCAATTACACAGAGCCCACGTGCAGCAACGAAGACCCAGTGCAGCCAAAAATGAATAAATACAGCAGCGTGGACGTCTCACACACACACACAAAAGAAATCTCTTGCATTCTTATACACTAACAATGAAAGATCAGAAATAGACATTAAGGACACAATCCCATTCACCAGCACATCAAAAAGAGTAAAATACCTAGGAATATATCTACCTAATGAAGCAGAAGACCTGTACTCAGAAACTATAAGATACTGATGAACAAAATCAGAGATGACCTAAACAAATGAAAACATATACCATGTTCTTGGATTGGAAGAATCAATACTGTGAAAATGACTATACTACCCAAAGCAACCCCCAGACTTAATGCAATTCCTATCAAATTACCAATGACATTTTTCACAGAACTAGAACAAAAAATTTTACAATCTGTATAAAAACAAAAAAGACCCTGAATAGCCAAAGCAATCTTCAGAAAGAAAAACAGCAGGAAGGCCCTGGCTTCAGACTATACTACAAAGCTATAGTCATCAAAACAGTATGATACTGGAACAAAAACCTGAAATATAAATCAATGGAACAAGACAGAAAGTCTGGAGCTAAACCCACATACCTATGGTCACCTAATCTGTAACAAAAGAGGTAAGAGTATACAATGAAGAAAAGACAGCCCCTTCAATTAGTGGTGCTGGGAAAACTAGCCACTTACATGTAAAAGAATGAAGTTAGAACACTTCCCTAATATCAGACACAAAAATAAACTCAAAATGGATTCAAGACCTTAATGTAAGGCCAGGCACTATAAAACTCGTAGAGAAAACATAGGCAGAACACTCTTTGACATAAATTGCAGCAATATCTTTTTCAATCCACCTTCTAGAGTAATGAAAATAAAAACAAAAATAAACAAGTGGGACCTAAATAAACTTAAAAGCTTTTGCATACCAAAAGAAACCATAAAAAAAACACAGCCCTCATAATGGGAGACAATATTTGCAAACGAAGCAACTGACAAGGGATTAATTGCCAAACTATACAAACAGCTCCTGTAGCTCAATATTAAAAAAAAAAAAAAAAAAAAACAATCCAACTAAAATATGAGCAGAAGACCTAAAAAGACATTTCTCCAAAGAAGACATACAATGGCCAAAAAGATGGTCAACATGGCTCACTCATTATTAGAGAAACACAAATCAAAAATGCAGTGAGGTTGTCACTTCAAACCAGTCTGAATACCCATCATAAAAAAAAAATCTACAAACAATAAATGCTGGAGAAGGCATGGAAAAAAGGGACACTCTGTTCCCTGTTGGTAGGAATGTAAATTGGTATAGCCAATACTGAGAACAGTATGGAGGTTCCTTAAAAGACTAAAAATAGAACCACCATATGACCCAGCAATCCCACTCATCGGCATATATCCACAGAAAACCATAATTCCAAAAGGTATATGCACCACCTCGATGTTCATCACAGCACTCTTTACAATAGATAAGACATGGAAGCAACCTAAATGTTCATCAACAGAGGAATGGATAAAGATGTGGTACCTATATGCAATGGAATATTACTCAGCCATAAAAAAGAACAAAATTATGCCATTTACATGAATGGGCCTAGAGATTGTCATACTGAATGAAGTAACAAGTTAGACCCAGAAAGACAAATATGATATTGCTTATACGTGGGATCTAAAAAAAAAAAGAGTACTAATGAACTTAGTTACAAAACACAAGTAGTGTTACAGAAGTGAAAAAAAACAAACTCAAAGTTACTAGGGGATAAGGTAGGAGGGATAAATTGGGAGAGTGGTATTGACATATACATACTACTATTTATATCACTAACTAACAAGGTGCTATTGTGCAGCGCAGGGAAGTCAATACTCTGTAATGCCCTATATGGGAAAAAAAAATCTTTAAAAAGGTTGGGTATATGCATTTGTATAACTGAACCACTCTGCTGTACACCTAAAACTAATGCAACCTTGGAAAGGAACTGTGTGTGTGCTATGCCTAGTCGCTCAGTGGTAGCCGACTCTTTGCAATCCCATGGACTGTAGCCCTCCAGGCTCCTCTGTTCATGGGAACTCTCTAGGCAAAAATACTGGAGTGGGTTGCTATGCCCTCCTCCAGGCATGGGTCTTCCTGACTCAGGAGTCAAACCCAGGTTTTCCACACTGCAGGCAGATTTTTTACCATCTGAGCCAACAGAGAAGCCCAAGAATACTAGAGTGGGTGCCTATCCCTTCTCCAGGGGATCTTTCTGATCCAGGAATCAAATCAGGATCTCCTGAATTGCAGGCAGATTCTTTACCAGTTGAGCTACCATGGAAGTCCTCCCATAAAAGTTTTTTTTTTTTTTTAACTTATTTGCTCTCTGCCCTATTAACACAGAAAACTCCTGAGGCAGATGCAATCATCAGGAATTTAAGATCATAATCTAGAATAGAAAGTAATGAGAAACAACTTCTCCATTCAGCCAAGTAGCTGGTTAAGCTGACTGATTTACATGTAAAAAAGTTAAAGACGTCATTATTATTGAATAAACTGATACAGCACAAGCCAAGGTTTAATCAAGCGAGACTTAGCACCCTCAATGTCAGAAGCCACACTTCATCAAAGCTAGGACCTGAAATTAATTCTAGTCGTTCTAAGGGCTGATATTTTCTTAGGAAATCTTACTCCAGACAGCCCCAGAAAGAGAGGGTACCTTTCAGGTTCTAGTCAAACATACCAGTTCTACAATTCCTCGGTCTCCTCACTACTGTAGCCATGAACAAGGCTGTGCTCTAGAATGAGTCTACATATCCCCAGATCTGATCTCCCACGGGTTTCCCTTTGCATTCACTTACATAACTTTCTCCACTCCAACTTCTCATCTGTTTAGTGTTACTGGAGAAAGTCATGAAACCAAATGGGTCTGCTTATGCTCCCTAACTGTAAGATATTACTGCTAACTGATTTTACACTAAGTTAGCTGATTTCCTACAGCACCCACTGCAATGTTTCAAGTCACATCCCAAGAGAACCTTCTGCTTTTCTCTGACTGCAAAGCTATTAGACACAAGCTCTTATCAATTTAAACTTTTCTCTATCTACAACCATTCTTGCTTTCTTATCAATTGCCTCCAAAGAAATATCTTATCAAGGTAAGCATTTTTAAAATTTATTTTAAAATTTAAAAATTTTTAACAACTTATTGACCAAAGACTTATTAATACATCTTTTGTTACCTGAATGTGATTGACCAGAAACTTAACAAATTGCTGGCCACAGGCATTAGTTTCTACAAAAATTCCCTGGTCAATAATGTGTTAATACACACTGATAAAATCCTCTCGAAAGATATGCCAATTTACACTACCAATAGCATGAGTGTGATTATGTTATAGACCTTTTATTTTCCCCCATTATATGGTCACACTGTCCTTGTTGCCTTTCTACTGGAAGTTACCTTTTTCTCACTGGTTTGTTTAGAAGAGCTCTTTGTACATCAAGGATATTAATCTCACCTTTCTTAAATATTTTACAAATATTCCCCACAATTTGCCATCTGCCATAGGTTTTTAAACATACATCAGTTCAGTTCAGTCGCTCAGTCATGTCTAACTCTTTGCGACCCCATGAATCACAGCACGCCAGGCCTCCCTGTCCATCACCAACTCCCGGAGTTCACTCAGACTCACGTCCAACGAGTCAGTGATGCCATCCAGCCATCTCATCCTCTGTCGTCCCCTTCTCCTCCTGCCCCCAATCCCTCCCATCATCAGAGTCTTTTCCAATGAGTCAACTCTGTGCATGAGGTGGCCAAAGTACTGGGGTTTCAGCTTTAGCATCATTCCTTCCAAAGAAATCCCAGGGCTGATCTCCTTCAGAATGGACTGGTTGGATCTCCTTGCAGTCCAAGGGACTCTCAAGAGTCTTCTCCAACACCACAGTTCAAAAGCATCAATTCTTCGGCACTCAGCCTTCTTCACAGTCCAACTCTCACATCCATACATGACCACAGGAAATGTTAGGTATTAAATTTCTCTTTTTCTTTGCTGAGTTCTATGTTTGCTTTCATGCTTCAAAATCCTCCCCCTTATGAAATCAAATAAATGTTCATCTGTATCTGCTTCTTGTTACCATCCCAGCCTAATTCCTGACAGTAAGCTTTAATCCATGTCGAAGTTACTTTTGTGTATAATCCTTTCCCCACACTGCAAAAAAAAATCATCTAAGAACTATTTATTGACAAATTTACTTTTCCCTCTAGGTTTGAAATGCTAATTTTATCATATGCTAAATTTATATAGATATTTGAACCTATTTCAAGTTCTGCTCCAAATATGCTCGTAATTAAGCTCTATTTTCCTGAGCTCCAAGTTAACCCATTTCTACTCTGCTGTGTGATGCTGAGGTGGGAACTCTGAACTACGATACTTCTTTGCCTGTTGATTTCAAGATTCACCAACAGGAGGCAGAGAAGCAATGAAGGTGGATAGAGGGTGGACAATAAGAGGGGTGGAGGACAGGAGACGATCCTTCCCAAAGGCTTGTTGTTTCTGTCTAAACGACCCCAGGCACAGCCCTTTGCCTCAGCAGCTACAGTTTCCAGCTTTTTCCCTGAAGTATCACAAAGTGGATAGAGCCCCCTGCCCCAAGCGGCAAGTTCCAGCTACCCGAGATCACCTGCTCTCAAGCCTGAGCAGCAGCTAGGAACACCCCTTTCCTTGGAGTTTTGAATCCTGGCTCCAGGGAGCCTCTCCCCTCAACTTTGTGGAGAATCTAGAAATAAACCCGTGCACTTACAGTCAATGAACCTATGGCAAAGAAGGCTAAAATATACAGAGGAAGAAAAATAAAGTTTTCAATAAGTGATTTTGGGAAAACTGGACAACAACATGCAAAAGAATGAAGTTAGAACATTTTCTCACGCTGTATATTTTTTAAAAAACTCAAAGTGGATAAAAGTCCTAAATGTATGATCAGAAACCACAAAACTCCTCTTAGAGAACATAGGCAGTACACTCTTATAGAAAGCTTAGCAATTTTGTTTCACCTCAGCCAAGAAAAACAAAAGCAAAAGTAAACCAATGGGACCTAATCAAACCTAAAAGCTACTGGCACAGAAAAAACTACCAACAAAATGAAAAGACAACCCATTGGAGTAAACGAGCTGTCTCATAAGGGTTAAAATCCAAAGTACACAATGAACTCATAAAACTCAGTATCAAAAAACCAAAAGCCACTCAATTAAAAAATTGAGCAGAGGACTTCCCTGGTGATCTGATGGTTAAGAACCCACCTGCCCATGCAGGGGACACAGATTTGAACCCTGATCCAGGACGATCCCACATGCTGCAGAGCAACTAAGCCCATGCACCACAACCACGAGCCAGGGCTCTAGAGCCCATGAGCCACAACTACTGAAGCCCACAAACCCTAGACTCTGTGCTCTACAACCAGAGAAGCCACCACAATGAGAAGCCCGCATGCCACAACTAAGAGCAGCCCCCATTCACCCCAACTGAAAAAGCCCGCATGCAGTAATGAAGACCCAGCGTGGCCAAAAACAAATAAATAAATCTTTTTCTTTTAAATGAGCAGAGAACCTGAACAGGCATGTTTCCAACGACAAACAGATGGCCAACAGACACATGAAGAGATGCTCAACATCATAAATCATCAGGCAAACGCAAATAAAAACTACAATGAGATACCACCCCACATCTATCAGAATGCATGTATGCTCAGCTGCCTCAGTCATTTCCAACTCTTTGCAACCCCATAGACTGTAGCCCACCACACTCCTCTGTCCATGGGATTCTCCAGGCAAGAATACTGGAGTATTCTTCACTGGGGTGAGTTGCCATTCCTTTCTCCAGGGGATCTTCCCGACCCAGGGACTGAACTTAAGTCTCCAATATTGCAGGTGGATTCTTTACTACTGAGCCACCAGGGAAGAATGGCTATAGTTAAAAAGACAAGTAACAAATGTTGGCAAGGATGTGGAGAAAAGGGAACCCTCCTACACTGTTGGTGGGAATGTAAACTCATGCAACCATGATGGGAAACAGTATAAAGGTTCCTAAAAAAAAAAATTAAAAACAGAACCACTACTAATGAAAAGAACAAAGAAGCAGAAGACCAAAAAGGAAAGAAAACACTTTC
This sequence comes from Bos indicus, assembly GCF_029378745.1. Taxonomy (NCBI): domain Eukaryota; kingdom Metazoa; phylum Chordata; class Mammalia; order Artiodactyla; family Bovidae; genus Bos; species Bos indicus. The sequence goes on from NC_091772.1 coordinate 33,073,967, forward strand.
AACATTATAGACCAACTAGACCTACCAGATAGATTTTCCCACAGAAAACTCTATGTAACAGTAGAATACATACTCCTCTCCAATGCACAGGGATCATTTTCTAGGACAAACCATAGGCAAGACCATACTACAAAGCTCAACAAATTTAACAAAGGTTAAACTCATACAATATTTGTTCTCCCACTGAAACAAAATGAAAATAAAAGTTATCAACAGAATGAAATTTAGGAAATTCCAAGGACGTGAAAATTTTAAAACATGCTCCTAAATAACCATAGGTCAAAGAAATGACAGGTATATATCATAAAATGCTCTGATGTGAATGAAAACACAACATACTAAATCTTACAGGAAGTGGTGAAATAATGTTCAGAGGGACAATTGTAACTATAAATACCTACATCAAAAAATCTCAAACCAACAACTCAGTCCTTCCATTCTTAAGACACTGAAAAAAGATGAGCAAAGTAAAAATAAAGCAGAAAAAAAAAGAAAACAATAAAAATCAGAGTGGAAATTAATGTAACAGAGAAAAGAAAAATGAGAGCTTCAACAAAACTGAAAGCTGGCTCTTTGAAAAACATCAACAATATTGACAAAACTTTAGCTAGACGGAAAGAAAGATTCAAAATACTAAAATTGGTAATTAAAGGGGGACACTGCTCCTGGTCTTAAAGAAGTAAAACTGATTCTAAAGGAATAGTATAAACTGTACTGTTGCTGTTTAATTGCTCAGTTGTGTCTGACTCTTTGTGGCCCCATGGACTGCAGCCTACCAGGTTCCTCTTGTCTACGGAATTTTAGAATACTGGAGTGGGTTGCCATTTCCTTCTCCAATAAACTATATAAATAACTTAAATGCGCCAATTACTAAAAAGATACACAAACTACTGAAACTGACACAAGAAAGAGAAAATGTGAATAAACCTATAATAAGCAGAGACTCAAACATTTTTTTAAATCCCACAAAGAAAAGCCCAGGCCCAGACGACTTCACTGATGAATCCACCGAACTTAAATAATACCAAGTCTTCAAAAATTCTTTCAAAAACATAAGAGAAAAGCATAATTTCCAACTCATTCTATGAGACCAGAGACACCAAAACCTGACAAAGATATCCCAAGAAAGAAAACCACAGACCAGTATCTCTTACAAACATGGACACAAATATTCTCAACGAAATACAAGCAAACTCAATCCAACAATATATGAAAAAGATTATACACTATGCCCAAGTGGGATGTGTCTCAGGAATGAAAGGTTGATTCAAAAATCTGAAAAGTAATCAAATAAAGGTAAAAAACCACATGATCATCTGAGTAAGATACAGAAAAAGCATCTGACAAAATCCAACACCATTTCATGATTTAAAATATCCAACAAACCAGAAATAGTAGTAAATTTCTCAACCTGATAAAGGCTATCTATGAGAAACCTACAGTTTTAAGCCACCTGAAAAAAGACTAATCAGGAACCAGATATGGAGGATCCCTGTCACCACTTCTATTCAGCATTGTACTAAGGTTCTAGAAAGAGCAATGAGGCAATGAAATGGAACAAAAGGCATCCAGATTAGCAAAGAAGAAACTGCAGATGAACTAACTTGAAAGACTCATAATTCCCAATTTCAAAATTTCCATCATGGGCTTTCCTGGCGGTTTAGTGGTTAAGAATCCACCTGTAATGCAGGGGACATGGGTTCGACTCCTGGACCAGGAAGATTCCACATGCCAGGGGCCAACTAACTCCATGCACCACATCTACTGAGCCAACGCCCATCCTCTGCCACCATCAGGAGAATTACTGCATTGCAATGAAGAGCAGCCCTCGCTCTCTTTCTAGAGAAAAGATGACACAAACAGATGCAAAAATATACCATGTTCTCCAATTGGAAGATCAATATTGTCAAAATGACTATACTACTCAAAGCAATATGTAGATTTAATGCAAATTACCAATGGTATTTTCTACAGAACTAGAGAAAAAAATCTTAAAATTTGTATGGAAACACAAAAGGCCCCAAACAGCCAAAGCAATCTTGAGAAAGAAAAACAGAGCTGGAGGAATCAGGCTCCCTGACTTCAGACTATACTACAAAGCTATAGTGATCAGAATAGTACGGTACTAGCATTTAACAAAGAAATACAGATCAATGGAACAGGCAGAAAGCCAAGAAATAAACCTATGTAACTATGGGCAATTAATCTACAGCAAAGGAAGAAAGTCTTTACAATGGAGAAAGGGCAGCCTCTTCCATAAATAGCGCTGATAAAATGGGACAGCTACATGTAAAAAAATGAAATTAAAGAACATTCTTTAACATCATACACAAAAATAAACTCAGAATGGATTAAAGACCTAAATGTTAGACCGGATAATATAAAACTCTTAGAGAAAAACATAGGCAGAACACTATCTGATATAAATCACAGCAATATCTTTTTCAATCCATCTCCTAGAATAATGAAAACAAAAAGAAAGCAAACAAATGGGACCTAGTTAAACGCAGAAGATTCTGTAGAGCAAAGCAAACCATAAACAAAAGGCAACCCACAGAATGGGAGAAAATGTTTGCAAACCATGTGACCAACAAGGGATTAATCTCCAAAATTTACAAACAGGCCATATGACTCAATGTCCGAAAAAAAAAAAAAACCTTAATCAAAAAATGGGAAAAAAAACTCTAAAAAAACATTTATCCAAGGAGACACACAGATGGCCAAGAGGCACAGGAAAAGATACTCAATATAACTAATTATTAGAGAAATGCAAATCAAAACTACAATAAGATATCACCTCATACCAGTCAGAGTGGCCATCATCAATAAACGGCCAACAATAAATGGTGGAGAGGGTGTGGAGGAAGAGGAACCTTCCTACACTGTTGGTGGGAATGTACTGGTACAGCCACTATGGAGAACAGTATGGAGGTTCCTTAAAAAACTAAAAACAGAGCTACCATATAATCCAGCAACCCTACTTCTGGGCCTATAACCAGAGAAAAACATGGTTCAAAAGGATACATGCACCCAATGTTCAGCACCATTACAACAGCAAATACATGGAACCAATCTAAATGTCCAGTGACTGATGAATGGATAAAGAAGATGTGGTGTACATATACAATGGAGTATTTACTCAGCCATTAAAAAGAACTAAATAATGCCATTTGTGGTAACATGAATGGACCTGGAGATTATCATGCTAAATGAACTCAAATCAGACAAAGATAAATATCCTATGACATTACTTATATGCAGAATCCAAAACAACGATACGAATGAACTCATTTACAAAACAGAAACAGACTCACAAACTTAGAGAACAAATTTATGATTGCTAAAGGGAAAGGGTGTGGAGGAGGGATCGACTGGGAGTTTGGGACTGACATACACACAATGCTATATTCAAATTAGATAACGAACAAGGGCCTACTGTATAGCACAAGGAGCTCTGCTCAATACTCTGTAATAACCTAAACTGGAGAAGAATAGATACATGTATACATATATCTGATGCTGAGGCTGAACTCCAATACTTTGGCCACCTGATGTGAAGAACTGATTCATTTGAAAAGACCCTGATGCTGGGAAAGATTGAAGGCAGGAGGAGAAGGGGATGACAGAGGGTGAGACGGCTGGATGGCATCACCAACTCAATGGACATGAGTTTGAGTAAACTCCAGGAGCTGGTGATGGACAGGGAGGCCTGGCGTGCTGCAGTCCACGGGGTCACAAGGAGTTGAACACAACTGAGCAACTGAACTGAACTGATATATACAACAACCACTTTGCTGTACACCTGAAACAAACAGGTTGTTAATCACCTATACTCCAATATAAAATAAAAATTTTTAAGTCACATGAATCAAGCAAGAATATACAATGGAGAAAAGACAGTCTCTTCAATAAGAGGTGCTTGGAAAACTGGACAGCTACAGGGCTTCCCTGTGGCTCAGAGGTTAAATCGTCTTCCTGGAATGCAGGAAACCCGGGTTCGATCCCCGGGTCGGGAAGATCCCCTAGAGAAGGAAATGGCACCCCACTCCAGTATTCTTGCCTGGAGAATCCCATGGAGGGAGGAGCCTAGTAGGCTACAGTCCATGGGGTCGCAAAGAGTCGGACACAACTGAGCAACTTCACTTTCACATTTCACATGTAAAAGTATAAAACCAGAACACTTTCTAACACCAGACACAAAAATAAACTCAAAATGGAGTAAAGACGTAAAATAAGACCCACGACCTATAGTAAGATATGACACTATAAAGCTCTTAGAGGAAAACAGGAGGAACATTCTTTGACATAAATGGCATCAAGATCCTCTTTGACCCACCTTCTAGGGTAACTGAAATAAAAATAAACAAATGGGACCAAAACTTAAAAGCCCCTGCACAGAAAAGGAAACCATAAACAGGACACAAAGACAACCCTCAGACTGTGCGAAAATAACTGCAAATGAAACAAGAGACAAAGGATTAATCTCCAAAACATAGAAGCAGTTCATGAAGCTCGATATCAAAATAACAAACAACTCAATCGAAAAATGGGTGGAAGGCCAAAACAGGTATTTCTCCAAAGACTTATAGATGGTCAACAAACACATAAAAAGATGCTCAAAAAAAAAAAAGATGCTCAACATCCCTCCTTATTAAAGAAATGCAAATCAAACTACAAGGAGTTATCTCCACACACCAGTCAGAATGGCTATCATCAAACAATCTACAAATAATAACTACTGGAGAGGGTGTGGATAAAAGGGAACCCTCTTTTACTGTTGGTGGGACTGTAAACTGATATAACCACCACAGAGAACAGTACGAAGGTTCTGTAAAAACTCAAAATAGAACTACCATGTGACCCAGCAATCCCACTACTGGGCACAACCCTGAGAAAACCGAAATTCAAAAAGACACACGTGCCCCAACATTCACTGCAGCCCTATTTACAGTAGCCAGGACATGGAAGCAACCTAGATGTCTACAGACAGATGAACACACGAAGAAGATGTGATACATGTATCAATGGAATATTACTCAGGCAGAAAAAGTGGCCAAACTGGGTCATGTGCAGTGATGTGGATGAACCCAGAGTCTGTCACACAGAGTGAAGTAAATGAGAAAAACAAATATCATACATTAACACATATATATGGAAACTAGATAAATGGTACTGATGACCTATCTGCAGGAGAGGAAGAGACAGATGTAGAGAACACACTTGTGCACACAGCAGGGAAGGAGAGAATGGAACAAATTGAGAAAGCAGTGCCGACATATACACACTACCATGCGTAAAACAGACAGCGAGCGGCAGTTTCTGCATAACACTGGGAGCCCGGCGCTCTGTAGTGACCTAGACGGGTGGGATGCAGGCTCAGGAGGGAGGGGATACGTGTATACGTACAGCTGATTCACAGTGTTGTACAGCAGAAACACCAAATTGTAAAGCAATTATCCTCCAATTAAAAAACTGCTTTTTATAAATCACATGAATTGAACAGCATCTAATCAATAAACATTCCAGGAAAACAATGCCCATAATTGATTAAAATACGCAAGTTCCTTGAGTAATTTATGAAATAAAGTCTAAATAGAAACAAAGACAGAGAAATAGAGTGATTTAACCAATGCAATATTTTATTCCAGAACAAGAATCACTGCAGTTTTTCCCTTCTAGTTCTATATATCACCAATTCCTCAAGAAAAATGAAGCATGAAGAATCATAAAACTGAAAGGCTTATATAGAATCTCAACTTCCTGAGCTGTAATACGAAACTAAAACAGGCTAAGAACGAAGAGTTTGACCAAGTCTTGGAGGTTTGATTCTGTATTTAAAACTGGATATTCAGAGATGAGATGAAAAGCAAAAAAGACATCTATTATGCCAAAATATCTTAGACCCACGACAAAGTTTCAAGGCCCTATGGATATTTAGGGGCTGGCACAAAGGCAGCAAAATCTGACTGTAAATGCCAATTACAGAAACCTTTCAAAGATAAAATTTAACTCACCGTCTGTGTCCTTAACCATATCAAGTTTAAGGGCCTTTGTTCCATCGAAGCAAAATGCCCGGATGGAATTCAATCCTAACAATAATGCATTCTGCTTTATTTTTTCTACTTTTTTGGATATTTTATCCAGTGCTATCACTTCTCCCTAAAAAAAAAAAAAAAAAAAAGAAACATAAAAAAGTGCAAATACAAAGGAATCATGAAAATTATCAAAAAAAAAATCTCATGAATAATTATACTCTTCCCCACTCTTGTTTCCCCCAGTTCTAAAGGTGAATTCATCATTCAAATGTACACTAACTTTACATCAACTACCTATTAAGCATTTCCTTTTAAAGAACACAATCTTGCCAGATAATTTTCTTATAATGCCCATCTACTTTTACTCCACAGAACTCAAAACTGAACAGCAGTGTTAGCAATCTTCTCCCAGGTGGTGCTAGTGGTAAAGAACCTGCCTGCCAATGCAGGAGATAGATGTAGGAGACATGGGTTCAATCCCTGGGTCTGGATGATCCCCTGGAGGAGAGCATGGCAGCCCACTACAGTGTTCTTGCCTGAGGAGCCTGGCGGGCTACAGCCCATGGGGTCACAGACTCAGACACAAATGAAGCGACTTATCACGCAAAGAAACTTTAAAATATCCATTTGAGATAAATATTAAAATATCACCAATTTGATGTGCCCTGCTCACCTCTGGAAGAGCATGTTTTTCTGAGACATTTGCCTTCTAGAACTCTGAGATGCAAACGAATGTTACTTGTAAAATCCAGCCTTTATCCCAGTACTTTCTGAGCTATGTACATGTAACAAAAATTCATGTGAATTCTGACAACTAAAGACAGAAAAATATAATCCTGTATCACAGCAAAATGTTCTGAACTATAAAAAATAGTTCAAAAATAATTTTACATGGAAACACTTTAAGTCAAAATCAACAGGGACTTCCCTGGCAGTCCAGTGGTTAAGACTTCATGTTCCAAGGAGGCGGTGGCGGGGGGGGGGTGGGGGGCGCAGGTTTGATCCCCAGCTGGGGAGCTAAGATCACACATGCAGCGGCGCAGCCAAAAAAAGAAAACATGAAAAAACAGAAATAATACTGCAAAAATTCAATACTTTAAAAATGGTCCATATAAAAAAAAATCTTTTAAAAAAGTCATTAAAGAGAAGAGGCTACAGTTTTCTGAACAGGCTGTGATATTCATAGTCAAAGCTATGGTTTTTCCAGAAGTCATGTATGTGATGAGTTGGACCATAAAGAAGGCTGAGCACTGAAGAATTGAAGCTTTTGAACTGTGGTGTTGGAGAAGACTCTCGAGAGTCCCTTGGACTGCAAGGAGATCCAACCAGTCCATCCTAAAGGAAACCGGTCCTGAATATTCATTGGAAGGACTGATGCTGAAGCTCCAATACTTTGGCCACCTGATGCCAAGAACTGGCTCATTTGAAAAGACCCTGATGCTGGGAAAGATTGAAGGCGGGAGAAGGGGACGAAAGAGGATGAGATGGCTGGATGGCATCACTGACTAGATGGACATGAGTTTGAGCAAGCTCCGGGAGTTGGTGATGGACAGGGAAGCCTGGCGTGCTGCAGTCCATGAGGTCGCAAAGAGTCGGATGTGACTGAGCAACTGAACTGAACTGTGATATTCACATGGTATTTTAAAATACTCTGTGAAATGGTTCTGCAGAGATAGTGACACACACTGTTCATTGTATTTTGCTTTTTTTCCCTTCTTGTGTGACATATGCACTGACTGCATAGACTATACAGTACTGAAGATTTGCTGATCATGTTCCTGGAGGTGACACCAGGTTGAGCAGTCGGCACAGTTCCAATTAATACTGTGATGGACAGGAAAACCATTTCAAGCAAGTAGAACTGGAAAAGTAGGCAAAAACTACCAGAATAAGGTTCCAGTGTAACTACAATGAAGGAGAAAGTATGCTGGCTGAAGGCTGCTTTTACAGAAGTACGAGCCAGGAGGCTACACTTACACAGAGTCTGATTAACTACATTAAAACAAATCAACAATGACAACAAATCAAAAGCAGTAATGAAATCTGGGATTCAATTCTGACTCAGTTATTTCTATTCAGGTTCCAGGGGTGCTGGCCCACGGGGACATTGCCTAAACAGCCCCAATTTTTTAAGTCTTCACATATTCTCATCCTCTGCTGTTGACCTTTCAACACTCGGCTGGTCCCAGCTGGTCTCAGCCACGTGGTTTCCACTGGCCAATAGGATGACAGCAAAGGTAATGTAGGCAGAGATGCAAAAAGCACTCCAGCAGCATCCTTGTTCTGCATTGTCCTCTGCCACTGCTGATCATCACTACTACCCTCTGCTGGGTGAACACCCTGGCCCCACAGGAAGCTGAGAGACGCAGGAACCAGAAGCAAGACACTCCAGTGGCCTCAGCTGAGCCAATGCCATCCAACCCAAGTGGGTGAGCCCATCAAGGTCATCAGAACCTCTGGCTAACCCATCACTGACCCAGTGCTAGAGCCAGGCAGGCTGGGATCAACTGAATCACACAGACTCCAGAATGGACTCAGGAGTAAGCCGTAAGCCACCCAGGCTGTGTGGCTGCTTTTAAACAAAGCTGATGCTAAAGCCAAAGGCCACCTGATATGAAGAGCCAATTCACTGGAAAAGACCCTGATGCTGGGGAAGACTGAACGCAGGAGGAGAAGGGAACAACAGAGGATGCGATGTCTGGATGGCATCACTAACTGAATTTGAGCAAACTTCAGGAGATAGTGACGGACAGGGAAGCCTGGTGTGCTGCAGTCCATGGGGTCGCAAAGAGCTGAACACGACTGAGGAACTGAACAACATGGCTGATTTTTCCCTGCCAAATGCACTCCTCGCAGAATCCTCCCAATCCAGCAGCTCCGTTTCTCTAGGTTCTCTGGCCAAAACCCTAAGGAGTCACCCTCAGTTACTCTCTCATTTCACAACCCACGTCCAACCCACCAACAACTCCTAACAACTCCAGCTTGAAAATATAGCCAGAACCTGCCCAACTTCTCACCCGCTCTGTGATGTCCCCTGACCTACTGTCTCCTAAGTGGTCTCTCTGCATCTATTCCGCCCTCTTACAGCTTGTCTGAGGCCTTGGCCAATGTAAGAAGCAATCTCCCATCTCTGGAGCAGGTGTGAAGTCCCCTCAGACCCTGGCAAAGCTCCTCCACCAAAATGCCTCGGGCCTGACCCCATTTCTCTGATTCTCTCCCTCGTCACTTAGTCCACACAGCAAAACTACTTCAGGTTCCCCCTAAAAGTCAAGACAGCCTCCAGCCTCAGCACATTCACCCTTATGATTTCCTCTCACTGGAACATCCTTCCCACCTGTAAATCTTCCCCAAATACCACCTTCGCAGGGGGGCTCTCCCTTGCTACCCACATGAAACTGCAAACTCACTCTCCCGTCTCGCCATATTCCCAAGCCCCAAGGCCCTCCCTTTGTGTTTCACCACAGCCCTCACCACAATTACATATGCCTTATCTTCTACTCATTTGTTATCTGTGTCCCTTTACTGGAGCATAAGCTCCATGAAGAAGGACATTTTGGTCACTCTGGTTTATTGGTGTACCCCAGTACTCATCGTAAGGATAAGTCTTTTTTAAAATCAGTCCAGCAATCAATTAAAATCTGACTCTTGATCAAGAAAGCTATAAGTTCATTGCCTCATTTTAGATCCCTTTGCTGTCCACCTGAAACTATCACATTATTAATCAGCTACACTCCAATATAAAATAATTTTTTGAAGAAATAAAGCTATTGTAACTGAAGCTACTAGCATGTATATTTTAGGAACCATCTGGTTTTATGGAATTTGAAACAAACAGGAAAGGTAACGTCAACTCGCAAACTTTTCTTGAGCTGAAGAATCTCAGTTGAAGCACAGAGTGGTTACAAAGCCACAAGTAAATATGCACATGAAGGAAAAAGCAGTAAAATCTGAGCTACAGTTACCCAAGGACAGACTTCTCTTTCATGACAGGGACACAGTGCACCATGGGCAGTTCTGCACACGGACGGCCTCACCTGATCGTGCATCAGTGCTGCAATGTGTGTTGTTTTGCCTCCAGGTGCTGCACACAAATCTAGAATCTTCTCTCCAGGCTGAGGATCCAGAACATGGCTTACTACAGCAGATGGCAAATTCTATAAGGAAAAAATAAAATGATCAGCTGTCAGTGACTCTAGATCACTTTAAATTTCAGAAACAGAGAAAGTAGAGATTACTGGAGGGACTTCTGTGCTTAAGAATCTGCCTGCCAACGCTGAGGACATAGGTTCGATCCCTGGTCCAGAAGATCCCACTTGCCGCAGAGCAACTAAACTGGCACACCGCAGCTAGAGAGTAGCCCCCGCACCACAATGAGATAAAGCTCATGCTCAGTAACAAAGACCCAGAGCAGCCATGAAAAAACAAATAATTTTAAGAAGAGATTACCAGAGGTAACCCAGTACAACATCCTCAGCCAAGAGTATGTTTATTGTAAATATACCAGTGTCAGAAAATTCTCAATTTCCCAGAGTATCTTGTGATCTCACAAGGCATCCATATACACACACACACACACACACATGACGCATTTCCCCAACCAATTCACCAAAAAATGCACACTGTCCTTTTTCAATTCAGTGGTTCTCAACATTCTGAAAGCAAGATATGTCTTATAAGTGTGAAAAAGCTTTGTATCTTTACCCAGAAAATGTACAAAACCTTGCCATATGAGATGCTTTGCTAATTCCGACCGAAGAATCTTCGTTTTATGCCACTGATGCCTCTTAAAGGCATATCTGGGTTCCTATCTCCCCACCATGACCACACTTCAGCAACAGAAAGTGAAAACATTTTAGCTATTTCTGGTTAGCACTCACAAATATATTATGAAAGATTACACAAGCCAAAAGTATCTCCATTTATAGGTATAAATTTTTATTAAATTATTAACACATTATTAGTATTCATTATATAAAGACTGGAGGATGACGGGTCAGTCTTCAGTATGATAGAATAACATTACATAATCATTTATTTTAAAAATTGCTTGGCAGGAAAAACAATAAGAGGTTAAGAAACATAGGGCTATTTTTTATTTATTCATTTTTTTAGTGTTTCAGGCCACACCAAGAGGCATCCAGGGATTGGATCTGTACCCCCTCCTCTGTGAGCATGAAGTCATAACCACTGGACCACCAGGGAAATCCAACATGTGTGCTATTTTTTAAGTTCAAAGGTTTCCATTCATTCTTACGCTGAAACACATCGATTCATAGGTACTCAGAAATTTGAGAGGGTTACAGTGCTCAAGTGAATCCAAGATCACCCCTTCAAAAGAGAAAACCAATGGTGAGGAAGGAGACACAGACAAGCAAGCTGTCCTTCTCTCTGTGCACAGAAGGGCGTATACCGAGTATTAAGACCAACGCACATGTCAGCGCTCTGCAGCCTCAGTGTCATGTGGCTGATGACAGGATTTTTACCAAACGTATTTAAAGTGCTGTTTCACTGGCCATTGAAATTCAGAGCTTTTTTGCTTATTACAATGCCACCTGAAAAAGGAAACAGACCAGCGCAGCAAAGCTGACAGGGAGCTCTCATTTGGGTGATCAGCCTAGCCAACGTGGTCACATAGCGTGGTCGTCCACAGTGCCCAGTAAAGGGTCTTCTTGAAGAAGCCAGCGCTCTCTGACCAGGTCTGCGTTAACTAGAGAAAGTCTGACCTCCCTGCCCAGGAAAAGGCAATGCTGGAAAGGGTGCTCGCTATTTCCCAAGCTGATGATGTAACAGATGACTGTTTCAAAAAGCTGCAGGTGCACAGCCTCAACCAAGAAGGTACCTGGGATATAGCTGCAATTTCAGCTTTTTATGCCATGTCCAATCATCTTGCTCATTTTGTCAATCTTGTTCCCAACAAAGAATTCTATTGGATGGGCTAAACCAATGATGTTGAAGACACCAGGAGTGAACCTGCTGCTCACAAAATATAAAGACCTGAACGGAAAGATCAATGTTTACATTTCTAACACGTTACATCACAGGACACCACTTGGGAAGTAATTTTTTTTTTAAATGTTGAATCAATGGATAGGAAAGAAAGCAAATAAATCTGTCCACTGCCTGCTTGATGAGATAGATCCTAAGGAACATTAGACATCTGGGTCTAGGGAAACCTTTTACGTTTTCACTTTTGTCGTGATCTGAAAGGAACATCGGGAGCAAAGGAGTTCAGACGACGCTTAAGGTATTTCTGATGAACTGATTGACATCTGTGACTTTCAGCAACAGCTGAACATTTTTTAGCTTTTAAAAAATACAGCTACATAGAAAATGGTCTATACAGACTGTGGTTTGAAATAAATTCCTTGTTAACACGATGGTATTTAAAGGCTCTGAGGACTTCCCTGGTGGCACAGCGGATAGGAATCCGCTGCCAATCCAGGGGACACGGGTTCAATCCCTGGTATGGGAAGACTCCATGTGCCACAGAGACTAAGCCCATGTGCAACAATTCCTGAAGCCTGTGCCCACAACAAGAGAAGGCACCACAATGAGAAGCTGGCACACCACAACTAGAGAGTGGCCCTCACTCACCACAACTAGAGAAAAGCCCACACAGCAAAGAAAACTCAACACAGCCAAAAATAAACATTTTTTTAATTGTTAAAAAAAAGCGGGGGTGGTAAAGGCACTGGAAGGCAGTGGAGAAATAAAAGCAGGCACAAAGTTATTCTTTCTTTACTGCCTTCTCCATTTAACCTCCAGCGATTTTTGCTTGTTCACTGAAAGGTCTTAAAATCCTGGTCATCTCAATAGAATTTTAGTCCTTGTGTAGTTTCTTCTTATTTTAGGTTTTAGTAAAAATTATTTCAAACAAGAGAGCACTCACATTTTAAGTACAAGTGTAAGAAAAAAGCCAAAATCTGACACACTACTAAATGACTTGTTCTATGTGTTACAAATATCACTGCCTTAAGTTGGTGGCCATCTTAAACTTTTCAGGAATCATTTTCATTTATCTGACAGAGATACATGCAAATCCATAAAATGTTTCTGTTTCTACTTGACTTCTTTCAGTTCAGTTCAGTAGTTCAGTCGTGTCCAACTCTTTGCAACACCATGGACTGCAGCACACCAGGCCTCCCTGTCCATCACCAACTCCCGGAATTTAATCAAACTCATGTCCATTGAGCCAGTGATGCCATCCAACCATCTCATCCTCTGTCATCCCCTTCTCCTCCCGCCTTCAATCTTTCCCAGCATCAGGGTCTTTTCCAATGAGTCAGTTCTTCGCATCAGGTGGCCAAAGTATTGGAGTATCAGCTTCAGCACCAGTCCTTCTAATGAATATTCAGGATTGATTTCCTTTAGGATGGACTGGCTGGATCTCCTTGCAGTCTAAGGGACTCTCAAGAGTCTTCTTCAACACCACAGTTCAAAAGCATCAATTCTTTAGCCTTCAACTTTCTTTATAGTCCAACTCTCACATCCATACATGACTACTGGAAAAACCAAAGTTTTGACTAGATGGACCTCTATTAGCAAAGTAATGTCTCTGCTTTTTAATATGCTGTCTAGGTTGGTCATAACTTTTCTTCCAAGGAATAAGCATCTTTTCATTTCATGGCTGCAGTCACCATCTGCAGTGATTTTGGAGCCCAGAAATATAAAAGTGTGTCACTGTTTCCACTGTTTCCCCATCTATTTCCCATGAAGTGATGGGACCAGATGCCATGATCTTAGTTTTCTGAATGTTGAGCTTTAAGCCAACTTTTTCACTCTCCTCTTTCACTTTCATCAAGAGGCTCTTTGGTTCTTCTTTACTTTCTGCCATAAGGGTGGTGTCATCTGCATATCTGAGGTTATTGATATTTCTCCTGGCAATCTTGATTCCAGCTTGTGCTTCTTCCAGCCCAGTGTTTCTCATGATGTACTCTGCATAGAAGTTAAACAAGCAGGGTGACAATATACAGCCTTGATGTACTCCTTTCCTTATTTGGAACCAGTCTGTTGTTCCATGTCCAGTTCTAACTGTTGCTTCCTGACCTGCATATAGGTTTCTCAAGAGGCAGGTCAGGTGGTCTGGTATTCCCATCTCTTTCAGAATTTTCCACAGCCTGTTCTGATCCACACTGTCAAAGGCTTTGACATAGTCAATAAAGTAGAAATAGATGTTTTTCTGGAACTCTCTTGCTTTTTCCATGATCCAACGGATGTTGGCAATTTGATCTCTGGTTCCTCTGCCTTTTCTAAAACCAGCTTGAACATGTGCAAGTTCATGGTTCACATACTATTGAAGCCTGCCTTGGAGAATTTTGAGCATTATTTACTAGCATGTGAGATGAGTGCAATTGTGTGGTAGTTTGAGCATTCTTTGGCATTGCCTTTCTTTGGGACTGGAATGAAAACTGACCTTTTCTAGTCCTGTGGCCACTGCTGAGTTTTACAAATTTGCTGGCATATTGAGTGCAGCACGTTCACATCATCATCTTTTAGGATTTGAAATAGCTCAACTGGAATTCCATCACTTTCATTAGCTTTGCTCGTAGTGATGCTTCCTAAGGCCCACCTGACTTCACATTCCAGGGTGTTTGGCTCTAGGTAAGTGATCACACAATCGTGATTATGTTGCTCATGAAGATCTTTTTTGTACAGTTCTTCTGTGTATTCTTGCCACCTCTTCTTAATATCTTCTGCTTCTGTTAGGTCCATACCATTTCTGTCCTTTATTGTGCCCATCTTTGCATGAAATGTTCCCTTGGTATCTCTAACTTTCTTGAAGAAATCTCTAGTCTTTCCCATTCTATTGTTTTCCTCTATTTCTTTGCACTGATCACAGAGGAAGGCTTTCTTATCTCTCCTTGCTATTCTTTGGAACTCTGCATTCATATTGTTAAATCTTTCCTCTTCTCCATCTTATATTGGAAATAATAACAACAGTAATGATAAATACTGCCACCTAACCAGTAGATTGTAACAAATCATATCAGTTACTGTATATGAAAGTACATCATAAACTAGATAAAGCAAAACAAATTGTTATATCACAGCAATTGATAACCATCTGACCAAAATCTGCTAATAGTAAACCATTGGAATCTCACAGTCACATGTGGAACACTAATATGTATAGCAAATGCATGCATTATTTAAGGATTAATATGCTGAGATGGAAAGCAATCATTACAATAAGCTATTAAAACAATGTTGGGCAAAGGAAGAGGGAAAACGTAGTTAAAAATCTCAGCTTTTTCTTGCTACCAAAGGTAGATCAGAAAATATAAAAAATACACTGCAAAAAAAAAATGTGAACAGAATCAAAACAAATCCTTAGATTTCAAATAATTCACTGAGGGATATTTCAATGTCACTAAAATTTGTTTTTACAAACACTTACCTGTAAAAATAAGTAGCTGGGCAGGACATTATCAAACGAAGGACTGAGATACACTGGCTCTGTCATTCTTACGCCCACACCTCTGAAAAATGGAAATCTAATATTACTCAGTGTAAATTAAACAGTCTAATCAAATGGCATCGCCAACTCAATGGACACAGGTTTGAGCAAGCTCCAGGAGACGGGGAAGGACAGGGAAACCCGGCGTGCTGCAGTCCATGGGGCCGCGAAGAGTCAGACATGACTCAGAGACTGAACAAGACAAACTCCACTTCTAGGAATACACTCAACTGGTATGTCAAATGTAAGATGTTCCACCTTTTAAAAACCTTTTTCTATTCAACACAAGATACTTAAGAGTATTCCTGTGGATTATTTCTGGATTTTTACCCAAAATAGAGAAGGCCACTGGGAGCACTAAAAAGGATAAAGACACATTAGGTACCACTGCATTCAGAGATGTGAATAGACTAAAAAGCAAAGACCCTCTGAGTCTTTACTCACTGATGCATTCTCATCTTTGGGAGTAGATTTATGACCACTGTTATTGCCCTTTCGATTCAATAAACATTTTGTGAAAGCTTCATTTGGCCAGCCACTATGCTCAGTATTTGTATGAAAAATAAAAATCTATGTAAGAATCACACTGGTGGTAAGCCATTACAAACGTGCCTCCCTGCTTCCCTCTCAACTCTTTAGAGAGTAACTGCCCAGTGCTGACACAATCCGTGGGCTGACCTTTACCACCTGTCCCTACTGTGAGTGGCGGTGGAACTGACCACAGAAGGAATGGCCAGGAACCAGGACAGCACAGGGGAAAGGGATCCACCAAAACAGATATTGCAGTCAGAAAGACTCTCAGAGTCTCTCCAGAGAACACGAGTACACTGTTTGAGAAAAGCCAAGCATGGCCAGGTCCACAGGCTACACCAGAGGGAGAGAGGACAAGGGGGAATCGACGTGCTGTTGCAAGGATTAGAGACCACAGAAGGAAACACAGTCTGATCATAAAGGCAAAGACAAGAATCAGGACATGGGGCTTCTCCGGTAGCTCAGTGGTAAAGAATCTGCCTGCCAGTGCAGGGGACCCAGGTTCAATCCCTGATCCGGAAAGATCCCGCATGCCATGGGACAACTAAGCCCATGTGCCACAGCTACTGAAGCCCTCATGCCCTGGAGCCCGTGCTCCACAACGAGAGAGGACACTGCAATGAGAAGCCTGCATACTGCAATTAGAGAGCAGCCCATGCCCTCTGCAAATGAAGAAAAGCCCATCCAGCAAAAACAAAGAGCCAACACAGCCAAAAATAAATTAAAAATTAAAAAAGAATCAGGATTGAATGAGTTCAAGGGTACAAGCAGAGAAGAGTCCAGGGCAGCAGAACAAGACCAGAGCCTATAGACACAGCAGGGAGACGAGCTCAGAGCTTATGAACTGGGCTGGGCAGAGAAGCACCTACACAGACGGTGTGGACCCTACTTGCTGTAGGCAAGTGGGCTAATTCTACTCACAACACTTCTGACAACAAATGTGTGGGGTTCTTTCTCACACCCAGCAACTCTCAATCTCTCTGGACACCAAGTGGATAACCTACAATTCAGTTCCCTTCTGACAGACTGCCTGGGGTCATCGTCAGAATCCACCGGTTCAGTCCAACAAGACTGGACCCGAGCTGGGTGCCAACTGCACTGCCCAGGTCGCCACCTGGCTGTGAACGGGGAGATCACAAGACTCTCGCCTCAGCTTCAACAGTTTACCAGAAGGACTCACACAACTCCAGAGAATAGTGTATTTATGATTACCAGTTGATTATGAAGGATACAACCAGACAAAAGGGATGCGGGGCAAGTTACGGGAGGGGGCACGGAGGCACCGCCCTCTCAGCACCTGTATGTGTTCATCAACCTGGAAAGTGTCCAAGCCCTGTCCTTCACTGGTTTTTAGGGAGACTTCATCACACTGTTGTTGTTGTGTAGCTGCTCAGTTGGCCCAACTCTTTTGTAGCTCCATGAACTGCAGCCCGCCAGGCTCCTCTGTCCATGGGATTTCCCAGGCAAGAAAACTGGAGTGAGTTGCCCTTTCCCTCTCCAGCGGATCTTCCCAACCCAGGGATTGAACCCATGTCTCCTGCACTGGCAGGCGATTCTTTACCACTGAGCGACTCGGGAAGCCCAGTTTCATTACATACACTAGTCACTGGTGCTTAAATCACTGGTCACTGGTGCTTAGTTCAATCTCCAGTCCCTTTTTCTTCCCCAGAGATACAGCAAAGACACTTGTAAGTGCCAACCTTCTAATCACACACTTAGCTGCTTTGGCAAACAGCCCCCATTCTTTATGGGGATATAGCTGTCTGGAGGGGATACAAAAACACTCTTATTACTCCTAAGATTCCACAGGTTTTAGGAGCAAGTTGTCAGGAACCTAGGACAAAGATCAAATTTTTTATATACTGCTTTTTTTTTTGGCAACCTCCAGTGGCATGTGAACAACTAGCCAATCTGATCACACAGACCACAGCCTTCTTTCTCTAACTCAATGAAACTGAGCCATGCCATGTACAGCCACTCAAGACAGACGGCTCATGGTGGAGAGGTCTGACAGAACGTGGTCTACGGGAGAAGGGAAGGGCAAACCACTTCAGTATTCTTGCCTCAAGAACCCCATGAATGGTATGAAAAGGCAAAAAGATAGGACATTAAAAGATGAACTCCCCAGGTCAGTAGGTGCCCAATATGCTACTGGAGATCAGCAGAGAAATAACTACAGAAAGAATGAAGGGATGGAGCCAAAGCAAAAACAACACCCAGTTGTGGATGGGACTGGTGATACAAGCAAGATTCGATGCTGTAAAGAGCAATATTGCATAGGAACCTGGAATGTTAGGTCCATGAATCAAGGCAAATTGGAAGTGGTCAAACAGGAGATGGCAAGAGTGAACATCGACATTCTAGGAATCAGCGAACTAAGATGGACTGGAATGGGTGAATTTAACTCAGATGACCATTATATCTACTACTGTGGGCAGGAATCCCTTAGAAGAAATGAAGTAGCCATCATAGTCAACAAGAGAGTCTGAAATGAAGTACTTGAATGCAATCTCAAAAACGACAGAATGATCTCTGTTCATTTCCAAGGCAAACCATTCAATATCACAGTAACCAAAGTCTATGCCCTGATCAGTAACACTGAAGAAACTGAAGTTTAACAGTTCTATGAAGACCTACAAGACCTTCTAGAGCTAACACCCAAAAAAGATGCCCTTTTCATTATAGGGGACTGGAATGCAAAAGTAGGAAGTCAAGAAACACCTGGAGTAACTGGCAAATTTGCCCTTGGAATACGGAATGAAGCAGGGCAAAGACTAATAGAGTTCTGCCAAGAGAATGCACTGGTCATAGCAAACACCCTCTTCCAACAACACAAGAGAAGACTCTACACATGGATATCACCAGATGGTCGACACCAAAATCAGACTGATTATATCCTTTGCAGCCAAAGATGGAGAAGCTCTATACAGTCAGCAAAAACAAGACTGGGAACAGACTGTGGCTCAGATCATAAATTCCTTATTGCCAAATTCAGACTTAGATTGAAGAAAGTGGGGGAAACCACTAGACCATTCAGGTATGACCCAAATCAAATCCCTTATGACTATACAGTGGAAGTGAGAAATAGATTTAAGGGACTAAATCAGATAGACAGAGTGCCTGATGAACTATGGAATGAGGTTCGTGACATTGTACAGGAGACAGGGATCAAGACCATCCCCAAGAAAAAGAAATGCAAAAAAGCAAAATGGCTTGTCTGAGGAGGCCTTACAAATAGCTGTGAAAAGAAGGGAAGTGAAAAGCAAAGAAGAAAAGGAAAGGTATACCCATTTGAATGCAGAGTTCCAAAGAATAGCAAGGAGAGATAAGAAAGCCTTCCTCAGCAATCAATGCAAAGAAATAGAGGAAAACAATAGAATGGGAAAGACTAGAGATCTCTTCAAGAAAATTAGAGATATCAAGGGAACATTTCATGCAAAGATGGGCTCGATAAAGGACAGAAATGGTATGGACCTAACAGAAGCAGAATATATTAAGAAGAGGTGGCAAGAATACACAAAAGAACTGTACAAAAAAGATCTTCACGACCCAGATTATCACGAAGGTGTGATCACTCACACTCACCTAGAGCCGGACATCCTGGAATGCGAAGTCAGGTGATGCTTAGGAAGCATCACTACAAAGCTAGTGGAGGTGATGGAATTCCAGTTGAGCTATTCCAAACCCTAAAAGATGATGCTGTCAAAGTGCTGCACTCAATATGTCAGCAAATTTGGAAAACTCAGCAGTGGCCATAGGACTGGAAAGGTCAGTTTTCATTCCAATCCCAAAGAAAGGCAATCCCAAAGAATGTTCAAACTACCACACAATTGCACTCATCTCACACGCTAGTAAAGTAATACTCAAAATTCTCCAAGCCAGGCTTGTGCAATACATGAACTGTGAACTTCCAGATGTTCAAGCTGGTTTTAGAAAAGGCAGAGGAACCAGAGATCAAACTGCCAACATCCACTGGATCATGGAAAAAGAAAGAGATTTCCAGAAAAACATCTATTTCTGCTTTATTGACTATGCCAAAGCCTTTGACTGTGTGGATCACAAAAAACTGTGGAAATTCTGAAAGAGATGGCAACAGATGGGACTACCTGACCTGCCTCTTGAGAAACCTGTATACAGGTGAGGAAGCAACAGTTAGAACTGGACATGAACAACAGACTGGTTCCAAATAGAAAAAGGAGTACATCAAGGCTGTATATTGTCACCCTGCTTATTTAACTTCTATGCAGAGTACATCATGAGAAACGCTGGGCTGGAGGAAGCACAAGCTGGAATCAAGATTTCCGCAAGAAATATCAATAACCTCAGATATGCAGAAAGTGCATACCCTTATGGCAGAAAGTAAAGAAGAACCAAAGAGCCTCTTGATGAAAGTGAAAGAGGAGAGTGAAAAAGTTGGCTTAAAGCTCAACATTCAGAAAACTAAGTTCATGGCATCTGGTCCCACCACTTCATGGGAAATAGATGGGGAAACAGTGGAAACAGTGTCAGACTTTATTTTTCTGGGCTCCAAAATCACTGCAGATGGTGACTGCAGCCATGAAACTAAAAGACACTTACTCCTTGGAAGGAAAGTTATGACCAACCTAGACAGCATATTAAAAAGCAGAGACATTACTTTGCCAGCAAAGGTCCATCTAGTCAAGGCTATGGTTTTTCCAGTGGTCATGTATGGATGTGAGAGTTGGACTATAAAGAAAGCTGAGTGCAGAATTGTTGCTTTTGAATAGTGGTGTTGGAGAAGACTCTTGAGAGTCTCTTTGACTGCAAGGAGATCCAACCCGTCCATCCTAAAGGAGATCCATCCTGGGTGTTCACTGGAGGGACTGATGTTGAAGCTGATACTCCAATACTTTGGCCACCTGATATGAAGAGCTGACTCATTAGAAAAGACCCTGATGCTGGGAAAGATTGAGGGCAGGAGGAGAAGGGGACGACAGAGGATGAGATGGTTGGATTGCATCATGGACTCGATGGACATGGGTTTGGGTGGACTCCGGGAGTTGCTGCTGGACAGGGAGGCCTGGCATGCTGCGGTTCATGGGGTCGCAAAAAGTCGGACACGACTGAACAATTGAACTGAACTGAACTGAGTGGCACTTAGTTCCCAGGATCTTAGTTCCCGTACCAGGGAGCAAACCCAGGCCTCTGCAATGGAAGAAGCATGGAATCCAAACCACTGGACTGCCAGGTAATTCCCTATGTATTTCTTCTTATGCCACAGCAGAGTAAGTTTATGCTGCCCTGTAAGAGTGACTAATTTCAGTAGATATTCATGACTGTCACTGCGGTGGGTCTGACAACAAAGGTTAACTCCTTTTCTTCTTCATCCTGTGCCTTTACCCTCACTCGTCTGTTTAACACTTGGTTTTTCCAAATCTGCACCTTCACTCAGAGTTAAAACTCTAGTCCTTGCTCCAATCAGGATTAAATCAAACCACTTTTAAATTAAATGGTTCCTTCCCCTTAGCAGAAAATACAAAGACTTGAAACATCACTGCCTCATATTCAAAAGTCAGTTCTTCCTTGAGACAACTGGGCACTTACCTTGATCAACACCTTGTCCCAACCCCCAGAGTCTAGACCCGTACTGCATGCTCTGAATGATCACTCCTCTGTAATTCAAATGACTCTGACCTGTAGGACTTCAGTCCTCTGGAAAATACTGAAACTAACATATACTTGCCATCCTAACTCAGGTCCCACCTATACTTCAGGATCTGGTTCCCCTTTGACTATCTCCTCCTGACCACACCTACCAGCAAAAAAGTATCCATCTGTATAGTATTTAATTGAAAATAACATGAAAAAGAATAATTTTAGCCAGTTATTGCTCATGTATGAGTTTACTCTTTCCCTTTAAAACTATTTCTGTACAATGTACCTCCATATAATAATGCAAAATATAAGATCTCATAGAATAAACAATCTGTTGGTATATTAATCAATCTGAGCCTATGGATGATTCGACACAACTTGCATTCAAGAAACCAATGGACACAAATTCACTAACTGAATGTTCAAATATACTATTAGTGAAGTTGGTTCTAAAGTTTAAAAAGAATATAAGCAGTATATAAATGCAGCATTTCTTTGTTGTAGAAGCATGCTTTTTTTCACATAGGCAGACAAAGAAATCCTAACAGAAAGCTGAGTTTAAAAATCAACAGCTTCTTGATTTCCTGACAAGATGGTGGAACAGAAGGACCTGAGCTCACCTCCTCTCACGAAAACACCAAAGTCACAACTGAATACTGAACAACCATCAACAAACCAGAACCAGAACCCACCAATAAAGATGTTCAACTTCCAAAGACAAAGAAGAGGCCACAACAAGATTGCAGAAGGGATGCATTCATAATGCAATCAAACCCTGTACCCGGATGGATGAATGACCAGATGGATGGATGACCCAGAAACTGGAAAATAACAGGATCACAGAGGTTCTCCCATGCACTCGGAGAGTGACTTCTGAGCCCATGTCAGGCTCCTCAGGCTGGGGGTCTGGCATCAGGCAGATGAGACCCCAGAGCATTTGGCTTTGAAGGCCAGCAGGGCTTGATCACAGGAATGTCATAGGACTAGGGGAAACAAATGCCCCAGAGGACACACAGGTCTTATGTGCCCTGGGACCCAGTTGGAAAAGGAGTGACCTCATAGGACCCTGGGCCAGACCTACCTGCTGGTCTTGGAGGGTCTCCTGGGGAGGTGAGGGGCACCTGTAGCTCACTGTGGGGACAAGGACACTGGTGGCAGGGGTGCTGGGGAGTATTCATTGGCACCAAGGCCCAGTCCCGCCCAATATATCCCTTAGGATCTAGTGTTGGGAAGCTCAGGCCAACCAACCAACAGGGCAAAAACACAGTCCCACTCATCACCACACTTCAAAGTCTTCCTGAACACATACCCCTTGAAAAGCCCTGCCCACCAGAGGGACAAGACCCAGTTCCACCCAGCAGTGGGCAGGCACCAGTCCCTCCCACCAGGAAGTCTGCACAAGCCCCTTAGACAAGCCGCACCCACCTAGGGGCAGACACCAGAAGAAAGAGGAACTATAATCCTGCAGTCTGTGTAACAGAAAACAGAAAGTTAGATAAAATGAGACAGCAGACAAATACGTTCCAGACAAAGGAATGAGATAAAACACCAGGAAAACAGCTAAGTGAAGAGGAGACAGAAAAAGAATTACAGAAATGACAGTAAAGATGATCCAAGATCTCAAAAAAGCATGGAGGCACAGAGCAAAAAGATACAAGAAATGTTTAATAAACACCTGGAAGATTTAAACAACAAACAGCATTGGAAATATAATAACTGAAATGAAAAATGCACTAGAAGGAATCAATAGCAGAATAAATGAGGACAAAGAACAGATAAATGAGCTGGAAGACAGAATGCTGGAAAGCACTGCTGTGGAACAGAATATAGAAAAAAGAATGAAAAGAAATGTGGGCAGTCTAGAGACCTCTGGGACAACATCAAAAAGCACCTACATTCACATTACAGGGATCTCAGAAAGAAAAGAGAGAATGGGCCTGAGAAAATATTTGAAGAGATAAAAACTGAAAATTCCCTAACATGGGAAAGGAAACAGTCACCTAAGTCCAGGAAGTGCAGAATACCACACTGGATAAATCCAAGGAGGAAAAGCCAAGATGTGTATTAATCAAACTGACAAAAATTAAAAACAAAGAAAACACTAAAATCAACAAGGGAAAAGCAACAAATAAAAGATGAGGGTTTTCGCATAAGATTGTTAGATTATTCAGCAGAAACTCTGCAGGCCAGAGGGCTTCTGCACAATACATTTAAAGCAATGAAAGGAAAATCTTACTACAAGAATACTCTACTCAGCAAGGCTCTCATTCAGATTCGACAAAGAAATCAAAAGCTTCACAGACAAGCAAAAGCTAAGAGAATTCAGCACCCCCAAACCAGCTTTACAACAAATGTCAAAGGAACTTCTCTGGAGGGAAAAGACAAGGCCACCCTAGAAACAAGAAAATTGTGAATGGGAAAGCTCACCAGTAAAGGCAAATATACAGTAAAGGTAGGAAATAATCCATACACAAATATGATGTCAAAACCAGCAACTGTGAGAAGAGTAAAATGCAGGATATTGACAATCCACTGGAAATTAGGAGATCAGCAACTTAAAACAATCTTGTAAATACATATAAACTGCTGTATCAAAACCTCATGGGAAACATAAACCAAAAATTTTCTATTGCATATACACACACACAAAAGAAAAAGCAATCAAAACATACCCTAAAGACTTGGTCATCAAATCACAACAGAAGAGAACAAAAGAAGAAAGGAAAGAAAAAGACCTACAAAAACAAATCCAAAACAATTAGCAGAATGGAAATAAAAATATATACATATCAATCATTATCTTACATGTAACTGGATTAAATGTTCCAACCAAAAGACAGAGACTGGGTGAATGGATACAAGAACAAAATTCATATACATGCAGCCTATAAGAGAACCACTTCAGATTTAGGGACTCATATAGACTGAAAGTAAGGGGATGAAAAAAAAGTATTCCACAAAAATGGAAATCAAAAAAAAGCTGGAGTAGCAACACTAATGTCAGACAAAATAGACTTTAAAATAAAAATTATTACAAGTAATAAGGACTTTACGTAATAATCAAGGCATCAATCCAAGAAGATGCAACAATTGTAAATATACACGCATCCAACATAGGAGCACCTCAACATTTAAGGCAAAAGCTAACAGCCATAAAAGAAGAAACTGACAATAACACAACAATACTGGTAGACTCTAACACAGATTTCATCGATAGGTCATCCACACAGAAAATAAGAAAAAATAGGCCTTAATTGACACATTAGACCAGATGGACTTATTTATGTTCATAGCAGATTCTATCTGAAACTACCAGAATACACCTTCTTTTTAAGTGCACATGAATATTCTCCAAGATAGATCACATCTCGGGCCACAGATCAAGCCTGGGAAAATGTAAGAAAATTCAACTCATATCAAGCATTTTTTCCAACCACAATACTATGAGATTAGAAATAAATTATAAGAAAAAAAACACACACACACACAGCAGCTAAACAATATGCTACTAAACCGCCAGTGGATCACTGAAGAAATCAAAGAGAAAATCATAAAGATCAGAGCAGAAATACATGAAATGGAAATGAAGAAAACAACAGAAAAGATCAATGAAACTAAAAGATAAACGTATGTTTGAAAAGATGAACAAAATCGAAAAACCTTTAGCCAGATTTATCAAGAAACAGAAGAAAGCTCAGATCAATAAAATTAGAAATGAAAAAGGGGAAGTTACAATGGACACCACAGAAATACAAAGTATCACAAGAGACTACTACAAACAGCTATATGCCAATAAAATGGACAACCTGGAAGAAATGAACAAATTCTTAGAAATGAACACTCTCCCAAAACTGAACGAGGAAGAAATAGAAAATATGAGAAGAGACCAGTCACAAGTAACGAAACTGAAACTGTGATTAAAACACTCCCAACGGGACTTCCCTACTGGCACAATGGATGAGAATCCGCCCGCCAATGCAGAGGTTCAATCCCTGATCTGGGAAGATTTCACAAGCCACGGAGCAACTAAGCCCATCTGCCACAAATACTGAGTCCATGCTCTAGAGCCTGCAAGCCACAGCAACTAAAGCCTGCATGCTCCAGGGCCCGCAAGCCACAACCAGTGAGCCCCTGCGCCACAACTACTGAAGCCCACACAGCCTAGGGCCAGCAAGCCAAAACTACTGAAGCCAGAGCGCCTAGAGCCTGTGTTCCACGACAAGAGAAGCCAGTGCAACAAGAAACCCGTGCACTGCAACTGGAGAGTAGCCCCACTCTTTGCAACAAGAGAAAACCCACACACAGCAGTGAAGACCCAGCACAGGCAAAACTTAAAAATAGAAAAACTTCCAAAGAACAAAGTCCAGGACTAAAAGGTTACATAGGTGAATTTTATCAAATGTTTAGAAAAGAGTTAACACCTATCCTTATGAAATTATTTCCAAAAATTACTGAGGAAGGCACCCTCCCAAACTTCTCTGAGGCCACTGTCACCCTGATACCAAAACCAAAGATTCCACACAAAAAAGGAAAATTACAGGCCAATATCACTGATAAACATAGATACAAAAATCCTGAACAAAATATTAGCAAACCAAATGCAACAATATATTAAAAGGATCGTACACCATAATCAAGTGGGATTTATCCCAGGGATGCAAGGATTTTTCAGTATCTGTAAATCAATAAGTGTGACACACACATTAACAAACTGAATAAAAAACATGATTGTCTCTGTAGATGCAGAAAAAGTTTTTGACAAAATTCAACACCCATTTGTGATGAAAACTCTTCAGCAAGTAGGCACAGAGGGAACATACTTCAACATAACAAAGGCCACACGTGACAAACCTCCAGCTAACATCGTTCTCAACGATGAAAAGCTGAAAGCATTTCCTCTAAGATTAGGAACAAGAGAAGATGTCCCACTCATCACTTTTATTCAACACAGTTTTTGAAGTCCTAGCCATGGCAATCAGAGAACCAAAAGAAATAAAAGGGATCCAGATTGGAAAAGAAAACTATTACTGCAGATGACATAATACTATACACAGAAAATCCTAAAGATGCTACCAAAAACTATTAGAGCTTATCAATGAATTCAGTAAGGTTACAGGGTACCAAATAAATATACAGAAATCTCTTACATTCCTATGCACTAAAAACAAAAGATCATAAAGAGAAGGAAATGATCCCATTTACCACTGCATCAAAAAGAATAAAATACCTAGGAATAAACTATTGGGGGCAGGAGGAGAAGGGGACGACAGAGGATGAGATGGCAGGAAGGCATCATTGACTCGATGGACGTGAGTCTCAGTGAACTCCGGGAGTTGGTGATGGACAGGGAGGCCTGGCTTGCTGTGATTCATGGGGTTGCAAAGAGTCAGACATGACTGAGTGACAGAACTGAACTGAAGGAGGCAAAAGACCTGTACTCTGAAATCTATAAGACACTGATGAAAGAAATCGAAGATGACACTAACAGATGGAAAGATATACCATGTTCTTGGGTTGGAAATATTTTCAACATATTTTCAAAATAACTACCAAAGGCAATCTACAGGTTCAATGCAATTCCTTTTCAAAGAACTAGAACAATAAATTTTTTAAATTTGTATGCAGGGACTTCCCTGATGGTCCGGTGGCTAAGACTCCATGCTCCCAATGCAGGGAGCCTAGGTTCAATCCCTTGTCAGGGAACTAGAACCTGAATGCCACAACTAAGACCTAGTGAGCAAATAAATATGTAAGTAAATAAATATATATATTTTTAAAATCTGTGCAGAAAACACAAAAGACCCTGAATAGCCAAAGCAATCTTGAGAAAGAAAAACAGAACCAGAGGAATCAGACACCCTGGCTTCAAGCTATACTACAAAGCTACAGTCATCCAAACAGTCTCATACTGGCACAAAGGCAGACTTACAGATCAATGGAACAGGGCATAAAGCCCAGAAATAAATCCAAACACCTCTGGTCAATTAATCTATGACAAAGGAGGCAACACTATATATAATGGGGAAAAGACAGTCTTTTCAATAAGTGGTTCTGAGAAAACTGGACAGCAGCATGTAAAAGAATGAAATTAGAATATATTTAACACCATATACAAAAATAAACTCAAAACAGATTAAAGACTTAAAGGTAAGGCTGGATACTACAAAACTCTATAGAGAAAAACATAGGCAGAACACTCTTTTACATAAATCACAGCAATAGTTTTTTGAATCCACCATCTAGAGTAATGAAAATAAAACAAAAACAAACAAATGGGACCTAAATAAATCCAAAAGTTTTTGCACAGCAAAGGAAACCATAAACAAAACAAAAAGACAACCAACAAAATGGGAGAAAAAGATGCAACCAATCTCCACAGTATACAAACAGCTCATGTAGTTCTATATCAAAAAATCAAACCCAATCAAAAAATGGAAAGATCTAAACAGACATTTCTCCAAAGACATGCGGATGGCCAAACAGCTCATAAGAAGACGTTCAACATCACTGATTATTTGAGAACTGCAAATCAAAACTACAATGAGTTATCACCTCACACAGGTCAGAATGGTCATTATCAAAAAGTCTACAAACAATAAATGCTGTAGAGGGTGCGGAAAAAAGGGAACCCTCCTACCTACACTGTTGGTGGGAATGTAAGTTGGTGCAATTTGGAGAACAGTATGGAGGTTCCTTAAAAAACTAAAAATAGAGCCACCACATAAAGCGATCCCTCTCCTGAGCATATATCCAAAGAAAATCATATTTCAAAAAGATACATGCTCAATAATGTTCACTGCAGCACTGTTTACAATGACCAAGACGTGGAAGCAACCTAAATGTCCATCAACAGAAGAACTGATAAAGAAAATGTGTTACATATATACAATGGAATATTACTCAGCCATTAAAAAGAATGAAATAATGCCATTTGAAGCAACATGGATGGACCTAGAGCGTGTCATACTGAGGGAAGTCGGACAGAGAAGAATTACCATATGCATGTCTTTTATGCAGAATCTAAAAAAAAATGATACAAAACAGAAAGAGACTCACAGACTTAAAAAATGAACTTATGATTGTTGGCGGGGAGGAATAGTTAGGGAGATTGGTGGCCATGTACGCATTTAAAATGGATAACCACAAGGACCTATTGAGTATCACACAGAACTCTGCTCAGTGTTAAGTGGCAGCCTGAATGGGAGGCGGGGTCTGGGGGAGAATGGATACATGTATATCCATGGCTGAGTCCCTCTGTTGTTCACCTGAAACCATCACAACATTGTTAATCAGCTATACCCCAATACAAAATAAAAATTCTTAAAAAAACAAACTAAAAATAGAGCCACCATGTGATCTAAAAATCCCATTCCTGGGCATAATATCTGAAGAAAATCATATTTTGAAAAGATACATGCACCCCCATATCTATTGCAGCACAGTTCACAACAGTCCAGACATCAGATCAGATCAGTCGCTCAGTCGTGTCCGACTCTTTGCAACCCCATGAATCACAGCACACCAGGCCTCCCTGTTCATCACCAACTCCTGGAGTTCACTCAGACTCACGTCCATCAAGTCCGTGATGCCATCCAGCCATCTCATCCTCTGTCGTCCCCTTCTCCTCCTGCCCCCAATCCCTCCCAGCATCAGAGTCTTTTCCAATGAGTCAACTCTTCGCATGAGGTGGCCAAAGTACTGGAGTTTCAGCCTCAGCATCATTCCTTCCAAAGAAATCCCAGGGCTGATCTCCTTCAGAATGGACTGGTTGGATCTCCTTGCAGTCCAAGGGACTCTCAAGAGTCTTCTCCAACACCACAGTTCAGAAGCATCAATTCTTCGGCGCTCAGCCTTCTTCATAGTCCAACTCTCACATCCATACATGACCACAGGAAAAACCATAGCCTTGACTAGACGAACCTTTGTTGGCAAAGTAATGTCTCTGCTTTTGAATATGCTATTTAGGTTGGTCATAACTTTCCTTCCAAGGAGTAAGCATCTTTTAATTTCATGGCTGCAGTCACCATGGAAGCACCTAAATGTCCATCAACAGAGAAATGGATAAAGATGTGGTGTGTGTGTGTGTGTGTGTGTGTGTGTGTAATGGAATATTAGTCATAAAAAGGAATGAAATAATGCTACTTGCAAGAACATGAATGAACCTAGAGATTATCATACTAAGTCAGACAAAAGACAAATATCATATGGTATCACTTATATGCGGAATCTAAAAAAAAATGATACAAATGAACATATTTACAAAACAGAAACAGACTTACAGACTTAGAGAACAAATATGGTTACCAGGGGGAAGGACAACAGGGAGGGACAGACTGGAGGCTGGAATTAACAAGCTGGAATCAAGACTGCGGGGACAAGTAGCAAAAACCTCAGATATGCAGATGACACCACCCTTATGGCAGAAAGTCAAAAACAACTAAAGAGCCTCTTGATGAAAGTGAAAGAGAGTGAAAAAGTTGGCGTGAAACTCAACATTCAGAAAACGAAGATCATGGCATCCGGTCCCATCACTTCATGGCAAATAGATGGGGAAACAGTGGAAACGGTGGCTGACTTTATTTTTCTGGGCTCCAAAATCACTGCAGATGGTGACTGCAGCCATGAAATTAAAAGTAGCTTACTCCTTGGAAGGAAAGTTATGACCAACCTAAACAGCATATTAAAAAGCAGAGACATTACTTTGTCAACAGAGGTCTGTCTAGTCAAGGCTATGGTTTTTCCAGTGGTCATGTGTGGATGTGAGAGTTGGACTATAAAGAAAGCTGAGTGCCAAAGTATTGATGCTTTTGAACTGCGGTGTTGAAAAAGACTCTTGAGAGTCCCTTGGACTGCAAGGGGATCCAACCAGTCCATCCTAAAGGAGATCAGTCCTGGGTGTTCACTGAAGGACTGATGTTGAAGCTGAAACTCCAATACTTTGGCCACCTGAAGTGCTGACTCATTTGAAAAGACCCTGATGCTGGCAAAGATTGAGGGCAGGAGGAGAAGGGGACGACAGAGGATGAGATGGTTGGGTGGCATCACTGACTCAATGGACACAGGTTTGGGTGGACTCCGGGAGTTGGTGATGGACAGGAAGGCCTGGCGTGCTGCGGTTCATGGGGTCACAAAGAGTCAGACACGACTGAGCAACTGAACTGAACTATATATAAAACAGATAATCAACAAGGACCTACTACAGGGTATAAGGAACTCTACTGAATACTCTGTAATAATCTATATGGGAAAATAATCCAAAAAATAGATATATGAACTAAATCACATTTCTGTACATTTATAACTAACGCAACATTGTAAATATTCTTATACTCCAAAAAAAATTAAGAATTTTTTCTAAAAATCAACAGTTTCTTGAAAGATGGCTACATTCTACTCCTACCAAAAAAGAGAACAGTACTCAGAAGTCTGTGGACTCAATTACAATTTGATTTACCACATCAAATAAGAAGATGAAATGTGTACCACCTATGACAAACTAAAGGAAGCAGTCAAACTATCAACTCCCTATTACAGACCCAAAGATTAACACATCGATGTATGCATAATCTTCATATTCAGAAGCACTTCCAAGATGAAGAATTTATTTGTTATTGGTCATCTGGAAAGTACTGCCACCTCTGGATGGAGGGAATAGCCTATGTCTTTAGAAGAATTAATATCAACTATAAATTCAAATTGCTGAAATATGAAAAACTGTCCCAGGAATCAGGTAAGTGGCTCTCTTTTAGCTGAATAAATTCACAGCTTTCAGTGTGTCTCCATTAGCTGTCAACTTTGTAGTAACAGAGCTGTCTACAGAATTTCTGAAACAGCCTGAAAACACTAAGCAATAATAAAGACACAAATGAACCTACCTACAAAACAGAAACAGACTCACAGACTTGTGGTTTCCAAGGGGGAGTTGGGGCAAGAGGTGGATTGGGAGTTTAGGATTAAGAGATATAAGTTTTATATACAGGATGGATAAACAGCAAGGTCCTTCTGTATAGCATAGGGAACTAACCACATTCAATATCCTGTAATAAACATAATGGAAAAGAATATAAAAAAGAATATGTACATATGTATATCTGAGTCACTTTGCTGTACAGTAGAAATGAACACAACACTGTAAATCAACTGTATTTCGATTTTAAAAATTAAAAGAAACTGGATTATACACAGATTTAACTTGCTTAGCGCCTGCTAGTAAAGAATCCACCTGCAATGCAGGAGACCCCAGTTCGATTTCTGGGTCGGGAAGATCCACTGGCAGGGATAGGCTACCCACTCCAGTATTCTTGGGCTTCCCTGGTGGCTCAGCTAGGAAAGAATCCTCCTGTAATGTGGGAGACATGGGTTCAATCCCTGGGTTGGGAAGATCCCCTGGAGAAGGGAAAGGCTACCCACTCCAGTATTCTGGCCTGGAGAATTCCATGGACTGTATAGTCCATGGGGTCGCAAAGAGTTGGACATGACTGAGTGACTTTCACTTTCACTTGTAGCAACCAGAGATGATTTTACACTAACTTGTTCTAATTCAGGTGAGCAGGATTTCCCTGGTGGCCCAGGGGATAAGAAACCACCTGCCAATGCCGGGGACACAGATTCGATCCTTCATCTGAGAAGATCCCACATGCCGCAGAGCAACTAAGCCCGTGCGCCACAACTACGGAGCCTGTGCTCTGCAGCCCGAGGCTACAACTGCTGAAGCCCCTGCGCCGAGAGCCGGAGCTCCTCAACAAGAGAAGCCCGGGCACCACAACGAAGACCCAGCGTGGGAATAAGTAAATACATTTTTTAAATTAAAAAAATAATAAAAGTGAGGTGTGAGTAAATCCAAACGTTAATTTTTAACCACAAGTATTCACATCAGTACTGCCTTTCTGGTAAATTTTTTAGTTAAATTTTTTTTTTTTAATATTAAAACGGTAAGCTTTTCTCACACAGACTATTATCTGGAGAGGCCATCTAACTCATCCTTTATCAAGATAAATAATGTTAACAAAGATGCAAAACTTTTCAACTTAAGAGACTCCTTAATGTGAGCATTTATGCTTTTAACTAAAAGCATATTTCCCCCCACCCAAAAAAATGGCAGTATGTGCTAAACAAGTATTTTCCAATTGAACTTATAACAAAAAAATTAGACATATAATGCAATTATACATATTTTTACATTATTTTACATTTTCTTTAAACCACAAAAAGGATGCTTATTTTCCCCAAAACAACAGTTGCTGACATACTTCAGTTCAGGCAGCCCACTGAAGATCTCTTTGCGGCTTAGTTCAGAAATCCCATTTCCAAGAAATATTTTTGTTCCATCAAATTCTTTGGCTCCTTTCTTACACTTGCCTTTAATGTCAGAGTATACGGAAACATCATCTCCACCTTTCATAACTAGAGAAAAGAAGAAAGTCATATTACACTGACATAACTGTTCTTTGGCAGAACCGCGAAAATTCTTCAAGCTTTAAGACTGGGGAAGCCTAGGGGCATCAGTAGTGGACATGAAGCAGTCTAGCCTGGCTCATGGTCTCACTATAACTTCTGACAGAAAATACAACTGTCTACTTTCAAATGTTTGACAACAATAAATCTATTTTCTTCCCTAGGAAAACGAAGATGCAGAAGAGTCTTCGAAACATCCAACCTCAGGGACTTCCCTGGCTGTCCAGTGGTTAAGACTCCTAATACAAGGGACATCTGTTCAACCCCCAATCTGGGAACTAATATCCTACATGCCTTGCGAGGGTCAAGAAAAAAAAAAACAGCAAACATCCAACCTCAGTTGGAAGCCTTTAGCTGAGCAGAAAAGGAAAGGTATCTTCTATTTCAATTATTTTCCTCAAATCTAACATTCCTTAGAAGAGTAAATTAAGAATACTAATATTTCATTTCATCCCAATATTAAGATTCCAGACTTGGAATGTTTCCCCTGCAAATGACAGTTCAGCAGCCCGAAGTTTCAGCACAATTGAGTAAAGAATGGAAAACAAAATTTCACTGACATCTTCCACTCTTTTTATCAGTCATGATCCTCTAACATCATCACAAATGCCCTCAAAGGGAATAAAAGAAATGGGCAGAAAACCCACATACGGATGCCTGATTCGTTAGTCCTTCTCAGATACACACCTCAACAGGCTATACTAAATGCACAACTTAGCAAAGATCTTTGTTAAAGCAAATTTGAAATGTATCTAAGTGAGGATTTAATGAATTTTCAATTCGATGATACACATAAATGTTAGCAGCTGTTTTACAGAGAATCCTGAACAGTATACTCACATTTTGAGGCTGATACGATTCCAGGGACATAGACATGGGCTCCTCGTAACACAGCACTGCCACACTGGGCCCCAACAATGACTTCACAAGGCTGTTGTTTTATATTCTTCCTACAGAAGCAAAAGGAGTTCAAGTGTAAAGAATGATGCATCTCCAACGTCAACCAACCTTTTCAGGGTTTCAAACTAACCCTAAATAAATAACCTCTTTAGTCTTCATTATTCCAAATGAATAAATGAGGAAAAGGTGGAAGAAAGAAGATCAATACACAAGAAATAATTTCTTTAAAACTACAAAGGACTTCACTGGTGGTCCAGTGGTTGAGACTCCACCTGCCAACACAGGGGACGTGGGTTCCATCCCTGATCCGGGAAGATTCCACATGCCGTGGGGCAACTTAAGCCCTTGTGCCACAACTACCAAACCCATGCCCTAGAGCACGTGTTCTGCAACAAGAGAAGCCACCACCATGAGAAGCACACACACAGCCGGAGAGGAGTCCCTGCTGGCCGCAACTAGACAAAGCCCACAGGCAGCAACAAAGACACGGTGCAGCCAAAAGTAAATAATAAAGTCTGGGCTTGTTTTTTTAATTACAATGAGGATGGGCACTTGAGAAGAAAATCTTGGTGCAAGGTAGTAAGTGGCATCAAAAATTGCTTCATCAAATACAACTAATAAATACAAGAAAGAAACTGACTTACAGATACAGGGAACAAATTAGTCAGGAGAGGGAGATTGGGTGGGGCAAGACAGGAGTCGGGGATTAACAGGAACAAACTATTATGTTTAAAATAACCTACAAGAGTCTATGATACAGGGAATATAGCCAATATTTTTTTCTATACTGAAGTACAGTTAATTTACAATGCTGAGTAAGTTTCAAGTATACAGCAAAGTGATTCAGTTATACATACATACATATATATATATACACACACGCGCACATACTTTTCCATATTCTTTTCCCTTATAGGTTATTACTATATATTGAATATAGTTCCCTATGCTATAAAACAGAACCTTGTTGCTTATCTATTTCAAATATAGTAGTGTCTGTTGTGGAGAAGGCAATGGCACCCCACTCTAGTACTCTTGCCTGGAAAATCCCATGGATGGAGGAGCCTGGTAGGCTGCAGTCCATGGGGTCGCTAAGAGTTGGACACAACTGAGTGACTTCCCTTTCACTTTTCACTTTCATGCTTTGGGGAAAGAAATAGCAACCCACTCCAGTGTTTTAGCCTGGAGAATCCCAGGGACGGGGGAGCCTGGTGGGCTGCCGTCTATGGGGTCGCACAGAGTCGGACACAACTGAAGTGACTTAGAAGTAGTAGTAGTAGTAGTAGTAGCAGCAGCAGCAGCAGCAGCAGTGTCTGTTCAACCCATATTGCTAATTTATCCCACATCCTCACCTGTCCCCTTTGGTAACTACAAATTTATTTTTTATGTCTGAGTCTACTTCCATTCTGTAAATAAATTCATTTGTATCTTTTTTGTTTTTTTTGGATTCCATGTACAAGTGGTTTCATGTGGTATTCATCTTTCTCTGACTGACTTCACTTAGTATGATCATCTCTAGGTCCATCCATGTTGCTGCAAATGGTATTTCATTCTTTTTTTATGATATAGCCAATATTTTATAACTATAAATGGAGCATAACCTTTAAAAATTGTGAATCACTACATTGTATACCTATAACTTATACCAACTATACCTCAATTAAAAAAAAAAAAACTAAGGCAGGACTGAGGTCATAGGAAATGGCACACAGGGTAGAAGAGGCCAAGGCAGCCCTCGGGCCCAGCCTGTGTCTGTTCTCACCAGCTCTGATGCCTTCAGTGTTAGAGGGGACACGATCAAGTGTTTATATTCTAATCCAATGAAGCTCCATGTAGATTAAAACCACAACCCCAAAGGAAAAAAAAAAATGCTTCATCATTTAACAAGCACTGCTGTTTCATAATAGCATTAGGAGAGAAGAGCAATAACGTTTCTATCTTTAAAGACTAAGACAGACATGTGAGAAATGCAAAAACATTTCTGAAGTGGTAGACTGGCACACGGTAAGTTATTAATGTTTTAAACAAGACAAAGGTAAGTCTTTTCTTCCTCTGCTATCTAACTTTCTTCAGTGTTCTCCAACTTCTCACCTCCCATCCATCCCTTGAAACACTGAAGCCTGGTATCACTTCCAACACTCAGAGCAGACCTTCTCAAAGGTCGGGGGTACCTATGTGATAAGCCCAAATAAACGTCTCAAGTACTGCACTTCTGATGGGGTTCCCTGGTTGGCAACATGTCATATGTATGGTCCTAACTCCTTGCACTTTTAAGTGCATTTTAAGCGAATTCAAAGAATTAAGTGCATTTTCTTTTCAAGATCTCCAACTGATCAAATCTCAGTAAGCTTCTCACATTTATCCTCCTCCTTCCAGGTCCCACACACTCACTGCTCATTCTCCAGCTATTTCTGGACAAGGTTCATTTCTCCAGGTTCTTAAACATGACATCATCTCTTCTCGCTTTGTATCCCAAACCTTGGCAATCTCATGGTTTCAGTGACCACTTACAAAGATAACCTACATATTCTTTATTTTATTGAAGTATGCTGCTGCTGCTAAGTCGCTTCAGTCATGTCTGACTCTGTGTGACCCCACAGATGGCAGCCCACCAGGCTCCCCCGTCCCTGGGATTCTCTAGGCTAGAACACTGGAGTGGGTTGCCATTTCCTTCTCCAGTGCATGAAAGTGAAAAGTGAAAGGGAAGTCACTCAGTCGGGTCCGACTCTTAGCGACCCCATGGACTGCAGTCCACCAGGCCCTCCATCCATGGGATTTTCCAGGCAAGAGTACTGCAGTGGGGTGCCATTGCCTTCTCCGTATTGAAGTATAGTCGTTTATAAAGTTATGTTAATCTCTGCTGTACCACAATGTGAACCAGCTATTCTTTTTCATATTCTTTTCCATTGTAGTTTATCACTGGATATTGACTATAGCTCCCTGTGCTATACAGCTGGACCTCATTGTGAACCCACATACCTAATGATCAGCCTTTCTAGACTGATTATCTGCAGACAGCTGTGCACAGACGTCCTACAGCTACTTCACACTCAACAAGTCCTAAACAATGTTATGATTCCCTGATCCACTCCTCAAATCCTTGGCAACAGCCCAAAGCTTCATCCTCCTGCGTTCCAGTCAAAATGACGTTATCTACCTGAGCAGCCAGAACACAAATCCCGGCATCATCTTGAATTTCCTCCTAAAACTTGTAACTCAACATTCACTGAGTTACCAAACGATGCCTCCTCTAATTCTCTGACACGTCTCCCAGGCCCTTCCACCCTCGACATCAGACTTGCATCATCTGATCACTGGATATTGTTTTATCCAGTGATCTAATGTCTGTGTTTTATCTTTGGTTGCTTTCAGATCCTCCTGATGTCTTTGGTGTTCTTCAGATTCATTCTGAAGCACCTAGTCATGTATTTATCTTTACTTTTGCCTTCAGACACTGTATTTTTTAAATCTGACTTTCATCAATTCTGGAAAATTCTTCATTATATTATTGAATATTGTCTCTCCCACATTATTTCTAATCTCTACACCTGGGATTCATTAGGAACAGTAGTAACTTTTCATTCTTGTTCTCATGACTCAGTTTCATATCTCCTACTGCTTTACACCTTCTTTACCTGCTGTATTCTAGGTGATATTCCATAAGCCATCTTCTAGTTCATTAATTCTCTCATCTGTTGAGTCTAGAGTTTAACTCAGAATGACTTTTTAATTTTAATGAAATTTTAATGTCTAGAAATTCTTTTTCTTTTTTTTCCCTCTTAGGGTCTTTTATGTTTTAGATTCTCCCTTTTGCTTTTAATCATTTTCAAGGAGACTAATTTTATAGTGCCTACCAATTAGCTCTCTTTGCTACATTCTGGGCTTCCCAAGTGGCACAGCTGGTAAAGAATCCACCTGCCAATGGAAGAGATGCAAGAGATGTGGGTTCAATCCCTGGAGTAGGAAATGGCAACCCATTCCAGTATCCCTGCATGGAAGATTCCAAGGACAGAGGAGCATGGTGGGGGCTACAGTCCATGGAGTCGCAGAGAGTCAGCCATGACTGAGTACACACTGGCTGGCTGCAGTTCTGGGGAATCTAATCCCTCAGTCTGTTGTATATGCTGGTTCTCACTCATGGTAGTTTGATTCCCAGTGTAGCTTCTAACTATAAGAAAGAAGCATGGCCTGGGCTGACAGGTGCCACTCTGCAGTGCTTTTGCCAAGCACCTCAAGAACTGGCTTAGGATCCAATTCTTATGTCAATTTCCCAAACCACAGGTGTCAAGACCACATGGGTAGTATGAATTTGCACTCCAAACCCTTACAGATATGGAAGCTCAGCTGTGCATCTCATAGATTTTTTCCCCTCAACCCAGGCTCCATGGCAAGAGAGCTCCAACTCCTAATTAATGCCCTGCACTGACTTTTGGATGGTTCTCACCTCTTAGCACTAACAGCCTATTGTTAAAACCAATGCCCCTAAGTTCAGGGGACCAAGCACCTTCTCCCTCAAACCCCTCAACCCTTAATCTTAGCTCACGCACTTACTACTCAATTTTCAGTTACCCTTCATTCTAACCCCTGAGTATCTCACTAAGGTCCTTAATCATTCTGCTATGCATGTTATGACCTATTTTTTGTTCAGTGTTCCTAGGCCTAAGTAGCAGAAACATTCTCAAGTTATCTAGTTCACCATACTGCTGGAGATAAGACTAAAATAGCTCCCTAACTCGGCTCTAGGCTTGCAATTCATCTTTTGAAAAAAGTGTTTTCAGGCTTTTTTGGCTGCAATCCAATGTGAGAAATGCACTTGAACGGCATCCCAGTACACATGTGTGCCTATCCACACTTACATTTATAGCAAATGTTTCACGAAACACCTTACCATGTACACTCCAGGATATTATATAATAAAATCCCTATTCCTTAGAAAAAACTATAAACAACCAGTTAAACTGAATTTCACAACCTACTAATGAGTCAAGGTCTACATGCAGTTTGGGGGAAAAAAAGCTTTATGCTACTACCAGTATTGTATTTCTAAAATCACAACTGTAATAAAAATTATTTGGGTCCTATATGCTGTGTGAAGAAATAAAACATTTCTTAGTTTTAAAAAATCATCCTTCAAAAAGACACATGTACCCCAATGTTCACTATAGCGCTATTTACAACAGCCAGGACATGAGAACAACTTAAATGTCCATCAACAGAGAAATGAATAAAGATGTGGCACATATATACAATAAAACTATTACTCAGCCATAAAACAGAATGAGCTTGGATCATTTGTAGAGATGTAGATGGACTAGAGACTGTCATACAGAGTGAAGTAAGTCAGAAAGAGAAAAACAAATGCTGTATATGAACACATATACGTAGAATCTAGAAAAATGGTATAGATGATCTTATTGGCAATACATATCATACATATATATGATATGTATATAAATGCAGCTGATTCACTCTCCTGCACAACAGAAACTATTAATAGCACAACACTGTAAAGCTATACTCCAATAAAAATTAATCAAATTTAAAATGAATCCTTCACATTCCACTCTACCTCTTCTAACTTCAACATCTTCTTTCACCAACCTCTCTGAAAACTGATAGATTCCCAGTCACTTTTGTCACAAACCACCATATATTTTCACACCTCTGTACCTCTGCACGTACTTTCTCTCTACCTTGTGTACCCTCGCCTACTTTATCTCATCTACCTCCTTCTCACTCACCCACAAGGCTCAAGGGAAATAACATCTCTTTGGAGAAAATCTTTACCCACTTCTTTGCATTCAGCTCTTCCTCTTCTCTGCTTGGATGGTACTTAATTCATATCCCTCCCCAGGAATCTACTGCAGTTTGACTTGTACCAATATTCACCTGCTTTTACACTATGTTTCACCCATCTGTATAGTATCTTTGGTTCTCACACACAGTTCAGTTGCTCAGTCGTGTCGGACTCTTTGCGACCCCATGAACCACAGCACGCCAGGCCTCCCTGTCCATCACCAACTCCTGGAGTCCACCCAAACTCATGTCCATTAAGTCAGTGATGCCATCCAACCATCTCATCCTGTTGTCCCCTTCTCCTCCTGCCCCTCAATCTTCAAAAAATATTTTGTGAAATGGAACTCTGTAATGTTAATCAGAAAGTTTTTAAGAGAATAACCATTTCATTGAAAGGAGAGAATGGGAGACTATGGGGAAGAGCATTAACATAGTGGGCCAGGGACTTCCCTGGTGGTCCAGCAGTTAAGAATCCACATGAGTTCAATCCCTGGTCAGGGAACTAAGATCCCACATGTTGCAGGGCAACTAAGCCCACATGCCTCAGTTAGAGACCCAGCACATCCAAAAATAAAAACAAACAAAAAACCACAATGAAAAAGAACTACTATCCTTTCTTTGAAAGGCCTGGTGATGAGGCTGATCCTTGGCTAGCATCCTGGAACTCAGAGGAGTTCCCACTCTTAACTGATTCAGTTCAGTTCAGTTCATTTGCTCAGTCATGTCCAACTCTTTGCAACCCCATGGACTGCAGCACGCCAGGCCTCCCTGGCCATCACCAAGGGTAGCTCAATGTTCCTCTATTATCTATAACAATTTGTAAACAAATAATATGGTTTATGGTGGACACTGACCTCCCTTCTGGGAGGCCAGAATTTGGGTACCTACCAGGCACGAGGTGCCCACACAACCAGCCCTAAATGAAAACCCTGGATGCCTGTCTCTAAGGAGCTTTCCTGGATGGTGACATCTCACACATGCATTGTCATCCTTGTTGCCAGGGGAGTTAACTGTACACTGCATGACTCCACCGGAAAAAGACTCTGCAGTTTACAAATGGTTTTCCCTAGACTTCATCCCAGGCAGCTTTTGTTTTGTTGATTTTGCTTCAGATTCTTTCACTGTAATAAACCATGGTCACAAGTACGACTACATGTGGAATCCTCTGAGTCCTCCAAGAGAA
Source organism: Bos indicus (assembly GCF_029378745.1). NCBI lineage: Eukaryota > Metazoa > Chordata > Mammalia > Artiodactyla > Bovidae > Bos > Bos indicus. The sequence continues at coordinate 33,114,939 of NC_091772.1, forward strand.
TCACTGAGCTGGGGAATGGTCTTCGGGAATCTTTCAACACAAGTACTTACTAACTGTGTAAGAATATAAGATTGTATATATATGCAAGTGTCAAGGTGCAAATCAGCATTGCTGAAGCTTTAGTGAGGAAATATAAAAGTCGATGTAGGGCCATAAATACTAAACGCTTGATTTTTATTAAAATGTTTTTAAACAAAAGAGTGAAGCAATAGCATTAAAGAAAGATGATTTTCCAAGAATACAGTAATAAAGACTGGAGAAAAATAGTAAGAAGGTGCTTAGAATAAGAGAAAACTAATTAAAACAGCTAAAAATGAGATGCCTATGAATTAAAGACCCACTAAAGAGAGGGTCGAGATATGAGAATGACCCACTAAAAAGCATATAAAAAATACACTTATTACTTGGCATGTATTTAACTGCATATATTAGCAACCCTACAATAAAAGGAAGATAATATAATTTTGAGATATCACACAATCATGATATCTCATCTGTATACATATAATCTGATATCTTATAACCCCGCATCACAGGTAAGGAGCAGCGGCTGCGCTTTGCTGGAGCAGCCATGAAGAGACACCACCGTCCAAGGTAAGACAAACCCAAGTAAGACGGTAGGCACTGAGAGGGGATCAGAGGGCAGACAGATGGAAACCCCAATCACAGACGAGCCAATCTGATCACTCGGACACAGCCTTGTCTAACTCAATGAAACTAAGCCATGCCGATGGCTGGGTCATGGAGGAGAAGTGTGACAGAATGTGGTCCACTGGAGAAGGGAATGGCAAACCACTTCAGTATTCTTGCCTCAAGAACCCCATGAACAGTATGAAAAGGCAAAAAGATAAGACACTGATAGATGAACTCCCCAGGTCGGTAGGTGCCCAATATGCTACTGGAGATCAGTGGAGAAATAACTCGAGAAAAAATGAAGGGATGGAGCCAAAGTAAAAACACCACCCAGTTGTGCATGGGACTGCTGATGGAAGCAGGGTTCGATGCTGTAAAGAGCAATATTGCATAGGAGCCTGGAATGTTAGGTCCATGAATCAAGGCAAATTGCTGCTGCTACTAAGTTGCTTCAGTCGTGTCCGACTCTGTGCGACCCCATAGACTGCAGCCCACCAGGCCCGCTCTGTCCATGGGATTTTCCAGGCAAGAGTACTGGAGTGGGTTGCCATTGTTGGAAGTGGTCAAACAGGAGATGACAAGAGTGAACATCGACATTCTAAGAATCAGTGAACTAAGATGGACTGGAATGGGTGAAGTTACCTCAGATGACCATTATATCTACTACTGTGGGCACAAATCCCTTAGAAGAAATGGAGTAGCCATCATAGTCAACAAGAGAGTCCAAAATGCAGTACTTGGATACAATGTCAAAAACAAAAAATTATCTCTGTTCGTTTCCAAGGCAAACCATTCAATATCCAAGTCTATGCCCCAACCAGTAACGCTGAAGAAGCTGAACAGTTCTATGAAGACCTACAAGATCTTCTAGAGCTAACACCCAAAAAAGATGTCCTTTTCATTATAGAGGACTGGAATGCAAAAGTAGGAAGTCAACACACACCTGGAGTAACTGGCAAATTTGGCCTTGGAGTATAGAATGAAGCAGGGCAAAGGCTAACAGAGTTCTGCCAAGAAAACGCACTGGTCATTGCAAACACCCTCTTCCAACAACACAAGAGAAGACTCTACACATGGACATCACCAGATGGTCAACACCAAAATCAGATTGATCATATTCTTTGCAGCCAAAGATGGAGAAGTTCTATACAGTCAGCAAAAAAAGACTGGGAGCTGACTGTGGCTCGGATCATGAACTCCTTATTGCCAAATTCAGACTGAAATTGAAGAAAGTGGAGAAAACCACTAGACCATTAAGGTATGATCTAAATCAAATCCCTTATGACTATACAGTGGAAGTGAGAAACAGATTTAAGGGACTAGAACTGACAGACTGAGTGCCTGATGAACTATGGACAGAGGTTAGTGACATTGTACAGGAGACAGGGATCTAGCCCATCCCCAAGAAAAATGCAAAGAAGCAAAATGGCTGTCTGGGGAGGCCTTACAAATAGCTGTGAAAAGAAGGGAAGCGAAAAGCAAAGGAGAAAAGGAAAGCTATACCCATTTGAATGCAGAGTTCCAAAGAATAGCAAGGAGAGATAAGAAAGCCTTCCTCAGCGATCAATGCAAAGACATAGAGGAAAACAACAGAATGGGAAAGACTAGAGATTGCTTCAAGAAAATGAGAGATACCAAGGGAACATTTCATGCAAAGATGGGCTCGATAAAGGACAGAAATGGTATGGACCTAACAGAAGCAGAAGATATTGAGAAGAGGTGGCAAGAATACACAGAAGAACTGTATAAAAAAGATCTTCACAACCAAGATAATCATGAAGGTGTAATCACTCGCCTAGAGCCAGACACGGAGAAGGTAATGGCACCCCACTCCAGTACTCTTGCCTGGAAAATCCCATGGACGGAGGAGCCTGGTGGGCTGCAGTACACGGGGTCACGAAGAGTCGGACACGACTGAGCAACTTCACTTTCACTTTTCACTTTCATGCATTGGAGAAGGAAATGGCAACCCACTCCAGTGTTCTTGCCTGGAGAATCCCAGGGACGAGGGAGCCTGGTGGGCTGCCGTCTATGGGGTCGAACAGAGTCGGACACAACTAAAGCGACTTAGCAGCAGCAGCAGAGCCAAACATCCTGGAATGTGAAGTCAAGTGGGCCTTAGAAAGCATCACTACGAACAAAGTTAGTGGAGGTGATGAATACCAGTTGAGATATTTCAAATCCTGAAAGATGATGCTGTGAAAGTGCTGTACTCAATATTCCAGCATATTTGGAAAACTCAGCAGTGGTTACAAGACTGGAAAAGGTCAGTTTTCATTCCAATCCCAAAGAAAGGCAATGCCAAAGAATGCTCATACTTCACAATTGCACTCATCTCACATGCTAGTAAAGTAACGTTCAAAATTCTCCAAGCCAGGCTTCAGCAATATGTGAATCATGAACTTGCAGATGTTCAAGCTGGTTTTACAAAAGGCAGAGGAACCAGAGATCAAACTGCCAACATCCGCTGGATCATCGAAAAAGCAAGAGAGTTCCAGAAAAATACCTGTTTCTGCTTTATTGACTATGCCAAAGCCTTTGACTGTGTGGATCACGATCAACTGTAGAAAATTCTGAAAGAGATGGGAATACCAGACCACCTGACCTGCCTCTTGAGAAACCTGTATGCAGGTCAGGAAGCAGTTAGAACTGGACAGGGAACAACAGAATGATTCCAAATAGGAAAAGGAGTACGTCAAGGCTGTATATTGTCACCCTGCTTATTTAATTTATTTAACAGAGTACATCATGAGAAACGACGGGCTGGAGGAAGCACAAGCTGGAATCAAGATTGCTGGGAGAAATATCAATAACCTCAGACATGCAGATGACACTACCCTTATGGCAGAAAGTGAAGAACTGAAGAGCCTCTTGATGAAAGTGAAAGAGGAGAGTGAAAAAGTTGGCTTAAAGCTCAACATTCAGAAAACGAAGATCATGGCATGCGGTCCCATCACTTCATGGGCAATAGATGGGGAAACAGTGGAAACAGTGTCAGACTTTATTTTTCTGGGCTCCAAAATCACTGCAGATGGTGATTGCAGCCATGAAATTAAAAGACGCTTACTCCTTGGAAGGAAAGTTATGACCTACCTATACAGCATATTAAAAAGCAGAGACATTACTTTGTCAATAGAGGTCCATCTAGTCAAGGCTATGGTTTTTCCAGTGGTCGTGTATGGATGTGAGTTGGACTGTCAGGAAAGCTCAGTGCCGAAGTATTCATGCTTTTGAACTGTGGTGCTGGAGAAGACTCTCAAGAGTCCCTTAGACTGCAAGGAGATCCAACCAGTCCATCCTAAAGATCAGTCCCAGGTGTTCATTGGAAGGACTGATGTTGAAGCAGAAACCCCACTACTTTGGCCACCTGATGCGAAGAGCCGACTCATTTGAAAAGACTTTGATGCTGGGAAGGATTGAGGGCAGGAGGAGAAGGGGATGACAGAGGATGAGATTGTTGGATAGCATCACTGACTCGATGGACATGGTTGGGTGAACTCTGGGAGTTGGTGATAGATAGGGAGGCCTGGCATGCTGCAGTTCATGCAGTCACAAAGAGTCGGACATGACTGAGCGGCTGAACTGAACTGAATCTGGTATCTCATTTGCAGAATATAATTTTGAGATATCACACGATCATGATATCTCATTTGCATGTCAACCACTTGAACCAGCAGTCTTTGAGCAATTACGTGAATATTCCATTGTATTCACCCTATTATTTCATACATACAAACAGTAACTGAAAACCAAAGTGCTAACGCTAGTAGCAAGGCAACTATGAGAAACGGAAATGGAACGGCTGGAAGAGAAAGGCAAACTCAATCTCATTTGTATCTCAAGATATTTCTGCTACTGAATTATACACTCAATTTTAGGGAAATTTAATTTTCTGACCTGCTAGAAATAGATTTTTATCTAAAAGGAAAGAATACCAACAGACAATATAAAGAGATTCTTAAAAATTACAAATTGAATATTGGCCTAAAAAATTCCACTGATTTAAATGCAGTCTTTAAAAAATGGTTGGGGTACGGTGTTTAAAACACTCGTTTCCAGTTTTTTAAGGAATCTCCACACTGTTCTCCATAGTGGCTGTACTAGTTTGCATTCCCACCAACAGTGTAAGAGGGTTCCCTTTTCTCCACACCCTCTCCAGCATTTATTGCTTGTAGACTTTTGGATCGCAGCCATTCTGACTGGTGTGAAATGGTACCTCATAGTGGTTTTGATTTGCATTTCTCTGATAATGAGTGATGTTGAGCATCTTTTCATGTGTTTGTTAGCCATCTGTATGTCTTCTTTGGAGAAATGTCTATTTAGTTCTTTGGCCCATTTTTTGATTGGGTCATTTATTTTTCTGGAGTTGAGCTGTAGGAGTTGCTGGTATATTTTTGAGATTAGTTGTTTGTCAGTTGCTTCATTTGCTATTATTTTCTCCCTTATGATCCAGCAATCCCACTGCTGGGCATACACACTGAGGAAACCAGAAGGGAAAGAGACACATGTACCCCAATGTTCATCGCAGCACTGTTTATAATAGCCAGGACATCGAAGCAACCTAGATGTCCATCAGCAGATGAATGGATAAGAAAGCTGTGGTACATATACACAATGGAGTATTACTCAGCCATTAAAAAGAATACATTTGAATCCGTTCTAATGAGGTGGATGAAACTGGAGCCTATTATACAGAGTGAAGTAAGCCAGAAGGAAAAACACCATTACAGTATACTAACGCATATATATGGAATTTAGAAAGACAGTAACAATAACCCGGTGTACGAGACAGCAAAAGAGACACTGATGTATAGAACAGTCTTATGGACTCTGTGGGAGAGGGAGAGGGTGGGAAGATTTGGGAGAATGGCATTGAAACATGTAAAATATCATGTATGAAACGAGATGCCAGTCCAGGTTCGATGCACGATACTGGATGCTTGAGGCTAGAGCACTGGGATGACCCAGAGGGATGGTATGGGGAGGAAGGAGGGTTCAGGATGGGGAACACATGTATACCTGTGGTGGATTCATTTTGATATTTGGCAAAACTAATACAATTATGTAAAGTTTAAAAATAAAATAAAATTAAAAATAAAATAAAATAAAATACTCTTGTATGCATGCAGAAAACAAACTTATGGCTACTGCAAGAGAGGGATAAATCAGGAGAGTGGGACCGTCATATACACACTATTATAAGTTAGAGAGATAACTATTAATAATAAGGACCTACTCTGTAGCACAGGGAACTCTACCCAATACTGTGTAACGACTGAAATGGGAAAAAAATCTAAAAAAAGAGTGAATATATGTGTATGTATAACTGATTCACTTTCCAGTACAGCAGAAACTAACACAACATTGTAAATCAACTATACAACAGTAAACATTTTAAAAAGATACTCTTATATGGGGGGATAAATTAGGAGTTTGGGATTAACACAGACACACTAATATATATAATATAAATAATCAACAAGGACCTATTGTATAGCGCAGGGAACTAAACCAAATATTTTGTAAAAACCTTTAAGGGAAAAGAATCTGAAAAGGAATATATAACTGAAGCACTCTGCTATATACCTGAAACTAACATCCCACCATAAGTCAACTATATTTCAATTCAAAAAATGAAAAATACTTTGGATCAAGAGAAGACTGGCATTCAATTCTCTCTTTTAAGTTTTTCAATATAGTTGACATTGATACCATCAACTTCAGCAGTACCACCTTACTTCAATCTAATTACCATTGGTAAAACCTTCCTAACATTAAAATATATTTGATCAAGACTTTCCTGGCAGTCCAGTCCTTAGGACTTCGCCTTCCAATGCAGGGGATGCAAGTCTGATCCCTGGTTGGAAAGCTAAGATCCCACATGCCTTGGGGCTGAAATATCAAAACATAAAAAAAACAGAAGCAATACTGAAATAAATTTTAAAACTTAAAAAAATTATTTTATATATACACATATTTGCTCAGTAAATTAAATATCATGTTAAATAAAATGAAGGAACCTGAATTTTATGGTGAGATTTACTTTTTGAATTGTTCTCTCTCTTTAAATAGTTTAACCTACATTTTGATATCCTAAATCTCTGTGAAATGTTGAGCTTCTAGTAAAAAAAAAATTTGTCAACAAGTAAAAGTACACATATATTTCTTTTTCTAAAGCTCACAAAAATGGGGGAAGAAAAATTTGAAAGAAAATTCCATTTGCAAGAAATCTAAGCAGCAGCTAAGATGCAAGTGAAGAGTAATTAGCTGACACAATGAAATCTGGATCAAATCCAATTCCTCAATAGGGTATGACTGTTTCTGAAAAGGAAAGGCTCTTGGATACCCAAACAATTATTCATTACTCAGAAACAGGACCAAAGGTCAGGCAGAAAAAAGCAAGGTCTGGGTATGTCATGTCAGTCCCATTCCCTATGGATAAAGCCGAAAGAGGAAGTGGACTGGCAGAAGTGGCACAAGCAGACAAGTTTTCTCTAACAAACCTGGATAAACTCTCCTGAAGTAGTGAAGGGAAGAACAGCAAAGTGCCATCAATGCTGTGACTCCTCCCCTGAGTTCACTAAGCATAACCAAAAGTTAAAGCCCCCAACGAGACAGCTATGAGCTAGACGCCCCACCCACCCCCCGCCCCTCACAGCAAAGCCTTCATCAGCTCAGCTCACCAGAACTAGAGATAAGCCACTAGAAAAGATGTGGTGAAAGTGTTTTCAAAAAACACATCTGATGAGTTATCCGGTTACACACTTGACCCAAAGTGCAGACCAGGTGACTCTATGTAAATGTTTTCATTTGAGTATTCATTCAAGGTGGGACAGATGCCTAGGTACAGATGGCCCTCCCTCAGCTTCTGCATCTGTGGATTCAACTAGCCACAGACAGGAAAAAAAAAATTTAATTCCAGAAAGTTCCAGAAGGCAAAACTTGAATTTGCTGTTCACATAGTATTAGGTATTGCAAGTAATCTAGAAATTATTTAAAGTATGCTAAGGATGTGCATGAGTTATACGCAAATACTATACCATTTTACATAAAAGACTTGAGCAACTGTGGATATTGGTATTTGTTGGGGGGAAGGGGGTCCAATCGCCCATGAACACCAAGGGATGTGTGTAGCATTAAACAAAGCTATAATAAACCAAAGGCAAAACAAACTGTACAGACCAAAAAAGAGCAAAATCTCAAATAACCTCTCTCTAGTTTCAAAGAAAATGGGTGTGTGTGTTAGTTGCTCAATCATGTCTGATTCTTCGAGACCCTGTGGACTAGAGCCCGCCAGGCTTCTCAGTCCATGGGATTCTCCAGGCAAGAATACTGGAGTGGGTTGCCATTCCCTTCTCCAGGGGATCTTCCCAACCCAGGGATCAAACCCAGGTCTCCTGCATTGCAGGCACATTCTTTACCATCTGAGTCACCAGGGAAGCCCTCAAAGAAACTAAAAAGAACCTTTAAAAACAGAGAACAACAACAAGATAAAAAAGAAGAAAAGCGAACTAGCTTAGCTCAGCAAGTAAAGGATGGTCAATCTCCTGAAATTAAAGAGCTAACATAACAGACTTGAGACAGCTATTCTGAAAGAAGCCTGCTTAGAAGGTGGCCCTTGGCTGGCATCTGAAAACTTGACTGGGAAACAGTTCCCAGCACTGATATAAAACCAGCTCTAGTAACAGTCAGCTACTGTTTGTACAAGCAGTGTGGTCATTCGGAACACCTGCTTTCCTTTTGGGAGTCTGGAATTTGGCACATGCCAGGCAGAGGGGGCCTGCCAACTGAAACCTTGGGTGATGAGGCTCTAATGGGCTGCCCTCACAGACAGTTTTACTCACGTCAAAACTGACTGCTGAAAGAATGAAGCCCATCCTGGTTAACTCCATGGGGAGCAACTTTTTGGAAGCTCATGCCTGGTTTCCTCCTGACTCTACCCCCATATGCCCTTCCCTTTGCTGACATGGTTTTTGTACCCCTTTCATGCAATAAATCCTTGCCAATAAATCCTTGACTAGATGCTGAGTTCTGGGGAGTCCTTCCAGCTCATTACTGACCCTGGGCTGTCTAGGAGAGCCCAACACAGGGAACATTCCCACTGGAAATCCAACATACAGAGTATTAGTGTCCTCCTAACACAGAAGGCAAAGGTATGTAATGGAAAAATCTTCAAAGAACTACCAGAAGACTTATCATTGAAAAATCCCACTGTGTTTCAATCAAAATTAAGAGAATAACCAAAATCAAGGGATATCCCAGCCAAGTTTCTACAGTCCAATGCCTAAGAGTCTCATAGATCTCCAAGTGAAAGATCAAGACTTTGTTGCAAAAGGGAAAATACTTTTTGGCCTCAGATTTTTTTCACAGCAACACATGAGGCCACAGGATTGTGGAAGCAGTGTCTACACAGTTCTAAGGGAAATAACATGTGACCTGAAACGACTACATATACTTAACAAAGTTCTTACTTACATATAAAGGCAAAAACAAAAAGACTTCCCATGTGGTTCAGTCAGTGGTTAAGATTCCACTTTGCAATGCAGGTGACACAGGTTCAATCCCTGGTCGAAAAACTAAGATTCCACATGATGTGGGACAACTAGACCTGTGAATCACAGATACTGAACCCACGCACTCTGAAACGCAGGTGCTACAACCAGAGAGAAGCCTGCGTGACACAACCAAGACCCAACGCAGCCATAAATAAATAAATATTTAAAATAAATATAAAGGCAACAAGCAATTCTCAAGTGAGAATGTAGAGGATACAAGAAACATACCTGGGAGAAGAGAAGCAGGTGCTGCAGACCTGCTAAATCAGGGGTCCCCAACCTTCTTAGCACCAGGGACTGGCTTCATGGAGATAACTCTTCCATGGCCGGGGGGCGGGGGGGGGGGGGCGGTTTGGATGGTTTGGGGATGATTCAAATGCATTACTTTTATTGTGCACTTTATTTCTATTATTATTACATCAGTTCCACCTCAGATCAGCAGGCATTAGATCCAGAAGGTTGGGGACCCCTATGCTAAATGACAATATCCAATCAGTCAAGATAAAGAACTCAGAAATAAACTACTGTTATTGCAAGTCAAACACTGCATTCACCTGAATTGAATAAAAAATGTTATAAAGCTTTATAATGTTAAAAAAAAAACTAACAGTAAATAAAAACTGGTTGGTGGAAGTTTTAGGGCAGCTATAAGAATTTCTTCATTTTTCATAGTGGAAAGTCAAAAGATACCTAATAAAACTGGTGATGAGTTTAAAAGACAAAAAACAGCTGACATGCTCCTTTCAGAAATCAAAGGTAGGTATATGAATCCACAATCCTAAAAGATTTCTCAGTGCTTTCCTGTAACTCACCGTCTGTGTTACACAGTTCACTAATGTTTTAATGAGTAGCTTACTCACTACAAAGAATAGGATGAAAGGATTATTATGAAGCCAGTAAGAATGAAATACAGTTACATAGATTATAGAAAACTATGGGCATCGTGGAATGACGTCCAGTGTATTCCAAAATGAATCGCAGATCTCAGAAGACCTGTGACTGATCAACTATAGTAACTAGTTGGTTTAAAACTAAATAGGAATGAGAGAAATCAGAACAGTGGTTTCCTAGTATGAGGGGCAAAATGCAGAGAATTTTCTGGTGATGGAAATGGTGTATATTTTGATGGGAGTGAGTCCTGACTATATAGTTGTATGAATTTAGCAAAACTCAGCACACTTAAGTAAGACTCCTCCATTCACTAATGCAATGTTCCTCTTAACAAAAATACACAATAAGGAGTTTACAGACTCAATTTTTAACTGCAAAAGTAATACGTGTTTACAGAAAAATAAAATAAAATAAACCAGAAATGTTACAATTAGAGCCTCTTCTTACCTAGTTTCTCCCAACCTCCTCAGAGTTAAGCACTCAGAATTAATCCCTGTTAACAGTTGGGTATATTATACCCTCCAGGCTTTTTTCTGTGCATAAGTATACATACATAAATCTGTAATATTTAATTGCAAAAGAAATGTGATTATCCTACACAGAGCATATGCTTTGGGTATTTAATTGTAAATATCATTTATTTGTACATATAATTCTCCCACATTTAAGGCTGTATAATATTCCACTGAATGGATAAACCAAAAACCATTACTCTACTGTTGACACTAAATTATCAATACTTTAAAGCTTTAACAAAATGAACATTTTTGTGTTTATTACTACTCTTAGGAGTATTAAAATTTTTTTATCACAATTAGGGATTTTAAAATGCTCTTTGGGAACAGAATTCCCATTATAATATAAAAGCCTATTATTTTTTTTTTCCTTTTTTAAACACATGCCTTCCAAACACAGTATCTCTTCTATTTAGCTGTGCTTAGTTGCTCAGTCGTGTCCAACTCTTTTCGACCCCATGGACTTTAGCCCGCCAGGCTCCTATGTCCATGGAGATTCTCCAGGCAAGAATACTGGAGTGGGTTGCCATTCCCTTCTCCAGGGGATCTTCCCAACCCAGGGATCAAACCCAGGTCTCCCGCATTGCAGGCCGATTCTTCACCGTCTCAGCCACCAGGGAAGCCCAAGAATACTGGAGTAGGTAGCCTATCCCTTCTCCAGGGGATCTTCTCGACCCAGGGATGGAACTGGGGTCTACCGCATTGCAGGAGGATTCTTCACCAGCTGAGCTACCACGGTAGCCTGTTCTACTCAGAGAATACAGTAATTTAACATCATCGTGAATTAAAAAAATTTTACAAATATATCAGTTATGAAAATAGGAAACACTGTTGCTTTGTATTTCTGTTGTAGCTCCAAAAATTTTTAATTTAGCAGTGGAATCTCTTATGATATGCAAGTAAACAAATGTCTTACAGAATGAAAAAAAATCAATCACCACTAAATGGAACTAATATGCATTCCTCTCAAGATAGCTGAGTCCATTCCCAGTGTTCTTTTGTAGTATTCTCCATGACAGACAATCTAGTCAACATTTATCAAGTTTGTGATTTCCTATCCAAATAAAGTTGCTAATAGAGAAACTTAGTACTATCACCAAACAGCGAAAAAAAGAACCTGTGACAAATTTTTATTTATAAGAATACAATTTGAAAATGAAATAGTTACAAACCTAGGTCCAATAACAGGAATAAGTAAGACATCCTGAAGGTCTGGATGCTGAAGAACAGGAAAACTTAATCCATTAAACTGCTGTTGAAAATAAACACAGAGGATTACAAAGCAATCAACGCACTGGGTAAATTTCAAATTACAGAGCTTTTCATTATCATTACCTAACAGAGCATAAAGTTTGATTTAGGATTATTCTCATTTTTTTCCATGGGATACTACAAAAAAAAAAAAATCAAAGACTTCAAAACAACATTTTCTCTATAATTTGATTCTCGAGTTTCTTGACTTCTTTACAAGAAAAAGGCTCAATTTTGTTTAGTTTGACTTTGTAAACACAAACCATGTTGACCTTAAGTGACCTACTTTGAAAACACATATCCAGTATAGAGTTGCATGAATAGGACATTAAGGACTGAGATTTTTAAATGCTGTGTATTATATATTATCAACACTGAATGCCATGTCAGTTTTTTGTTTACTTGTCTGTCTGTTTTTGGTTGCACCGTGGCATGTGAGATTTTAGTTCCCCTACCAGGGATTGAACCGGTGCCCCCTGTAGTGGAAGCGCAGAGTGTTAACCACTGGACCACTAGGGAAGTCCTGCCACATCAGTTTTGATGATGCTTCCTGGCAAAGGCTGAATATATTCAGTATCCTCCACCATACTTGGCCTTCAGACTAGAAATAGGTGCAGGGCCAGCAGCGTAGGTGCTAAAGCCAACTCCCAATCTCATGGGTATGGAGAAGAAAATGGCAACCCACTCCAGTATTCTTGCCTGGAGAATCCCAGGGACAGAGGAGCCTGGTGGGCTGCCGTCTACAGGGTCGCACAGAGTCAGACACGACTGAAGCGACTTAGCAGCAGTCTCATGGGAGCCAACTGTGTGCATCTCTTGCCAAGTCAATAGTCATGCTGGCAGCTTAAAATTGACCAGAGTGGGAGCATTTACACCACAAAAAACAGCAAACACTACAAACCAGCATTATTTTTCCTAGAAAGGGGTTTGTTTGGTATGTACCAGCACACCATGGCTACAGACAGAAGACAACTGGGCACTCCCCATAAAAGAAGGGAATGGAGAGCAAGGACTCTGTGTCTATCAGAGGGCCACACACAAATACTGGAAAACAAGTCTGGGCTGTGTATGCCACTGATTAGACTCACACATCTTCACATAATGCACCAAAGCAGTAACAATAATAGATACTTGTGCTGCACTGTAGTATCAATACACTAGCTATCGAAAACCCAAAATCAACCTATTTCTAAGTTGGAAAGGAAAGAGAACAAAAATTCTTCAGATTTTGGAAATCAGACTATTTTTCTACTAACTCAACAGCTCTTCTGAGTTCTGCTTCCTCTGAGCAAAGGGAATTTTGAACTAACCATACCCAACAGCATAGTAAGACATCTTGAGGGTGAACTCATTCAAACAAACCTCTCTGTTTTTTCCCCTCTCTTCCTCCTGTTCTCTCTGATACCCTAGCAGGAGTGCCCAACCTCTGGGATGATCTGAGGTGGAGCTGATGAAATAATAATAGAAATAAAGTGCATAATAAATGTAATGCACTTGAATCACTCCAAAACCATCCCCTCCCTTGGTTCACGGAAAAACTGTCTTCAACTGGGAGACTGGAAAAACCAGACCCTGGTGCCAAAAAGGTTGGGGACCGCTGCCTTACAGTGTCTAGACTATGATCCCTGCAAGGAGAAGATAATGAATTTTGTCATTTGTTTTTGTTTTGCTTCGGAGGCACTACACTCTCTCCATACTACAGAGATATTCTACACAGATACCAACCCTGCTCAGGCCAAGATTTTCCTTCTCTCCTTTTCTATCAGATATTAAAACAATACAGAAGTAAAACTTTCATAAAATCACGTGTGCCTAACTTTCATAAAAATATCACACACTTTTTTAACCAAACATACCACAGGCCTCTTTTTCTGTTTGTTTCTACCCTGTGCCCTTTTTAAAACAGCCTTATTGAGGTTTACTTTACATACCATAAAATATATCCATATGAAATGCACAATTCAATGATTTTTTTTTTTTTTTTTTTTTAGCAAATTTACAGAATTGTGCAACCATCACTAGAATTCAGTTTTAGGTCCTATCCATCACCACACACAGATTCTTCACGCCCATCTGCAGTCAATCCCTGTTCAAGCCACAACCCCAGGCAACCACTAACCTACTTCTTTCTCTAGAAGCTGCCTTTTCTAGACATTTCATACAAATAGGATCACATACTACAGGAGGTCTTGTGCCTGGCTTCTTGCACTCACTGTGGTATTTCTGAGGTTCACCCACGTGGTAGCATGTATTAGTTCATCACTTTCATTGCTGAGTTCCGTTCCATGCTGTGAACTTAACCACGTTTTGTTTTTCTATTCACCAGTCAATGAACATGTGGACAGTCTCCCCCTTTTGGTTATTACAAACAATGCTGCTAATAATATTCATGTCCAAGTCTCTGCATGGACATATGTTTCCACTTCTCTTGGATATATATAGGAGTGGAATTGCTGGGTTGTACAGTAAGTTTATGTTTAGCTTTTTAAGAGACCACAGACTTTTCCAAAGATGCCAGACCACTTGACTTTCCCACCAGTGGAGACAGGTTCCAGCTTCTCCAAATCCTCGCTAGTCAAATGAAATTTTAAAAGATGAAATTTCAATATGTGACCCAGAGAAATCTGGAGACAAAGCACCCGCTTATATACCATTCAGGATATGCCTTCGGGATACATGTGAGCTTTGGGACATGGAAAACGAACATCTGCGATCTAAAACCTCCTTTGAGTCCCCTTTCCTGGTAGCAAGAGGCAAGACTCAACCACCAGGTCCTTACTTACTGCCCACAGCCCCACTTTCTCAGTCTCATCTCAACCTTTACAGAAAGGGACTCAAAGCCCAGAATGATTTCATCTGCCTTGTCTTAGACACAACACCTGAGCTTTCTTTCTATCAGACTGGGATCCTAGGTTATCTAAGCTCTAGGAATAATTTTCGAGAAAAGAAAACCACCTGGATCTGCCTGAGTTTTGCACAGAACAGCTTCCTTTATTCAAGCTGAAAATCTATACACATGGCTATATAAAAGTAATAATCTTAGCTGCTTAGAGGAACCGTTCACACTGTATGCCTCATACGGTCAATAAAATTACCACTCATTAAAATTCAGAATAACCTTTCTCCAAGTTTTACATAATTATCATACTAAGTTCTGGTCTCATACAGACAAAAAGTATAGCTGATTTTTCTTACATCATGGTCCTCTCCTCACTACTTGAAGTTTATAGAACTGTTCTTAAAGACAGTATGATAAACATTTCACTGATGTGGTGATATTAGACAAAAAAACAAATGAATCAAACAACAAGGTCCTAATGTATAGCACAGGGAACTATATTCAACATCCTGTGATAAACTGTAACAAAAGCAAGTGAAAAAGATTATGTATGTGTGCGTGTATATATATAACTGAGTCACTCTGCTGCACAGCACAGACAACACTGTAAATCAACCACACTTCAATAAAATAAAAAGAATCAATACCAGTGAAGAGGCTCTGAAAATTTCACAACGTTCTATCCAGAGGAAACTTACAACACAGCCTACTATGATATACAAACGGGAGTCTTTTAACTATGCTTATCTCTTTCCTTTTCATTTAGGTACTTAGGTAGAAATAGGCCTGCTGACACCCTTCTGTGGTTATTTGTTAGAAGGGATGTAATAATAACTGCAAAATGGAATAACTAAAACTACCCCGCGTCAGGCACCTTGTTCTCCTCCATCTTACATTTCCTGGGGGGCAAATCTCAGTGCACAGTGTATGAAACACACAATGCACAGCTCTGGAGTTTTCTTTCTGGTATTTTTTAAAAATAATTTTCAAAGGTTATTTTTCACTTACACTTACTGTAAAATATTAATTATACTCTGCGTTATACAGTATATCCTTGAGCATATCTTACACCTAACTTACCTCCCCCACCCCTACAGAGCCTGCCTCTGCTGGTGACCACTAGTTGTTCTGTGACTCTGTTTCTTTTCTGTTATATTCACTAATTTGTTGTATTTTTTCGGACTCCACATATAAGTGATATCATGTAGTATTTGTCTTTCTCTGACTTATTCCACTTACAAAATGTACAGATTTTGAAAGCAATTAAGACAATATAAACAAGAAAATTCAAATATTATCTTTCTATTTGAAACTTTAACAATTTGGGTTAGAACAGACCTCTTAGGCATTTTACAATCCACTGTCAGTTAGAGAAAATGAGTATTATATGAAAACTATTTTATTAGTTGAACCAAAAAAATCTGCATTCTTATTTTTAAATACATTCTTTATGCTATTTAATTTCCTTTTATTAAATTATATTTAATTAGCAAAGAAACTATCATTTACAGAAATGTGGATGGACCTAGAGACTATCATACAGAGTGAAATAAGTCAGAAGCAGGAAAATACCATGTAATTACACATAAATGTGGAATCCAGAAAAATGGTACAGATGAAACTATTTGCAAACCAGAAACAGACACAGACATAGAGAACAAACGTATGGACACCAAGGGGGAAAGTGGGAGGAATTGGGAGACTGGGATAGACATACACACATTACTGATATGATGTATAAAATAGATAACTGATGAGAACCTACTGTACAGCACAGGGAACTCTACCCAATGCTCTTTGATGACCTAAACGGGAAGGAAACCCAAGGAAGAGGGGATATATGTATATGCATGGCAGATTCATTTCGCTGAATGAATGAAGAAACAAACACTACACTGTAAAGCAACTGTACCCCAATAAATTACACTGTTATTATATTAAATTAAAAATACAATTCTACAGGCAATCAGTAGGCACCGCCTGACCTCTGGGCTCACTTCAGCTATATGATCTGCCCTCGTGATCGTTATAAGCTGCTTACAACAGCACAAACTTTTTGGGTTAGAACAGACCTCTTAAAAAAAAAAAAAAAAGAACAGACCTCTTAGCATTTTAAGGATGAAGATGACGAAACAAGAGAGGCCCAGAGGGGTTGAGTAACATATCCAGTTACTAAATAAACTCAGAATCAGAAGTATTATGTTCAAGTTCTAGCATTAGCACGCACCATATAACCTCGAACAACATTCGTGATCCTCAATTTCCTTATTTGTAAACTTGTTATAGTGTATCGTTCACATGATGTTAGGAGCAACATGGCATAAGTTGGAGAAATCTCCTTCTGTACATAATGACAAAAATTTGCACCAACCTTCTGAAGCTCATCAAATAACAGATTTTTCACATGTTGTACTGAGGCTAGATGCGTATTTACTCTGACCGTGGTGAATGACGGAGGGTGAGACAAGTTATGTAACAGTGTTTCAAACCTCCTTTCTGCTTCTTGTTTACCTAAAGCGGACAGAATCTGAAAAGAAGAAAAGAACAAGTTACTGTTTCAATTTCATAATACACATTAAAAATATTAAGATATATGCATATACATTTGTTCCAACTGATGAAACATCATTCCACAATCACGCTCCATTTCATTTCCTGTTTACATGTTGGTAACACCAAGGTTATGGTGATTTTTCACAGGGTTATGCTAATAAACGCCTACTGAAACACCTGATGAAAAGGGATTAGAAAATCACTACCTCAACCGCAAAGCATTATTAACATTTTGAACATATCTGCTACATTTATTCACACAAATTCAGGATTTCATTCTACTTATTTATAAAAATATTAACTGTTACATCACTTCTGTAGAATTAGTTCCCTGCTAATCTCATATCCTAGAGCGAATTGGCTAGCAACCTTTTAAAACAGTCAACAGTATTTTAAGAAAATGTAACACCTGAAACTGTCACCCAACAATCTCCCACAACATCAGTTTTTTTTATATGGTAATACTACATGTTAGGCTTCCCAGGTGGCGCAGTGGTAAAGAATCCGCCTCCCAATGCAATAGACACAGGAGATGCAGGTTTGATCCCTGAGTTGGGAAGATCCCCTGCAAAAGGAAATGGTAACCCACTCCAGTATTCTTGCCTGGAGAATCCCATGGACAGAGGAGCCTGGTGGGCTACAGTCCATGGAGTCACAAAAAATCAAGACATGACTGAGCAAACATGCACGTTATTATTAAAAGTAACAAGCAGATACTGTCTAAAAAAACCCAGCAAGATACCTGTCAGAAATAAGAGTTATGAAGACTCAAATGACCAAGTTTCCTTGTAATTAACTGAAGCCTTCAAGACATGTATTTCACCATTTTTTGTCATCTTTGACTATCCCCTGCCTCACAGAATCTTCATAAACCACTTGCCAGCCTAATAATCCACTAGCCTAAAAATATTAGCACTTTCTCAGTGTTTATGTTTTTTTTAACCAAATATTTCACTACTTTCGATACTTATTACATAGGGATAGTTTTTCTTTTTGTAAAATCCTGTTAGTATGTTTGAAAAAGAACTGGTGTGTCAAAGACATTTGAATTTTCTTTTATAAAACAATGTTAATCATTTCAAAAATTCTGGGGGAAGAAAACTGCCTCTTTTTCTCTTAACACCCTCCCTAAAGTTCTTTGGAATGAAGAAGATATTTCCTCAGGGACTTCCCTGGTGGTCCAATAGGTAAGAGTTTGAGCTCCCAATGCACGGGGCCTGGGTTCAATACCTAGTCTGGAAACTAGATTCCACATGCTGCCAACTAAAGACCCAAATGCTGCAGCTAAGACCCAAAGCAGCCAAATAAATAAAATATTTAGGGAAAAAGGAGACTATTTTATCTTTCCATACTGTGATGCTCTTTAACATAATCTTTGGGAATAAAAACATAGAAATCTAACCTAGAAGTCATGGCTTCACCAACATCTTTGAAAATGATTAACATCTGTGCAGCTTTACTTTGAATACAATACCAAAGATTTGGAAAATACAAAGTTGCCTACAAGCAGGATGGTAAGGCAGAGAGCACGAGCCTGGCAATCAATCAACATTCACTGAGGACTTCTGTGCTCAAGGCTGCCAGCAGCACGCAGAAGGAACACTTGTTGAGGACCTACAGTGCCAGGTGCTCACCCTTATGACTAATACCTTAACCCTGAAAATTTAGTGCTGTTAAATATCCTCCAACTTCACAAACGAGGAAAGCAAGTTTCAGAGATGTAAAAAAGCACTGAGATGCAAACCACGGGACTTGGGGTTCCAAATCGATTCCTTTTCCCACTGTACTAACACCTAAGCTCTTTCCCTTCAGATTTCAACATTAGGACCATGACAGCAATGTAGATTTGATTCAGGAACATAACTCTTTGGATCCTCAGCTCTCTCACCTGTAAAAATGGGGATGAAATATATACCAAAAAAAGATTGCTAAGATTAGGATGTGGAGTTTCCCAGGTGGCTCAGCGGTAAAGAATCCACCTGCCAACGCAAAGAGCTGCAGAAGATGTGGGTTCAACCCCTGGGTTGGGAAGATCCTCTGGAGTAGGAAACGGCAATCCATTTCAGTATTTTTGCCTGGACAGAGGAGACCGGTAGGCTGCAGTCAATGAGGTCCCAAAGAGTTGGACACGACTGAGCACACACACAAGAAAGGTCTGCAAACCACCTAGCACAATCAGTGGCATTTAACAAGCACTCGCTGAATAACAGTATACCTTCCACCTGAGTACGGAGCAGGTGCTGTAAGAACACAGGTGTTTCTTCCCTACAGGACGTATAATTCTCAGAGGACACAGATCTTTGCTTGCTCACCCCTGTAACCCCTTCAGTCCCCGACACCTGTCTCCAAGCACACAGCAGCTTTTTTCCTCCTCCTTCCTTTCCCATTCTGAAATGTTAAAAAAAAAAAAAATACACTCCATACATCTCTTAGCTCAGGAAGGATTCATTACATACCTGCAGAAAGACATCAGCATACTATATTAATGCATTGGGAAAGGCTAGTAATAAGAAACAACAGCTGTAAACATTTAATTGCCTTTTAGGGTTTTTTTCCTATCCCTCTAGTGTGTAAATATTTGAATGTCTGCAAACAGCATTTAATATATTTATCTGACCTACCTCCTTATTCATAAAGCCCGCTTTAAGATAGTTTTCAACTTCAAGTCTCAAAGATATTTTAGGGAAAACAGACATTTTCCTACTGCTTGAATTCTCCTACTCTAGGAGAAATGACAGAAAACGGTGGTTTTTCTCTGTCCAAATTGCAATAAACGTCTGGGCAATGAACACCACCCACGACGTGCCAGGACCATCCGATGCCAAAGAAAAGAGAAAGGCTCACGCCCAGTTAAAATAAACGCGGAGGAACTTCCACGCCTTCTGGAGCTGGACCAGCTTGGAGCGGCTTCACCTCCACCGAACCCGTCCCGGGACTTCTTTAGCGACGCTCACGGACACCACTACAAGGCAATGCCACTCACGTGGCGGGAGGTGACGGGGGAATCGTGAGGAGTGAATCCGCTGTCAACTGCACAGAGATGTGCAAAACCACGGGGGCATCAACTTCGAAACGCGCAGCCCAGGTTGCTCTGCAGAGAGCGGGTTCCGGAATGCGTCAGTTCCGGCGACGTGGCCCGCCCCTCCTTCCCCCGCCCACCAATCCGCAGCCGTAAATGGCCGCTACGTCACGCCTCCAGAGTGTCCCAGTTCCACCCGCGATGCGTCCAGGTGCGGCAGGCCTGGGCGGGCACCCCTTAAGAGGTTGGAGGAGGCGCTGCCTCCGGCCCTCAAACTGGTGGAGCTCTCTGTAGACCTGGCAGGAGAAAGCTGGGTGCCAATTGGAAAGGGTTGAGTCGTACTGACCTGATTTAAAAAGGCGAGGGCCGCGGGGGGGGGAGGCGGGGGGTTGGGCATGCAGGTACACCTGGGTTGAATCCACATGGTAAGATTCCCTGGAGAAGGAAATGGCAACCACTCCAGTATTCTTGCCTGGAGAATTCCATGGACTGAGGAGCCTGGTAGGGTACGATCCATGGAGTCCCAGGGAGTCGGACACGACTGAGCGACTGACACTTTCACTTTTTCAATTAGTTAACGACCAACTAAAGGAGTACGTCAAGGCTGTATACTGTCACCCTGCTTATTTAACTTATATGCAGAGTACATCATGAGAAACACTGGGCTGGAAGAAGCACAGCTGGAATCAAGATTACCGGGAGAAATATTAATAACCTCAGATATGTAGGTGACACCACCCTTATGGCAGAAAGTGGAGAACTAAAGAGCCTCTTGATGAAAGTGAAAGAAGAGAGTGAAAAAGTTGGCTTAAAGCTCAACATTCAGAAAACTAAGATCATGGCATCCGGTCCCATCATTTCATGGCAAATAAATGGGAAAACAGTGGCTGACTTTATTTTTCTGGGCTCCAAAATCACTGCAGATGGTGATTGCAGCCATGAAATGAAAAGACACTCCTTGGAAGGAAAGTTATGACCAACCTAGACAGCATATTGAAAAGCAAAGACATTACTTTGTCAATAAAGGTCCGTCTAGTCAAGGCTGTGGTTTTTCCAGTAGTCATGCATGGGTGTGAGAGTGGACTATAAAGAAAGCTGAGCCCCCAAAGAATTGATGCTTTTGAACTGTGGTGTTGGAGAGGACTCTTGAGAGTCCCTTGGACTGCAAGGAGATCCAACCAGTCCATCCTGAAGGAGATCAGTCCTGGGTGTTCATTGGAAGGACTGATGTTGAAGCAGAAACTCCAGTACTTTGGCCACCTGATGCAAAGAGCTGACTCATTTGAAAAGACCCTGATGCTGGGAAAGATAGAGGGCAGGAGGAGAAGGGGATGACAGAGGATAAGATGGTTGGATGGCATCACCAACTCAATGGACATGGGTTTGGGTGGACTCCAAGAGTTGGTGATGGACAGGAAGGCCTGGCGTGCTGCAGTTCATGGGATCGCAAAGAGTCAGACATGACTCAGCGACTGAACTGATACTGAACCTCCAAAGAAAGAATTAAACCAAAGTTTGCTTGAACCCTTCAGGCACCCTTTGAGTTTTATGAAATGTCCTTCCCTCTCTTAGGATTGCTGGCCTAATCTCAGTTGTAGATAAACAACATTATTCAAATTTTTTAAAGCTGGGTTCATGGTGTTTTAATATCTTTATATCCTCAGGTGAAACTTCAAAACACACAGATAGTTTCTACAGTTAGTTGAATAAGGAAGGCTAACAGTTCCCGGTATGGAAGTTGATTTCTCCTTTAAAGCCTATGAGACCTTTGGTGTAATCTTTGTGTTAGAGATGAAAAAATTCAAAGGGACAAGGGACCTAACGAAAGACATAGTTTCCTATCCTTAAATAGGAAACTAGAAATAATTCTTCTGTCTGGAGACAGTGTTCTTTGAAACACATCCAGTGGTCATTAACACCGAACTGTAGGGAAATTATTTCCTAAATCTTTTTCTCTTGAAATCTTAGACAGAGATGTTTTTAGAAGTATAATACACACTCTAACGATGATTGAGAACATCAGGATAAAGACCATCACCACCTGGCTTCTAAAGCCAATACCTATTCTTCCCACCCTGGCATATTTCTTCCATAAATTTATGGACTTCTTCTGTGGCTAAATCATCTGAAAGTGATCAGGAAAATGTCTAGACTAGGCCTTTCCAAAAGAATTTTTGCAGCCTCAGATGGTGACCACAGCACCAGTTACCTTTGGTATCAGTATCTAGGAGATAAGAAAAAGGAAGGAACAAGTCGAACTAGATTGTAAACTCTGAGAAGGTGCAGACTTTTACCTCACTGTTGCATACTGAGTGCCTAACACATAAGAAACACTCGAATATTGAAGGGGTAAATGAATAAATGGATGGATAGCTCTGTAAACTAGAGAAAGAAAGTGCTTATCAGCATACATTTGCTGGATATTAGTTCACTAGTTCAGCACACATCAACAGTGCTGAGGACATTTAGACAGTCCTTGGCTGGACATTATTTTTTTATATAGTTTACTACAAAAAATTGAATATAGTTTTCTGTGTTAAGCAGTGAATACTTACTGTTTATTTTATATATGGTAGTGTGCATCTCATACTCCAAATGTATCCCTCCCCCATTCTGCTAGTGGCTCAGACGATAAAGAATCTGTCTGCAATGCAGGAGACCCAGATTCGATCCCTGGGTCAGGAAGATCCCCTGGAGAAGGGCATGGCAACCCACTCCAGGATTTTTGCCTGGAGAATTCAATGGACAGAGGAGCCTGGCAGGCTACAGTCCATGGGGTCGCAAGAGTCTGACATGACTGAGCAACCAACACATTTCCATTTTGGTAACCATAAGTTTGTCTGTGAATCTGCTTCTCTTTTGTAAATAAATTCATTTGTGCTATTTTTTTAGATTTCACATGTGATATTTTGTCTTTCTGTAGGCTAGACATTATTGAAGTGACAGTTATGTTGATGAAGAGGCCTCTTGGTGCTCTAAAACTGGTCCATATTACAAATCTGGAGTTGAAATAATAAATACATATTGTCTAAGCAAAAGAAGACCCCTATAGGAATATACCCATAAAAGGGTCATTTGGACTCTGTGTTCTATGGGGTGATATGGCCCTTACTGTGGAGAGAGCAGAAAAAAAAATCTTAGATATAACCTTATGATCTTAATCTCAGTTTGTGATGCTCTGAGGCTTGCCTTTAATTACCCCCCCAGAAAAAACTCATAAAAACCCTATTTCCCAATATTTAATTTGTTAAAGAAGGCATGAGAGGATTAGTGGGGAAAAGGTCTAGAGAAGGCTGGGAATCTATCAGTCTCAACTTATCTGGGTCTCCTGCATTGCAGCCAGATTCTTTACCAGTTGAGCTACCAGGGAAGCCCTATCAGGAGACTAACCTCTATAAACACGTATTAAAATGGATCCTTAGACCACCCTACACGTAGAATCTGAATTCATCAAGTTTCTATAACAAAGGCTTCCCAGGTGGCCCTAGGGGTAAAGAACCCACCTGCCAATGCAGGAGATACAGGAGACTTGGGTTTGATCCTTGGGTCAGGAAGATTCCCTGGAGAAGGAAATGGCAACCCACTCCAGTATTCTTGTCTGAAAAACTCCACAGACAGAGGAGCCTGGCAGGCCATGGTGTTGCAAAAAGTCAGACATGACTGAGCACACACTCACACACAGAACAAAACATAGAAATAACCAGAATCACCTTGTAGCCAACAAGGTCCGAGTGGTACTCAAGAGATCTTGACCCCCAGGAACAGGATTCAGACCAGGCAAGGGAGGCCCCTAGTGTGATGCCAGTGTGCATGCCTCCAGGAGGCCCTCCATCTCAGGTATGAGTCCTGAGAGCACTTCCTTAGATTTGTGATGGTCCCCCTGGGCTTGGCATCGTTGATAATTCCAAGACAATAAAGTTTGACAGTATTGCCCAAGCAGCAGTACAGCTTACATCAATCACAGCCTGGATGCCCTGAACAACTTAGTGGACAGATGTTAGCCAAATTTTGTCTTCAGCCACCCTAGGCCTGGAAGTATAATAATAATAATAATAATATTTGGGGGCACGTGAGATAAGTGGTCACAGTGGCAGACATAGAGGCACTTAAATAACTACCCAAAATACAAGTTGAACTATGATGAATACTGACATCAAGTTCCACGTCAGTTTTACCTTTGTAGCCCCATCCTCAAGGCAGTGCCTAGCACGTATTAGGCCTTATGCATGCATGTGTGCTAAGTCGCTTCAGTCATGTCCAACTCTTTGCAAGCCCATGGACTGTACCCGCCAGGCTCCTCTGTCCATGGGATTCTCTGGGCAAGAATACTAGAGTGGGTTGCCATGCTCTCCTCCAGGGGATCTTCCCGACCCAGGGATCAAACCCCAAGTCTCTTATGTATCCTGCATTGGCAAGAGGATTCTTTACAAACTAGTGCCAGATGGGAAGCCCATTAGGCCCTATATTGATAGGTAAATAATTGGATGACTAAGTATAATTTACAGTTCATATCCAGCAAATATTTATTTAGCAATATATAAAACAAATAAATATAAGCAACAAATCTTGCATTAGGTATGTAGGTATAGCAGCTAGAGAATAGACAGTCAAACCCCTCCGTAATGTTCAATCTATTTTGGAAGTAGAGAAAATTAATAAGCAGTTACAAATATGATGAATGTTAAAACTAGGGAAACATGGGGTGCATGGAAGAGGAAATGGCAAGAAAATCTCACTTAATCTAATCTAAAATGGAATCAAAGAACATAAAAGCCTTTCAGGAAGGAGAAGTAGGCTCCCAGAAGAGATGGTTACGTTAAAACCAGAAGGTTGTCTTGGAGTTAGCCAGGCAGAAGAGGCGGGGAGCACTGGGGAAGGAGAGGAAAAGGAACTAAAATCAGAATGTTCCAGCCAGAAGGAACTGTCTCGTGCAGACTTGGTATGTAGTATATGAGGGGTTGAGTGGCAAGAGTAAAGTTGTTTCTGGTTTTGCTTTTTTTTGTAAGGGGAGTCACACCCTGTGACATTGGGATCTTAGTTCCACAACCAGGAATCAAACTCACACCCCCTGCACTGGAAGGACAGAGTGTTAACCACTGGACTGTTAGGAAAGTCCTGCAAGAGTATAGTTTGGAGAGAGGGTCCAGACCCTACTTTTGAAGATTCCTATTAGCTCTGATAAGCAGGGAAGAACTTTATCCTAAGGCCAATGGCAAGTCATTAAAGAGATTCAAAGCAGGAGAGTAACAGGCTCAGATTCATATCACATCTTTAAAAGATCATGTCAAGTGATTGTGGAAAAAGGACTAAAACTGGTACAAGAATGGAGGCAGAAAAATCTATCTGAATGCAGTTCCAATAATCCAGGGAATGAGGTCAGAGAGAGCTGGGTAGATGTGAAAGATATTCAGATGTGGAATTTAGCAGGAACTAGTGACTAGGCAGATGTGTGAGGGCAGGGAGAAGAATCAAGAATAAATTCCAGCTTTCTATGGACCCACCAGTATCTCCACCCATATTTCTGCCTCTTTACCTATTAACTTAGATAAATCATAGATGCAATTCATTACTGTTTGAATTTGGCTCTTTTCTAGAGTTGTCTGGAACTACTTCCTTCCTTGGGGAGCCTTATGCATTAATTGTTATCTTCCAAAAGTTTATACTTGTGGTGCTTGTTTGTTCTGAAAATGCAGTTCTAGCCTGTGTGTGTGGTAGTCGCTTCAGTCATGTCCAACTCTTTGAGACCCCATGGACTGTAGATAGCCAGGCTCCTCTGTCCATGTGATTTCCCAGGCAAGAATACTGGAGTGGGTTGCCATTCCCTTCTTCAGGGGATCTTCCAAACCCACGGGTTGAACCCGGGTCTCCTGCATTGCAGGCAGATTCTTTACCATCTGAGCCACCAGGAAATGGCGAGATGATGTGGTAGGTTGGATAATAGCCCCCTCCCCCCCTCACAAAGATGTCCATGTCCTCATCTCTGGAATCTGTGAATGGCAAAGGGATTTTTCAGGTGAGATTAAGTTAAGGACCCTTAAAATGGGGAAATTATCCTGGATTAAGAGGAGGCCCACAGTGTAATCATAAGAGTATGCTGTAGGGTCAGAATCAGACAAGGTGATATGATGGAAGCAGAGATCAGAGTGATGTGGCCACAAACCAAGGGATGCAGGTGACCTCTAGAAGCTGGAAAAGACAATGAACAGATTCTCCCCTGAGCCCCCAGAAGGAACACAGTCCTGCAAACCCATTTCAGACTTCTGACCTGCAGACCACAAAATATATTTGTGTTGTCTTAAGCCACTACATTTGTGGCAATTCATTATGGCAGCAACAAGAAACTAATCCAGGTGCTCTTAAAAGCAACAGGTCATCAACCTAGATTCTTCTATGTACAACAGGTGATTTTGCCTCTAACCTATTGGTAAAACAAAGGTAATTAATCATGTTGCTTGAATTAAGAATACCTATACACCCAAAAGCTTTATTTGTGCGTACCTGTAACCTCCTTTTCATCAAACTAAGAACTTATGCTGTCTGAAACTTTATTCTCTTCCCCTGTCTCTATTTTCTAACATTTCATTTCCACCCGGATCTGACTTCATCAATGATCTCTTGCTCACTCACTCCTCGCTCTTTCTTCCTTCCTGCCTCTCTCTTCCTCCTGTATCTTCACACTCTCTCTTTCAAGAGGTTCTACCCATCAGTCTATAAACAGGTTCAAATAATAGTCAAAGCAACATTTATTGAGTCTTTTCTGTGTACCAAGCATTAGACTATGGTCTGCTTCATTATAGCCTTTAATCCTCTGAGATTAACCTTTATGAACAGTGGCATATTTACTGTAAGGCTAATGAACCTTAATCTTCAAAGCATTCAATGGCACAAGTCATTCAAAGCAGTATCTGATGTTTTATTTTGTATACCTTTGCTTTAAAAGACCCCCCTAAATTGTATGAACTTCAGGGTTTCACAAAACCAGGACTTATGCCTGTCTATCATTGTTAACCCCATATTACAAATAAGGAAACTGTGAAATCGTGATAACTTGCTGATTTATAATTTGCTCAGTATTATATAAACAGCAAATGACAGAGGAATATTTCAACATAATTATTTCTGACTCTAGAGTCTAAAGAGTGATAATTTACTCATTCTTTCCCTTCAGGAAATTTCTCGACTTAGCACACCCCTTCCTTTCCAACTTCAGTTTTCCTCCAGTTCATACTTCACCTATCTTTTTTATTTTATAACCCAAAGAATAATCTATATTTACCATCTTGATTTCCTTCCCTGACATTTACTTTCAACTCACTATAATCTAGTTTCTGTCCCCACTATTCCACTACAACTCTTACCAGAGTCTTCAATAACCTCTAGTTCACAAAATGAACATTTTTTTATTCACCATACTTGAGCTAACTGAACCATACTTAAATCATTCCCTCTCTGCTAAAGCTTTCTTTCTTTAGTTACTAAAACATGCTTTCCTCTGTCTCCTCCTTCCTCTAAGACTTCTTCTTTTATTTGTATTTCTTTTTTTTTTTATTTTTCCCACTTCCTCATCCAACTTTTTAAATACCAAAAAAATGTCTGGGATTCTTTATTCTCCCTCTTCTCACTCAGCTCATTTCCTTAGAGTTATTTCATTCTCAGATTTCCTAAAACTTTACATAGACCCTAATAGTCACAAGTTTATATTTCTATCTCAGCCATGTGGGAATCCCAGATATCTCAGTGGTAAAGAATCCACCTGCCAATGCAGGAGATGCCAGAAACGCCAGTTCAATCCCTGGGTCGGGAAGATCCTCTGGAGGAGGGCATGGCCACCCACTCCAGTATTCTTGCCTGGAGAATCCCATGGACAGAGGAGCCAGGCGGGCTACAGTCCATGGGTTCACTAAGAGTCAGACACGACTGAGATACGAGCACATCTTAGCCATGTATCATGAATTACAAACCTTTTCACTCAGTCATAAAAAGGAATGAAACTGTGTTATTTGCAGAGACGTGAATGAACCTAGAGGCTGTCATAAGAATGAAGTAAGTCAGAAAGAGAAAAACAAATACCATATATTAACGCATATATGTAGAATCTATTCAGTACAGATGAACCTATTTACAAAGCAGAAATAGAGACACACATGTAGAGAATAACAATATGGACACCAAGGTAGGGAAGGGAGGCTGGAATGGATTGGGAGATTGGGATTGACATATATACACTCTTGATGCTATGTATAAAATAGAAAACTAATGATAATCTAGTGTATAGCATAGAGAACTCTACTCAGTGCTCTGTGGTAACCTAAATGGGAAGGATATCCAAATAAGAGGGGATATATGTATACATAGAACTGATTCACTTTGTTGTACAGCAAAAACTAACACAACACTCTAAAGAAACTATACTCCAATTAAAAAAATTTTTTAATTACTAGCACTAAATATGGCTATATTTGTTTATACAGATCTACCACATAATACAAAAATGATTGCAAGACATAAAAAAGTCTATAAATACAATTACCTACTGGACATCTTCATCTAGATACCCTACTTCCAATTTTGCAGTTCTAAATCTAAATTTAAATCTAAATCTGCTCTTGCTTCTAATCTATCTAGGCAAACAAGCCAAAGTGTAGGAACAATACTTAAATCTTCCTGTTTTCTCATATCCTACATCTGATCTTTACCAAGATCTTCTCAGTCTACATTTTATTCCCTCTTCTTTAACCCCACTGGGATTGCTAATTCAGCTCAGCTCAGACTAGCACCTGTCTGACATCTGTTACCTTAAAAATACTTCTAACTTGTCTCTACATACATACTCTCCATCCATCCTAAATCCTTACTTCCTTTGGGGCACTTTTTCTAAAATTCAAATAAGATCATATTACTTTCCCTGTTTAAAAACATTCTCTAGGACTTCCTTGGTGATCCAGTGGCTAAGACCCTACACTCCCGAAGCAGGGGGCCTGGGTTTCAACCCCTGCTCAGGGAACCAGATCCCACATCCCATAAGCTAAGAGTTCACATACTATAACTAAAGATCCCACATGCCGCAACTAGGACCTGGTGCAGCCCAATAAGTAAAAATAAAATGTAAAATCATTCTTACCCGATAGGTTCTGGGGAGTGGAGCTGTGGGGCCAGGATTCCCAAATCTAGCTTCAGCCTGCTGATGGGTGGGGCTAATTCCTGACACAGCTCACTGCAAGTTCTGGGGTGTCTCAAAGCTAGTGAATGGGGCTGTATCCTGAGGTGACTGGCTGAGGGGTCCAAGATGTCTCAGTGTTGGTGCTGGCCTGCTGGTGGGCAGGGCTGAGGGGGCTCAGGGGCTAGTCCTGCTCACTGGTGGGAAGATCCGAGCAATGTTCACTAAACTGATTGGGGTAATCATTTCATGATGCATGTAAACCAAACCATTATTCTGTACACTTTAAGCTTATCCAGTGCTATGAGTCAATTATATCCCAATAAAACTGGAAGGAAAAAAAAATTCAGAAAATAAAAACATGTAGATCTCAAAATACAAATATAAATTTTAATCAGCAAACAGGTATACCAGCAAACTAGCTGGGTATCCCTTAATTTTCCTTGCTTAAATATTTTGAAGTAATCACATGCTTTCAGCATGTCTGCCAAGAAGTTATATGAGTTAATACCTTTAACATTTATTTATATATAGACACTCAGATGAATATGTTCAAATGTGCTACATGATAATTTGTTTTTATATAGTATAAGTGAAACTACAAATGGGAAAATGGAAATAGTATATCTATATATCTATAGCAACATCTTTTCTGAGATGATATTGTGTAAAAATAAATTCAGAATATGTAACCCAATAGCCTTCAAATTTAATGGTAAAAATATCTATGAGGTCATTTCAAAACATTAAAGTGTCAACTTATGGAGAAGCAAATTAATCCAGAGACATTATGAATTCTTAAGAATGTTACTCTAAAATGGCACACTCTCAATTAAAGTAAAAGATTTAGTCTGGGGAAAAATAAACATTAAAAAAAATGTTTTGTCTTCCTATTACAGAGATGTGTGTGTGTGTGTGTGTGCACGCACGCGCGCCTGTGTCTATGTGTGTGTCTGTGTGAGTGTGTCAGTCATATCTGACTCTTTGTGACCCCATGGACTGTAGCCCACTAGGCTCCTCTGTCCATGGAATTTTCCAAGCAAGAATACTGGAGTGGGTTGCCATTTCCTCCTCCAGGGAATCTTCCTGACCCACAGATCAAATCCTTGTCTCCTGTGTCTCTTGAATTGGCAGGCGGATTCTTTACCACCAAGCCACCTGGTAAAGCCCCACTTTGATCCATACCCCCCCATATAAAATTAAAATGGGTCATAGAGCTAAATTTAGCTAAATTTAGTTCATAGGAACTTAAAACTATAAAATTTCTAGAACAAAATATGGAATAAAAATCTATGTAAGCTTGGGTTAAACAAAGATTTCTCAGACACTGCCTTAAAAGCATAACCATAAAACAAAAAATTAGCAAATTGAACTTCATCAAAATTTAGATCTTCTGCTCTGCTCCTGAAAAAGTCAATAAAAATAAGAAGATTAGCCACAGAGCAAGAAAACATACATGCCTGATAAAGAATCTGTACCCAGAATATACAAAAACTCTCATAGCTTGATAATAAACACATAATCCACTAAAAAAATCAGCAAAAGATTTGAACAGACACTTCAGCAAAGATACATGGATGGCTGCCAAGCACTTGAAGTTATCAGTCATTAAAAAATGTAAATCAAGGGATGTCCTGGTGATCCAATGGCTAAGACCCCATGCTCCCAATGCAGGAAGCCTGAATTCGATCCTCGGTCAGGGAACGAGATCCCACATACTGCAACTAAGACCTGGTGGAACCAAATAAATAAATATTTAAAAAGAAAAAGAAAGGGATTTGATTTTTAAAAAAAGAAAATGCAAATCAAGACCCGTACATTTAAAATATCTAAAACTAAAAAGATTGCTGATACCAAGTGTGAGTATGGATGTAGAATAACAAATATTCATATGATGCCCATAGGGAAGTAGACCCAGCTTTTGACAGTTTCTTAAAAAGTTAAACATATGTACCATATAACCTGGCCATTCTACATGTTGGTATACACTTAAGAGAAATGAAAATTTGTACATGAATAATTATAGTAATTTTACTTCTTTTTTTGGGGGCGGAGGGTAACTTTACTTCTGAATGTCTTGTGGGGAAAAAAGCTAGACAAAAACATCACATACTGTGTGATACATTTATAGAAAATTCTAGAAAACTCTGCAATTTCAGAAGACAGATAAGTACTTCCCTGGGGGTGGGATAAAGGGCAGGAAGGAGAGGAAAGGGCTACTCAAAAGAGGCACAGGGGACTTCTCTGGTGGTCGAATGGCTAAGACTGCACTTTCAGTGCAGGGGGCCAAGGTTTGATTCTTGGTCAGAGAACTAGATCCTGCAAGCAGCAACTACCACCTGGTGCAGTCAAATATATATATATATATATATATATATATATATATATATTTTTTTTATAAAAGTGATTCCAATAAAGTTAATTTTAAAAAATCAAAGAGGCACAGAAAACTTTTTGAGTAATGCTTATATTGCTTGTCTTAACTGTGATATAATTGGTGTGTGTATATATATGTGTGTATGAAAACATTAAAGTATGTACTTTATAGCAACTTACTCTATGTCGATTATATTTCAATAAAGATACTTTAAAAACAAGTAGAAAATAAGTCTCTGGTCCCCAGTCATAATTAGAAATCCAAATTAAAATCAATTGTTCACAATAAATTTGTGGAATTAGCTGTCCGCTGTAGCCTGAGCAGTATGCCAACTGCTTCTGAGGAACACAAAAAGGTAGTAGAGGGACTTCCTCGGTGGTCCAGTGGTTAGGAATCCACCTTCCAAAGCAGGGAACTCGGGTTCAATCCCTGGTTCAGGAACTATTAATAAGATCCTACAGGCTGCAGGGCGACTAAGCCCTTGTGCTACAACTAGAGAGCCAGGGTGGCTGCAGCTAAGACCCAACGCAGACAAATATATAAATAATTTTTTTTTAAGTAGTAGAGTCCTTGCACTTAACCACCCATCACAACCAAAATAGTCACAAGGCAGGTAGTCTATCTCAACAGCATTAAATACAAGGTTGGATGGCATCACTGACTCAATGAACATAAGCTTGAGCAAATTCCAGGAGATAGTGAAGGACACGGAAGCCTGGTGTGCTGCAGTCCATGGGGTTGCAAAGAGCTGGAAGTGACTGAGCGATTAAGCACACACACACATAATTAACTTCAGGCTTCCCTGGTGGCTCAGTAGTAAAGAACCTACCAATGCAGGAGACGCAAGAGGCAAACGCCCTTCAGGCTCCTCTGTCCAAACGCCCTTCAGGCTCCTCTGTCCATGGGGTCACAAAGAGTCAGACACAACTGAACACACACACACACGCATAATTAACTTCAAGACTATATATGCATACAAACACTTGTATTTAAGATATATACATACATACACACACATACATATGTATACATTCTTACACAACAGAGAAATTGAAAGGGCATTTATTTTCATTATAGAGCAATATACTAGAGTTCTTGTAAGCACAGAACTTGCCTGTGCATTAAAATACTGTATCTATAAAGAAAGTAATTTGCAAGTGTCTCAGGAATCATTCTCTTGTATAAACTGTAAGGCACCTCCTTGTAAATAGATTACTATAGGGAGCAGTACCTTTTAATCAGGGAAAGATTCTTAAAGTAGATGAGTTTTAGATAAATTTTAACAGATGTGAAAGCTATAGAATGGAAATTGGGTAAATATTTCTGGAGGAGGAAAATACCTTCTGTGGTATGCCTAAAAGTAAAAAAAGAGTGGGGATATGGTAGAGAGCCAGGGTTGAAGGTCACTAACATGAAATGTTTTTTATAAATACATGAACTTTTAAAACTGTCAAATGTTTTCAAAGAAAAGCTATGATAAGAGATTGGATATATTTCAACAAGCAATGTTGGCCCCACTTGGAAAATTCTCTACAGCTGGATCATCATTCCCCCTAAATTCAAAATGGGTGAAAGATTTAAATGTAAGACCTGAAACCATGGAACTCCCGTGACACCTGTCTTGGTGATGGTTTTGGATATGACACCAAAAGCAAAGGCAATAAAAATGAAAATTGAAAAGTGGGAGGACTTTCCCGGCAGTCCAGTGGTTGAGACTTGACCTTCCAGTGCAAGGGGTTTGGGTTCAACCCCTAGCTGGGGAACTAAGATCCCTCATACATCACAGCCAAAAAGCCAAAACATAAAACAGAAACGCTATTGCAACAAATTCAATAAAGACTTTTTAAAAAGGGTCCATGTCAAAAAAATCTTTAAAAAAAAAAAGAAATGGGATTATAGCAAACAATCCACAAAATGAAAAGATATAAATGGAGAAAATATTTGCAAATCACATATCTGATAAGGAGTTAATATCCAAATATATATAAGGAATTCATACAACTCCAACATATAAGAAGAAAAATCTGATCAAAAACTGAATAGACATTTTTCCAACAAAGATATACAAATGGCCAAAAGGTACAAGAAAAATGCTCAGCATGACTAATAATCAGGAAACAAAAACCAATGAGATATGACCTCACAGCTGGTTAGAACAACTGTCATCAAAAAGATAAATGATAACAAGTATTGGTAAGGATGTGGAGAAAAGGAAAATTTGTGTGTTACTGGTGGGAATGTAAACTGATATAGTCACTGTGGAAGACAGCTTGAAGGTTCCTGAAAAAGTTAAAAATAGAAGTACCATATGATCCAGCAATCCTACTTCTAGGTATATGTCTTAAGGAAACGAAATCATTATCTCGAAGAGACATTATATATGCACCCCTATGTTCATAGCAGCACTGTTCACAACAGCCAAGACATTGGAAACAACCAAAGTGTCCATCAGCAGATGAATAGATAAGCGAAATGCGAGAGATATATATATCGATTCTTTTTCAGCTATTTTGGAGAAGGCAACGGCACCGCACTCCAGTACTCTTGCCTGGAAAATCCCATGGATGGAGGAGCCTGGAAGGCTGCAGTCCATGGGGTCGCTAAGGGTTGGACACGACTGAGCAACTTCACTTTCACTTTTCACTTCCATGCATTGGAGAAGGAAATGGCAACCCACTCCAGTGTTCTTGCCTGAAGAATCCCAAGGACAGGGGAGCCTGGTGGGCTGCCGTCTATGGGGTCGCACAGAGTCGGACACGACTGTAGTGACTTAGCAGTAGCAGTTTCAGCTATTTAAAAAAAAAAAAGGGAAATCCTGCCATTTGTGACAACATTAACAAATCTTAAGGGCATTCAGTTCAGTTCAGTTGCTCAGTCGTATCCAACTCTTTGTGACCCCATGGACTGCAGCATGCCAGCCTTCCCTGTCCATCAGAAACTCCTGGAGCTTACTCAAACTCGTGTCCATTGAGTCGGTGATACCACCCAACCATCTCATTCTCTGTCGTCCCCTTCTCCCCTTGCCTTCAATCTTTCCCAGCATCAGGGTCTTTTCAAATGAGTCAGTTCTTCACATCAGGTGGCCAAAGTATCGGCGTTCCAGTTTAAGCATCAGTCCTTCCAATGAATATTCAGGACTGATTTTCCTTAGGATGGACTGGTTGGATATCCTTGCTGTCCAAGGGACTCTCAAGAGTCTTTTCCAACACTGCAGTTCAAAAGCATCAATTCTTTGGCGTCAGCTTCCATCTCTCATATCCATACATGACTACTGGAAAAACCAAAGCTTTGACTAGACGGACCTTAAAATGAGTTCAGTTCAATTCAGTTCAGTCGCTCAGTCATGTCTGACTCTTTGTGACCCCATGGACTGCAGCACGCCAGGCCTTCTTGTCCATCACCAACTCCAGGAGTTTACTCAAACTCATGTCCATTGAGTCGGTGATGCCATCTAACCATCTCATCCTCTGTCGTCCCCTTCTCCTCCTGCCCTCTATCTTTCCCAGCATCAGGTTCTTTTCAAATGAGTCAGCTCTTCACATCAGGTGGCCACAGTATTGGAGTTTCAGCTTCAATATCAGTCCTTCCAATGAACACCCAGGACTGATCTCCTTTAGGATGGACTAGTTGAATCTCCTTGCAGTCCAAGGGACTCAAAAGTCTTCTCCAACACCACAGTTCAAAAGCATCAATTCTTTGGCGCTCAGCTTTCTTTATAGTCCAACTCTCACATCCATACATGACTATTGGAAAAACCATAGCCTTGACTAGACAGACCTTTGTTGGCAAAGTAATGTCTCTGCTTTTTAATATGCTGTCTAGGGTGGTCATAACTTTCCTTCCAAGGAGTAAGTGTCTTTTAATTTCATGGCTGCAGTCACCATCTGCAGTGATTTTGGAGGATGGAGAAAGACAAATACTGTACAATCTCATCTATATGTAGAACCTTAAAAAGCCCAACTCGTAGAAACAGGTGGTTTAGAGGCGTGAGGTGGAGGTGGGGCATAGGAGAAGGTGATCAAATGGTACAAACTTCTAGTCATAAGATACGTTCTGGGGATGTAATGTACAGCATGGTGAGTAAAGTTAATGACACTGTTTTATATTTGAAAATTGCTAAGAGAGTAAATCCTCAAAGTTCTCATCTTAAAAGGGGAAAAATTGTGATCATGTGAGGTGATGGATGCTAACTAAATTTACTGTGGTAATCA
This sequence comes from Bos indicus, assembly GCF_029378745.1. Lineage (NCBI taxonomy): Eukaryota > Metazoa > Chordata > Mammalia > Artiodactyla > Bovidae > Bos > Bos indicus. The sequence goes on from NC_091772.1 coordinate 33,150,940, forward strand.
TTTCACTATATGTATATTTTTCAAATCATTATGTTCAACATCCTAAACTAATACAAGGTTATATTCAATGCATATATCCCAGTAAAACTGGGAGAGGGGGCCAATGTTGACCCTATTTGGGGTGTTCTTCATAGCTGGGTTACCCCCCTCCCCCACACCCCATCTCCTCTACCTCATGGAACAGAGGGAGAAAAGAAATCACTCCAACAGCCAAAAGATTGAATAATAGTTGCTGTAGGTTGACTCAGAGAATATTTTCTGCTAACCACCAAGTCTGCCTTGTGCCTGATTCTCTGGGGCAGTGAGCAGTGGCATCTACATTCAGCAAAGGTCTTAGAGGAGACCCTAATCACTACGTTCAGAAGAGTTCCAGGAACTCTGGGAAGCTGTGCATTCCAAACAGGAAGAAAGAACGTGGAAAGCCAGGCTTGAAGTGGAGCCTGGAAAGGAATCTAGTCGCAGGAGGAATGGGTGTGGAAAAGGCACATTTTAAATTAAAATTGCTCAGGAATTCCCCAATCAATGGAGGGTCTACATGGTTAAGGTGTGAAATATGCTTTTGTACAGCATTCCTTTTTGCTCATTAAACTTCATAAAACAATTCTGAACAAGGGGGCTGACAGAGGAGAGAATGCTGGCTGATTCAAGGTAATAAATATCCCCATGTGGACACTGATCAAACAAAGGGGGATATTCATAAGGAGAATACTAGTGACTAGAGGATACTTTCTAAGAATAGATTACAACTTTTGCAGTTTCACCATGGTAATATGCAGTGCTGGGGTAACTTCGACACATAGAGAAATGTAACATTAAATGACACCCAGGGATTTTGGTATTTCTTAGAAAATTCATTTTTAAGCGGAAGCTCACCAAAGGAAATTCCAACACAGGCTACAACATGGATGAGACTTGATGACATTATTGTAAGTGAAATAAGCCAGAGGAAGAAAAAGAAAAACTCCATGATTTCACTTATCTAAGATATCTAGAATAGTCACATTTACAGAAACAGAAAGTAGAGTGTAAATATCACAGGATATTGCTTGTATGTAGAATCGAAAAACAAAAAAAAAAAAGATACAAATGAATTTATTTACAAAACAGAAATAGACCCACAGACGTAGAAAACAAACTTTGGACTTCCTGGAAGTCCAGTGGTCAAGACTCCATGCTTCCACTGCAGGGGGTATGGGTTCAATTCCTGGTCCAGGAACTAATATTTCACATGTTGGATGGGGGAGGGGGGGTGTGGACAAAATTTTTTTAATTTTTAAAAATTTAAAAAAAGAAAGCAAATTTATGGTTACCAAAGTAACCATATGTATATGTGTGTGTATGTATGTAAAAAGATATATATTCAGTTATATACTATAACTGAATCAGTATGCTGTACACCTGAAACTAATACAACATTCTAAATCAACTATAGTTCAATTTAAAAAAAAACTATGATGAGAAAAAAAAAAACAAAACTATGACTTGGCAGGAGGGAAGTATAGTCATAGTTGCCAGGAGCTGGGGAAGAGGCATATGGGCAATTGTTATTTAATTGGTATAGAATTTCAGGCTTGTGAGATGAAATGGTTCTGGAGATTGGTTGTAAAACAATGAATATACTTTACAGTACTGAACCTTTTTTCTTAAAAATGTTTAAGAGGGTAACTGTTAATGTTGTGTATTTTTCCACAATTAAAAAAAAATTTTAAGTAAGGAAAAAAAGAAAAGGAAGTTCACCAAGTACCCAGACTTCCTGAAAACCAATTGCAGAAGGACTGAGTAAACCTGAAAAGCACGTGGAAAGCATTACTTTTAAGTATGCAGTTGGAAGAAAAAGTATATGGACATTTCTTGGGTCCCAACACAGGCTCATTACTGCCAAGTCCTTCTACATCCATTGTATTAAATTCACACAGTAAACCTGAAAATAGATACTCTAAAATCCTCACTTGGACATACTGTCCTGAAAAAATTGGGGTATAGAAAGAATGAATATGCTCCCTAAGTTCTCACAGCTGATCAGCAGCCTAGGAGTTCTCTATTACTGGGGAAAAAAAGTCATTACAATGAAACTAATTCCCTTAGAGAGTTAAGAGAAGAATTATTCTCCCTTTTCCACTCTCTTTTCACTTCTCTTTCTCATGTACTGAATCCTGAGAAGAAGTTGAAAAGTCAAGTTAGTCTAGCATTTACGGAGAGAATTACAGGGAAAAATCTATGATTTCCTTAATTAGCATAAAACTTTGAAGCTGGGAGTAAAAATCAAGGTGCCTGACAGAAAAGAGTGCCCTGGAAATGAGCCTAAGCAAGTACAAAATGTGTCTCCAGGGGAGAATAAAATAAGGCTGGGAACCCACGCACAGTTCTCACATAGGCAGGCGTCATTTTTCTTTTTGGTACAAAGCATGCCAGTCAGAATGCCAAATTAAACTGAACTTCTGCCACTTAGTAAATACGTTTTATAACATTTAACCAAGGAATGGGTATGGTCCAGATCACAGCAGGAAACAGATGGCACTCTCAGACTGAGCCGTTTGACGGAGGTTGAAGGGGCTACGTGTGGAGGTCAGGCAGGCTACAGGGAAACCACAGGGGCGGTGCGGGACCTTGGGGCTAGTGACCAGAATCTCACCACCCAAAGGCCCGCATGGACAAAAGGAGTGACCTATGACTGAGATGCAGAGGCTATGACCTTTGACCCCTGGATGCAGCCAGTCTGCAGTGGCCCAACAGGGAGGACGTTCAGGAATTAAACATTTCCACTCCCACTCTCTGTTCCTTCTGCACCCCCCTCCCCTTTTTTTTTTTTGATGTGGACCATTTTTAAAGTCTTTATTGAATTTGTTACACTATCCCTTCTTTTTTTTTTTTTAATGTTTTGGTTTTTTCGTCTACGAGGCATGTAGGATCTTAGCTCTCAGACCAGGGTTTGAACCCCACCCCTTGCATTGGAAGGTGAAGTCTTAACTACTGAACCACCAGGGAAGCCCCTCCTTCTGCTCTTCTGTCAAAGCTCCCTGTTGGCCAAACCTGACCTTAAGCCTCTTAAAGCACAGAGCCTGTAAGGGTGGGAGAGAACGGAGCGTGCTTTTGGAGGGGCCAACAGTATCCCGCATGAAGACTGACTAATATTTTATAGGTCATGTGTGAATTTAAAGAAGAACTAACAAAGGGAACAAGTCCTCTGGGGTTTTTTTGTTGGTTGGTTGGTTGGTTTTCTTTTTTGTTTTTAGTAAAAATAGAAAAGATACTCTGGGGACTTCCCTGGTAATCCAGTGGTTAAGAATCCACCTGCTGGTGCAGGGGACACAGATTCAATCCCTGGTCTGGGAAGATCTCACGTGCTGCAGGGCAACTAGGCAGGTGGAGCCCAGCTCCTGAGCCCACAGGCCCTACAGCCCATGCTTCGCAACAAGAGAGGTCACTGCAATGAGAAGCCCAAGTACTGCAATTTGAGAGTAGCCCCCGCCAGCTGCAACTAGAGAAAGCCTGCAATGAAGACCCAGCACAGCCAAAACTAAAAAGAAAGAAAAGATACTGTTAAGTTTGGGGAAATGTATTCCTCAAGTTTTGCTGTGATAATGCTGCATCCCATCAACCCCCAAGTCTCAGTGGCTTACAATCACAAACACTCATTTCTCACTCTCAGGTCCACAAGTCAGTTCTGGTTCAGATACATTTGACTAAGTTCTCCAGACTTAGCTCCAGGCTGAAGGTTGGGATCAGTTGTGCCCATGGACGGAGGAGCCTGGCAGGCTGCAGTCCATGGGGTCGTGAAGAGTTGGACACGACTGAGCAACTTCACTTTCACTTTTCACTTCCATGCATTGGAGAAGGAAATGGCAACCCACTCCAGTGTTCTTGCCTGGAGAATCCCAGGGACGGGGGAGCCTGGTGGGCTGCCGTCTATGGGGTCACACAGAGTCGGACACGACTGAAGCAACTTAGCAGCAGCAGTGCTTCTCTTATTCTAGAACTCAGGCTAAATGACCAATGATTACCTAGAGCGTGGCAGATGGTAGAAGCCCAAATGGAAGAACAATAACCATAGCATTTCTTGACTTGTACTCGGAACTGGCAGGCTATGACCTTCACCATATTGAATCAGCCAGTGGAAGACTTTTGACCAAGTCCAATGGGAAGAGAGTAAAGTCAATGGATGGAGAGGGGTAGAGTAAATATTTTATGAATAATAATTAATCTATAATACTTTGTAAAACTGGCTCTGAAAATATGCTTTACATAGAAGTCTTCCAGGCAGTGTAACTACAAACAGATTTTACTCCACTAACTGTTTAACTTTAATTTTATTTTATTTTGGCCATTCCAGCATGTGGGATCTTAGTTCCCTGTCCGGAGATTGAACCCTCAACCCCTGCATTAGGAAGGAGGTGTCTTAACCACTGGATTGCCAGGGAAGTCCTCCATTAACTGTTTTTATGTATATATTTTTTTTTCTTATTTAAAGTATCCTCTGGCTGTGATTATACTTTCCCTGCCAATCACATTTACCTTCTACAGTACTAAAAGGAACTATAAACACTATTAACCGAAACACCAGCCTGAAAGCATATTATATGTCCCTTCTCATGTAAGTATCAACCTCTGCCAAAAGCATCTAGTGAAGATGAAAGCAGTGAACGTTCATACATCACAGCCTAGTAACTTATTCATTATTTCAAAGCCATCGCATAACCTTTTCTAAATCATCAGCAGAATAGATACATTTTTAAAATATATTGACGATGATTTTTATAGATTTTTATGTTTAATGTTTCCTTGCTGCACAGCAACAGGTACAGCATTTTTTCCCGGGTTTCTTGAGATGTAATTGACGTATAACATTGTGTAACTTTAAGATGCACAATCTATTGAATTGATATCCTTATACACTCCACTGTAATTACTACCACAGCTTTAACTAACACGTCCATCAGGTCACATAATTGCCATTTCTTTTTTGTGGTAAAAACATTTAAGATTATTCTCTTGGAAAACTTCAAGTATATAATACAGTCTTATTAACGACGAACACAGTGCTGTGCTACGCTTAGTTGCTCAGTAATGTCTGACTCTTTGCGATCCCATGGACTGTAGCCTGCCAGGCTCCTTTGTTCATGCGATTTTTCCAGGCAAGAATACCAGAGGGGGTTGCCATTTCCTTCTCCAAGGGATCTTCCCAACCCAGCGATTGAACCCACGTCTCCTGTGTCTCCTGCAATGCAGGCGGGTTCTTTACCTGCTGAGCCATCGAGGAGCTTAAACTCCTTTTGATCAGATTGAATCTCTTGGCAAACATCCTTTGCAACCTTAAAAAGAATCACAGGGTTACTTTCCAGAAGTCTTGTTTTGAAAATAGAGTAATGGTTCAGGTAATCAAAATCTGATCTCTGATGCCATCTTTGTCACTATCCAACCACAGAACATAGCCAAGTAAGTCACAGTTTCTCCAGGTGGCAGAGCAGACTGGAAAAGGTTGGCATGTGGAGCTAAACCACCAACAATGTGGGACAGTGTAAAAACAGACTCCTACTTGGGTCTATAAAATTTGGTCAAAACTGGATTTACTGAAAACCTATCATTCCCAGGCATTGTGCTGAGCCTAAACACAGAGTAGTAAACAAGACAGTCATTGCTTTCGTAGAGCTCAAGGAAAAGATGCACATTAAATAATCGAAGGTGTGAGAAGTACCATAAGAGGTGCGGGGTTCCACGTGAGCTCACAGCCTGGCAAGTGAGTATCTCAGTGCTATGGTCACGGTCAATAGAACGAGCGCAGATGGATGGTGGCCCTTGGCAATAAACAAGACAGAATAAATATTATTCAAAAACACACTGAGGCATGCAGTAACTCTTTATTCTGGAAGTCCTGGCCAGCAGGAAGTTTCAAGGAGAGGATTTTAGATACTGAGAAGGATAAGACAAGAATGCTACCTTCTGAAGAAGTGACGACGATATATCATATTCTTTTTTTCATTACTTTAGGAAGTGGATCAAAAGAGATCTAGCTGCCATTTATGTCAAAGAATGTTCTCCTTTTGTTTCCATGTAAGAGTTTCATAGTGTCTGGCCTTACATTTAGGTCTTTATCCATTTTGAGCTTATTTTTGTGTATGATGTTAGGGAGTATTCTGATCTCATTCTTTCACATATGGCTGTCCTGTTTTCCCAGCAACACTTATTGAAGAGGCCGTCTTTTCTCCACTGTATATTCTTGCCTCCTTTGTCATGGATTAGGTGACTACAGGTGCATAGGTTTATCTCTGAGCTTCCTATCCTGTTCCATTGATCTGTATTTTGGTTTTTGTGCCAGTACCATACTGTCTTGATTACTGTAACTTTGTAGGATAGTCTGAAGTCAGGGAGCCTGATTCCTCCAGTCATATTCTAGAATGCAAGTCATCCAGGGCAGCTGGCGCCTAACATGGAGAGAGTGGGGCTGGGGTGATAAACAGGGACGAGAGTTTGCATGCGTTTACACACCAGGCAGTGGACCTCTGCCTGACAGTGTGCAGTCCACAGGCACTGGGCCACCACCAGCTTGAAGCTCATGCTTGTCTTCCTCTTTCCAGCAACTCATAGCACCAAACTGAGCCACCCGCCAGTGGTGAGACAGAAGGCTTCTTCTAGCTACCACCTTAACCCCAGTGGTCCAAACCCATACTCAGAAGGACTTGTAACTAATACGGACTTCATATTTATACCTCAGGGCACAAACAAGAAATAGGTTTCCCCTAGGAAAAGGCAATGGCACCCCATTCCAGTATTTTGCCTGGAAAATCCCATGGATGGAGGAGCCTGGTAGGCTGCAGTCCATGGGGTCACTAGAGTCGGACACGACTGAGCGACTTCACTTTCACTTTTCACTTTCCTGCATTGGAGAAGGAAATGGCAACCCACTCCAGTGTTCTTGCCTGGAGAATCCCAGGGACGGGGAAGCCTGGTGGGCTGCCGTCTATGGGGTCGCACAGAGTTGGACACGACTGAAGCAACTTAGCAGCAGCAGCAGCAGCAGCAACTCCTCTTTCTGTCTGTCTCTTTTTCTCTCTCTTCTGCTTTTTTCAACTTGGAGCTCAACAACTTCTCCTTTCCTAAGAAATAAGTAGCTCAATGTTTATTTTGCCTTTTCCTTCATTTGTCTAAAGGAAATGATAATATAGCCCTTCCCAGAGGCTCAATGGTAAAAAAAACTCTGCCTGCCAATACAGGAGATACAAGTTCGATCCCTGGTTTGGGACGATCTCCCAGAGAAGGAAATGGCAATCCACTCCAGTACTCTTGCCTGGGAAATCCCATGGACAGAGAAGCCAGGCGAGGTTACAGTTCATGGAGTTGCAAAGAGTGAGACACAACTTAGCAACTAAACAACACCAACCGAAAAAAAAATTTTTTTTTCTTGCTATGAGTGGTGTTCGTTGGGAGGCTGCATGGGAAGAGTCTTTTCTGGGACCTCTCAATCCAAAGGGAATAAAGACTCCCACTTCTGAAAAAATAAAATATGCCCCTTTATCTCATCCAGGAGTTATTTTTCTGCAACTGTGTTTCTTGGAATCCTACTGATGCTCACTTTGTTGTCTTTTTTAAACTGTACAATTTTGGAACTCTGTGTTAGAAACATTGTTTGCTTACACTGCATAGTTACCTTTTTGGAAATAATTTCAGATTTATAGAAAATTTAACATTCTGCCTTAAGGAAAAGCTTTCCCTTCTCCCTGAATACTTATTCACCTGTCTATGGACAACTGATTCCTTTCTTTTTTATTTTAATTTCTTTGGCTGTGCTGAGTCTTGGCTGCAGCACATGGGATCTTTGTTACTGGGCGCAGGATCTTTAGTTGGGGCATGTGGGATCTAGTTCCCTGACCAGGGATTGAACCCAGGTCCCCTGCATTGGGAGCATGGAGTCTTAGCCACTGGACCACCAGGGAAGTCCTGTTAATTCCTATTTTATTTAATGTTTTGTCATCTATTACTGGGCTTCCCTGGTGGTGCAGCAGTAATGAATCTGCCTGTCAATACAGAAGACACAAGAGATGAGGGTTCAAACCCTGGGTTGGGAAGATCCCTTGGAGAAGGAAATGGCAACCCACTCCAGTATTATTGCCTGGGAAATCCCATGGACAGAGGAGACTGGCGAGCTAGAGTCCACGGAGTTGTAAAGAATCGGATATGACTTAGTGACTAAACAACAAACAACAACAATGTGTTACTATCACTACTTACTTTGATTCTCAAAATGACCCAGATTTGGCCAGTAGAGACCCCCTTCAAGCTGGCTTCTCTGTCCTTTGACAAGTGTCCACAATTCCTTGCATATTTCCTTACTTTCTCGAGCAACAGGTGACCTACTATCATCTTGTACTTCCTCCACTTCAACCCTGGAGCCAACCGTTTACGAGTTTTGGTTCCTTTCAGTGGATGTTGATATTTGAAAACCAAGATCTGGGCACTCAGAACATTTATTTCTACTGGGCTGTTGTTTCTACAACAGAGACTCAAGCCACGAAATAAATGCATGTGTACCCATAGACACACGAACATATAGACTCCACAAACAACTGTATTTCTCTACCTTTCAGGGTATCAACTTTTGAACTTATTATTTCAAACATCCAATACTTCCAGTTCCGATCCAGTGCCTTGGGGTTCTCTTCAGCCTCTCTCCTTCCGTACTTGTAAATCCCTTCTCCAACAGTAAGAAATTGTATGTATTTGTTGGCTCGATGTCCCTGTGTGTAATTGATCTGTCTGCCATACCAGCTGCCTCCTGGCCCTCCAGGGACTCCATAAGGGAGAAGAATGGGTAGAAAGGGTGATCTAATCGGAGGGCAGGGAGGAAGGGAGGAAAGGAGGCACTAATTCTACATAAAGTCTTCACACTTACAGATTGTTCAAAAAATAAAAATAAAAACCAAAGGCTTACTTAAAGGGAAGTGTTCAGTACTGTTTCCCAGTGCCTAATAGGAAGAGAAATGAAGTCTGATGAGTAGTCAACTGTCTGTGCTTCTCAAAGCCACACAAAGCTTCTGTTCACTAACCGTGTCAAGGGGAACTACGGAGGCTTTTCTGTAAACACTGATATTATGGTTGAGGGTGTTAACTGGGCTTCCCTGGTGGCTCAGCCATAATGAATCCTCCACAGTTACATTTCTCCTAATTCAGACTCACGTGCTCATCCGTGATCAATCACCCTGTCACTAGAGCTGTGTTTTTATTTATTTATTTTTTATGGCTGTGTTGGGGCTTTGTTGTTGCATGGGCTTGTCTCTGGTTGTGGCAAGTGGGGGGTACTGTTTGTTGCGGGGCTCGTGCTTCTCATTGCAGTGGCTTCTTTTCCCGCAGAGCACAGGCTTCAGTAGTTGTGGCTCCCAGATATAGAGCACAGGTTCAGTGGTTGTGGCACAGGGGCTTAGTTGCTCCTCGGCATGTGGGATCTTCCCAGAGCAGGCATCGAACTTGTGTCTCCTGCATTGGCAGGCAGATTTTTTTTTTTTAACCACTGAACCACCAGGGAAGCCCCATAGCTGTATTAAAAGAAGCCTATACATGATGCTGGAGACCATCCTTCCCCCATGAAAGCTTTTATAATGAAAGCCCAGGCTTTTGGAGACTAAATATAAAGACAACAATACCTTTATAAATTAGAGTTATCAGGGCTTAGAACCAAGGTAAATACAGTTGCTATGAGCATTGAAAGAAAAAATTAAAAAATAAAGACCCAGAGGAGATCAGCATGGAGCAAAATTTCAGACTCAAACTTAATCAAAGTATCAGGGCCATGTATGGAAAACAGAACTTTGAAATTTAAATTTCAAAACTAGAAACCCAGGTAGAATAAAAGGAGGGCAAAATGGTAGAAAATCACTCAACATCTTGAGTTTATACCATGAGAGAAAATGGGTCAACAGTGTAACCAAATAAGAAAAATACATTGATTTATTCAGTTTTTCTGCAAAAGAATGATAAGAGTTGGACCTTTCACAGGGAAAGAAATGATGATGGGATTAGTTATCAAAAGAGTGTAACCTTTAAAAACTGTGAATCACTATATCATATACCTGTAACTTATATAATACTGCACATCAACTATACTTCAATAAAAATAAATAAATAATAAAAAAAATTTTAAGTGAAAAAAAAAGGTTATCAGGCCTTCATCCTCCCTAGAAGAGATCTTGGTATTCTTTTTAGACACAAATAGTGATGGTTTCTGGCTTTTTCAGGGTAATGATGATGGATAACAGACTCTGCAATTTACAGAATTCTAAAGCATGCATAATTTCATTTGAGGAAAGATAGGAAATTACCTTATAAACTTGTGTGAGTATGAATATTTGATTATGCTTGGAAGACCTCAATTCCAATATATGAATAATATTCCTCACTTCTTAAAGAAGACCTAGAAAACCCTGATGATAATCTGGATCCCTCCTTAGCTAACAACTTATCTTTCATCTAAGCCTTCCTCAACAATATCACATCTAAGACAACTTTAGACATCTTTCCTTTAAGTTCAGAAGTCAAATTTCTGGGCCAAGTCTGTTCAGCAAGTGATCAAAATGGTGTCCATCTGTCCCCCAACAGTAGAACTGATAAATAAATTGTGATCTATTCCAGAATGGAATATTATTCAGCAATGAGTAATATGCAACAACATGAATGAATCTCACAAACATAATTGAACATGAAAGTATATACTGTATAATTTGGTTTATATAAAGGTTCTAACATAGGCAAAACCAGTCTTTGGTGTTAGAAATAAGGATAGTTGTTACTTGTTGGGGAGTAACTGAAAGTGGGCATAATGGGAATTTCTAAAATTCTAACAGTATCCTATTTCTTGATCTGGGTCCTATTCATTTTGTAAAATATCATCAAGATATACTCTTAAATTTGTATACTTTTTAGAATATATGTCAAATTCAATAAAATAAGTATGACCCAAAAATCTCCTTGAGTGAAACACCAATGATCCTTAAGGATCACAAGTTTTAGATCCACAAGTTTTTAGAGACAAAAGGCCATTCATAGGCCACTTGCTAACATATCCAGGAAAGTCAGAATTTTTTGTGACCATGGCTATGGTAGAAGTCTTCTCATCTGTCCTGATGCCAGTTTGCTTTGACAAGACTTAGCTTTATATATTTGACTTAGATATCTCTAACACCAAGTGCATACGATTCTGTTAGAGAACTTTTGGAAGTGAGGAGCCTCCAAGCTTATACCCATATTTTTGAGAAAACTTTCCCAAGTCAAAACTGTTAATATGTGATGGAGAATCTACTCAACATCAAGGCTACTCATCCTGAGCAGGTGGTGACAACCAATCATGACAGGTGGACACCTCCAGAAGGCAGGAAAAGTCAACTATCATCTTGAAAATGTTGAATTTAAGACTAAATTCAATCATACTGAGATCCTGAGCTCATATTCCATCTTTTAGTCTGAAGAGGCAGACGTTTTTGAAAGCCCCCACATTCCCCAAGAGATTCTCTGCCCCTTCAAAATGATGTGAGTCTATGATCACATTTATAGCTATGGGATGTAAATTGAAGGGGAAACACTGGATTTTTGTTGCTCTGGAGAGAAGGAAAAAGAAAAATGGGGACTTCCCTGGTGGTCCAGTGGTTAAGAATCCGCCTGCCAATGCAGGGCACATCCCAGTCCCTGATCTGGGAAAATTCCCCTTGCTGCAGGCAACTAAGCCCAGGAGCCATAACTACTGAGCCCACGTGCCCTAGAGCTTATGCTCCGCAACAAAAGAAGCCACTGCAATGAGAAGCCCACCCTCCATAACTAGAGTGTATCCCTCGCTCGCTGCAACTAGAGAAAGCCTGTGCACAGCAGTGAAGGCTCAGAACGGCCACGAAGACCCAGCACAGCCAAAAGTAAGATGAAATAAAATAAAAGAGAGAAATAGGATTTACTTCTTCATCTCTTTCTTTGCCGCAGGATTCAAAAAACGCTAATCACAGGAAAGTTTTTGAACTGTCATTTGGCTTTCTAGGAAGCAATTTAATCTTAAGGTAACATGTACTTAACTGTTCCCAAGATTCACACTTAATGGAGGTATGCAGCTGCTGAAATACTCACAGCAGCACTGCTCTGTAATAAAGTACTCACGGGTGATGGCTTATTCCACTTATTCTCAACATTATTATCATCACACTCAAATCTTGCTCAATTGGTTAAACGTTTTTCTAATGCTTTCCGTCGCTGTTGTGTCATCTTTGCAGCTTTTTCTCTTTTACAATAATTTGCAAATATTCCTTATTCTCAACCCTGTTCATAGAATTGTTATAATATCTAACTAGCAGTTTTCATTTTTTATCCATATATTTCTTCCAAAATCAATCACAGTTTTCCTCTTCCATGGCAAGTTATCCAAGGTTTAACCGAGTTATGTGCTTTCATTCTTGGCAGCTGAATCATTGAATGAATATGCCTGAAACTCATTCCCAATGGCATTTTAATCAGGGCTCTCATAAAATAATCCCTATATTTGGGCAATAGACAATTTATTTGAATTTTATTGAAGAACAAATTATATTTAGAATATGATCTCACACATTTCCAGTGATAAATAACATCCACAAGTGTAGCTACCATCTAAGCAACTCATGTGGTATTTTATAAGCCCATAAAAACATAAAGAAACCCTTCAGGATATGTGTATACTTCCAAAATCAAGAAATTAATCTGGAATGATCATTGGAAGCAGAATTTTGCTTAGGAATCAGGGCTTTTCATGTTTACCGCTGAGAACACTTATCATCTTTTCTTCTTCCATTTTAAATTTCTCTCCTGCTGTGATATTTCTCCTCCTTTGAACAGCTTCTAAGCCCTTTGTTCTAAACTGACACTGTTTTTGCTTTTCTTTACAGGTCCTACTACACAAAATCTGCAAGTAGGGTTCACTTGGTACCCTCTTGTCTCAGCACTGTGTCAGCTACTGATTCCTTCCTTGTAGTTTCAGACCTCTATTAGTCCCTTCCCTCCACAGCCTAATGCCCTACAGTCTCCAGTTACATCTTGCAATTGGCAAAGGGAACTCTCTGCTTTTCCTCACGGATAATGGCCTATGATGAAAAAGGTAAATGGCTTTGAAGCTTTTTCAAATGGGGAAAGGGATGGCACAAGAAGTTAGAGCTCTTGCATGCTGTTCAATAGTTTACATAGTAGTTTATGTGACTCTTAGAAATAAATGACAACAGAAACTAACACAACATTTTAAAGCAACTATACTCCAATAAAAAATAAAAACAAAAGCAAAAGAATAATTTAAAAAAAATAAATAAATGACAGACCTCCTAATTCCCAATCCCTGTGTCTGCAAAGAATTTGATAGTATAGTCTGGTTGTTATTGTATTAGTTCTAAGATGATCTTCTATTATAGTAAGTGAAACTGTTTTCTCATTAATGGCAGCAACTAAAAGTTTCCTTTTAAAATAATGTATATAAGTAAAACTGTCATTGAAGAACACTGAAATAAATTACAGTAAAGATATACATCCCTGGTGGCTCAGACAGTAAAGAGTCCACCTGCAATGCAGGAGAACTGGGTTCAATCCCTGGGTTGGAAAGACACTCTGGAGAAGGGAATGGCAACCCACTCCAGTATTCCTGCCTGGAGAATTCCATGGATAGAGGAGCATGGTGGGCTACAGTCCATGGGATCACAAAAAGCTGGACACGAATGAGTGATGTGTGTATGTATGTATAATAAAGATGGGGCTTCCCTGGTGGCTCAGCTGGTAAATAATCTGCATGCAATGCAGGAGGCCCCTGTGTAATTCCTGGGTCAGGAAGTTCCCCTGGAGAAGGGATAGGCCACCCACTCCTGTATTCTTGGGTTTCCCTGTGGCTCAGACAGTAAAGAATCCACCTGCAATGAGGGAGACCTGAGTTCGATCCCTGGGTTGGGAAGATCCCCTGGAGAAGGAAATGGCAACCTACTCCAGTATTAGTGCCTGGAATCCCCAAGGACAGAGGAGCCTGGCGGGTTACAGTCCATGAGGTCGCAAAGAGCCGGACATGACTGAGCGACTAAGCACAGCACAGCATACAAAGTAAAGATGACATGAGGATAAGCAAAAATCGTGGTAATCCAATGACTGAAGTCTGTGAAACCCCACTATCTGGGAAACACCATACAGACTGGTGTAAAATTTTGGCTGAGATATTGAGATTCTACTGTCATTCACTCTAGTCTCTGGACGACCAACACCTAATGATGTTTCCAGCACTTCCTGTGACATAGATCTAGGTCACAATGGCAAGAAACTTTCTGTTCGACCTTAATCCCGTCAACATAGGACTTCACCACACTTGTTGCTGGCTGGCGATTAAGAGAAGCACTTTTGAATCGCCAGAGGATATATTACAGGAGCCAATCTGCGTGATAGTCTTCAAGCCCTGCTTCCCTCGTAGCTCAGTTGGTAAAGAATCTGCCTGCAGTACAGGAGACCCGGGTTCTATCCCTGGGTTGGGAAGATCCCCTAGAGAAGGAAATGGCAACCCACTCCAGTATCCTTGCTGGAAAACCTCACGGACAGAGGAGCCTGGCGGGCTGCAGTCCATGGAGTCGCAAAGAGTCGGAAACGACAGAGCGACTAACCCTAACTAAAGAAACAGGAAGATCTTCCCTGGTGGTCCAGTGGTTAAGAATCCACCTACCAATGCAGGGGCCATGGGTTCAATCCTTGGTCCAGGGAGATCCTACATGCCTCAGAGCAACTAAGCCCATGCACCACAGCTACTGAGCCCGAGTGCCTTAGAGACCAAGCTCCACAAGAGAAGCCACCGCAATGGGAAGCCTACGCACCGGAAGAAGAGCAGTCCCCACTCACTGCAACTAGAGGAAGTCTGAGCGCAGCCGCAAAGACCCACCAGCGCCAATAAATAAATCTTAAAGAAAAAAAAAGAAACAGGCAAGTTGGCCAGGATCAGGAAGCATACATAGATTTGCGTGCCAGCTCACCCTTGGAACACCAGTCTCTGAGTTTCCCTTTATTCAGTCTCTTTCTAGAAGGCGTCCTGGGCAAGAGCACAACAATGGCACAAAGAAGCCCGGAAAGTCTACTAAGGATACTGTAAGCTGGGGACCACCTTTGCCAAATATTTGTGTTCCTGCTGTAATACTAAGTATTATTTTAACTAAAAAATGATAAATAGCTTAAGTGGCAGATAGTTGGAATGGCCATTTTGTTCTTGGCAAAGCTATAATAGGAAAAGCCACATGGTGGTGGGGGCGGGGAGGTGGGAAGGGCAAGGGGTGCTGTGCGGGAGAGGAAGGGGTGGGGAGATGGCTACAAAGATCTGGCTTTAGAAGAGGAAGGACATGCTTGTGTTTAAATTGTTAACAATTTACAGAATCAGAAAGTAGAACATTTATTAACCTTGGGAAAGTCTTAATACTTTTATAAGTTTCAGTATCTTCCTCTGAAAATAAAGACAGCAGCAACTGAGCTACTTCATACCAGCTAATGTGGGGACTGCATACGATCCTGCATTTAAAGTACCAGGACATACTAGATGCTAAATAAATGTGACTTCCCACAAAGTCAAAAGAGCACATGTCAAGATCTAAATGTTACTAGTTATGCAATCACGAATCGATTTATTTGTTTATGGCTCAAAGTTTTCCAAAATGTATATGAGCAGATTAGACAGAATTCCAAACAATAAAACGAGGCATAAATTTTCAGAATCAGAGAAAATGCAAATTAGAATAGAAAAATCAAGAACAGGACAGAAAATCTAACATAGCTGTCCTGACTAATAAGTACTATACAAGTACTAACATGTATGAGCTACAAAATTAGCTCTGGGCCTCCTAGCAACCCGAAAGAAAATGGGAAAAATGTTCAGTTATAAGATATTCCTTTATTCACCATGAGGGGAAAAAATATCAAATGCTCATAGCAAATGTTTTCCAGGGTATATCACTTCAACTGTTCAAGCTTTAGTTTCCTCATCTTTATAATAACAGAAACAAAATATCTAGTTTCCAGGGTAGATGTTGAAGCCTAAATAGAATGTGCATGTGTGTTCAGTCATGTCCTACTCTGCAACCTCATGGCCTGAAGCCTGCCAGGCTCCTCTGTGCTTGGGATTTCCCAGGCAAGAATACTGGAGTAGGCCACCATTGCCTTCTCTAGGGAATCCTCTCAACCCAGGATTTGAAAAAGTTTTTTCTTATAAACATGATAAACTATGTAAATGTTACTTATTATTTGATATACCTTAATTTATCCAACAGAGGAGATTTCTCACACAGTTATATCTTTACTTATTTCTGAGCTAAATCATTTTTTAATTTATTTTGCTGAAATATAGTTGATATTCAATGTTGTCTTAATTTTGGCTGCACAGCAAAGTGATTCAGTTATATATACATTTTTCAAATATTCTTTTCCATTATGATTTATCACAAGACACTGAATACAGTTCCCTGTGCTATACAGTAGGACCTTGTTGTTTATCCATCCTATATATAACAGCTTGCATCTGCTAATCCCAAACTCCCAGTCCATTCCTCCTCTACCCCTCCCCTTTGGCAATCACAAGTCTGTTCTTTATGTCCGTAAGTCTGTTTCTGTTTCATAGACAACTTCATATTTTAGATTCCACAGATGAGTGATATCATCTGTTATTTGTCTTTCTCTTTCTGACCTACATCACTTAGTATGCTAATTTAGCTAATGAGCTAAATTATTTTACCACAGGAATACCTAGCAGGCCCAGGCACTATACTAATAATTTACATGTATTCAATTACTCCTCAAGATAATAGTAGATGTTATCACTTTGCCTATTCAGATGAAGAAAGTGAAAGAAAGTGAAGTCACTCAGTCACATCCGACTCTTTGCAACCCCATGGACTGTAGCCTACCAGGTTCCTCCGTCCATGGGATTCTCCAGGCAAGAGAACTGGAGATGAAACTGGGCACAAAAAGGAGGAACATTTCCAAAGTTACTCAGAGCTATGACTGATATCTGGAAATTTGGTCCCCAAGTTCATGCTCTTTAAAGATCCTGGTCTTCTATTTAAAATTAAAAGCTTCTGCACAACAAATATTCCTTTATTCACCATGAAGGGAAAAAATATAAGCAAGGTGAAAAGACAGCCTTGAGAATGCGAGAAACTAATAGCAAATGAAGCAACTGACAAAGAATTAATCTCAAAAATATACCAGCAACTCCTGCAGCTCAATTCCAGAAAAATAAATGACCCAATTAAATAATGGGCCAAAGAACTAAACAGACATTTCTCCAAAGAAGACATACAGATGGCTAACAAACACATGAAAAGATGCTCAACATCACTCATTATCAGAGAAATGCAAATCAAAACCACAATGAGGTACCATTTCACGCCAGTCAGAATGGCTGCGATCCAAAAGTCTACAAGCAATCAATGCTGGAGAGGGTGTGGAGAAAAGGGAACCCTCTTACACTGCTGGTGGGAATGCAAACTAGTACAGCCACTATGGAGAACAGTGTGGAGATTACTTAAAAAACTGGAAATAGGACTGCTTTATGACCCAGCAATCCCACTGCTGGGCATACACACCGAGGAAACCAGAATTGAAAGAGATACGTGTACCCCAATGTTCATCGCAGCACTGTTTATAATAGCCAGGACATGGAAGCAACCTAGATGCCTATCAGCAGACGAATGGATAAGAAAGCAGTGGCATATATACACAATGGAGTATTACTCAGCCATTAAAAAGAATACATTTGAATCAGTTCTAATGAGGTGGATGAAACTGGAGCCTATTATACAGAGTGAAGTAAGCCAGAAAGAAAAACACCAATACAGTATACTAACGCATATATATGGAATTTAGAAAGATGGTAATGATAACCCTATATGTGAGACAGCAAAAGAGACATAGATGTATAGAACAGTCTGTGGGAGAGGGTGAGGGTGGGATGATTTGGGAGAATGGCATTGAAACATGTATAATATCATATGTGAAACGAATTGCCAGTCCAGGAGGCTCGGGGCTGGTGCACTGGGATGACCCAGAGGGATGAGATGGGGAGGGAGGTGGGAGGGGGGCTCAGGATGGGGAACATGTGTACACCCGTGGCAGATTCATGTTGATGTATGGCAAAACCAATACAATATTGTAAAGTAATTAGCCTCCAGTTAAAATAAATTAATTTATATTAAAAAAATAAAGATCCTGGTCCTCACATACAACTAGATAGCAACTCCTGCTTACAGAACTATGTGACTGCAAAAAATACCAATTCGTAAAATGAATATAAGCCAAGCAATAAAACCAGGAAGTTTTAAAATGAAAGTTTAAGGGGACTTCCCTGGTGGTCTAGGGATTAAGAATCCACCTTCCAATGTAGGGGGTTCAATCTCTGGTCGGGGAACTAAGATTCCCCCACATGGAGCAACTTAGCTCCTGCCACAAACTACAGAGCCCAGGCACTCTGGAGCCCACACACCACAATGAAAGAACCCACATGCCGCAACTAAGACCCACCACATCCAAAAATAAATAAATAAGTATTTTTAAAATGTAAAAGTAAATAAAATAAAAGTTTAATTTCCTGTGACAGATGTTACTGTTACAGTCATCACTGGTTGTAACTTGAATGACAGGTGACAGCCAGGTACTGTGAAATGACAATTCCCCATCATTTTTTTTTTCATTCAAATCACTGTAAACCACTTGTTCCTACAGCTTGTTGTGATATTATATGGCCTTCGCTTGGCATAAATGCATCATTTGCATATTAAGTCAGCTTTGCTTCTTTCTCATTAGCTCCCTGATTAGAACAGAACTGCTCGGTGCCGACTCAATTATAAACACAAACCCAAGACTAAACTTGCAGGGTGGTGGTTTAGTCGCTAAGTCATGTCCAACTCTTGCCACCCCCATGGATTGTCGTCCTCCAGGCTTGGATACAGAGAAATTGTTTAGATGATCCAATCTGTGCTTATATTATCTTTTAAATTATTATTGAAATGAAAGTGCAAAATTTAGAAATCCTCACAGAGAGCTCACAGGCATCAGAATCTCTACTTCAAGAAATTGCACTTTGGAATATTCTTTACAAAGCAGTTGAGCAGATGAGTTATCTGTAATCTGAGGTTCAATCCTATCTCAGTCTGTTGACAGACACACAGTACCAGAGCATCCCTCCTGCTACTCAGAGTAGGAAGTCTCCCAGTACCATCCACACTTCTTTAGGGTTCCAGCCCTTTCTCCCATGGCTCTTAGGGGCATCTAGAGTAGCAAGTCCAGCTAGACTGAGTCCTATTTTTTTTAATATTTTTAAATTAAATTAAATTTATTTAGCAGGTTGCACTGGGTCTCAATTGTGGCATGCAGGATCTTTAGTTGCACATTCGAACTCTTAGTTACAACAAGTGGGATCTAGTTCCCTGACCAGGGATGGAACCCGGGCCCCCTGCATTGGGGAGTGTGGAATCTTAGCCACTGGACCACCAGGGAAGTCCCAAGTGAGCCCTGTTTTGATACAGACCACTGTGGAAAGAGAGGAACAGCAGGAAGAGATATGATTACAAAAAAAAAGTCTCTTCTAATGATACCAACTGGGGCTTCCCTGGTGGCTCAGATGGCAAAGAATCCACCTGCAATGCAGAAGACCCAGGTTCGATCCCTGGGTCAGGAAGATCCCCTGGAGAAGGGAATAGCAACCCAGTTTAATATTCTCACCTGGAGAATCCCAGGGACAAAGGAGCCTGGTGGACTACAGTCCACGGAGTCTCAAGGAGCCAGACACAACTAAGTGACTAAGCACACACGCACAATAGTACCGAATGCTGCATGGTGGCCCGAGGAGCACGGAGTGACCTAGGGCTCTTGGGGTTCTTTTGGCAACAGCAAATTGCCAGCATCGTACTCTGCTCAGAGTACCAAGCCTGAAGGATTGCAGCTCTCGATGAGATATCCTACCACAGAGTGTTCCTAAAACGGCAAGTGACCTGAGGACCTCTCTGTAAAGATTGAAAATCCTATTCCTGTTAAAGTGCAAGTGAAGTGCAAATCGCTCAGTCATGTCCAACTCTTTGTGACCCCATGGACTATACAATCCATGCAATTGTCCCGGCCAGAATACTGGAATGGGTAGCCTTTCCCTTCTCCAGGGATCTTCCCAACCAAGGGATCGAATCCAGGTCTCCCTTATTGCAGGCGGATTCTTTACTAGCTGAGCCACAAGGGTTCAGCCCTTATTATTCACCTTCCCAAGATGAAAGCTGGTCCAGAAGCACTGCTTGAGGGCTGGTTCAAAGTAGAAATGAATTTAGTCTTATTTCCTGGTGTGTGTATCCCTTAAGTTAACAGTTTGCAGACTGAGGTTTGATGGATTGGTTTCCAAATGTGCACAATGAACCCAGCAAACCGATTTGAAAATACAAGCAGCTTAAGGTTTCTTTCAGTGGACCTTACATTTTAAGACTTGTAGCACGACACTGAATATAATGCAACAGTCACTACAGATAGGACAAGACGGAATCCACCACACTAGCTTCTAGGTTAGAATTACCATAAAACAAAGAGCCAATAGCATAGATCTTCACTAGCAGTTCTGAGAGTGAAGCCTGGATCCTAAAAGAGAGTGACTTTATCTCACTCTTATGACGATGGAAACCTGATCTTGGGTTCAGCAACCTTTTACACTGACTCCTAGGTAATCAATCTCTTTAAAGAACCCTCAGGGAGGATCCACCTGGCCTTTCCTTTTGCTTGTGAAAAGAGAAAAGCAGTCAATGATGAGGGATCAAAAATTTAAGGATACTAATATCAAACTTGTCATGTATTTGGTAAAAAGCAAACTGTTGGCTGCCAACAGGGCTGTAGGTTTGTTTCTTTTTTTTCTAGTTTGCATAAAATGACCATATTTCCTTTTTTATCCTGTATAATCCAACCTGTTGCTGCTGCTGCTGCTAAGTCGCTTCAGTCATGTCCGACTCTGTGTGACCCCATAGACGGCAGCCCACCCGGCTCCCCCGTCCCTGGGATTCTTCAGGCAAGAACACGAGTGGGTTGCCATTTCCTTCTCCAATGCAGGAAAGTGAAAAGTGAAAGTGAAGTCACTCAGTCGTGTCCAACTCTTCACAACCCCATGGACTGCAGCCTACCAGGCTCCTCCGTCCATGGGCTTTTCCAGGCAAGAGTACTAGAGTGGGGTGCCATTGCCTTCTCTGAATCCAACCTGTTGTCCTAGTGCAATTAACAGTGACATTTTCACTCTTGAAATGTTCTGGGTTTTAATCTAAATTATCTGATCACCCTATTTGGCACCATTCCATATTATTTTATGCTCCAGTTCCCTCTCCTGACATTTCTTCTCCCTCATCCCCTTGGAGTATCCCATTGCCGTTTTTGCCCATTGGCTATTTTCCCATTTTCCAAGTCTTTCATGCCCCAAAGTTACCACACTATTCAGTATTCATTCCCATGTAACCCCATTCATTCAGCTCAGATAATCTAAGAAATGATTAGGAAGCAAAAAATCAAGCTGATGATTTCATTTAAAGTAGTCTGTACTTGTGATTTGACAAATGATTTAGAACTATAGAAGGGACAGTTTTCCTAAGCCTCTTGCAAAATCTCTGCCCTTTATCAAAGGAGGGTGCGATTGTGTTAATTATGTAATCATTTCCATCTGAGTTATTTTTGTGACTGCTATTATATATACTTGTTCAGTTACATAATAGGGATCTCTGAGTTGGCACTCTTGATTCTGAAAGTTTGCCAACACAAAATGAAGTACAAGGAAAGACATTGGAAAGAGTTCCAAAGAAGTGGGACTACAGTGGTTACTGTGATCTTCATGACAAATTTCCATCTTTTCCAAATGGCTGGTATTGAGTTTATGTTACTTTTACCATCCACACTCCTTCAGGGTGCCACAAGAAAATAAATGTAATATTAATAGAAGAGAATAATATGCAGGAGTTAAGGTCACTTAGAAAATTATTTTTATCCTAAGAAAATCTGAAAGCTAGATTTGACATTGGATAATAGTGTGTAGAGTGTAAATGTATACATATAAATATTTATCACACATATATGTCAAATAATGATTCTTTCAATGGTCAAAAGGTAGAAATCAGTTATCACACTAGCAATCCAGCTTTGCAAGGACTGTTTCTCTTTTGCTACTTATACTTAATGAGCAAAATCAAGGCCCCCTGCTTCCCAGGGTGAAGCCCCTGAAGATGTTAACCCAACCAGATAGCAATAAGCCTTATAAAACACATTTTCTGTAAGAGGTACTGCTTCTCTTCACCACCTACACTGAACACCAGAATTTTGAATGCAATTGTCAGTTGAGAGCTCTTCAGTCCCCAAATCTAAATTACAACAATTCCTATCATGTTCTTTTAATGCAATACAATATAGACAATAGAATGCATTAAGCATAAGTGGCTAAATATTAAAATACAATAAACCACCTGTGTAGATTCTGTCATTAACATCAACCCAACTCCCTCCACACTAAGGAATTATAAGAATTCTAAGCTAGATGTAGCTAGGGAAATAATTTATAATTTGATCCTATTAAATTCCTCTTCCTTTGCCATCCTAGGCCTGAATTATTTGCTGACTCTTTTTATTTAAATAATAATTCATGTTCCATAGCGGTACATAGTCTTCCTTGTATGGAAACTTTAATGATCTCTTACATAGAAAATTCTGGCCTCTCTTTGTATGATTGTTCAGGTTCATAATTTAATTAAGTCTTTATCAATTGTGTTTCTATCCCTATAGCTATTCCAGTTCCTTTTGGACCTCACAAATCTATACGATGCAGAAATTCTTGCCAGTTCAATTTAGTTCGGTCACACAGTCGTGTCCGACTCTTTGCGACCCCCAAGCACACCAGGCTTCCCTGTCCATCACCAACTCCTGCAGTTTACCCAAACTCACGTCCATTGAGTCAGTGATGCCATCCAACCATTTCATCCTCTGTTGTCCCCTTCTCCTGCCTTCAATCTTTCCCAGCATCAGGGTCTTTTCCAGTGAGTCAGTTCTTCGCATCAGGTGGCCAAAGTATTGGAGTTTCAGCTTCAGCATCAGTCCTTCCAATGAATATTCAGGACTGATTTCCTTTAGGATAGACTGCTTGGGTCTCCTTGCAATCCAAGGGACTCTCAAGAGTCTTCTCCAACACCACAGTTCAAAAGCATCAATTCTTCGGAGGTCAGCTTTCTTTATAGTCCAATTCTCACATCCATAAATGACTACTGGAAAAACCATAGCTTTGAATAGACAGACCTTTGTTGGCAAAGTAATGTCTCTGCTTTTTAATATGCTGTCTAGGTTGGTCATAGCTTTTCTTCCAAGGAGCAAGCATCTTTTAATTTCATGGCTGCAGTCACCATCTGCAGTTATTTTGGAGCCCCAAAAGATAAAGTCTCTCACTGTTTCCATTGTTTCCCCATCTATTTGCCATGAAGTGATGGGACAGGATGCCATGATCTTAATTTTCTGAATGCTGAGTTTAAGCCAACTTTTTCACTTTCCTCTTTCATTTGCATCAAGAGGCTCTTTTCTTCACTTTCTGCCATAAGGGTGGTGTCATCTGCATATCTGAGGTTATTGATATTTCTCCCAGCAATCTTGATTCCAGCTTGTGCTCCATCCAGCCTGGCATTTTACATGATGTACTCTGCCTAGAAGTTAAATAAGCAGGGTGACAATATGCAGCCTTGACGTATTCCTTTCCCTATTTGGAACCAGTCTGTTGTTCCATGTCCAGTTCTAACTGTTGCTTCTTGACCTGCATAAATATTTCTCAGGAGGCAGTTTTCAGGTGGTCTGGTATTCCCATCTCTTTAAGAATGTACTGCAGTTTGTTGTGATCCACACAGTCAGAGGCTTTGGTGTAATCAATAAAGCAGAAGTATGTTTTTTTCTGGAACGCTCTTGCTTTTTGGAAATACTTCTAGTAATACTCATTTTTTTAAACTATAGTTGATTTACAATATTATTTTAGTTTCAGGTGTACAACACGGTGATTCAACACTTTTATAGGTTACACTCAATTTAAAGTTATTAAAAAATAATAGCTGTATTTCCCTGTGCTGTACAACATATCCTTGTTGCTTATCTACTTTACACATAGCAGTTGTGTCTCCTAATCCCTTACCTCTATCTTACCCCTCCTCCTTCCCTCTCTCCACAATAACCACTAGTGTGTTCTCTATATCTGTGAGTCCATTTCTGTTTAGTTATATTCATTCATTAAAAAAAAATTTTGGATTCCACATATAAGTGATTTCATACATTCTGACTTATTTCATTAAGCATTATATTCTCTAGGTCCATCCATGTTGCTGCAAATGACAGAATTTCCTTTTTTATAGCTAAGTAATATTCCACTACTCAAGGCTATGGTTTTTCCAGTGGTCACGTATGGATGTGAGAGTTGGACTGTGAACAAAGCTGAGTGCCGAAGAATTGATGCTTTTGAACTGTGGTGTTGGAGAAGACTCTTGAGAGTCCCTTGGACTGCAAGGAGATCCAACCAGTCCATTCTGAAGGAGATCAGCCCTGGGATTTCTTTGGAAGGACTGATGCTAAAGCTGAAACTCCAATACTTTGGCCACCTCATGCGAAGAGTTGACTCATTGGAAAAGACTCTGATGCTGGGAGGGATTGGGGGCAGGACGAGAAGGGGACAACAGAGGATGAGATGGTTGGATGGCATCACCAACTCAATGCACATGAGTTTGGGTGAACTCAGGGAGTTAGTGATGGACAGGGAGGCCTGGCGTGCTGCAATTCACGGGGTCGCAAAGAGCTGGATGTGACTGAGCGACTGAAGTGGACTGAATATTCCACTCTGGGCTTCCCAAGTGGTTCAGTACTATAGAAGTTGCCTCCTAATGTAGGAGACGCATAGACTTGGGTTCAATCCCTCAGTTGGGAAGATCCCCTAGAGGAGGAAATGGCAACACACTCTAGTACTCTTGCCTGAAAAATCCATGGACAGAGGAGCATGGTGGGCTATAGGCCACGGGGTCGCAAAGAATCAGACATGACTGAGTGACTGAGCATTGCACAGCTATATTCTATTTTATGTACATCACATCTTTATCCATTCACTATCCATGGACACAGGTTGTTTCTGTATGTTGGCTACTGTAAATAGTGCTGCTATGAACATCAGGGTGCATGTTTATTTTTGAAGTGGTGTTTTCATTGTGGAGGGATATATAATTAGGAGTGGAATTGCTGGGTATGCATAGTATACCATTCATATGGTAGTTCTATTTTAAATTTTTTGAAAAAACCTCCATACTGTTCTCCATGGTGTCTGCACCAATTTACATTCCCATCAACAGTATACGAAGGTTCTCTTTTCTCCATATCCTCGCCAATATTTGTTATTTGTAGATTACTTGATGATAACAAGTCTGACAGATGTGAAGTGATATTTCATTGTGTTTTTGATTTGCATTTCTCTGATGATAAGCAATGCTAAGATTTTAAGCAGTATGGTCTGTGTCAATGTGTAATTTTTTTCATCACTACCCTGCAGTCTGAGGTTGCTGAGGTGGTCTTGAAAGGGAAGGAGTTCTATATAGTCCAACTTTTTAATAGCAAAAAGAATAACTTTCATATTGAATACTAGATGAAAAATTCCTTTGTTGTATTTTTGCTGATATTTCCAATATCATACTACAAAACATCTCCAACCTAAGGTTTTGCTGTTTAATCATTTCGCTAGGTTCACAATAGGCCAGAATTCTGATAAGTCATATAGGAATAAGAAAGTTGAGTGAGCCAAGACTAAGGGTTCATAAAATGAAGATGGCTGCTGCTGATGGACGCATGCATATTGCTCTCAAACAGAATATTCAGAGAGTGAATACTGATGGTATATGTGGTTCTAGAATACCGTGTCAGCAACATGATCATGGGGAAACATGTAGAGACATTAAGAGAACCATTTTTAAATGAGAGAAATGAGTAGTTGTCTTAGGATATAGATCAAGGAGATTATTGAATATTTTTTAAAAGAATTATATCTGTGCAACTCTTTAACATTGTCTATATTCAGATGATGAGATCCCATTGAGACAGAAGGGAAGAGGGCATGGTACAACCCTTAAAGAATGACATAGCCATTCAGAAAAGCTGGATACAACAAAACCTGATTAGAATCGATTAGGCCCAGGAGGGCAGAATGTTCAACTTCCAGTGGAACTTCAGCCTCCTGATATGCTCACTCTAATACATTTGTTGCTATTCAGTAGCTCAGTCATGTCTGACTCTGTGGCCCCACGGACTGCAGCACATCAGGCTTCCCTGTCCTTCACCAGCTCCTGGAATTTGCTCAAATTCATGTTCATTGAGTCAGTGATGCCATCTAACCATCACATCCTCTTCTCCTCCTGCCCTCAATCTTTCCCACCATCAGGTTCTTTTCTAATGAGTCAGTTCTTCACATCAGGAGGCCAAAGTTTTCAGCTTCAGCACCAGTGAATATTCAGGGTTGATTTTCTTTAGGATTGACTGGTTTGATCTCTTTGCTGTCCAAGGGATTGTCAAGAGTCTTCTTCCAACACCACAGTTCAAAAGCATCAATTCTTCAGTGCTCAGCTTTCTTTATGGTTCAACTCTCACATCTGTACATGACTACTGGGAAAACCATAGCTTTGACTATATGGACCTTTGTCAGCAAAGTAATGTCTATGCTGTCTAGGTTTGTCATAGTTTTTCTTCCAAGGAGCAAGCATCGTTTAATTTCATGGCTGCAGTAACTGTTCTCAATGATTTTGGAGTCCAAGAAAATTAAGTCTGTCACTGTTTCCATTGTTTCCCAACCTATTTGCCATGAAGTGATGGGACTGCATGCCATGGTCTTAGTTTTTTTAATGTTGAGCTTTAAGTCAGCTTTTTCACTCTCCTCTTTCACCGTTATCAAGAGGTTCTTTAGTTCCTCTTCACTTTCTGCCATAAGGGTGGTATCATCTGCGTATCTGAGGTTATTGATATTTCTCCTGGCAATCTTGATTCCATCTTGTGCTCCATCAATTTTGCATGATGTACTCTGCCTAGAAGTTAAATAAGCAGTGTGACAATATACAGCCTTGACATACTCCTTTCCCAATTTTGAACCTGTTGTTTCATGTCCAGTTCTAACTGCTGCTTCTTGACCTGTATACAGGTTTCTCAGGAAGAAGGAAAGGTGGTCTGGCATTCCTATCACCTTAAGAATTTTCCACAGTTTGTTGTGATCCACACAGTCAAAGGCTTTAGTATTATCAATGAAGCAGAAGTAGATATTTTTCTGGAATTCCCTTGGTTTTTCTATGATCCAATGGATGTTGGCAATTTGATCTCTGGTTCCTCTGCCTTTTCTAAATCCAGCTTGTACATCTGGAAGTTCTCAGTTCATGTAATGTTGAAGCCAGGCTTGAAGGATTTTGAGCATTATCTTGCTAGCATGTGAGATGAGTGCAATTGTGCAGTAGTTTCAACATTCTTTGGCATTGCCCTTCTTGGGATTGGAATGAAAACTGAAGTTTTCCAGTCCTGTGGCCACTGCTGAGTTTTCCAAATTGACTAGCATATTGGGTGCAACACTTTAACAGCATCATCTTTTAGGATTTGAAATAGCTCAGCTGAAATTACATCACCTTCACTACGTTTGTATAAGTTCATATCTCATATCTATGTAATCATAGCCTGCTGCTGCTGCTGCTAAGTTGCTTCAGTCATGTCCAACTCTGTGCAACCCCTTAGATGGCAGCCCACCAGGCTCCCCCGTCTCTGGGATTCTCCAGGCAAGAACACTGGAGTGGGTTGCCATTTCCTTCTCCAATGCATGAAAGTGAAAAGTGAAAGTGAAGTCGCTCAGTCGTGTCCGACTCTTAGCGACCCCATGGACTGCAGCCCACCAGGCTCTTCCGTCCATGGGATTTTCTAGGCAAGGGTACCACTTGCCTAGAAAAGTGGTACCAAGCGAGTGGGGTGCCATTGCCTTCTCCGGTAATCACAGCCTAGACTAAGTCAAATTTCTTGCCTTCCATAAAGCCCCTCATTCCTCTTCTCAGCCTAGTATTACAAAGCAATTAAAAAGTAGATAGGACTTCCCTGATGGACCAGTGGTTAAGAATCCACCTGCCAATGCAGGGGATAAGCATTCGATCCCTGGGTCAGGAAAATTCCACGTCCCATGGAGCAACTAACCCTGGGAGCCACAACTACTGGAGCTCCGCACCCCACACCCAGCCCCCCACCCCAAGAAGTCACTACAGTGAGAAGTCACTGCAGTGAGAAACTCGAGCACCACAGTGAAGAATAGCACTTGCTCACCATACCTAGAAAAAACTTGTGAGCAGCAATGAAGACCCAGGACAGTTCAGTTTAGTTCAGTTCAGTCACTCAGTCATGTCTGACTCTGTGACCCCATGGACTGAAGCACACCAGGCCTCCCTGTCCATCACCAACTCCTGGAGTTCACTCAAACTCATGTCCATCGAGTCAGTGATGCCATCCAGCCATCTCATCCTCTGTTGTCCCCTTCTCAACCCACCTTCAATCTTTCCCAGCGTCAGGGTCTTTTCCAGTGAGTCAGTTATTTGCACCAGGTGGCCAAAGTATTGCAGTTTCAGCTTCAGCATCAGTCCTTCCAATGAATGTTCAGGACTGATTCCCTTTGGGATGGACTGGTTGGATCTCCTTGCAGTCCAAGGGACTCTCAAGAGTCTTCTCCAACACCACAGTTCAAAAGCATCAATTCTTTGGCACTCAGCTTTCTTTATAGTCCAACCCTCACATCCATACATGACTACCGGAAAAATCATAGCTTTGACTAGACGGACCTTTGTTGGCAGGACCCAGGAGAGCCAAAAATTAATAAATAAATACCATTTTTTAAAAAAGTGAATTTAGAGACTTCTCTGGTGGTTCAGTAGTTAAAACTCCATGCTTCCTCTGCTTGGGCACGGGTATCAAGCCTGGTTGGGGAAATAAGATCCCACATCCTGGAAGGCCAAAAATGAAAAAAAGAAAAATAGCTGAATTTAACAGAGAAAATGAAGATTACTCTTGTACTAGGAACTGCATTTAGTTATGAGGAAGAGACCCCACAAAACAGTACTTCAAAACAAATTAGTGGTTTTCTAATTTTTTTTTCTCCCATGTAGAAAAAGATCCACATGGTAGGGTGGCTCCACAGAGCCTAGCTTTCTTCTTTCTGTTCAGCTACTCATGGCCTTGAGCTCTCCTCCCTGTTGTCAAAACAGAGCTCCTGACTCCACCCAGGTGTGGCGACCACACTCCCAGCAAAAGAGGGCGAAGGTGAGGAGCAAAAGGCACCTCCCGCTGAGTCAGCCCCCTTCACAAGCTTCCTTGACCAAAGGACCTCTGATTAAACCTCGTTGTTTAAACCTATGTGGGAAACTTAGATCATCTAGGGGGCAAACCCAGTATAAAATCCAATTTTATTAGGAAGTGCCAAATTGGCACTTGCCATGGGCACTTGCCATCTACCTCTACAAGGATTAAATCATGTGCTGCTGCAGCTGCTGACCTTCAACAACTCCTGAAAGGAGTTAGGGGTAAAGATCAGAAATGAGGCACTCTGTGCTTGAGCGGGTAGGGGGAGGAAGAGAGGGAGGGGAGGAACTGGCAGGACAGGTCTTCAGATAGTTAGATATTTTCAGGAGCTGATTTTATGAGCCCAATTCCTATATCTCCTCGTATCTAGAAAACCACTAAAAATCCTTCATGGCTATTCCTCATGACTAGCAGAAAACTTCACGATACTAGCAGAAGCCTTCTGCAAAAATATGTGCCTGATTGTAAGTATTCCCCCCTCACCAAAATCACATTTATAATGACTTTCCCCCTCCTGCCTCTTTGGAACAGTTTCTCAGAGCTATCTTAGGTGCTGTCTCCCAGGCTGCAGTCCTCATTTTGCCCCAAATAAAACTTAACTCACAGCTCTCAAGTTGTGCCTTTTTTTTTAAGTGGACTAAGGAAAGATGGAAACTGGATAGTCAGCAAGCAGTCTCAGCCACACTGAAGGTCACAAGCTGCTCCTGGGAATGACCCTTCTTGAAAATGCCACTTGGCTTGCAGTAGATGAAAGTAATCTAAAGACATCCCACAACTGGTAAAGAGATCTGAAGTAAACACTCTTAGCATTTCTGCCAAATAGTCGAGCATTTGGGAAAGAAAAAAATCTGGTGAGTTGGTGCTTGAAAATATTTTGCCCCCAAAAATGTAATTAATGGTAAACTTCACTATTCTTAAGAAGAAAAATATGGGGAAAGTCATAAGGATAAAATTTAAAGGGTTTACCCAAGACCACACAAATAACTAAAAAAATTTGTTCAGTTCAGTTCAATTCAATTCAGTCACACAGTCGTGTTTGACTCTTTGCGACCCCATGAATTGCAGCACGCCAGGCCTCCCTGTCCATCACCAACTCCCGGAGTTCATTCAAACTCACATCCATCGAGTCAGTGATGCCATCCAGCCATCTCATCCTCTGTCGTCCCCTTCTCCTCCTGCCCCCAATCCCTCCCAGCATCAGAGTCTTTTCCAATGAGTCAACTCTTCGCATGAGGTGGCCAAAGTACTGGAGTTTCAGCTTTAGCATCATTCCTTCCAAAGAACACCCAGGACTGATCTTTAGAATGGACTGGTTGGATCTCCTTGCAGTCCAAGGGACTCTCAGGAGTCTTCTCCAACACCACAGTTTAAAAGTGTCAATTCTTCGGCGCTCAGCTTTCTTCATAGTCCAACTCTCACATCCATACGTGACCACTGGAAAAACCATAGCCTTGACTAGACAGACCTTTGTTGGCAAAGTAATATCTCTGCTTTTGAATATGCTATCTAGGTTGGTCATAACTTTGCTTCCAAGGAGTAAGCGTCTTTTAATTTCATGGCTGCAGTCACCATCTGCAGTGATTTTGGAGCCCACAAAAATAAAGTCTGACACTGTTCCATGGAAAAGAAATGCAAAAAAGCAAAATGGCTGTCTGGGGAGGCTTTACAAATAGCTATGAAAAGAAGAGAAGTGAGAAGCAAAGGAGAAAAGGAAAGATGTAAGCATCTAAATGCAGAGTTCCAAAGAATAGCAAGAAGAGATAAGAAAGCCTTCCTCAGCGATCAATGCAAAGATATAGAGGAAAACAACAGAATGGGAAAGACCAGAGGTCTCTTCAAGAAAATTAGAGATACCAAGGGAACATTTCATGCAAAGATGGGCTCGATAAAGGACAGAAATGGTATGGACCTAACAGAAGCAGAAGATATTAAGAAGAGGTGGCAAGAATACACAGAAGAACTGTACAAAAAAGATCTTCATGACCAAGATAATTACTATGGTATGATCACTCACCTAGAGCCAGACATCCTGGAATGTGAAGTCAAGTGGGCCTTAGAAGGCATTACTATGAACAAAGCTAGTGGAGGTGATGGAATTCCAGTGGAGCTATTTCAAATCCTGAAAGATGATGCTGTGAAAAAAATTTCTTAGCACCATGTATATTCATTTATTAGGGCCCACACATGGAAATCTGGCCATTTCCAAATTGTAACTTTGTTTATTCCTTTATTTTTATTGAATATAGTTTCATGTGCTATACAGTAGGACTTTATTGTTTTGTAACTCTGTTTATAGTCATTAGGATTATAAGCTTTGTTTTAAGCTAAGAATATATTTTTAAGAAACAACTGGAGGACTTCCCTCATGGTCCAGTGGTTAAGAATTTGCCTGCCAATGCAGAGGACACGAGTTCAATCCCTGGTCCAGGAATATTACACACCTAAGCCCATGCACCACAACTATTGAAGACTGCCTTCCAGAGTCCATGCTCTGCAACAAGAGAAGCCACCGCAATGAGAAGCCCGAGCACCGCAACTAGGAGTAGCCTCCACGCACTGTAACGAGGAGACTTGAGAGCCTGGAGGTTTCAGTGATGGTAAGATCAAGAGAAGCTGTGGTGAAGTGGAGAAAAAACTCCACGCTAATTTTGAGTTTTCATAGCTAGAAAAACAAGCAAACAACAATAAAACATAAAAAGGAATTCCCTGGTAGTCCAGCAGTTAGGACTCCACGCTTTCCCTGCAAGAGCCCTGAGTTAAACAAATAAATAGATAAATTTAAAAAATGAAAGAACTGAAATGGGATTAAAGCCCATGGTGGCACAATCCCTCATTCACAATTACGAATTCTCCAAATGTTTGAAAACTGAAGGCTTCCTCAAAAGTTGCAGTCAGTTTGGTGACAAAAGCTGACCCAAAATGATATGGGGATACTTACGGTCTGTCTTTACTCCATTTAGTATAACTGATCATGTATTTCAGTACAATGTATTATTATACTTGATTATGGGGTGATTATGATAATGCATCATATTATTATTTTTAAATTATTGTAAAAAATCTGAATTCCAAAACATATTTTTCTTCCCCATACAGTTCTGAGTGGTAAAGATCTTAAAATTTGCATTACCTAATTGGTTCACAATTTGATTTGTTTAGAGTTTCCCAAACTATGGAAGCTCATTTAAAGGATTACGTATCATTGATTTGACTTGCTTTTTCTAAGTCTTAGAATCTAAGAAATTGAACATACTATTTCTGCTCATGTGTACATAGGATTTGGTTTGCTAACAATCAGTTAGTAAATTAAAAAAAAAAAACACTATTTATATTCCAGTTATATGATTTAAATTCTAGCTTTAATAATGCTTTGCCTCATTTGTTTAAAAAAAAAGTGTTAATTGAGCTTTGTTCAACTGATATGATGTGAAGATCTTTGAATAAAAAATACCAGAATTGACACTACTGGAGAAGCACAAAACTAAAACAAACAGTTGCCTGAATTCTTCCTTTTGATTTTGTTAGTAATGTGTATGGTCTTAGATATTTGTTTCTCACTCATATTTATGTATGCACTGAGCCATAATCAATGCTGTCCCAATGCAGATGAAATATAATTTTTTA
Source organism: Bos indicus (assembly GCF_029378745.1). Taxonomy (NCBI): domain Eukaryota; kingdom Metazoa; phylum Chordata; class Mammalia; order Artiodactyla; family Bovidae; genus Bos; species Bos indicus. The sequence goes on from NC_091772.1 coordinate 33,183,922, forward strand.
AAATACAATACCGAAACACTGTGATGCAGCTATGGTTTCGGGGGATTTTTTTTTCTGGGCCGGGTCACATGTCTTGTGGAATCTTAGCTCCCCAACCAGGGATCGAATCCAGGTCCCCTGCAGTGGAAGTGTGGAGTCCTAACCACTGAACCACCAGGGAATTCTCTGTTTTGTTGTTACTTGTTCATTTGTTTTTGCAGCTGTGTAAGTATCAATAACCTCAGATATGCAGATGACACCACTCTTATGGTAGAAAGTGAAGAGGAACTAAAAAGCCTCTTGATGAAAGTGAAAGAGGAGAGTCAAAAAGTTGGCTTAAAGCTCAACATTCAGAAAACTAAGATCATGGCATCTGGTCCCATCACTTCATGGGAAATAGATGGGGAAACAGTGGAAACAGTGTCAGACTTTATTTTTTGGGGCTCCAAAATCACTGCAGATGGTGATTGCAACCATGAAATTAAAAGCTGCTTACTGCTTGGAAGGAAAGTTATGACCAACCTAGATAGCATATTAAAAAGCAGAGACATTACTTTGCCAACAAAGGTTCATCTAGTCAAGGCTATGGTTTTTCCAGCAGTCGTGTATGGATGTGAGAGTTGGACTGTGAAGAAAGCTGAGCGCCGAAGAATTGATGCTTTTGAACCGTGGTGTTGGAGAAGACTCTTGAGAGTCCCTTGGACTGCAAGGAGATCCAACCAGTCCATTCTAAAGGAGATCAGTCCTGGGTGTTCTTTGGAAGGAATGATGCTAAAGCTGAAACTCCAGTACTTTGGCCACCTCATGTGAAGAGTTGACTCATTGGAAAAGACTCTGATGCTGGGAGGGATTGGGGGCAGGAGGAGAAGGGGACGACAGAGGATGAGATGGCTGGATGGCATCACTGACTCGATGGATGTGAGTTTGAGTGAACTCCGGGAGTTGGTGATGGACAGGGAAGCCTTGCGTGCTGCAGTTCATGGGGTTGCAAAGAGTCAGACATGACTGAGTGACTGAACTGAACTGAACTGAAGTTCAAAATTATTACTAGCATGGAGTTTTTTCTCCATTTCACCACAACTTCTTTGAATTTTATCATCACTGAAACCTCCAAACTCAAATTCCAGCATTTTACTCTCTGAATAAAATTCACTCCTTCTGTAACTTTCAAACTTCAGTAGCATGTCACTACATTTCTGGCTTTTGATGTCATTTTCCCTTTCTCTCAAAATGCTGCAGGGCTATTGGCTTCATTTTACTTCCTAGAATACTCCAAGTCTCATTCTGCCTCAGGGCCTTTGCATTTGCTACAACCACTTCCTAGTCTGCTCTTACTCTCCTATTTTTCAACTTTGGCCCCTTCTCATCCAACTCTAGCACCAATGCCATGTGCTTAGAAATAACTTTTCTTACCCCCTTCTCTATGTCTTTCCCTCCCTGTTATTCTGGAAGACTGCACTTTATTTCTTGGTGGCAATTATTAATTTCCAAGTATAGGTTTTTAAATTATAAAAAAATATATTTGAAAATTATAAAAAATTTATTTTTATATAATTTGCTATTACTTGCTTGTTTCTCTGTCTTCCCACAAGACTGTGAGCTTCATGAAGAAGAGAAACTTCGCTCTTGTCGATTAATGTGTATGTAGCAAGGAGCATCATGCCTAGTACACCCTAAGATCTCAAGTGAAAGTGAAGTCGCTCAGTCGTATCCGACTCTTTGCGACCCCATGGACTATAGCCCACCAGGTTCCTCTGTTCATGGGATTTCCTAGGCAAGAGTACTGGAGTGGGTTGTCATTTCCTTCTCCAGGGGGTTTTCCCGACCCAGCGATCGAACCCGCATTGTCGGCAGATGCTTTACCATATGAGCCACCAGGGAATCCCAGGATCTCAAGAGCTATTTGAATAAACAATGTGAGAATTATTTACCCAATGTCTTTCAGTGATAATTTTTCCAAAACATCTCACTCTACATTTTACCTTTACCAAAACAAAAGTTGTTCAAATCATGCATATCATGAATATGGTCTCGAAAATTCTGAAGAAAATTCTGTGGTAGGGAAGTATATAACTTAAAATATGCATATTATGGAAAACACACAGAATATTCTAATCTATAGATAATAAAGTATATATGTATATGCCCATCCATATATGCATATATGGATACATAACTATATGTATTTATACATATATGAATCTTCGTGTATATATAAGGATGGGGGAAGTGTTGGGTGAGAAAAACTCAGGGCTGGGGAGGTGGTAAGATAAGATAGTAGATAATGAAAATGATCCCTAGGAATTTTTTTCTGTTGCAAGGAAAACTGCTTAAAAATGTATCAAGAATTTTAGTCTACTCTCTTCATTAGATGACTTCTTAAGGATGTTTTCCTAATTATAATCACGTCATTGAAATGTGCTCTCATCAGGTAACTACTGATGAGACTACAAAATAAAACATTCACTCTCAAAAAGTGTCCCGATTTAAACAATAAATTATATGGTCACCCTAGCTATAGGGTGTTCTTCTAAGAATGTTACCTATAAAACGCCAAAAGGGAAGAAATACCAGACCGTGGGGAGAGGCGGGGGGTGGGGCGGAGGGCGGCTGTTGGGGAGGGTTTATCGAACACAGGCACTTGCTCGCTGCTTTCTTCACTCGATTTCTTTAAACCCTGTACTACCCTTGGCTCACCAGAAATTTCTCTGGCAAAGAATTTTATACTGAATGTGTTCAATTAACACATGTATGCGGTATTTGACATATTTCCATATTTGCTGACATTTGTGGCTTTACATTTGCAATCAATCATACTGTAGCGTTCATTTAACCTTCATCCTTTTTTTTTAAGTTTTCGACTTCGTTTTTATTTAAAAACCCAGTTGCAACCACCAAATACCTGACTCAGCTCACAACTAGACACAGAGCATCAAATTTCCCAGCCCCCTTAATTTGAAAGCCTGCCAAGATAGGTGAAAGACCTTATAAATATGTAAAACAGGAAGTTCAAATTACAGTCAAGTAAATCTCTAGAGATTGATGTTCTTTTCAAAACAATTAAAAAAAAAAAACTAATAAAAAGCAGCACATTTTAAAGATATCCCCCCATCCAAGGCTTCACCCGAGTTCAGCCTGGACAATGTACTTTTAGTACTGTATTTATTTTGGATTTTTACCACTTCCTGGAGGCCTGGAGGAGCCACAGTGGGAGGATCCAAAAAAACTCAGTACCACAGCCATTTTGTTTGTAAGGCAGGCTGGTAGGATTCTATCAGTCAGCAAAGGTTTCTGAAACAATTTTTTGAGAAGGAGAAAAAAGTACTCATGCCTATTGCTTGTAACGTAGCCGCTAAAATCATTATTTTATTTGTATTTTCTGCACAAGAGGAAGTAGTAGTGCTAACCCATTCTAATTTTTTTTTTTTCAAGGAGTGAAAGCTCCCTGACCTGGAGACGACGTGAATTCGGTGCAAGGCTTCTCTAGGTACCTTTGGGATGTTCAATTTAAAAAAATGTTTTGATGGGGATCATTTTTCACTGGCCACGCTGGTATCCAAAGGAGACCACGACGTTGGTGAATGACAAGCTGCTTAAGAAAAGCGTGCTCGTCCTTAAAAAAAAAAATTGCAAGAAATAAAGAATGTGGCTGGAGACATCAAAGGGGGCATTTTCTCGAGCTAGCGCGGGCAGTCGTGGGCGCTATTGTTTTGCAGTGTCACTTGGTAGCGAGCTTCAGACTTTGTCGTTTGGGTGGCTGTGTTTTTAAAAGCCCAGTGTAAAATGGCACTCACACTGCATTTTTTTCCGAGCTGCAGGAGGCGGGGGGAGCGGGGGATAGTGCAGACTGTAGGGACGCTGGCCGCCCAGCCAATCAGAGCCCGCCTGCTTGCCATCGCAAAGTTGTTAACCCCAGAGTCTTCTGGCTGCCGCTGCCTCCTCTGCTTTTAATCTTCGTGGATATTTCTCCGATTTTTTTCCCAAACGCCCACAGATCCTGGGGAAGCCACCCCATGCAGCCACCGATAATGGAAGAAAGTCTGACTTTTTCTTTACCAGATATTTTAAAGATGTTGGAAGATCCATACGCTGCCTGGAGGCTGTTGTTTCTAGGGACACAAGTATCCAGCCTATATTGTTACAATTCTTTTTCCAGAACTGGCTTCTTCTTTGCCTCCACTAATGGTAAGTTTGTCATTTTACAACATTTATGCCATTACATCTTTGACTGAGCCGCCAGCTAAAAAAGGATTTTCATTGTGTTTCTTCTCACAAAACCAGTCTTGGTGTTTTTCTTTAGCTTTGATCTCTGCACATTTCCACCTAATCTTATCTGGTTAATTTTTACCAAAAGAAAAAAAAAATTTTTTTTAACCTCATGATTAAAGCAAAATATTTATAAATTATACTTTAATTACAATGAGCTAAAGGGAACTCAGCTATCTCAAGATGGACTTGTTTTGTGCCAGCAATGTTGGTAATGCCAAATATGTGCATATCCTCTTTATAAAAATTATGTATTACCTAATTTGTCCAGGACTAAATGATCAGCAGGCAAACTATAGATGTAGTTTGGTTTGGTGTGAAATGGGCCTATTGTAGTTTTCTTGATGGATTGCTTAGATACAAACTACAGAAAAGCTGCCCTTGGTATAATGAAGGTGGAGATTGACATAACCGGGTTTATATTAAGTTATGGCTGTTACTAAATAGTGGATCTTTTATTTGCTGATCAGATCTAAACTTGTATTCCATGTTAGTAGTTCCCTGAGGCTCCTCATTAGATAATCTTTGCAGATCTAGCTTGTTTTTCTCCAGAAAGGTACATTTGGGAGACATTTTGTAATTTTTGGCATTTTTCTAGTTTTTTTTTTTTTTTTTTTCTATTTGCACACGGTGGGAGATCTTTTTTGTTTTGCATTGATCTGTGTTGGTGGCGCTGTAGCTCTCCTCAACAATTTATGTCAGTTTCACTAAAAGAAAAAAGGAGGAAAAAAAAAAAAAGAGGTGGGGCAACATTTGATCTATTATCTTCTCTCTTTATTTCCTTAAAGAAAGTTTGATTTGGTCGAAGGGAATTATTCAGTTGTATTGTTTTACTGTTTTCTGTGAACTGTGAACTATGGGTGAGAAGAGACACGTCGTCATAACCCGTCAGGGAGCAGCAGGCCAAGCGTGCAGTTTGCAGTTGTGTATTATCTGATCTGATCATCTCTAGATCACAGTTTTTTTCAGTAATAAGCTGTCTGTTTATCTTTTCTTTCCTCAGGAACATTTTGTATTTTTCTTCTATTACAATATCATCCATCCAACGTCTTTAATTTAACAAAATGTTTTGAGTTTTAGTTCACTGAATGTTGTAAAAGTTGAATTTCATTTTGAACCTAGGGATTTCTTAAATAACTATTCTAAGTTTCTCCTGGGGATTTTCTAGGAGTTTGATGTATAATAATGCTTACATTGTTGTTTGTTTTATTTTGAAGTGATACTTCAGTTGAATTTATGTATATCCTTGAGCAAATATTTTAGATTGAGATAATTTTTTAAGAATATGGATACAACTGCTTTTAACTTTTAAAATATTGGTATTCATATATCTAAGTGCAGGGTAAATCTTTTCCATCTTTGTTCTTGTTAAGAGTTATCTGATTAGAGAATATAAGATTTTAGGCCCAAAGCCTCCTAAGAACAAAAATGTGTATTACGATATGACATAGTTTTTACTGTTCTCTGTGAAATTTTTAGATATTTATGAAGATAGTAAGTATGTCCTTAGTTGAAAAAGAACATAGGAAAAAAATCAGCAATTGTACCGTAAAACAAATTATTTTGCTAAGTAAAACAAAAACAAATGAGATAGTATCCTAGACCACCTTTTCATATGATTGAATAGATGATTTCTTTAGAGAGTAAACATTTTTGAAGTTATAAAGTATCTTTTTTTCACTTTGAAATATGTAAGTGCTCATTTCACTAATCATTAAAATTTTCAAGTAAAAGAATGTGTGAAAATGACTAGGAATAGTATTTCTGATTTTTTTGTCTCATATTTACTTATCAGTGTTGAATCCTTTCCTTGAACTTAAAAAATAATTATAAATTTTGCCTATATTTTGTTTATACTCTGCTATAAAAATTTGAAAACATTCACTGTAACATTTTATCTCATCATAAAATTTCAATCTTCCCATCAAGATTGGTTTTGACATTATAGATTATTTATAGAGTGAAATACTGCAGGTGTAAATATATTCTCTAACCCTCTGATTGTGCTGGAGAGTTTAGTTCTCTGAAGTTAATCTACTGAATAAAATATACTTCCCAATATGTTTATTGCTAAAATATTCTGTTATTCAGCTGGTGACTTTGTTCATTGAATTTGTGAAAACTAAAAATATTTGTCTAATGAAGCCCCCCTTTTAAAAACAAACTGATTCTGTGAAGTCCATATGTAGCTATGCAATGTTCTTTGTTCTCCTATATCATCGACTATTACATCATTGATTATGAATAACCATTATAGTTGCATCTTCACTTTTTAAAATCTTCCATAGATATTTATGTTAAAGATATTCTTCTATCTATGACTCTTACATCACTAAATAAGGTTTAAATCTGTGAGGCCAAAACAATTCATTGTTTTATATTATTCTCCATTTTTAAATCCACCTTGTGCTTCATTTTCACTCTTGATTCTTCAGACATTTTTTTATTGACAACATTTTGTAGGCATTTAGTTTATGAGTTTGGTGAGATTATGATTAGAATGATTATAATAAACTATGTTTTATCCTGAAAAATCTTATTTATTAAATGTAGCATGTAGGGAACTAACTCAGTTTTTCATAGTAACAGTTGCTAGATCATGAACAATAAAGAATTTTTTTTTAATCTTGAAATGTTATTTCAGTCAACAATTACACACTTATTTTTTTCTGGCACACCTTTTTATCAGAGACAGTAGTAAGGAGCAACACTGACTATGTTAAAATATCGTTATCATTTTTTCTCACCCTGCTTCATCCCTCTGATGGAGGGGAGGGGTCAATGAGTAGTGAAATGGCCAAAAACCAGTTTGCAGAAAAAAGAAATAAATGATGCCAAAGAAACAGAAGATGTGTAAATCAAATTCTAAACAATAAACCTCCTAAATATGAACTTGAAACTATGAGTTTGGTCAATAATGGAAATAAACTGAACATTTTATTAAGACTTAATTTAGTGAACCCACATGATTTCCTAATTTATTCATTTGTATTCATTAGTGTTGCTAAAGATTGGGAAAATTTTCAGGTCAGCAAACCTATTAGGAAAAATGCAGTAACAAAGAGAAGAAACATTTACAGTGATATAAAGATGACATCATAAAATGCTGAAAACATTAGCCAGAACCAATCTAATATAACATGGAATAAACTTTTTTAGGAGAAGGAAAATTAGCTAAAAATTTTGCTCTCTGAAAACCAAGTGGAAGACAGACTTGAAATTGTATCTATTTCTAATTCCACCCTCTTTTTGTGTGTGCTTACCTCTTCTTTTTCTTAGACATATCATTACATGTTTTGCAAAGGAAAAGACAGGGGAAGACAAGAGATCAAATGGGTGTTTGTGTTATGACTTTGTTTTTTATCTTTCCGAAAAGATTCTCAAATGGAAACTCTAAAGGGAAGGAAAACAAAGATAATGATTTCTTTAAGAAAAAGATGAAAGGAATGGCCTTTATACTTGATTTATTCAACATTTATTTCTATTTAGGGGTTTGTTTTATATTTTCCTCCTATTACATGCTACTATGCTAAAATGCTGGGATATAGTATTAAGACAAAGAGGCAAGGATTCCTGCCCTCAGGGAGTTTACAGTCCAGTATGGTTCAACATTTTAAAAATTCTTAAATCTAAGATCTTAGATGTGGGAGGTCCCCATCTGAGAATAAGGGCGAAATAATATTTCTGGGGTAAAGCTTTTTTAAAAAAAGAAATCTATATAGGGTTTAACAAGTGTCCTTCTGTTCTTCTATTGAAGGACCATTATTTGGGACATTGAAGGGAAAATAGCCCTCAGATTTTAGATATAGCCCTAATAGATGCTGTATACATAGATGGTTAGCTAATGCAAATTACTACTGCAAAGTGAAAAATAAAACATTAAGTAATTTGCTTGAGAAGAGGAGAGGATCATTCTGGTAGTAGGAATTTTGGGTGTGTCCTTGTCAGGTCCATTTAATGAAAACTTTTTTTTCTTTAATGTGTAAAGCCTCATTTTGTACATTTTGCTCTCATTCTCATGAAATAAATGTCAATGTCTATAACAATTATGAAATGAAGCAGGGAAATACAATTTCAGTGTTAAAGGATTACATTAGAATAAAAACATTTTTTTTAATTGTCTGAAATAGTTCTAAGGGTATTTACATGACAAACATTTTTATAATAACCATTTGTATTTTAATTTAGGAAGGTAATATAATTAAACATGTAGTTAATGGTTAATTAGTGAAGCACATCAGATATGGAGCCAGGAAAGTAAGACTGCAGTTATATACAGATGAATTGGAAGGGAAGGAACTATTCGTTAAGAATTCTCTGTGTGTGCTTTAAGATGACCTCCAGAATGAAGTCAGCAAATTATTTTATCATACAGCCAATTAAAATACTATCTAAATGTATTATATCATATAGTTTGCTTTTGTACTAACATAGGATCCTGTGTAAAAAAAATGAGGACCCTTTATTTCAACTAAATTAATAATGAAGAGTCAGGCCATTTCTAGTCTGGTTCCATAGCTCAACAATGTTATCACGTTCCTTGCTGGTTTCCATTCTTTTACATTGCCATAATGTCAGCAGTGTCTTTCCTCATAGTCACAAGATGGCTGCTGCATCTCCAAGCATCATATCCTGATACTACAATTTCCAGAGTTTCTCTTAAGCATCTTCTTAGAAGGGAAAAAATTCTTTCCCAGAGGCCCACAGCAAACTGCTTCTTACATTTCTTTGACCAGGTTTGTAGGAAATGCTCATGCCTAAACCCTGTCTCTGGGAGATTGAAGTTACCCTAATTGGTTTAGCTGGGGAGGAGCTCTTAAAAAGGTGAATACCTGCCTAGTTTCCAGTACTCAGTGTGGCTAGCTCCCATTTGCTTTGTGTAAACTTTAACTGCTTTGTAAAAACATTCTTCAGTGATAAAACCTGTTTTCACAGAAACCAGACTGGTCATGGATGCTGCTAATTTAGAAAAATAAGCATTTAATGAGAGCTTTCTATGTTCCAGCCTTTAGGATAAATGCTACCTGTATTAAATAGCTCCTTAAATCCTCAAACTTTGGAGATAGAATAATTATTATACCCATTTTATAAATGAGCAAACTAAGCTTAGAGAGGTTTGGCCCAGGTTACAGTTAATGAAAAAGCCGGAGTTTGAACCCGGGAAGTCTGAAATCAGAACCGGACTTCTAACCGTCACATTGGATATTTCTAAATTTATCTTCTGTAGATTGGCATATAGTAAATATTTATTTATTATCTGGTTGTGCCAGGTCCTAGTTGTGGCATATAGGACTTAACTCCCTGACCAGGGACTCAACCTGGACCTCCTGCATTGGGAGCACAGAGTTTCAGCCTGTGGACCAGCAGGGAAGTCCCCAGATTGGCATATTTTAAATAAACTGTGTGATATTCCTATTTAAATGAGTCCTCTGGTGAATAATTTATAAGTCTAATAATCTTTTCTTGACATGAGCAATGCTTCCCTACATTATCAGTTGTACACATCTGAATTTTTGTATGTCAGATTTGCTGAAGATACATGCACCATATATCATCTCTTCAGGAGCAGCGCCGAAATTCTTTTAGAAGTTACATTTCTAAAATAAAAAAAAAAAGAAGTTGCAATTCTATCAGGAAAAGAAAAAAAAAAGATCAGAGAGTAAAGATGCAGGAAAGCTTTGTTGAAGTGAGTAAATTCATGATTCATAACACTAGGTCAAAACAGAATATTGGCTTCTGTTTCATAACTTACAAGGTACATTTATGTACAAGATGTTTCCACCTTTTCCATCCTTGGGATATAGGGAAGTTTACCCCTCTGGGACATTTTTGGGGGATTCAATGTAGCCTAGATCAGTGGACCTCAAACTTGAGTGTGTACCACCTAACATACAGGTGGCTGGGCCCACACCTCAAGTTCCTGGATCAGTGGGTCTGGGGTGGGGCCTAAGAAGTTGAAGCTGCTAGATGCTGCTGATGCTGCTGGTCAGAGGATCACCCTTTGAGACTTTGCTCTAGAGAATCAGAGGGTACCTGCCATGGAAAATATTTTGGATTTGAAATATGCCAAACTTTAAAGGATATAAATTAATAATTGGCAAATATATGAGTAAATACATGTGCAGGATTGAATAGGGGGTCAGGATAGCCTCCTTGAGAGTAGAGCAATGACTACATCTTATGTTTCAGCATGAGCATCACATTTGAGATTATTTTTCCAGCAACTCATATTTGTGTTTTTTTTTTTAAATGGTAATCTGTAATTTACAAATTATTTTTAAAAGCAAGTAAAAATAGAACTGAGTTGTGCTCAGTAGCAAGTTACATATGAAAAAGACTTCTGTATCTCATCATCTTGCTGGGTTTTCTCAAGATTTTATCCCACCACCCACTAAAGCCCCATGTTCATTAAAATGACATGGTTTTGATGAGACTAGGAAAAAGAGGCCATCATGCCAGTGACCTATATTTAGCTCTGAAACTCAGGCTACTGCCCCAATCCACTGGAAACTCTCCATCCTCCTAAGACAGGTCACAACCTCCAACTGAAAAACACTCTCAAGTGCCAAGGAGCCAAGAGTTTAATTGCTTCACTGCTTTGAGACTTAAAAAATTTAAGTCTGAAAGCTTTTGCTCATTTTTCACTAAAGTATAAAGTCCAAGAAACAAACCTCCAACATAAATCAGTAAAAAAAAAAAAAAATCAGTGAATTCAATGTCCTTAGCATTCTCAGAAGCCTGAATAAGCATTGAGTTATCCTTTCATCCCATGGAAACCCCATCAAGAAGCTGGAATGAAGTACTCGAAGAGGCAGGTCTGGGCTGTTTTCAGCCATATCATAAAACATCACTCGGCACCTAGGTAATAATAGACTCAGGTCATTTAAAATGGTCTAAATCTGCCAGAACTGTGCTGTCCAGGATGGCAGTCACTAGCCATTTGTGGCTATGTAAGTTTAAATTGGAATTAATTAAAATGAAACATTCAGTAGCTACACCTGGCTGTTGGTTACCATATTGGACAACTAATTTGTGGAAGGCTTCTTAGTTGTTCAGGTTGCTGTAACAGAATACCATAAACTGGGTGGCTTATACACAACAGAAATTTATTTCTCACAGTTCTAGAAGCTAGGAAATCTAAGATCAAGTGAAAATAAAAAGTGTTAGTTGCTCAGTCGTGTCTGACTCTTTGCAACCCCATGGACTGCAGCCCACCAGGCTCCTCTGTCCATAGAATTCTCCAGGCAAAAATACTGGAGTATGTAGCCATTCCCTTCTCCAGGGAATCTTCCTGACTCAGGGATCAAACACAGATCTCCTGCATTGTAGGTGGATTCTTCACCAAGATCAAGATACCAGCAAATTCTGTGTCTAGTGAAGGTCCACTTCTTGGTTTGTAGCTGTGTCCTCACACAGTGGATGGCGTAAGGGAGCTCTCTAGGATCTCTTACTGCTGCTGCTGCTAAGTCGCTTCAGTCATGTCTGACTCTGTGCGACCCCATAGACGGCAGGCAAGGGTGCTAATTTGAGGGCTCCACCCTCATGACCTAATCACCCCCAAAAAAACCCACCTCCAAATACCATCACATCTGGGACTAGGATTTCAGTGTATGCATTTGGAGGCTGGGGGATATAAATATTCAGTCTATAGCAGTGTCCACAATTACAGAAAATTCTATTGGAACTTCACACCACAGTAGGCTCACACTGTGGACCAGTGCTTCTTAACACTGTCTGCACTTCAGTTCAGTCACTCAGTCGTGTCCGACTCTTTGCGACCCCATGATTTGCAGCGACTCAGCAGCGGCAGGCCTCCCTGTCCATCACCAACTCCCAGAGTTCACCCAAACTCACGTGCATCGAGTCGGTGATGCCATCCAGCCATCTCATCCTCTGTCGTCCCCTTCTCCTCCTGCCCCCAATCCCTCCCAGCATCAGGGTCTTTTCCAATGAGTCAACTCTTCGCATGACGTGGCCAAAGTATTGGAGTTTCAGTCTCAGCATCATTCCTTCCAAAGAACACCCAGGACTGATCTCCTTTAGAATGGACTGGTTGGATCTCCTTGCAGTCCAAGGGACTCTCAAGAGTCTTCTCCAACACCACAGTTCAAAAGCATCAATTCTTCACCACTCAGCTTTCTTCACAGTCCAACTCTCACATCCATACACGACTGCTGGAAAAACCATAGCCTTGACTAGACAGACCTTTGTTGGCAAAGTAATATCTCTGCTTTTGAATATGCTATCTAGGTTGGTCATAACTTTCCTTCCAAGGAGTAAGCATCTTTTAATTTCATGGCTGTAGTCACCATCTGCAGTGATTTTGGAGCCCAGAAAAATAAAGTCTGACACTGTTTCCACTGTTTCCCCATCTATTTCCCATGAAGCGATGGGACCAGATGCCATGATCTTAGTTTTCTGAATGTTGAGCTTTAAGCCAACTTTTTCACTCTCCTCTGTCACTTTCATCAAGAGGCTGCACTTAGAATCACCCAAAAACTTACAAATTAAATGTCTGTGCCCTATCCTCAGAAGTTCTAGCTGATCTCGGTGGAATCTGAGCATAAGTATTTTCTAAAAACTCTCCGTGGGGTTCTAACATGCTGCTGGAGTTGAGGATTGTTGAGTGACCCTATGGAAAAAAGCCTCTAAACCAGATATTGGGGCTACCAGTAGATAGTGTTGCTACTTCTCATTTCAGTCTTTCAAAAGCTACAGTCATCTAGGAAGAGAGGGAGATTTCAGATTGAAAGAATAATTGGACAGTTAAACCAGTTCTGTCCACATGTGCTGACTGCTTAATGAATACCAACTTCAGCTGGAAGAAAAGCAGTCCAGCTGCCACTCTTCAATTATAAATTACCTGATGCCCTCAAGAGTAAGTCTTGTATATTGAAAGACTATTCTGAAATCAAGTTATTTAAAAATAATATGAAATGTATTGAAGTTACATACCCAAAGGTAGTTCTTCCTTATGTTTTTAAATTTACCTTACAAATCTTGCAAATTTTAGATATCATGGTCCTTTAAAACTTGGTCTCATTTATGGCATTATTTAATTAAAAACCTCCCAACTTTTTATATACATTTTACCTTTACTACATCCGATTGCTTACTTTGGTACTTTAGCAGGCATTTTCAAGAAGTTAAGAAGGTCTTATCCATCTCACAAATTTAACTTTTAAGTTTATTTATTTATTTTTAAAAATTTGGCTACACTGTGTCTTGGTTGCAGCACATGGGCTTAGTTGCCTGTAGCATGCGGGATCCTAGTTCCCCAACCAGGGATCGAACCCAACTCCCCTGCATTGGAAGGCAGATTCTTAACTGCTGGATCACTAGGGGAGCCCCTCATACATTTAACTTTTAAATATGGTGATTCTTAAGTTCTCTTTAATGTTTCAATGCTGCATATAAAAAGGAATTCTATTTGAAAGTGTACTAAGCTGACCTCTTACTCCAAATGTTGTGAAACAACAATTACATCGATTTAAAAACATTTCTTTTCTTATTCTAATATTCTTTATGAAGTTAAAAGATTCTTACCTACTAAGAAAAGAGTTATATCCTACCAAAAAATTAGAGTGTTGCCTTCTCCAGTTTATTTTTTTTGTCTACTGAAGTTTCTTGATGAGCACAGGTTTTGATTACAACACAATTAGATCCCTGTCTGAGACACTGTGACATAATGAACCTATTTATGTTCACTGTATCAAAAAAAAAAAAAAGTATTCTCAAAGCCTATTTTCCTGAGATATTGTCATATCTTTACCTTTTTTTCAGTCAAGTTAGAATTGTTGGTCCCCACACAAGTGGCTACATCAACTGACAAGTATTTGGATTCTGCATTTCTTAATCTTTTAGAATATATATAACTGTCCTCGAGAGACCTCTGAACTTGGCAGACTACTACAGTCCTTCAGGTTATGCCTTGTAAGACAATCAGCTCTTGCAGATATTAACGGATAATTAATTGACACTGAATCTCTCTCTTGGCTTTTGTCTATGTGGTCACAATTTCTAAGGCAATTCTTTTAACAGTTTTTTGTTTTTGTTTTTTTTTTAACTTCCAGATAGCTCCCTAGAAGCCTCTCCATACATATTTCTGTTGAAGACATCACAGGAACATTTTAAATACACATTTCTTATGTTTTCACTGGGCATGCAGGATCGTAGTTCCCCAAATAGGGATTGAACCCATGCCCCCTGCAGTGGAAGCACAGAGTCTTAACCATGCACGGGATCACCACTTCCCCACTGGGGAAGTCCCTAAATACCCAGCTTTGACAAATCTGAATTCCTCCATCAGCTCTTTATTATGCCTATAACCTTCAGACAGTTACTTAATTGTCCAGACCCCCAGTTTCCTCTTCTGTGAATCAAAGTGATCTTGCCTACCCACCTGACTGCTATGAGATTTGCATTTAAAGCACCTAGAGTAATGCCTGACATGACAAAGGCACTAAGTTCATTTTTTCACAGGTACCTCTGATTTCAGGGATCAGAACTGCCCTTACATTCTGTGATGGAAATTAAAACGTTCACCTCACTCTGGTGTATAAAGTTGTTGCAGTATTCGAGAGGCTCTCATCATCCTCCCCATGTCCTTTATGAAGTTGATAAGTCAGTTGCTCCAAGAATTAAGGTTCCTCTGTTAACTGCTCTTCACTCGTTAAATAAATCCTTATTGAGATTCTACTACATTAAAACAACAACTATATTGGACAGAGTCTGAAACGATTAAAGGGAAAACGGAAGAGAAGCATTTGGGAATTGGAGGAAACTTCATGGAGCAAGTACTTTTGACCAGAGCTTGGAAGGTGGGTGGGCTTTCAACAGGTAGAAATTGAGAGGAGACTTTCAAGTAAAGAAAGTCATGAGAACACAAGCAAAGAGGAGACAAAACACCGTGGCACTGGGAATACCAGCTGGAAGTCCAGTGTGGGCAGAGAGTAAGCTGTGATGTGGGGGAGCTAGAGGCTGGGGGGTGGGGGAAGGGACTTGGGAATCAGGATGTCGGTCATTACCCATCAGACATCAGTTCAAAAACATAAGTGCCCTGGAAATGGTGATGGGATAAATAGGAAGGAACTACCTCTTTGTTAATAGACATCTGTTTACCCATTAGCCTGGTAGAGGAAAACTCCAGTGGTATAGATCTCTAACCAGATTAAGTTTTGATGGGAAGAGTGAAAAAGGTTGAAAGTTTGGGACAGTTTTCAGTGAAGTGTGGACGCTGGGCGGCAGGGGGCAGCATAAGAGCACTGAAGAGCTGAAAGAGCGCATAAGGGATTTATTTGCTTGTTTACTATTTCTTGACAACTGTGAGTTTATAAGGCTACTTCTATTGATAATAAGTGTTCATTTCCCCCAAATGAATAGAAATTTAAAGAGAAAAGAAAAATAACAGGCTGGCTAGTGGCAGAATGACATTGCTGTTCATTTGAAAGCATAAACATAGACAGTTGTCTATATATTATTTGGGCTTCCTTTGTAGCTCAGCTGGTAAAGAATCTCTGTATTATTATTTCCTTTCAAATGCGTAAGAACTCAGAATTTTGTATAAAATGTAAAAGTATACATTTTGGGACTTCCCTGGTGGTCCAGGGGCATTGATCTGTGCTCCCAATGCAGGAGGCCTGGGTTTGAAGAATCCCTGGTCAGGGAACTAGATCCCACGTGCTGCAAGTAAGATGTGGTACAGCCAAATATATAATTTTTTTTAAGTATACATTTCAATTGGAAACATGTCTTTATAAGACTCTTTAAGGCTTTGCATTTTTTTGGAAGCGTACTTGTTCAGCTATACTACATTAAAGGAACTAGTGAATAAAATGAGTTAAATAAGGAATAGAAATTTTAATGTACATTCTATTTTACATGCCAAATATGTGGAATTTCAAATTTCGGATTTTCATGATTATACAAATTTTATTTAAAAAACTATTTTTTCTAGTATATCTTAAATTCAAGAATAACCACACTAAATTTCATAAGATTTTCCTGGCATAATTCCCTCATACTAACCTTTCTTAAAATTCTGATGGTTGGTGATATTAAGAATGGAAAATCGGAAGGACTTCCCCAGTGGGCCAGGGGTTAAAATTCCGTGCTACCAGTGCAAGGGGCTTGGGTTCCATCCCTGGTCAGGGAACTATGATCCCACATGCCATGTGGCGTGGCCCCCCAAAAAATGGAAAATTGGAATTTCCAGGTACATTCTTTTTCAGCTCTGGAATTTACCAGTGCAAATGCTCCATTGCACTCAACAGAGAATCCCTCTCTCTCTCAGGAGTGTGAGGAAGATGGCATCACACTGCTTCACACGCTGCGGGAGGAACACTCCCTCTCTGTTCCTTCACGATCCTCTCATTGTCCATCGAACGCATTTAGGTCATGATCCCTGGGTAGGTCCTTCATGTGCTGCTCTTCGCTCCCTCAGTTCACCTTGTCATGTATGCTTCTTTCCATATACAGCCATAACACCTTTTACTTGTCATCTTAATAGCCACAGAAATTACTTAACAAAATTTTTTATTGAAGTACAATATAGTTGATTTACAATGGTAATTTATGTTGTAAAGCAAAGTGATTCCATATATATATATATATATTCTTTTTCAAATATTCTTTTCCATTATGGTTTATCATTGGATATTGAATATAGTTCTCTGCTATACAGTGTGTATTTGTTTTATATTGTTGTTTATCCATTCTATTGTATTGTTGTTTATCCATTCTATATAAAACAGTCTACATCTGCTAAACCCAAACTCTCCTTTCGTCCTTCTGCCAATCTGCTCCCCCTTGGCAATCACAACTCTGTTCTCTACGTATGTTTCTATTGCAAAAATAGGTTCATTTGTCATATTTTAGATTCCACATATAAGTGATAGCATATGGTATTTGTCTTTCTGACTTAGTATGAGAAACTCTAGTTGCATCCATGTCATTGCACGTGGCATTTTGTTCTTTTTTATGGCTGAGTAATATTCCATTGTACATATATTCACCACATCTTCTTTATCCATTCCTCTGTTGATGGACATTTAGGTTGCTTCCACATCCTGGCTATTGTAGATAGTGCTGCTATGAACATAGGGTTACATGTGTTCTTTTGAATGAGAGTTTTGTCTGGATATATGCCCAGGAATGGGATTGCAGGATCATATGGTAATCCTATTTTTAGGTGTTTGAGAAACCTCCATAGTGTTCTCAAACAGTGGCTACACCAACTTACCTTCCCACCAACAGTGTAGGAGGGTTCCCTTTTCTCTACATCCTCTTCAGCATGTGTTATTTATAGAGTTTTTAAATGAATAGCCACATAAATTGATGGCTGACTATTCCATGATTGTTAAATACTGATTTCCAACTTTATTATGGAAAATCTGAAATGATGAATAAACTTTTGGTTTAAGATAGTTAACCTGAAAATTAGTTAAGTATCATGAAAACAGATGAAAATAAACTACTTTGTGAAGTAAATTTATGACACATTTCCTGTATATTTTATTCAAATCATTTGTAAATCTGAAAATAAAATGATATAAAATTATTTTAAATGTTCCTTTCAAAACAGGATATTCCAGAATACACACACAAGACATGCCACCCTATTTGCTTTTATAGGAATTAAGTTCATTAAGGGCAATAACATTTTTTTCTTTTGTGTCTCCCATGGTTCATAATACAATGCTTGCACGGAGATAGGGCCCAATAAATGAAACAATGTCAGAAAAACTTATACTATGTAAAGCCTGTTTTTTTCATTTTGATTATAGTTGCTTTACAGTGTTGTATTAGTTTCTGCTATACAGCAAAGTGAATCACTTATACATACACATGTTGGTGTTCGGTCACCCAGTTGGTTCCAATTCTTTGCAACCCCAGGAACGCAGCACGCCAAATTCCCTGTCCCTCACCATCTCCTGGAGTTTGCCCAAGTTCATGTTCATTGCATCAGTGATGCCGTCCAGCCATCTCATCCTCTGATGCCCTCTTCTCCTTCTGCCCCTCTTTTTTTTTTTTAATATCCCTCTTTTTTGGATTGCCTTCCCATTTAGGTCACCACAGAGCACTGAGTAGAGGTCCCTGTGATATACAGCAGGTTCTCATTAGTTATCTGTTTTATACAGAGTGTGATATGTCAATTCCAATTTCCCAATTCATCTCATACATAACCTTTTTTTTTTAATCTTTTAAAAAATTATTTATTCATTTGGCTACACTGGGTCTTTAGCTGCAGCATATGGGATCTAGTTCCCTGACCAGGGATTGAAAACCCGGACCCCCTGCATTGGGAGCGTAGCGTCTTAGTCAAGGAACCACCAGGGAGGTCCTCACACATAACCTAGTTTTTTGATGTAAGATTTAAAGGTACTCTTCGTACTTTCATCATACTTTTCAAATTGTTAAATTGGTTAAATTGTTACTATTGTTGTTCTTCTTGTTGCTATTTGGTATTTTCTGTCAGTGCTTGGATAATAATACTGTGTTGTTTTTTTAGTTTATTACATAGAAATTGTCTGCACTTTTCCAGTGAGAATATTAGCCTAGTTGCAGATTTTTTATTTTGTTGTTCAGTTGCTCTGTGGTGTCCAACTCTTTGCGACCTCATGGACTGCAGGACACCAGGCTTCCCTGTCCTTCACTTTCTCCTTGAGTTTGCTCGAATTCAGGTCCATTGAGTTGGTGATGCCATCCAACCATCTCATACTCTGTTGCCCCCTTCTCCTCCGGCCCTCAATCTTTCCTAGCATCAGGGTCTTTGCCAGTGAGTCAGCTCTTCGCATCAGGTGGCCAAAGTATTGGAGCTTCAGCTGCAGCATGTCTTTCCAGTGAATAGTCAGGGATGATTTCATTTAGGATTGAACTGGTTTGACCTCGCTGTTCAAGGGACTCTCAATATTCTTCTCTAGCACCAGAGTTCAAAAGCATCAATTCTTTTGCACTCAGCCTTTTTTATGGTCCAACTCTCACATCATGGTCCAACTCTCACATCTGTACATGACTAATGGAAAAACTATAGCTTTCACTATATGGATCTTTGTAGGCAAAGTGATGTCTCTGCTTTTTAATATCCTGTCTAGATTGGACATAGTTCTTCCAAGGAGCAAGTGTCTTAATTTCATGGCTGCAGTCATTGTCCACAGTGATTTTGGAGCCCAAGAAAATAAAGTCTATCACTTTTTCCATTTCCCCACCCCCATCTATTTGCCATGAAGTGATGGAACCTGGGTACCA
Source organism: Bos indicus (assembly GCF_029378745.1). Lineage (NCBI taxonomy): Eukaryota > Metazoa > Chordata > Mammalia > Artiodactyla > Bovidae > Bos > Bos indicus. The sequence goes on from NC_091772.1 coordinate 33,203,413, forward strand.
TGATCTTACTTTTATGAATGTTGCATTTTAAGTCAGCTTTTTCACTTTCCTCTTTCACCTTCATCAAGAGGCTCTTTAGTTCCTCTTCACATTCTGCCATTAGAATGGTGTCATCTACATATCTGAGGTTATTGATATTTCTCCCTGCAATCTTGATTCCAGCTTGAGCTTCATCCAGCCCAGCATTTTGCATGATATACTCTGCATAGAAGTTAAATAAGCAGGATGATAATTTCCAGTCTCAACGTACTCCTTTCCTGATTTGGAACCAGTCTGTTGTTCCATGCCCTGTTCTAACTGTTGCTTCTTGACCTACGTACAGGTTTCTGAGAAGCAGGTCAGGTGGTCTGGTATTCCCATCTCTTTAAGAAGTTTGTTGTGATCCACACAGTCTTTCATTACCAGACTTAATTATTTTGACCATTTCTGCTTTAGCTTTTGTTTCAGTTTGTTATCTTTTTTTCATATTAATTATGAATCTTTATTTTTCAGTTTTAATGGTTTTTATATTTCAGTTTTTTTTATTTGTATGCTACGTGGATTTCTCAGCTCACATTTGAACATACAGTGCAAGACTAGGGCTTCCCAGGTGGCTCATTGCTAAAGAACCTGCCTGTCAACGTAGAAGACGTGGGTTTCATTCCTGGGTTGGGAGATCCCCTGGAAAAGGAAATAGCAACCCACTCCAGTATTCTTGCTTGGGAAATCCCATGGACAGAGGAGTCTGGCGGGCTACAGTCCATGGGGTGGCAAAGAGTCGGTTACAACTTAGCAACTATACTAAAAACAAAGGCAAGACTACTTATACTAAGCATCTTTTAAAAACTTTTTGCTTGATTATCAGTTATTACTAATTATAGTATAACATATATAGTATAACATAATATAACTGGGTCTTAATTGCGGCATGCGGGATCTTTAGTTAGCATACAAACTCTTTTCTATGGCATGTGGGATCTAGTTCCCCAACTAGGAACTGAACCCAGGCACCCTGCATTGGGAATGTGGAGTCTTAGCCAATGGACCACCAGGGAAATCCCATAGTATAGCATCTTGACCCACTCACTGAAATTACTCTCCGTAAGGCATATCTTCTAGGACTTTATTTGCTCTCAGTCTTCTCAAGGGCCTTCTAGACTGTGTAAATATATAGTCAGGAAACACTGAAGACATAGTTTCCGAAAAATCTCGTGTCTCTAATTTTCTTTTGTTAGTTTTTTCCATTTAGAAAATTTCATGTATCCTCATTTTTTCCTACCAACAATAGAAATGAGATAATCATCCAATTTGAGAGTTGTAAGTTTTGGAAGGGATCATTAAGTCTTAGTCCTCCTTTTCAAAGTTGAAGATACTGAAGTCCAGGGAGATTAAAATCAAGATCACACAGCTAGTTGGTGGCAAAGCCAGGATTAGAACCTCCAGCTTCTAAATTAAAATGCTCATAAGTAACTATGTAATACAGATGAGATAGCTTAGCATGAATTATTTTTGTAATTCATTGATGATGATTATAAAACTGTAACAGCTTAAAAACTTCTTTGCTTTTAAAAGTAACCTTAAAAACTCACATAATAGAAGCAATATTATCATAAAATTAGACTATTTTCTCTATATTTACAATTGTTTTGTTATTCCCATGAAGAGTTAAGAAAGACCACTATACAGAATATTGTTAAAAAAAATAATGCTGAGGAACCATTGTTTTTCAAGGACAACATGAGAGTTTAGTTATTTGAGGCGGGGGGCGGGGGTGGGGTGGGTCGGGGGAGCACAGATTATGAAACAACCCAAGAAAATAAAGGCAAAGAGAATTCTGTAAAGATGGAAGAAGGGTAGGTAGATGCTGGAGAAACATGCAAAAGTGTCCCATAAAAGCCTGATGTGAAGAAGCGTGTGAGAAAAAATATTCAAGAGGGAACACTCTTTTATTCAGATAGTATTTCTTTCTTTTTAAGATTTGGGTTTTGTATGTTTTTGTTCAACAGAAAGGAGGACTGAACAGATAGGATAAACCCGGTGTAGTGTTTATGTTAAAATGAAGGTAATCAGGACCTTGGTCACCCTACTTGGGTAACCCGTTTTCCACACTCAACTGGAAACTGTTTCTTAATCTTTAAGAAGAATATTCAGACTTTTTGATGAAATAATATCTAACACTTTTTGAAATCTCACCACAAGGGAGGCATTGGAGCCATCTTGTAAGATTTTATAGGGATTCAGTGAGATCGTGCTTCCCTGGTGGCTCAGTGGTAATGAATCTGCATGTCAAGCAGGAGATATAGGTTTGATCCCCGGGTCAGGAAGATCCCCCGGAGATCTTGAGTGGGAAATCCATGGACAGAGTGGTCTGGTGGGCTATAGTACATGGGGTCGCAAAAGAGTGGAACATGACTTAGGGACTAAGAACAAGAACAAGGGAGATCATACATGTAAAGCACCCGGGCCAAGGTAAGAAGTCAGTAACTTTAGTTATGTGGCTTATTTATCTATTCACAACAATACTTGGAAGTATGTATTATCTCAGTATTAGAGGTAGAAATTAGAATTTTTATTCAGGTTCACAGAGCTAGAAAAGATCAGAGTTGAGATTCAAACCCAAATCATGTCTGACTCTGGAGCCAGCACTTCTAACCACTGTATTACACTCTTTTAACAATTTTTCTTAAAGCTCCTGCTTATCTCAAAATAATTCAAACTTACCGTACGTTTCTTAAAATTTTATATTGTACTAGACACACTCTCTAAATAGTTGAAGAAATATGGCAAGATAAATTAAAGGGGGTGAAAGAAAAGGACTACTGAAAATAGGTAAAATGGGTGAATTTTGGTGTTGCCTTAAATATCTCCTTTTTAAGGAAGTGCTTAAAGGGCCTTAGACTAGGAATGAAATCTTCTGTGACCAACTGCATGATCTGAACAGCTGAGGGATCTTCTGTTTCAGTGTATTTCTTGGGAGCAAGTGTATGTAATGCCCTTCCTGACCACTAGGGTGAAATTGAAATAAAATAATATAGGCTTCCCTAGTATATTTGTGTGGGAAATTAAAAAAAATACTTTGCAATTATCAAAGTTTTTTTTTAAAACCATATGTTTGTTCTTCATATTGGCCTAAGAAGGAGGAGAAAAAGTATTCTTTAGACCAAGTATGTCATATCACTCAGTCATGTCTGACTGTTTGTGGCTCTGTCCATTAATTCTCCAGGTGAGAATACTGGAGTGGGTTGCCATTTCCTCCTCCAGGGAATGTTCCTGACCCACAGAACGAACCCAAGTCTCTTGCATCTCCTGCACTGGCAGGCAGATTCTTTACTACTGTCCCACCTGGGAAGCCAGACCAAGCATAAGAGATGCTTAAGGCCCCATGATGAATTCATTTCTGTAGGCTTATGCTGCTGGTGGGGCACCCCACTCCAGTACTCTTGCCTGGAAAACCCCATGGATGGAGGAGCCTGGTAGGCTGTACTCCATGGGGTCGCTAAGCAACTGAGCAACTTCACTTTCACTTTTCACTTCCATGCATTGGAGAAGGAAATGGCAACCCACTCCAGTGTTCTTGCCTGGAGAATCCCAGGGACAGGGGAGCCTGGTGGGCTGCCGTCTATGGGATCGCACAGAGTTGGACACGACTGAAGTGACTTAGCATGCTGCTGGTAAAGGGTAGGCCTGAGATTAGCATCTGGATCTTTCAATGTGGAAGCCAATGTTCCCTCCAGTAGTTAATGCTGTATCTCACTCTGCTATGTTGCTACTTTGAATGCAAAATGTTGTTTATCATTGGACTCTCTTTTTACACAAAGCACTCACCCTGAGAGAAACAGTAGCAACCTGTACAGAGAGGCCCTGACCCCCTGGAGAGCTTGCTTGACCAGATTTGGAGATTAAGCCATCACTGGGCAACAGCCTGGTGAATCAGTTGTCAGTGGGTGGGGGTGGGGTGGGGTACTGCAGAGCTCCTTGTAGATTTCAACATAAAAAACAAAACTCCTACATAGAAACAAAACAGAAAGATTCTAGAAGATGGGTATAATAGTTTACATAGATTATTTTATATATGTATCTTGGTTTCTGGTTTCATTTGAGGATTTCTTAGTTTTGTTTCTTTAGCCAAGAGTGTTGAAACCTTTACAATCACTGTTATGTTTTATACTAAGTGTACAAAAATAAAGCTCAGAAAAGTAAAATGACCTATTAACAGGAAGAAAATAAAAAATATCCTTTAAAAAAATAGCTCATGTGTAATGAGCATGACTTTTGTGTCAGGTTCATGCTAAATTCTTTGCTAATGATTTCATTGAATCAGTGTAACAACCTAGGTGATACATTGTGTTAGGAGTCCCATTTTATGGATGAAGAAACTGCAGTTCCAAGAGCTTGCTGCTGCTGCTAAGTCACTTCAGTCGTGTCCGGCTCTGTGTGACCCCATAGACGGCAGCCACCAGGCTCCCCCGTCCCTGGGATTCTCAGGCAAGAACACTGGAGTGGGTTGCCATTTCCTTCTCCTTAAGTTAGAGTAAAAAAAAATCTCTGAATCAAAGTTCCCTATGTCCTTTTTAGTAGAGAAACTTTTAGAAAGAAATGTAGCTAAGCATTTCAGTTAATTTAGTATCAAACACCAAGTGTATTGCTAAAGTATAGCAACCTGCACAATTCTAAGTCACTTCAGTCGTGTCTGACTCTGTTGTGACCCCATAGACGGCAGCCCACCAGGCTCCCCGGTCCCTGGGATTCTCCAGGCAAGAACACTGGAGTGGGTTGCCATTTCCTTCTCCAATGCATGAAAGTGAAAAGTGAAAGTGAAGTTGCTATGTCGTGTCCGACTCTTAGTGACCCCATGGACTGCGGCCCACCAGGCTCCTCGGTCCGAGGGATTCTCCAGGCAAGAATACTGGAGTGGGGTGCCATTGCCTTCTCTGAGCACAATTCTAGTGCCTGTCTTACTTGCACTGTTTTTAGCAGGATAAAAATCTTAAGAAGTGGTAATACAGATACATTTTTACATTTATAAGAACTTTATGCTTTTTCAAAGTTCATGTTAGACTTCCTAAGTAATTAAATAGCTTGATCAGAAAAATCTTCTATTTCCTTGAATTGCCTAGGTTAGAATTTCCCACGGTGTGCGTTTTCTTTTAATACTGTTTTCGAAGTTTTCTTTTATCTTTGGCTGCGCTGAGTCTTTGCTACTGCGCACGGGTTTTCTCTAGTTGCATTGAGCAGGGGCTGCTCTCTAGTTGTGGTGCGCAGGCTTCTCATCGTGGCGGCTTCTGTTGTCGTGGAGCATGGGCTTTGGGGCGCATGGGCTCTAGAGTGTGGTGTGCAGACCTAGTTGCTCCGTGGTATGTAGGATCTTCCCAGACCAGGGATCACACCCATGTCCTCTTCACTGGCAGGCGGATTCTTATCCATTGAGCCACCAGGGAAGTCCCAAGGTGTACTTTTATAAAACGAAAGGTAGTAATTGATAGTACATGGTAAACGGTTGCAAGGTGAGATAACTTTGGAAAATACTGTTCTAAGCATCAGTATTTCTGCAAGACTTCTTTGAGCCTGTACATTGTGAGCCTCTATGTATTTTAAAGAGGCAGTTATTTCCCTCACTTACTGGTTTTATATGGAACTCTTTATGGAACTCTCATCTCAGAACATAATTTCTCAGATTAGTGATTTTTGAAACATACTTCTGAAAAACACTAAGCTAACATCTGAGAAGAATATTGAATGAAGTGGGACTATCTCAAATTATATTGAGAAGTGAGGATTACAAGATAATAGACAATATTAGTCCAATGTTATAAAACAAGAAAGTGAAAGACAAAGCCATGAAAGACTGGAAGGAATAAAAACACCAAAAAAGTTAACAGGCTTTATTAATAAATCTATTCAAGTCAAAATATGTGTCCAAATATATGTGCTACCACAGTGTCCTTGAGTTGTTTATGGCTGATGAGTCTAGTGTTTGGCAAGCCTAATTCGGAAGAAATATTAAGATCTAGATGTGGTGTGTATACCTTGTTCAGTAACTCACTTAAGTCCAATTGGGCTTTTGTTTCTTAGTTTCTGCAATTTTAAAGATGGAAGATATGGTTTACTTCCTCTTGATACCAGGATTTTGTGAAGACTGGAGACATAATGCAATTAATTTTCTGCTAATGTATAACATGGGAGGTGCTGATGATGTGTCCCAGAACCTGATTTTTTTTTTGCCCTCCAGGCGCTGTCTCTCCTGTGAGCAAGTACGTAGAAAAGTCTCACAAGAAGGCACTTCAAAACTTGACCTGGCTTGACTTGCCTGGTAAATGATTAACATGTTTCAGGCACGGCTCAGCCTGTGACTCCTACAGTTGTCTCAGCTCACCGGAGTGAATTTCCTGCCCACGCTGTCTGATAGAAATCAGGGTTGCTCTGTCTCCAAGGACATCCTCATTCTTTTGGTTTCTCCTCATTGATCCCCTCCTTGAATGGCCACCTGGCTTCTTCCCACCTCCTTTGCTCTTCTTCCTCCGATGTCTCCCAGTTGTCAGTGTTCCCTGGGGCTCCCATCCCCAGCCCCTTCTCCTTACTCCATGAATCATTCTTCACACCTGTTACCTCACTCCTCAGCTTTGTAATCACTCACTTTCCCTTCTATTCTCTGGATGCACCAGGGTGCTTATCTAAGCAATTGACACAGTGTCACTCAATGTATGGGAAAGAAGAACACATCCAGTGAAAGTAAAATGTTTATTTCACTAATGTTTCAGGGGACTATATTAATAGAAGTAATTTCCTTTCTTGGGTCATGGGAACAATGAGAATTCACACAGTCTGTCTCTTAAATGTCCTCATCCCTGTCCATCTTTCTTTGTCTACCACCCACTGGTAACTTTCACTTAATGCTTCAGCACAAATTTCTACTTCATGAGCAGTTTTTTCTCTTATTTCTCTTAAGTTTCACCCCTTCACCCCTCATGTACCATTTATACTATTACTGATCACACTCAACTAGTATGTTTTACAGGCTCAAGGCTGTAAGACACAGAGGTTCCTATGTTTCCCTGTCCCCTCTCTCTCTCATTTTTATCCTTCTGCCCTTTACAAACTTGGACCCACACCCAGGCTATAGACAGTGTCTATCAGTAAGTGCCAGTCATTGGATTCAATAACATAACAATAATTTATCAAAATCCAGTTTAGAGAAATACTACCAAAAATTTTCAGTATATGTGGTTTAATTTTTTCAAAATTTCTAATTTTCTAAGATGGACTTTTATTCTTCTAGAAAGTTAATATATATGACATTCTTCTCAAGTACTAAATTATTAAGTTCCAGATGATTTCCTATTTATACCTCCTGCCACTGGTGGCTCAAACAGTAAAGAATCTGCCTACAATGCAGGATTGGGAAATTTCCCTGGAGAAGAAAATGGCAACCCACTCCAGTATTCTTGCCTGGAGAATTCCATGGACATAGGAGTCTGGCAGGCTACAGTCCGTGGGGTTGCAAAGAGTTGGACACGACTTAAGCAGCTAACACACACAATGGCCACTTCCCCAGCTTCATCTAGTGGTGTCCTCGTTAAAATGCTGCCATAGAGGACGCCTTAGCTGCGCACCTAGGGTGGTGAAGCAAAGATTGGATTCAGGGGACCTGGGATGGTGGTCTAAATTTTGGCAAAATCCATGCTGTGCTAGGAATAGGTTTTCTATAAATTTAGGATTTTATGTTACACAATAAGATGTATCATATTTCATTGTCTTCTTTTTTTTTCTAACCCCAGTAGAAATGCTGAAACCATTCTGTGGATTTTGTAAAATTCTAATTCATTCTCAGACAGACTTGTTTGGTTTTAGTCATATATATTGGAGACACAGTTAAACTGAAATAATTTTGAGTCTGTTCTGCTGTAGTTTGCTAGGGTTAATAATTTGCCTTAGACTGTTTCTGGATGTATTCTGAACTATCCTATTTTCTACAAGATATTGTTCTTAAATATTATATAGAGAATTTCATGCATAAATCAATTCTGTAGAGAAATCAGCCATTCAGATATTGTTCCTGTGACAACCTATTAAAAATGCTGCTGTTTAATTGCAACATTTGCTTTCCAACATACAGCACATCATAAAATGCTTCTCTTTTTTATTTTCCTAAATGTTATGTTGGAAGAATTACTTGATGCCATTTCTTTATATAGCTTATTATGAAATAAAAAGAAAGGGAAGGAAAATTATTATTGCAGGTGAAAATGTTTTTAGTCCTTTGGCACAGTGCTCTCAATTGAAGCACTGTATCATTTTTAATGTTGAGAGCATTGTGCATTACACATCTTAAAGAAATTAATTTCACATTTCCCAAAGTAAATACACAGTATCTTACTTTATTCTTAGCTCTCAGCTTTGTCTAGCTCTCAGTAAACATCCAGAAAAGATTTGTTGAATGCTTGAAAGGAAGAAGAATCTGGACTCCAGCTTGCAAACTGAAATCATGATTTTTTTTTTAATCTTACTGTCCCATCAATGAGAATTTAACTTCATTGAATTACTATCCATTCTTGCCTTCCTTCCCTCCTTTCTGAGAGGAAGACCATGCTAAAGTTAATCTATTTACATGAGTCTTTGCTGTTAATCTATTTACATGATTCTTTGCTTTACATCTTTCCCATCTTCAAGAACAACAAAAGTGATGACCTGAAAAGCCACACACACACACACACACACACACCCTTTCTTTCTTTCTCCTGACCCAAGCTCACTCTCAGTTCACTCTTCACTTCAGTTAATCTGGTTTCTGAGGCTCCAATGTGGAAGCAGAACCCAGAGATTCTGGACTCAGCATTACCTCTCACCAGCTTTGTAATCACAGGCAGAACGTGCAACCTTTCTAACAGGATGCACTTCATAGATACTGAGAATTAAGGGAGATGACGCATTTAAAATGTACTTTTGCACGGCCTGACACATAGTAAATGTTCAATAAATGGTAGTTACTGTTCTTACTGATTGAACGTTACAAGTTCAGAGATGAGAAAGATTGATGTAGACTCAAGAATGATTTTGAATTCACCTAACTACTTACTCATTCTTCAGATTAGGAAATTAGAACCCAGAGAAGTGATGTTGTCAAAGTATCATGAAGGAGGTGATCTTTGAGTCAGATTTTAAAGGATGATAACATCTACTGAATGTTTACTCTGGGCCAGAGACCATATAAATGCTTGACATGGGTTGTTTTATTTCATCTTCAAAACATTCCTGTGAAGTAGCATTTCAGTAGCTAGAAGCAGATGGTCTGAAGCTGGACGGGGAGAACAGAGAGAAAGGAATAAAGAAAAATCTGGAGGCAGGAAAGACTTGGCTGATTTCTAAAGACGGTGATGAGACGGACCAGCCAGAGTGAAGAGCTTGTTGGTCTTAAGCGCTAAGGAGAAACAATGTTGGAGAGTGAGGCAAAATTATGAGGCCTCGGCAACCATGCCCCCCCACAAATGGCTCTAATGAGCAAGACGAATAAATGACTTGGGGAAGGGAGGACACAGGCGGAAGTGGGGTTTTAGCCACCTTGATTTGGGGGCATGCTTCCCAGGTAGCTCAGTGAGTAAAGAACCTGCCTACAGTGCAGAAGATGCAGGAGATATGGGTTCAGTTCCTGGGTCGGGAAGATCCACTGGAGGAGGGCACAGCAACCCACTCCAGTATTCTTGCCTGGAGAATCCCATGGACAGAGGAGCCTGGCAGGCTACAGTCCATAGGTTGCAAAGAGTTGGACATGACTGAAATGGCTGAGCACGCATGCATGCAGGGTACTGCGAATCCCTGAAGGGCAGTCAGTACTGTATCTACACAGTAAGCTGTGTACTGTATCTACACAGCCCCAGGGACCCACAGCCTCCACCAGCCACTGCTGATCCCCACCAGGCAATGGTAGGAGAGCACAGCGCAGATTCCTATGAAGTAGAAGCTTCACCAAGGCTTATTGAAGGAATGAGTGACTGAAGGAGGACTTGGACTGGTGGTTGTTTCTAGGTGGGAAGTGATGAGAGCTGAGATAATGGTGAAAACAATGGGAATGGAAATAAGGATGCAAATCCTAGATGCAGTTTCAAAGAAATACTAAGACTTGGGCTCATATTGGGTGTAAACTAATAAAAGGAGCTGTATTTCAGGTTTATTGTATACAGCAAAGTACAGCGTCAGAGCTATAGCATTTGACACATTCTCGATTGTTGTTTAAGCAGATATCCTGTTGTTTTTTTTTTAATATTCTTTCATTTATTTACTTGGCTGCTCTGGGTCTTAGTTACGGTGCACAGGCTCTTTAGTTGCAACATGTGGGATCTAGTTCCCCAACCAGGGATGAAACGCAGGGCCCCTGCTTTGGGAGCATGGAGACTTAGCCACTGGACCACCAGGGAAGTCCCAGACGTTCTATATTTGAAACCAATCGAAATTAATCAAGTTTCAAGGTGATGATAGTATGTGATTATTATTGCCATTAAAATACGTCTCTGTCCTTTCTACTCCTACTCCTTCTGCCCAGGTTCTTGACAGTTTTATCTTACACCTGGGCTGTTGTCATCTCCTACTGAACCCTGGCCAGGGCAACCTTCCCATCTTCACACATGCCTGCTGGTTGCCTCCTCCCCATTTTCTGTCCATAGAGTTGCCCTCTTCTATGAAGACCTTTTCTTCTACCATTTCGTTCCCATTACCAGTTGGAATAGTAGTCACCCTTCAGAACCAAATAATGTGCTGTTTGCCCCATAATGTCTGATCAACACACCTAGACTGCTTTCCTTCTGAACTCCCAGGGCACTACATGTCACAATCAGCCTGGTCCTGGTCGTTTTGTTAAGTGGACATCCCTTTATCAGTACTGTATTTATAGCCTCTGCGATGATGGTACTGTGTGTTGCCTAGTTATGTAATAAATATTTGTGGCATCAATCCAAAACTGTATTAAATACTGCAAATTCCTTCCCAACCCAAAGTTTCCCTGTGGGTAAAGGTTCATATATACAGCTTCATGTTAGTAGTATGTATCTTTTGCAAGATGGAGAATTTCGTATCACTGTTGTTGGGGATACTTGAAGGGGAAAATAGAAAGTTTTGGCTGGGAGTAGAAAAAGTGAAAGGCAGGGCAGGATTAGTCATTCTTGCAGGTGACTTTTTGGTTGGATAAAGGATGCTGAGGAAAATTAAACTGTAGCCTTTACTGCCACACTCCCTGCCCCATAGGAGGGAGGGTAGTGAACTGAATCTAAGAGGTTTGGGACTGCAATCTGTGGGTCTTTGGGAACCAAGTAAGATCTGCAAGTCAGAAATCCAGGGCATTGAGCTGAATGGGGATCAGTGGCAGAAAGAAAATGTCTCCTGGCAGGCAGACCACCTGCAAAAGGCAAGCTTAATTTGCAAGGATCTCTCTGAACCCTCCATGAAGTGTGAGTCTAGAATTTCTATTGAACAAGGAACTTAGTTGTATAGTGCCCATTATTGTTTGTGTTGTTGTTTAGTTGCTAAGTTGTGTCCAACTCTTTGTGACCCTATATGCCCGTCAGGCTCCTCTGTTCACAAATTTCCCAGGCAAGAATACTGGAGTGAGTTGCGGGATCTATTGTAGGATATAGAAAATGTTATCTATGGGCTTATTGTAGGATATAGAAAATGTTATCTATGGGCTGTTATTATTTCTAATATCTATCTATCTATTTGGCTCTACTGGGCCATAGTTGTGGTACACGGGATCTTTAGTTGCAGCCTGCAAACTCTTAGTAGCAGCATTCAGGATCTAGTTCCCTGGTCAGGGATCGAACCCCGGCCCCCTGCATTGGGAGCATGGAGTCTTAGCCTCTGGACCACCAGGGAGTCCCTATAGACTGTTGTTTTATTCATTTTCTTAGTGCTTCAGTCATGACAAGACTATTTTAGTTCTAGGTTCCTAAATCAACTGAATTCTGCAAGGATTTTCAGAAATACAGTATGTAGCCTGGAGAGACCTACCATACAAATAAATATTCAGCCAGTATTTTCAGAATTGTTAAACGTGGCTAAGTAGCTGTCATGGTCCATGGTGTGGTGAGGATCCCAGAGTGTGACACACCCTCCCAGGGCTCTGGGTCTTCCCATGAACTGCTCTCCTGGTCCAAGATACCTTTCTTCTCTTCTTTTTTGCAACCCTTGACCCATACTTAACCTACCTAGTTTTTACCTTGATATTACCTCCTCCAAAAATCCTTCCCGAATGTTTTCATTAGAGCCGCTCCCCATGGATTGGGTGCCACTGCTGCCTGGTCCCAAACAGCCTGAGCTTTCATCCTCACACTTACTTCAGGTGTGGCACTTCCATCTATGAGTCCTGCTCCAACCACGTAAGCTCCTCTGGGAGTCCTGTGGGTGCTGAGTAATTGTCCTTTGTTTTTGTTGTTTAGTCACGAAGTCTTGTCCAGTTTTTTTGAGACCCCAGTGGACTGTAGCCTGCCAGGCTCCTCTGTCCATGGGCTTTCTGAGGCAAGAATACTGGAATGGGTTGACATTTCCTTCTTAGGGGGATCTTCCCCACCCAGGGATCCAACCCAAGTCCCGTACATTGGCACTCCGGTTCTTTACCACTGAGCCATCAGGGAAGCCCCACTGAATAATAAGCAGGTACTCAGAGGACCCCTGAGGTCTCAAATGTTTGAGTCAGTAAATGCATCCTCTTAGTACAGGACTTGTAGGTGAATGTCTGCTACACAGAAGTGAGCTGTCAGTACTTGAGTTTGATGATAATTTTGGAGAACTGCAACCCCGTTTTCTCCTTTCCTTCTCCCCACCCCATCCAGGTGGTAGCTAAACCAGACTGAAAGATAGCACCTTGCTTCTGTGCCTTAAGCTAATAACAGTTCCCATCCAACCCAGTATTTAAGAAGTGATTATTTTTATTATGTGTCCCCTGGGGGAGAAAAGCGGAGGTACAGAGCATTTTTGGATCTCGGTGAATATTTGAAATTTTGCTGCCAAACCTATTAAACCCACCGCAACAGTCTTTCGGGTTTTTAAAATATTCTGCTGGAGAGGGCTCTCTGGATACTCATTTTCGTGTGTAATATAAACCACATGGTAGTCATCACATCCATCTAAATACTCTTCTAATAGTTTTTCTAAAATTTTTTTTGGGGGGGGGTTGGCAGGAGTGCTGTAAGTCTTCAATAATTGTAAAAAGTTTTTCAGAGGACAAGTGTCAACCTATGGTTAAATAAGGTAAAGGTAAAAATAAGTGTCAACCCATGGTTACGTTGAAGCAACATTTTCTCCCAGTGCAGAAAAATCATCCAGCTCTCAAAATGTGAACTAGGTCTTGCTTTTATGTTTTTTCCCTAAGGGTTACGGTGCCCGATAATTATTATTCCCTTTGCTTCGATGACAATAAACTTGACTGTTGGTCGATAAAAATGCACGGTGAAAAAATAAAACCACCAAAACCCTAGTTGGCGCAAACGTAGGACGCCTCCTGTTTACACTGAGCGCAATGATGGGAACTGACCCAGGATCCAAGCGGAGACGATCAAATACCGTCCAGAGTTTCCTTACACGTAAAGATAATGGCCGGTTAAAAAGTTCACTCAAAGTAGCATTCCGGCCCGAATGGCGTCTGTAGTTTCGTTATAAAACTTGAGACGCCGCGCCGGCAGGGGCTGGGGGCGCTCGCTCCCTCACCCAGGGCCCGGCCGCCAGCGCTGACAGGTGCCGGGGCCGCCGCCGCGCCGAGAGCCGGCGCGCGGTGGGGGCTGTAGCTTCGCTGCACCCTCGCCTGTCAGCCAACGGCGCCGGCGGGAGCGAGCGCGGGACGGCGGGCGCGCAGGGCGGGAGGCCGGCCGTGGTCCCCGGCGTCCGAGTGCCCCGCGCGCCGCCCAGACCCGGCCGGTCCGCCCGCGACCGCGGGGGCGGGGGCCGAGCTGCCGGGCGCGGGGGAGCGGGGCCGGGCGCCGGGGGTTGGCGGGACGCGCGCTCCGTGCCGGCGCCCGGCCTCGAGCCCGCGGCGCCCCCCCCCCCCCCCGCGTGCCCGCGCCGCTGCGCGATGCAGTGTGGGGAATGGCTGGGGTTGGCTGAAGAGCGCACAGTGGAGTTTTAATGTCCGCCATGTTGGCCATGGCGTATTGAGGAGAGCGAGCGAGAGAGGAGCGGAGCGTCTCGGCCTCCCACCTCCAGGCGGCTCTGAGTGCCCGGACGGCGGGCTCCGCGCTCCGCCCCTCCAGTCCCCGGCAGCGGTGGGCGAGTGGGGACCGAACCCCCGGTTCTCCATGATCCCGCTGGCCGGGGCCGTTTCCCCAGAGCGGAGAGGTATCTGCTGCGCCTGAGATGAGTAAACTGTCGTTTCGGGCGCGGGCGCTAGACGCCTCGAAGCCGCTGCCGGTTTTCCGCTGTGAGGATCTGCCCGACCTGCACGAATACGCCTCGATAAACCGGGCCGTGCCGCAGATGCCCACCGGAATGGAGAAGGAAGAGGAGTCGGTACGTGTTAACTCCCCTGTCCGACCCGCCGCCGGGCCCCGCTCCCTCCGCTGCCTGCGGCGGCGGCGGAGCGCAGACCCACACAAAATGGCCGCCATCTTCTCTCCGCCGCCGACTCCCGTCGCCGGCCGGGCCTTTACCCTGGGGCCCCCGGCCTCGCCCCCCGGCCGCCGCGGCCCGGCGAGGCCTCCTGTCGGGGCACCCGCCGACCCTGGCCCCTCGGACCCGGGGCCCGCGGAGTTCGGGCGCCCGAAAGGCACAAAGGGGTCACGTGACGAGGCTGCCGGCAGCCATTTTGTGGTCGGAGCGCTTGGGCTGGGCCTTGTGCATCCGGAGAGGGAGCGGGCGGGCGGCGGGGGGTGCGGCGGCCGGGCCGCGGAGGCCCTGCCTGCAGGCCTCTCGGCGGGCCGCTGGGTGGCGCTCTGGGGCCGGCTCGGCCTTCGCGCGCCGCCGGCGCCGGGAGCGCAGGTTCCGGGCGCTCGGGTGGCCGTGCTCTCTCGGCGGCCCGCAGGCTGGCAGGGCTGCGCGGCCCACGTGGACCCGCCGAGAGGCCGGGCGGGGGCGGCAGGCGTCCTGCAGCGGAAGGTCCGGGCCGGCGAGCCAGCCCAGAGCCGACCTGCGTCCTTCGTCCTCTTTCTGGGACTTTTGCATCCATTCCTCCGAGTCCTACTTAATCAGAGGGTTGTCAACTCCTGCTCCTCTTGACTTTTTCTTTGATCCTTGAGAACATGTTGCAGATTTTGAAGGGAACTCCGTGGCTCTTCTAAAGCCTGTGTAACTTTATTATTTTTTTTCCTAATAAAACTCTTAAGTTCGCCTGATTGCTGGTTTCTCAACCTACGGGAGACAAGACCCAGTCTAAGTAGATGTTAACAGATCTCCGTTTAGAAAAAGGGTTCTTTCTTATCCATCACCGAACTCAAGTGGAGTGAAACCTTACCCGGGAGATGTTTTCCATGGGTGGGCTTCAGTGTTTAAATGTTGACAGCTCACAGACACTGTGTCGTAGTGTGGCTGTCCTTGGTCGTGGAAGTTGGGCTCAGACACAAGACTTCGTCTGTTTCCCCCAGATCCTTGTCGGTGTCATTCGATGCCTTCTAAGGAATTGCATACCTTGGTTTTCAGGTACAGCCACTTAAACAGGGGGCAGTGTGTTGACAGTTCAAGAAGTCGAGGAGTCGCTGGATTGGTACTACAATTTTGTGGTGGAAAACTATACTGTAATACCTCTATTTGGTGCTGTACGGAATTTTTTTAATGTAGAAATTTTGCTCTGTACTGTTGATTTTGAAAATAAAGCTGTTGAAACTGTTTGGGTTGTTCAACCTTTTAAAGTCAAAGAGTTGTGACAGTTGACTCTTCCTTCGGAGAGTAGTGTCCTTAGCGTGTGTAGTAGTTGAGATTGTCAAGACCTGACTCGGAGCACGTTACCTGTGAGACAGAATCTTCTAATTTCTTTTACTTGTTACCAACTTTGAGAGTAGAATGGTGCCGTTTGTTTATTTTTAAATAAGTGATTTGTTTTTAAAAATTAAAGTACTTGTGACTGCAGAATCTTGTCTTTTGGTTTTATTTTTGTTTCTTAAGTTTTACAAATAATGCTTTCAAGATGGGGGTGTCAGTGTTAAGACTGACCTGGAAATTAAGTTGTGGCTATTGTTTTGCCCCCAAGGAACTGCAGAGCTTTGATTAAAAACAGCACTACACAGTACACTTTAGAAACATACTGGTCTGGCTTCTTTGAACACTTTGGACTGTCTCAAGAGCCACAGCCTGAAATCAGAGCTGAGCCCAGCTGAAGTACCAAGGCTTATTAAATTTTTACAGATAATTTTCATTCACTGAAAGAATTTTGACGTTTATTATTTTCTAACATGTAGAGTCCATATTTTTTAGGGGTTTTTTTTCCCCCTCAGACTACCTTCTCCTATCATCCGTTTACAATTTGTTTCACTTCACATCCAACCAAAACTATGACCAGTGAAACGGAGACCTCAGGAATAAATACTGAATAGAAGAATGTAAACAGTCCCAGGTGGAACAGCTGCTCTCCAGTCCTGCGGTTCATACCGGCCAGAGGAGGCTGTATAGCTCAAATCACAGTATTAAAAGTAGAATGTTGATATTGAAAACGTATACTACGCACAAATAAAGGTAACTGAATATTGAGTTAGCCTTGGAAAAACAGTCCTTTTGATAATTCGCTAAAGAAGGATATGCTTCTTATAAAGACAAAAGATTAAAACAAACGTCTGCCTGTGATTGACATGTTAGTTAGGGTCAGGAGTTGATCATGAAAGATGGGACAGAATTAGATGAGAATAGTTTTGTGTGTGTGTCACCTTATGAAAATTGTCGTGTGGACCATACGTGGTAATTGTGAACGTATTTTGTTTCTGTGGTAAATGTGACAGAAATGCTAGGTCTAAACACAGAAAATAACACATATTTTCATTTAATTTTTATATTATAAGCTGAATGCACTGCCTTAAGGCATATCTCTTAGTTTTTAAAAAACAACTTTTAAGTAGAAGGTCCCCTCCAAACATGAATTTTACTCAACGTTAGAACTTAGTTGTTTAGTCCTTTTTTTTTTTTGATGAAGATTGAGAAATAATTATGGGGTTGCACAGGGTTAGACACGACTGAAGCGACTTAGCAGCAGCAGCAGTGAATTAATGGACTTGACTGAATCATAGATGCTGGAGATTTATTGTCTGAATTGGTATAATGTGATACCTTGTAACTTGTTACATCAAAAAATTAACAGTTGGTAAGGGCTTTGGTTTAATGAATAACAATTTTCAAACCATAGGAAATCAATAGACTGTCAGCTCTAAATATGAAATAAGTCTCTTTGGGGTTAAAAGGGACAGAATTTAAATAGCAGGGCCAGAGGTTGCACGACTGTAATTTTTTAACATTTTAAGTTTATCATCTTCCAAGTAAGAAATGTTGTATACTACTTAGTGTTATGGCTTTACCTTTAAACGAAAGGATAGTTTTTCCAAGGTATCAGTACTATCGAATGTTTTTATTAAAAAGTTGACCTTTTTTGGTTCAAATTGGAGCTTTCCATTGTTAAAATTCTCCTTTATGGATACTTCTCATTTCACAAAGGACATTCTGAAAAAGGTTTTAAAGTGATGCTCAGCACAGTGGAACTGCTTGGTTCCTCTAGTAGGTTTTTTTTTTCCCCCACTGGGATGCCAGATTCTGTGACTCTTACTGTAAGGGTGGAGGCTTAAACTCTTCTGTCACCAAGACTGGTTCTGGTAAGATGTGTGATGTAATTAAGATGTTAATAGTGATCTAGCCTTGTTATTGTCCTACACAGCCACCTTTGGGACTGTTAGAAGTAGGATCCAGCCATCACAGGCCAACACTTAGATTTAGTAGGGTTCTCACCAGACAAAATAGTCTCAGACACTTTTCTTTCTTTAAACTGTTCTTACTGGCCCAGTATACAATGTTATTAAAATCAAGTTTATGAAGTAGCCAGGTAGGTATTTTTTGTTTTTAATTAGGCGTTAAATTGGGCGTAGGTACATATCTTTCTTAAGAGGAAAAGTAGTCAAGCACTACATTTTCAAAACTTTATTTAAAAATCTATAGTTTTTCTGTTTTATAAAAACAAATCACTGCGATAAGTT
The DNA here is from genome assembly GCF_029378745.1 of Bos indicus. Classification (NCBI taxonomy): domain Eukaryota; kingdom Metazoa; phylum Chordata; class Mammalia; order Artiodactyla; family Bovidae; genus Bos; species Bos indicus. The sequence continues at coordinate 33,221,529 of NC_091772.1, forward strand.
TAAAAGTTCGATTTCTCATTTTTTAAAAGAAACTAAGAATCCTATTTTCCTTTAAAATTTTGAAAACCAAAATTTCTTAGTCCTGAATCTAGATTCCTTTATTCTGTGCACTGCATTGGAAGTGAAAAGAAATATTTGAAATCTCAATTGCACTAGAAGCAAAGCTTAATTTTTACAGCTAGTTTGAATTAGAAAGGAATTGGGAATATTTGGGGTTTTTCCATTAAGTAGCAAATAATCAGTTAAAATCAAAGGTAACTGAGAAGCAGTAATAAAGTCTAGTTTCAACTTTCTGTCCTGCCCAAGATATTTTTGAATCAGCAACGTAGGAGGATTGAGGACTCCTACCTTCAAAAGGAGCCTCTTGAAAACTGTCAGGCCTGGTGCCTAAAGTCTTAATATTAGCTCTTGTTTCAGTGTGTGGTTTGATATTTAGGATTTTGGATTAGTATCATTTGTAATCAGACTTCATTTTCTCACAAAACAAGACTGAAAACTAATGGGCTTGCGCATCTAATGCTGTTTGGTGGGTGCTTGTGACCTGTAATGAAGTTTGTACAGAACTATTACCCTTTCTGTTAATCAGCAGCACTTAAAGTACCAGCTAACCAAAGGAGAGCTTAAATCTTTTAAATAAGGAATAATAATCAGGTTCATAAATTTGTGGCCAAGATTAGATATTAAACTAGCCATTCCTAATATTTTATCTAAAACAGATTAGGTTTTACTACATCATAGTCTGTAGTAGTAGTAATGGTAAAGTATTAGAGGATGTGTATGTATGTAATGGCAAGAGTTCTATTTGATATATATGAAGGTGTGGATTCTTGACTTTGTGATTCAGTTTTTCTGAAAAGGGTATTCGTTATCAGTAGTTGGTTAAAACATAATTTTAAAGCAGAGGATAATGTTTTATGTCATGGAATGATAGTGTGGTTTGTGATTCTGTTTCTTAAAAGAAGACAACCCACAAGGAAATGAGAATTTTGTATTGTAACTTGGGAATGAAATGAATTCTGAGTCTCTAAGTGCAGAAGCAGTATTGAAAGGATGAAATATGCAGGCTGAACTAGATTGTGTCTTTTAAAGTAAGCTTTTGAACCCTTAAGGTGTGACTTAAATTAATATATTGCAACAACTGGATAAGTCAATTTGGGGGGACAGCACCAGGAAAACAAAGTGATTCAGATGCTTTAGACAACTTATTTGAACTACTTTCAGTGAATTACTTGGAGTTACCTTGATCAAGTTTATTAAGGACTCTGACTATAGGTAATGATTTTGAGAAATTGCAGCATTTTAAACAGCAGATACCCAATTTTGCACCTTTAAATATGTGAACTGTATTTCATCCACCAGCCTCACTGTAGGTATATGAAAACCAAAAATAAAATTCATAGTTAATAAATCTACTGTGACCCATAATCTGTTTTCTCTTTAATTAATAGAGATATAATCATTTCTTTAAAAGATAAAGCCCTTCATTTATGTGTTGTTATAGAGATTATCTTTAAACAGTTGATTCAACTTTGAATATTCCTGGTGAGAGTTTGGGAATTTTGCAACAGATTATTAAAGCAAATCATTTTGGTTGAATTTCCTTCAGTATAGCAAGTACTAGCTGAAGAAATATGACTCAGCCTTAAGAATAAGTCCAGGGGAAAGATAAGCTGAGGTTGAAAATGTTCTGTGGACGATTTAATATAGGTTCAGATCTTTTTCTATACTGGGATGAATTGATTATCAGAGAATCACAAGTACCAGTTGTACATCCTCTGAGAAGGATGCACTTTGACATTTGTGGCCTTTGACAAGTTGCTTAATCTTCCAGGATGAATTTCCGTCTCTTCATGCGCCAACCTCTCCTGACCTACTTCCTGAGGGAGGTGGCTCTCAGGAGAGTCGGATGGTGTATGTGAGGATGCTATAAACACACGCTGCATTGCTACCAAATATTGACTGAGTACTCAGTGTGGCCTTGCTTTCCGTTGCTGTTCAGAACTACTTACATTTGTACAGTCTTTGTTTTTAGAACTGTCTAGTGTATAAGTGTCGCCTGTCCCTAGAGAATTGTATGATATAGAAAGCTGTGTCTTTAAGTTTAGGTAATTATTAATTGGAGAAAGCATCAGACTGGGAGTTATTAGCCCTAAGGCCTCATCCCACTTCCCGCTGTGTGCACATGTGTGTGTATATGTACTCGAGTTTGTATGCTCTCGTGCACCTGGGTTTTCTTAACTGCAAGATGAAGTAGGGCTCTGATAGTTTCCTGTGATAATGGGTATATTACACTATCCCTGCACTAGATCCGTTTCCATATGCATTTTATAGTAATCATTAATTTTTGAAATTAGTTGATGGCTTCATTTGCACACATAAACAGTTTACACAGAAGTAAAAGTAGTCTGCATACATGGGTAATTAGTTCCAGTTTAGTTTAGAAAGCTTGTGTTTTAAAGGACCTAATATAAGTGAGTGCAGAACACTTACTGTTACGAGAATTTGAAATTAGAGGCAGAATTTTGTATTGATGGTTTCAAATTCATGCTTTTACTGTAAAAGTAATTACTATAGAGTAATAGAGTCTGAAAGGGAAAGAAAATATAAATATGGCTTTTTTGAAGTATACAAAGACTTAAGAAAATATAGATAAATCCATTTTCATTTACTTTTCAGAGTGCAAATATTTATTGTGCGCTTACAGTGAGCCCAGGACTGTGACAGGTCCTGTGGATCCAACAGTGAACAAACAGTTCTCTTTCTCATGGATCTTGTGTTCTAGCGTGCAGGCTCTTTGAGGGTGGAACTTTGTGTCTGCTTTATTCATGGATGTATTTTCAGCACCTGAAATCGTGCCTGGCGCATAGTAAGTGTCTAGTCTTCGTTTAATTGAATGACTGAATTCTAATAGGAAGACATAGACAAAAAGCAAATGAGTAAAAGTGGCAGTGGATCAAGACAGTACAGAGTTTCTGATGGAAGGAGAATTCTGTGCTTGAGAGGGTCAAAGAATGGGCCCTGAAACTTCACGAGGGAGGAGCCAGCCCTCTGAAGATCTGAAGGAGAACATTCCAGACAGACCTGAGGCGCAGGGCACACACGGCCAGTTCAGTGAGGGCAATGTGGAGAGGGTCGAGGAGTGTGAGCCAAGGGCCCAGAGGCAGTCGGGCCCATTTCTGGTGAGTTATTACAGGCGACTATACTTCCCTGGTGGCTCAGACGGTAAAGCGTCTGCCTACAAGGCAGGAGACCTGGGTTCAATCCCTGGGTGAGGAAGATCCTCTGGAGAAGGAAATGGCAACCCACTCCAGTACTCTTGCTTGGAAAATCCCATGGACAGAGGAACCCGTGCTGCAGTCCATGGGTCACAAAGAGTCAGACACGACTGTGTGACTTCACTTCACTTCACACGGAGTTTGGATTGTTTTGAAATGAAGTAATAAGCCTCTAGAGAGTTTCAGACAAGGGAGGACATGATCTGAATTCTGTTTTTCAAGGTTATTGTCACTTCCGTGTGCAGAATGAGTCGTTCTGGACAAGAGTGGCTCTGACCTAGGTGGTGGTAGGGAAGAAGAGACATGGATGGACTAGAGGCACATTTTGAAGGTAGAACCAGCAGAGCTTGGCTGACAGATGAGAATATACTATATGGAGAAAGAGAATCAAGGATTCAGTTCAGTTCAGTCACTCAGTCGTGTCCGACTCTTTGCAGCCCCATGGACTGCAGCACGCCAGGCCTCCCTGTCCATCGCCAACTCCCGGAGTTTACTCAGACTCCTGTCCATTGAGTCTATGATGCCATCCAACCATCTCATTCTCTGTCGTAATCCCTGATTTTTACCTTAAGCAGCTGGGTGGATGGGTGATTAGGTGGCTTACTGAGGGAGGGAAAAATGCAAGAGGGAGGGTATGTGAAGGATGGAGTTACTCAGTTTGCAGTGCCTCTTATTCATATTTAGTTGCCTGTGCAAGAATGTAACACTGTAGAGCAGTCTGCACTGCAGGTACAATTCAGATATCATGGGCTGTACTATCAATCTGAAAGCCTTTGGGATGTGGGTGTTTCTTAAAACTGCGTTGAGGCTCAGAGGAGAAGCTCTTAGAGAATTAGGAAGAAAGTGAGTCTAAAGCTGTGTCAAGAAGGCAGGACATTTGTCAACTATGGCCACTGAGAAGATGAGTGAGGGGAAAGTGACCATTTAACCTGATACATGCCATTGGCCTATCTTGATAGTGTGGTCGGAAGGAAATCGTGATTGGGACAGAAGAAATACTGTAAGATAAAGGGTCAGTGCAAGTTTGGATGACTCCTTGGAATAGTTCTGCTATGAGAGTAGCTGAAAAAGTGGCTGGGGAGGGGATGGGGAAATCAACAAATGATTTTTTAAAAAATGAGTTCCAAAGTTCCAGTGGACAGAAACCAGGGAAGCAAAGCTGAGTCCTCCATTGCACCGGCCACTCCCTCAAGAGTTCCCAGGCCACAGGAGAAGGTCTACAGAGAGGTCCCTGGGCTCTCTAGCTGAAAGGTGATCTGAGCCTGTCTGCGGGGAAGCCGCTGGAAGGGAGGAGGGATGTTCCTGGGACCCCATGTGGGACAGGGAGTTGGTTCCTCACTGACCAGAGTGGAAAAGATCTAATGCAGAGGGTGTCTGATACAAGTTCCCAGAGGGCTGTTCCCTTAGTAGCAGGGCCAAGTGAGCTCTTGACTAAACTGTTCTGCACTCACCCTAATAAAGACCAAACACTATCCTCAAAAAGAGCCAACTAATTTCAGATAACTGTGTCCCAGAAGAAAGCCCCACAGTGCTTAAAGGAATACTAGAAGATCCTACAGCATAAAATAAATGTTTGATGTCCATTGAAAAGAAAACCACCAGATATGCAAAGAAGCTGGAAAAGCTAATAACTAAGGAGGAGTTAGTCAACAAAAAGAGATATAGAAGTAACCCAGATAATAGAATTAGTGAACAAAAATGTTTTAACAGCTATTATAAATAAGTTATTAGAACTAATACAATAGTTGGACTGATGTCTTTAAAAAGAATAAGATAATCCTATTTCCTCTTCTGCTCAAGGGCTTTGTTCATAAAAACTGTTTACTGTCTTTCCCTAGATTAATTTCTTGGAGGGATTGGTCACTGATTAGAGCAGAAGTACTTTTTCCTTTTTAGAAGTAAGAAAGGATGTGGTACACCGGTTTGAGCATTGGCAGTGGAGGATGGGGGTGTTTTTCCTATGATTCTTTTTTCTTTATGATGTATGAGGTGAGCTCATCACCTCAGAGTGAGGGAGCCTGTGAGACAAAGGTGAGTGTGAGATGCTCACTTACTAGAGAAATGTAACAAGACTGATGAATCAGCTGGGGGCTCAGTATTTGTGATCATTTAAATTGAGATCCGTCCACTCACTTGGGCATATAGTTCAGATATTCCACTCGAGTTCAAGACTAAAGTAGGTATATAGTAAGGTTCCTCTACAGTTGAGGTTTGCCCCACAAGTACAAAGGAGGGAAAGAGGGATGAGGAGATTACCCGTGTATGTGAGATAGATAGCACGATAGACCTGGGCTCTGAACTGGGGATGAGGGAAGAAGACCTCAGGGAGCTGGTGCAGGCTGGGGAAGTGCAGGATGCCCTGGAACAGCGTTGTTGGGAGGAGGCATTCTGGAATGAGTGAGACTTAAGTCAGGATGGTGGCAGTTAGAGTAAGATGCTTGAACTTAGATTTCACAGGTATCACAGTTACTGGTTAAGGCAGGTCTGGAGGTAACAGCCACAGGAGGGGGGACTGAGAGGGCATAGAGGAAAAGTAAGTCACTGAGGGTGAGAGGGTCATGATAGGTGTATCACCCATCCCTAAGGATGATGCCCCCGAGGTGGGGGTGGTTGAGAAGACGACCCTGAGCTCTGTGACAGCACAGGGTGGATGCGGCTATTCCGGGAAGAAGGAGTGATGATGTGAACATCTGAGGGGTTACGGTTTCTGGAAGGACAGCGGAGAGGCAATGGGAGGCAAGGAGGACCTTTACCCATCTATGCATGTGTGGGACATAGGGAGATAAGCAGCTTCTGCTTGGAAGGGCTTCAGCCTAAAAATAGGGCGAGAAGAAGGGGGAAAGTTGAAAGAACTTGAGACTGTAAAGTGTTTACCTACCAATAAATCTTAATTCTAGAGAACAGATTCGAAGTTTGGGAGTGTGGGGAAGATTGGGTTAGATGAGGGGACATTAGCTGAAAATGGTGGTAAAAGCTAGAGTGATGCTGCTGAGTCTTGAACTCGGTTGGTAATGGATGTGAACAATGATGGGCTTTATCCAGCCAACATCAGATGCACAAAATACCTTCCTGCAGGGACTTCCCTGCTGGTCCAGTGGCTGAGACTGCACTCCCAAGGCAGGGGGCCCAGGTTCCAGCCCCAGTCAGGGAACTATGAATAGATCCTGCGTGCCACAACAGTCTCACGTGCTGCAACTAAGACCCAGTGCAGTCAAATAAATATTGTTTTGAAAATGCCCTTCTGCAACTAGAGATGGGGTTAGAGCCCAAGGAGGGGTTGGCCCTCTGGGTAGACGCCGGTGCTGGATGAGCTTCGAGGCCTGTCACTCTTGCTGCATGGTTGTGTAAAAATAGCTGAAAAACAGTTCTTCTGTTCAGCACGCTTGTTTCAGGACCCGGGAGATGGGCCTTAACTGTTGTTACTGAACGTCTGAGAACTCTCCCTCCTCTGCAGTGCTTCTCAACATTGCCATTTGCTCACCCTCAGAACATTCTGGAAAGTCATGGGGATGCTTGTGGTTCATTTTTAAAAATGTTTAGACATTTTACTTTTTACCAGTTTTTTATTGAAGCATCATTGATGTACAGTGTTGTGTTCATTTCTGCTGTACAGCAAAGTGACTCGGTTTTGTGTATATACACACACATTCTTTTTTTATATATTCTTTTCCATCATGGTTTTTCATAGGATACTGCATGTAGTTGTCTTTACTCCACAGATTTTCAGTTATTGAGGCTTCTTTACGTACATCCATGCATTTGAATCTAAGAAAATCTTTTAAAAGATTAGGATATCTTTTAATTCTGAAGGGTTTGTAATTGCTCTTTAACTGGTCTCCCTACTCTAGTTTTCAAATTGACACCCCCTGAAAGTTGTCAAGGTGGTGTTTTTAAATGTGAGTCTGGTTGTCATTTCACTGTCCAAAATTCTTATATTGCTCCTTTTTCTGATAGAATAAGATGCAGAAACCTTTTAGTGGAGTTCCCTGGGCCCTGCGTGTTCTGACCACTCTCTACATTTCCAGTCTTCTTTCCCTTCCTTCAGCCCTGGAGTAGTTACTGCTGCATAACAGATTACTTCCAAACTGTTTCACAGTGTCTGAGGACTGGGAATCTTAGGAGCAGCTCATGTAGGTGATGCTGGCCTGGGGTCTTTCATAGAGTCCCAATAAAGCTGTTGATCAGGGCTGTAGCAGGCTTCCCACGGAGCGAGGGGACCCGAGAGAGAACACAGTCCTCTGTGACCTAATTTTGGAAGTTACACACCATCACTTGTGTCTCATGCTGTTGGTCACAGACCAACCCTGGAGAGTGTAGGGGGCGGTCATTGGAGGCCGGCTGCCACAGCTGACCACATGCAGAATATTATTGCTCCCAATGTCCCCAAAGTCTCGTCCCATTATAGCATAAGGATCTCATCCAGATTGGTTTCAGGTACAGTTGAGCTTCTCAAATGTAATTTTTTCAGTGTCTCAAGTACAAATCCCTCTCAACCTGTACTGCTAAAGAGTCATCTGCTCCCCGCCCTCTGCCACCACCAGTATACAGTATTGGGTCAGACTTGGGGTACAGAATGTCCCTATTCAAGGGGAGGCAGAGGGTGGGGCTGGTAGGCACCAGGAGTCTCTGGTCCTCAGCATTGCTGCAATCCAGTCAGGCAGGTGATGGTAATTCCTTGCTTGAATGCCAGCTCCTGGGTGTGATTCATGCTCTCAGTTTTGCCCTTGGGGCATTTGGTTCACCCTTTGTTTATCCTGAAGATAAAACATGTTTGTTTGCTACTGAGTTTTCTTAACCTGCTTCCTACCAAAATTTTAGGACTCTTAACGGCCTTTTTTCATTTTGTATTGTCTCTTGTTTCCATTAAGTCAAGCTGGTAATGTTTCTGTGTTTATAATTATTTTAAAAACTTGTGGATCTTATATGAATTTCATTGGAGTCTGTTCCATTGATTGAAGGCCGCACCCATGAACTTGTATGTGATAAGCCTTTTTCTGCCTTGAGCTCCTGCTGCTAGAAAACACCCTTAAGCTTCCTAAAAGCCTTGTTGTTTGATTGAGAGAATCTTTGAAGCGCACAGTTCCGTTTAGCAGTGTTTTGTCTGGCCCAAATGGTACTCTAAGACACCATCTTTGATCTTTCTGAGGCCTTAACAAAATATTGTATAGTCGCTCCCTCATCGTAGTTTTTAGAGCATGTTTTTCTGTAAGTGCCCTGCATTTGATCTTGATTCAGGATCCATTTCTGAATAGGAGCACTGTTTGCAGTCTGGGGAGACTGCACCCAGTCCAAACCATCCAATCCTGGCTCGTTCTTAACTGTTCTTCATTTAGTTTATCTCTTCTCTCTCTCCTTTTCAGCTGTATGTAGCAGGAGAACAAGGCAGCACTTGGAGCTCTCTGGTGGAAACCTCAGCTAAATCACCTGGTTTCTAGTAACGTTCACCTCACCTTGTGAAACCCCGTGGGCCTTTTATTAGCAGCAGCTTCACTAACACTGTCCTCGAAGACCGTGGTCTGATGCCAGACCATTTCAACAATTTAGATTTGTGTTACTCAGTGAGGACACTGCGTACCAACACATGTGTTCGCTGTCTGTTGCTGCATAACTGCTGATCTGGAATTTAGCCATTTACAAAAGCAAACACTAATCTCGGTTTCTGAGGGTCTGGAATCTAGGAGCAACTTTACCAGGTGGCTCTGGCTCATCCTCTGCAGAACCTAGTAGAGGTTGCAGTCATGACCCAGGCCCTGATACCTAGCTCCTCCCAGAGCCGATGATCCAAAAGAAAGTGTGCCAAGGTGGGTAGCAGAGCCCCAGAAAGAATCTGCCATCTTATCACCCTGTCCTGGAGGTGACTGCCAGCACTGTGCCACACGCTGTGGGTCACACAGACCAGCGCTGGCCCCGTGTGGGGTCAGGGGGATGTGCATCGGGGCAACTTGGAGACTGCTGCTCAGGATACTGTGCTCCACGTTCTCTGAGGTCCGCACTCCTGCCTTTGCTCACACTGCGCCGCTTGACCCCCACATACCTTTCCTGGCCCCATATTTATTCAGCTTTATGAAGCCCTCTTGACTCACCCTTCCTAGGTGACGTCACCTGGAATTTTAGAAAGCAAATTCACTTATATGTTTCTTTTACTGCACTTGAAGCCCCTGGAAAGAAGAAACAGTATTGTATCTCAAAAACTTAATATCCTGTGGCACAAATGTTCCCTTAATTTATGTTTATATAGTTCTGGAAAAAATCCAGGTACTTTATGATCATTTACATTCTAAAATGATAGATACCCGCCTTAACTGCCTTTGAGCTTTTGGAGTAGGCTAATAAAAGTAGGATTTAAGTTATGGTTTTGGCGTTTTTCTCTTAAGATCAAGAGGACACGAGACATTCTGCTGCTGCTAAGTTGCTTCAGTCATGTCCAACTCTGTGCAACCCCTTAGACGGCAGCCCACCAGGCTCCTCCGTCCCTGAGATTGTCTAGGCAAGAATACTGGAGTGGGTTGCCATTTCCTTCTCCAATGAGACATTCTAATGATCCAAAATTTTAAGCCAGAGAAATTGTCATGGCCTTTCCAAAGTAAATTTTGTGAAATGTCTGCTAAAAGTACTCATTTTATATTGTGTTGATGTATCAAATATTTGTAAACTTACGCTTATGAAGTATAATGCTAAATATTATGGGGTCCACAGACGTGTCTTTTTGTTTAAGGAACTTATAGTTCATATGGTAAATAAACCATAATCTGAGGCAATCTTTTTAAGTCTCTGTATCTATTTTTACTTTGGATATTTTGTGTGTTATCACTCAGAGTCTAATAAAACCATGTGAGCCAACTTCTAACATTGAGTTCCTGAAAAGTCATCTTTTTTTCTTCCCTCTATTTGAAGTAAAGATAGGTAGAATCTTGCAAAAATCAAAAGTATTTTACTCTAAATGTAAAGTATTTTAAATTACAATTCTTTCAGATCTGAAAGTGTCTTGAGAACCAAAATTTTGGTAGCAATTACCTTATTACCTTCTCTGAATTTCCTTTGTCATCTATCATAGTGATATCTTGTTAGATGTGAAAATTCTGTATGAATTTTTTTGCCTCGGTGAATTTTTCCTTTGTAATGCAATTCCAATAAAGTAGAAAAGCTTTTTTTTTCTGTATACCAGGAAATATCATAGAATCAATTCCATAAAAATGTATTCCTTGATTCCTTTGTCTTGTGTTTTTCTGTATATCAGTTTAAAACATCTGTGAGTTCTACTTTCTTGTCTGAACTTTTATACTGTGATTTTGTGGAATATACTTCAGAAATTCCTCCTGTCTTTTTGTAGTGATGAAACATTTTTGTTAAGTTTTTGTTTGTTTATTTTGGCTGCACTGGGTCTTGGTTGCCGCGTGTGAGCTGCCTCTGGTAGCGGTGGGCAGAGGCTCCTCTCCCGTTGTGCTGCATGGGCTTTTCACTGCAGTGGCTTCTCTCATTGCAGAGCACGGGCTCCAGGCCCGTGGGGTTCAGTAGTTGCAGCACAGGAGCTCCTTGACTGTGGCTTGCGGGCCCTGGAGCCTTCAGGCTTCAGTAGTTACAGTGTGGGCGCTAGAGCACAGGCTCAGTGGTGGTGGTGGTGGTGCACGGGCTTCGTTGCTCTGTGTCGTATGGAGTCTTCCTGGACCGGGGGTCACACTTGTGTCCCCTGCATTGGCAGGTGGGCTCCTGTCCACTGCGCTGCCAGGGAAGTCTCCTGTTCTGTTTTTCTTGAAGACGAACAGAATATAGGATTATTGTCTGAATGATAGGGTTAATATTTTTTCCCTAATCTTACTATTTTTAGGACTAGGTTTTTCCCCCTATAAAATTTCTCAGTTGAACCTTATTAATTCTTTCTCATATCTAAAGCTCTTATTTCTTGAGGATGCCTTACACATTTTATTACTAGCAAGAAGCCGATTTTAGAACTATAATGTCCCTTTTTCTGCACCCAGCCATTTAAAATCCTTCCTGGATTAAATCTTACATTTGAATTTTTAAAATCTGTGACTTCTAAGATTCTGGTCTAGAAAGTTTTCACTAATTAGCCTGCCTTATTTGGGAAATAATGGAATGTGTGTATCTTTTAAAAGTGTTTCTGGGGCCTGTTGGTGATATAAGTATGTTATGCTAGCCTTATATTGGTATTATTTGACTAAGTTTAATGTGTTTGAATTTATTGTGAATCAGAGTGGAGAAATTAGAGAACTAGGATGAAAAGTCAGATAGGTTAGCAAGAGTTTAAATTATTTTGAATAAAAATTCCAGTTGTAGTAGTGGTATTTAATTTCCTAAATAGCTGACGTTATCATCATCAATGTGAAGTGAGTGAAAGTCGTTCAGTCGTTTCTGACTCTGCGACCCCATGGACTGTACAGTCCGTGGAATTCTCCAGGCCAGAATACTGGAGTGGGTAGCTGTTCCTGTTCTCCAGGGGATCTTCTCAACTCAGGGATCGAACCCAGGTCTCTCGTATCAGAGGTGTATTCGTTACCAACTGAGCTCAAGGGAAGCCCAAGAATACTGGAGTGGATAGCCTATCCCTTCTCCAGGGGATCTTCACAACCCAGGAATCTAACTAGGGTCTCCTGCATTGCAGGTGGATTCTTTACCAGCTGAGCCACCAGAGAAGCCCATCATCTTCAATGCTGCTTTCTAATTCAGGGTGCTAACATCTCTTGCCTAGATTTCAGTAACTCCCTAAAAAGTTTTCCCAAGACCACAGTTCTCCCTTCCCAATATTCTTAACTGAGCCAGTGGTCCTTTGTAAACTGGAATCTTCCTGTGTCACTTCCTGCTAATACCCTATGAGGGGTTTTCATTGCTCTGAAAGTGGCTTATCTTTGAGGCCTTGTGAAATGTGGTCCTTGCCTCCGTTTTGTCCTTCCAGAGCCTTCAAGTTCACTCCAGCCATAGGATCACTTCTCATTTATTCCCAAGTACTGAAACATTATTCCTCTATAATGGGTTTAGTAATCCCACTGATCCCTCAGATCTAAATTCAAGGTCACTTCCTTAGCTGTCTACCCATTAGGGTAGTTCTGTTACATGCTACATGTTATGTGTTACATAGTATCATTCACAGCAATTCCCTTTTGTAAACTTGGAGGCCACTTATGGAGATCCTTGATTAGTCTGTAGCTCCTGACTCTGAGCTCAGGATACCTTCAGTATTGGAGCTTAATGCTGCCATTATTTGTTGAGTGAATGAATGGATTGACATGTTACTAACTTATTCATATGTTTCTAGTGGAGTCTGTCCAGAGCTGTGTTTAGAGATAGGAATATAACTCACATTGTAATTTAGAATTACTTGAGGATCATGATGGTTCTGGCTTCCCTGGTGGCTCAGTGGTAAAGAATCTACCTGCAATGCAGGAGACATTGGTTTGATCCCTGGGTCAGGAATTGGCAACCCACTCCAGTGTTTCTGCCTAGGAAATCCCATGGACAAAGGAGCTTGGAGGGCTATAGTCCATGGGGTCATGAAAGATTTGGATACAACTTAGTGACTGAACAACAATAAATAATGGTTCCATCAAATTCTTCTGCCGTGTAATTACTGTATGACCAGGCAAGGCACTTAAAATCTGTGACTTAACTGTAGATGTCCTGTTTATCATTTGTAGAAGGAACTTGAACTAGTTGATCGGTAAGCTTGCCTCTGACTCATGTTCAGTGATGGTAGGGGTTGCCTCCATTTATCAGACAGCGCCGTGAAGTCTCAGTGGCATTATTACAGAGATGGACTGTAACTCTGCACTGCCTCCTAGGTTGATTTAGGGGTCCTGTTCTGTGGGCCTTCTTTCCAGGATCCAGCTGACAAGACAGCCTCCATTCCCAATATTGCTGGACACCATGCTGGAGGAAAGAGCTCTGGGAGGTCTCATATCTTGTATCAGTTATTCATATGCTCTGGTCGGAAGCCAGACGTGAGGTTCTGCGTCACCTCAACTTACAACTCGTTGGCCAGAACAAGTTACATGGCTCCTTCTAACCATATGGTTGGCCAGGAAATGCAGTCCTACCATATGACCAGATGGCAAAGAACAAAATGATTTGGCAAACAACAGTCATGACAGATCTGCCCTTCTGGCCAACCAAATATTTGGATCACTGTCCTTCCCACAGACAAGATATACTCATCTCTTCCTCCGTGAGCCCAGCTGGAAAGTCCCGGCTAGACAGCAAAAAAAGCTCATAGTAGTAGGATTTCCAGGTGTCCTACAGTTCTGTAGATCAGGCTTAGATGTGCTTCCCCTTGGCCTGGCGGTCTGTGAGTGAAAAGATGGTCTGCACCTCCTCCCCCCGCCACACACACACACATCCAGTGTACGTGGGAATAACAGTAACGCCCCACTTTGGATAATGGAAACACAGCAGTTCCTGATCCCTAGAGTCCCACCTAGCTGGCTTTATAAGCCTCTTCTTCTGCTGTATGTGGGGAATGTGCTTGTTTAGGTGCCAAGTGCAGCTCCTAGAGTGGCTTCCAGTCCGTTGGCTTGTGTGGCTCTTGGCATTGACATCTGGGGAGACTTCCTTTCTTTCCATCATCTTCCCTGAAGTAGATCTACTTCAGCCTCCTCTGAAGTAAATACTGGAAAGTAAGCCCTTTGGGGGCCAAAGTGCTTCAAAGCCTGCTTCCTGCCCATGGACGGTAGGAGACCCGATTGTACTTTTGAATCGTTGATTATTAATCTGGGCTCGTGATTTTTGCTTGCTTGTTGGCAGCGCAGCTTGTAGGCTTGTAATGTTTCGTTTAGCTCAGTGTGCAAGATGGCCTGTCCTCTCGGGTCTTTACTGGTGTCTCTGTCCCTTGAATGTCAATCCCAGAAACCTGTTGCTTTTGCTGGAAGAGCCACATCCTTAGTGTCTGTCTCTGTCTTTCTCCTCTGAGCATTTTGTTCAACTGAAAGCACTGCCTGTGTTTCCAGTTTTAACTAGGTCTCTGCTCTGAGACTTTAATCCATTCATGTTTTAACTGTGGGTATCTAGAGAATTCCCTGGACAGAGGAGTCTGGCAGGCTACAGTCCGTGGGGTTGCAAACAGTTGGACACAGCTGAGCGACTAACACTTTTTTCACACGTCAGGGCCATACCTTGCTTTGAACCTTACCCTCTTTTTGTTAATCAAAGGCCTTCTCTTGATTTTTTGATTTACTGTTTAAGTTGAGAAGCAGTCTTCAAACACTGCAATTTCTCAAAATTTTGGTCTCTTCTCTCTGATTCCTCCTTACAAACTGGTCAGGTTTTTTAATTTATTTGTTTAGTGTAATACCAAACCCAGAGTAACCAACTCACCATTTTAACGTCCAGGTTTTTTAACCTCTTTCCCTAGAGTTGTTGTTTAACTGCTAAGTCAAGTCCAACTCTTTTGTCACCCCATGGATTGTGGCCCACCAGGCTCTTCTGTCCATGGGATTTCCCAGGCAGGAATACTGAAGTGGATTGCCATTTCCTTCTCCAGGGGATCTTCCTGGCCCAGGGGGAAAAAAACCCCATCTTCTTCATTGGCAGGCAGATTCATAACCACTGAGCCATCAGGAAAGCCTAGACAGGCTTATTAATTAAATGATCTGCTTTGCAAGCTATGATAACTTGACTTTTACCAAATATTTGTACTGTTTACTAAGGAGCACCACCTTTCCAGCGTCTGAGAAGTTTCCCTGCTTCCTGACTCCCAAGCTAATGGCACATATTTTAGTCTTTATGTTATAACAGTACCCCGCTTTTGAGACCAGTGTACCAGTCAGGATACCCAGGTTATGATGGGTATACAAACAGCTTCAAAGTTTAGTTCTTTTTTGCGTCCCATTTTATCACGGGTCAGCTGGGGAACCAGGCTGGTGCACAGACATCTTAAACAGGGTGACAAGTGGGAGGAGTGCTGTGAAAAATTTGCATCCTCCACCAGTAGTTAAATACTCTGGACCAGAAGTAGCGTAAGTCACTTTGACTCACAACTCAATAGTCAGAATTAGTCACCTAGCCCCAGCACGTACAGGAGGGCCAGAAAGCATGATCATACTGTGTACCTCGGAAGGCAGCCAGAAACGACTTGATGTCCAAAACTAAAGGCTGTTACACGTTCGGTGGTCATCTTTGAAAATAAAAGGATATGTATTACAGATTACGTCCTATAACTCCCTGCATTTTTGGCAGCGCGCTGGCTCCATGTTTAGAAGACATTTGTGAAGACAAAGCTGTAACTCCAGCTGGCCCTGTTGTATCTTTTCTGAGCGTAAGGTCTAGTCTGTCCTTCACTCTTTTAAAAAGGAAGTTTTGCATTCTGACCATATTCATCAAATTATAATACAAATATCTCACTAGAAGACATGTTTTGCTTGTCATGCTCTGATTGAAATAAATTCCTAATTAATTTCAGGTGCACACCGGTCCTTTGGTGCCATTTACTACTGGCAAGTTAATTTGCCTTTTTTCAGTTCAGTTGCTCAGTCGTGTCCGACTCTTTGGACTGCAGCACACCAGGCTTACCTCTCTATCACCAACTGCTGGAGCCTACTCGAACTCTTGTCTAACTTGTTGGTGATACCATCCAACCATCTCATCCTCTGCCGTCCCCTTCTCCTCCCGCCTTCAGTCTTTCCCAGCATCAGGGTCTTTTCCAACCAGTTGGTTCTTTGCATCAGGTGGCCAAAGTATTGGAGTTTTAGCTTCAGCATCAGTCTTTCCAATGAATATTCAGGATTGATTTCCTTTAGGATTGACTGGTTTGGTCTCTTTGCAGTCCAAGGGACTCTCAAGAGTCTTCTCCAACACCACAGTTCAGAAGCTTCAATTATTCAGCACTCCACCTTCTTTACAGTCGATCTCTCACATCCATACATGACTACTGGACAAACCATAGCTTTGACTAGACGGACCTTTGTTGGCAAAGTAATGTCTCTGCTTTTGAATATGCTGTCTAGGTTTGTCATAGCTTTTCTTCCAAGGAGCAAGTGTCTTTTAATTTCATGGCTGCAGTCACCATCTGCAGTGATTTTGGAGCCCAAAAAAATAGTCTTTCACTGTTTCCCCATCTGTTTGCCATGAAGTGATGGGACCAGATGCCATGATCTTAGTTTTCTGAATTTTGAGTTTTAAGCCAACTTTTTGCCTTTTATAAAGTTAAAAAAAAAAAAAAAAATGACTACCTATGTGTCTGCCACAGTTTGCTTCTTTGAAGTTGAGGTCATGAAAGTACATTGCTTATTCTTGTTTATGTGCAGAGGAATCAACCTTTCATTCTGACCAATTTTAATATAACTCCTGAAGTGATACAAACTTTTTTAGCATGGTTTACTTATTTTTGTAGGAATTTGTCTTAACTATTATCTGGAAGCTGTATTTAGTTAGTTCATTTCTTTCTGCTATGAAATAATGAGAACTTGTGTAATACCTAAAGACCTCTGCCAAGAAGGAATATACTTTCTCTTACTTACCAATGAAAGCGATAATAATTGTGTTAAGATTAGACCTGAAAGTGCTGTTAAGTATGTTCAAGATTTGCAACCATGTATCCTTCCTCCTTGAATAAAAGTGGTTAAGTATTTTTCTTGCATTTCAGTAGGAAAAAGAAAGAGATTTGTTTCAGGTAGCATTAAAAGATTTTAAGTGTCCAGGGAGTTTATCTCATATCCATTGTGGGACAAAGTGGGTAGTATAGGTAATCTTTGAAATGAATTACATTGATTTTACTTGTGAGAATGAGGCTTCCTTATAGACTACAATGCATTTTTTCTTTTGTGTGTGGAGAGATCTCATTGTTTTGTAAAAGCTGAAAAAGTGACTGCCTATGGTTACTGTAGTGTGGTACCTAAATTTGTTGTATAAAGTCCTTAAGTCCTCAGGTGAGATTTAATTATCTTCAGAGGTTAGGATTGTTTTGTCAACAGTGACAGTCTACCAGGAAAAATGGATGGGACTTCCCTGGTGGTCCAGTAGTTAAGATTCCGAGCTTCCACAGCAGGGGACCTGGGTTCCATCCATGGTCAGGGAACTAAGATATCTCACAAACCTCTTGGTGTGGCCCCCCAAAAAAAAATTAACTGGAGGTTTGAAATGTTTTTTTTTTGTAGGATTAGTGGGAGAAAGGATTTCTTTTAAGAAAACACAGAGTAAATTTTTGAGTTAGTCCTATTAAGTTACTGATTCATATATATAGCTACAATAAACAATTTCTATTAATAATTTCAGTTCAGTTCAGTCGCTCAGTCGTGTCCAACTCTTTGCAACCCCATGGACTGCAGCACGCCAGGCCTCCCTGTCCATCACCAACTCCGGAGTTTACCCAAACTCATGTCCATTGAGTCTGTGATGCCATCCAACCATCTCATCCTCTGTCGTCCCCTTCTTCTCCCACCTTCAATCTTTCCCAGCACCAGGGTCTTTTCCAATGAGTTGGTTCTTCACATCAGGTGGCCAGAGAATTGGAATTTCAGCTTCAGCATCAGTCCTTCCAATAAATATTCAGGACTGATTTCCTTTAGGATGGACTGGTTGGATCTCCTTGCAGTCCAAGGGACTCTCAAGAGTCTTCTCCAACCCCAGTTGGAGTTCAAAAGCTTCAGTTCTTTGACACTCAGCTTTCTTTATAGTCCAACTCTCACATCCATACATGACTACTGGAAAAAACATAGCCTTGACTAGACGGACCCTTGTTGACAAAGTAACGTCTCTGCTTTTTAATATGCTGTCTAGGTTGGTCATAACTTTCCTGCGAAGGAAATTTAGTAATTTAAATTATTATAATTAGCCTGATATAGTAATAATGCCCCAGAGCTTTATGGTTATAACTTCATTTAATCCTCAGTGCAATCTGGTAAATTAGGTAGCTTCTTCTGCCCTTTATTAGTAGGAAAAAGGGTTAAATTTGTTTCATTATTTGTATTACAGTGAGCTAATATAGTAAGTGTGCTGGGTATTGTACTAAGAGATTTACCTGCATTTCTTATTTTATGCTTGTAATGGCAGTTACCTCATTTCACTAGTAAGGAAATTAGGATTTAGAGATGTTAAGCCACAAGCAGATCAAACCAGTCCATCCTAAAGAAAATCAGTCCTGAATATTCATTGGAACATCTGATGCTGAAACTGCAATATTTTGGCTACCTGATGCGAAGAACTGACTCACTGGAAAAGACCCTGATGCTGAGAAAGATTGAAGGCAGGAGGAGAAGGGGACGACAGAGGATGAGCTGGTTGGATGGCATCACCGACTCAATGGACATGAGTTTGAGCAAGCTTTGGGAGTTGGTGATGGACAGGGAAGCTTGGCATGCTGTATTTGTCCACAGGGTCGCAAAGAGTGGGATATGACTGAGCAACTGAACTGAGAATTGGAATCCTAATCCAGCTTCTGACATATAAAAATGTGTGCTGTTAAATAGTATGTCTTTTTATCTGATGGAGTATCTTTCTTTTTTTGGCCACGCTGCTTGGCTTATAGGATCACAGTTCCCCGACCAGGGGCTGAGCTAGAGTGCCACCCCACTGCACCCCACCTCACCCCACCTCCCCACGCCAGGCAGTGAAAGTACTGAGTCCAGGGAACTGAACTGCCAGGGGAGCCCAACAGGCTATTCCAATAAAGTCAGAGTTTATTTTTCTGTACAGTACATTTCATATAAGAAAATATTGATACTTTATGGCATCAAATAACAGATTAATTAGAATGATTTGAAATTATGAAATGTTTATTTTTCTCTATCAGTGTGTTTGTTTCTTAAATAAAGAGTGAGTGTAAGTGAGGGAAATAAACAATGTGTTTTTTTAAACAAACATAAATAAGAACGTTTTAAGATTATCAGAGATCCTTCTTTTTTTAGCCACTCCAGAAGGCATAACTGCAGAAATTACATGGGAGTTTTATGGCTTTAGTAAAACCAAGAGACTTGATTTTATTTAAGAAAAGGAAGAAAATTTTTTAAGATTATTTTTAGGTTTGGTCATAAGTGAATAAGTACAATGTATGTACTATCACTTCTTCCCAAACTAACCGTGTTATAGTATTTTCCTGTTACCTTAAAAATGCATTCATACAAGCCCTAAAGTTTTATATATATGTATTTTTTTAACCATTTAAAAAAATTGAAGTATAGTTAATTTACATTTATATTAGTTTCAGGTATATTGCAAAGTGATTGTTTATACACACACACACACACACACACGCTCATTCTTTTTCAGGTTCTTTTCCATTACAGATTATGTAAGATATTGTATATAATTCCCTCTTGTATACAGTAGGACCCTACTGTGTATACATAGTAGTGTGTATATGTTAGTCCCAAAGTCCTAATTTGCCTCTCCTCTCCCCACTGTCCCGTTTGGTAACCATAAGTTTGTCTTCTATGTCTGAGGCTATTTAAAATTTAAAATTTTTGATGGGATAAAAGTATTAATAAAAGCAATGTATCAACAGCCAAGTCTTGGTTGCAATATTTACTGGTAGGAAAGTACAATAGATAAACCTGTTGTTTTTGATAGAACAGGGGATGGTCAAATGTAATCTGAGTTTGTGGCTCTTTTTCAGCCTTATTAGTTTATCACACAGAGTCCTTAGCCCCCTTGGAGTGGTAAGTCATTTGATATCTGTTCTCTATTTTATAGTAGATTAAATGATAGTACCTAAATGCAGTACTTCTAAAGCCAAATGGGTCCCTTTATAATTTGCTTTTAATTGAAAGTCGATTGCTTTCTTTGAGGGAAACTCATAATACTAATCATTTCTATAGGAAGATTATTTTGGCTCCACATTTGGTAAATGGAGTGTCAGAGGTAAACAAAGTGTTGAAAGTCCAGGGGAAGAAGTAACAGATTGTAATGTTTTTCTATTGCCCATTCAACAAGATAATGCAGTACTTCTTAGAGAAGAGTACACTTTCCCCTTTGCTGTGAGCCTCTGCACCTGCGCATGATGAAGAGTAGTGAGCTGCGCAAGGAGGCAGAGGCTCCATCCTGCATATTCAGGTGCCTGGGTGTTGTCAGTAGTTAAGTCACTAGATGAGCTTTCATCTAGCACAGGACTTGGAAGAGTAAGAGAAGTGAGGAAATGTGCCCTTCCTTCCTTGACTTGGCTCAGAGGTTAAAGTGTCTGCCTCCAATGCGGGAGACCTGGGTTCGATCCCTGGGTTGGGAATATCCCCTGGAGAAGGAAATGGTAAACCACTCCAGTATTCTTGCCTAGAGAATCCCATGGACGGAGAAGCCTGGTAGGCTACAGTCCACGGGGTCGCAGAGAGTCGGACACGACTGAGCGACTTCACCTTCCCCTTCCTTGACTTACCCAGTTGTAGCTTCCGAATAATCCTGGCCCCCACGATGCTGTCACTCATTTCTTCAGCTGATTAAAGTCCTTTCTGCTTCTCTGTTAGTATTCTGAGTCCTCCCCTGAGTACCAGCCAGAACTCAGTCATTCATGGGAAAGGCAAGACAACAAGGAGGAATTAAACTACAGTAGAAAGACCATGGGGTTCTGGAGTCAGACCTCAGTCCAAATCCTACTTCCACTATTTTGAGCAAGTGATTTTCCTTACTGAGCCTCACTTTACCTATGAAATAGGTGTTAATTGATATAATAATATGCCTTCATAAGTCAGAGAAGAACAAATATTGTGTATTAACATTATATGAAATCTGGAAAAATGGTACGGATGAGCCTGTGTACAGGGCAGTAGAAGCACAGAAGCAGAGAAGATGTGTGGGCATGGTGGGGTGGCGGTGAGGGTGAGGGTGAGGGGTCGGGATGAATTGAGAGTAGCGTTAACATGCGCCTTTCACCAGGCATAAAACAGACTGCCAGTGGGGCGCTGCTGTGCAGCACATGGAGCTCGGACCTAGAGCGGTGAGATGGGAAGGTGGGGGAGCTTAAGAGGGCAGGGATATATGCATACTTAGAGCATGTTATAGTCCAGCAGAAACTAACACAACACTATAAAGCAATTACATAGAAAAGGAAAATAATATGCTTTCAGAATGAAGATTAAGTATCTGATTTGGGGTCTAATTTTTAATGAACTTCCCTCTTCTGTCATTTTCACCATGTAAATGGTAGAGTAAGCTTTGTGTGTGCCAGTGATCCACCAGACTGCTGCATCTCAAAAATTAAACAGCACACATCAAGAATCTGCAAACTTTTCATAACCAGTCAGATAGTAAATATTTTAGGCTTCTCAGGCCTTACAATCTCTGTCACACCCACTCTGCTATTGTTGAACAAAAGCAGCCATGGGTGATACGTAAATGACCCAGTTCGACTGTGTTCTAATAAACCATTTACAAAAACAGGTGGTGAGCCAGATTTGCCCCTCAGGGAACAATGTGCCAATCCCTCATCTGTATTACTGTCTGTAAAAGGGAGCTCTGTTGCCAGAGATTTCGTAGTCTTAACACAGCCCTCCTTTTTAAAAATAAACTTAGTAAAAAACCATCTCACTATGAGTTGAACACTGGAACCAGGAGGCTATATTTCCCCAAACTGATGAAATCCATTGTAGAAGACATTGTTTTTTGTATACCCCAGTTAAACCTTGGAACATTATTTTAATATTTACCTTTTTATTACTGAAAAGTAAAAACTTGGTCCCACCAAGCATTTATATAAATCACACTAACAACAGTCAGTGCGTAGTTAGGAAATGTTGACTGCTGGATTTATTCATTTGGAAAATCATGGTGCATTTTGGCAAATGTGAAACCACCGAGAATCCTTCTCAGATTCTTCTCTAACAGTGAAGAAACTGTTAGCCTTGTCTATCACTGTCTATTAGCAAACTGTTTAATCATGTAACACCTAGTTATGTCCGTAGAACCATTATTCAGAAGATCGTACTCTGAGGCTTGTCCCGTTGTCACTGACTTAGGAGTTCATGCAGTTACTTGGCAGCAATTCTGGAAGAACTTAACATCTCTTACTCTTGCTTGTAGAGTCTACTTCCCAGCCCCCCTACCCAATTTCCTTTTGCTCTTAGTTTAAAGGAAGCAGTTATTATAGTTGACCCGGGAACAGCTTAGGTTTGAACTGTACGAGTCTACTCATATGTGAATTTTTTTTCTATAAATATGACACCACTATAGATCAGTGGTTAGTTGAATCCATGGATGCAGAACCCTGGATGCAGGGGGCCCACTGTAAAGTTATACTCTAATTTTCTTTTCTTTTTAATTAAAAAAATTTTTTTTCAATGATTTTTTTTTTCTCAAAGTTATATCTGGATTTTCAGTTGATGGAGAATTGGATTGATGCTCCTGACCCCCAAATTGTTCAGGGATCAGCTGTATTTGGAAAGGAGTTCAAAGTTAGAGCAAAGTTGCAAGAAAAAGAGGAGTACATCCATGTACACTTATTGTTAACATTGTGTCTCATTTGCTTTGTTTTTCCACACACCCTTTCTGTCTTACATACACACACACACACACACATACACACCCACACCCACACACCCACCCACTCCGACACACAAAATTTTTTCCCCAAACACACACACGCAGATTTTTTTGAGGTTAGTTGCTTATATCATGGCTCTTTACCCTTAAATATTTTAACAAGTGTTTCACCTTTTGTGATGTAGACATTTTTGAAGATTAGAGTCCCTTTGATTTTTTTTTTAATAGGGTGATCCCATTTTGGGTTTGTCTGATATTTTCTCTATTAGATAGGTGTTGTGTTCTCCATTAGATTCAGGTGTTGCTAGCACATTGTATAAGGGATGCTGTATTCTCACGTATCACCTCTGGAGGCGTGTAATACTGTTTGCCTCTCGTTGGTGCTGTTCATTCTGGTTGTCCAGTCAGGGTGTGGCCTGGTTTCCCCACTGTGTGGTTGCTACTTTTCCCTTGCAGCTAATAAGCAATTTGGGGAACCTACGTCCTTTTGAGAGTGGAGTATCTTCTTCCTGACCTTGGTCTTGGTCTTGGTCTTGGTGTGCTTTCCTGCCTGCTATGCCCTTGCTTTCTGGTATATGTGAGGCAGGTAGCTTAGGGCTGAAACTCCTGTCAGGAAATTTTTTTCTGGATTCAGAGTTGTTTGGTTTCCAATAAACATCTTAATTGAATAGATATTTAGAGAATCACCTGTACCTCTTTTGTATGTTACCGTCGTGATAGTGTCATATACCTGTTTTCAAAGACTCTCTAAAAGAGAGATATCCTAGTAGAATTATGAAGAAATGATAGATTTGGGTGGACTTAAAGACAGGGGTGATGATGGACAGGGAAGCCCAGCTTGCTGCAGTCCATGGGGTCACAGAGTCGGACACAACTGAGCACCTGAACTGAACTGAAAGATGGGGTGCGGGGTGTCCCATATAGGTGTAATTGGAAAGTTCTGTTAGACACTCCCTGTGGCTGGAATGTGGACATTCAGGGTAGAATGTGGTAAGGTGTTAGACTGGCAAAATTAGCTAGAGCTCAGTCATAAAGGACTCCATTTGCCTTGCCAAGATCGTAAAGGCAACAGAAAGCCAATGATTAAGTGTGAAAGTGTGGACAGCCAGGGAAGCCCTGTTCCTCTTTTAGAAAGACCACTGGCAATAGCCACAGAGGGAAGTGGACAGTAGTAAGTTGCTGGAGTAAGAAGGCTGACTGCAGCCTGGCTGTGACAGTGGGATGAGAAAGCACTAAAAAATGGGCCAAAGAACTAAATGGACATTTCTCCAAAGAAGACATACAGATGGCTAACAAACACATGAAAAGATGCTCAACATCACTCATTATCAGAGAAATGCAAATCAAAACCACTATGAGGTACCATTTCACACCAGTCAGAATGGCTGCGATCCAAAAGTCTACAAGCAATAAATGCTGGAGAGGGTGTGGAGAAAAGGGAACCCTCTTACACTGTTGGTGGGAATGCAAACTAGTACAGCCACTATGGAGAACAGTGTGGAGATTCCTTAAAAAACTGGAAATAGAACTGCCTTATGATCCAGCAATCCCACTGCTGGGCATACACACTGAGGAAACCAGAACTGAAAGAGATACGTGTACCCCAATGTTCATCGCAGCACTGTTTATAATAGCCAGGACATGGAAGCAACCTAGATGTCCATCAGCAGATGAATGGATAAGAAAGCTGTGGTACATAAACACAATGGAGTATTACTCAGCCATTAAAAAGAATACATTTGAATCAGTTCTAATGAGGTGGATGAAACGAGCCTATTATACAGAGTGAAGTAAGCCAGAAAGAAAAACACCAATACAGTATACTAACGCATATATATGGAATTTAGAAAGATGGTAACAGTAACCCTGTGTATGAGACAGCAAAAGAGACACTGATGTATAGAACAGTCTTATGGACTCTGTTGGAGAGGGAGAGGGTGGGAAGATTTGGGAGAATGGCATTGAAACATGTATAATATCATGTATGAAACAAGTTGCCAGTCCAGGTTCGATGCACGATACTGGATGCTTGGGGCTGGTGCACTAGGACGACCCAGAGGGATGGTATGAGGAGGGAGGAGGGTTCAGGATGTGGAACACATGTATACCTGTGGAGGATTCATTTCGATATTTGGCAAAACTAATACAATTTTGTAAAGTTTAAAAATAAAATTAAAAAAATAATAATAATCACTGCCCCTCCCACCCAGGGCTCCTGGGAGATAAGAGCCTCCAAGGTCAAAAAAAAAAAAAAAAGACTTCTAGACATAAGATGAAGAAGAAATTGATAGGATCTGGTGCCTGATTTGAAAACAGGGACATAGGTAGCAAAATGGAGCTGGAAAAATAAAGACTTCCTGGGTGACTGGATGTATGATGGTGTGATTCACAGAAATTGATAGTACATGAGGAGGGACAGATTTGGAGAGTTGGCAGGTGAGGAGCTGATGTTACATGGGATATATCAGTGAACTTGTAATAAGAGGTCTTTATACATGTGCCTAATGTTCAACAGAAATATGGGCTAAAGAGGAAGATTCTGAATTTGTCATCAGCATAAAAATGGTAGTTAAAGCCGTAATTGTGGATGAAGTTGCAGGAGTGAGTATGTAAAGGGCTAAGGACCAAGCCTTGGTATGGCGTCTGCTTGTATTAGGTTATATAAGCATGTTTCGTTTTAGATCAGTTTAAACTGGATGTTCAGTTTATTCAGTACTGTTGTTTTAGGGTGCTAATCTTTGTATTTTACTTGAATGTGTGATAAAAAGATATTAAATAACAGCAGATTACTGGTTCTCTGGGGGTGCATTGGAGGTATAGAAATCCTCAGCATAAAGTTTGACACAAAACCCAGAGCCTTTTGAGCTTTTTAAAATTTAGTATTTAGGGGAACATTCTGATGAGATTGTAACCTTTATGAGAGTAGAAAGAGACTAATTTCAGTCCCTTCCCTTTCACATGACCAAACACTGCATCAGGTAGGCCTGCTTGTAACAAGGACACTACTGACAGCCTGCGTCCATAAAGGGATATCAGGGGTACAAATAAGGGATAAGGGAAGTACTAAATTGACAGATACTTCACACTGAAGAGAAATAACAAGACTGGAGTGTTTCACTTGTACCTCAGCAAAGGTCTTCTTTTACTGTTTCATTATCTAGAAGTAAAACTAATTTCAGAGTACAGTAGTTGGGAGAAGCGGAGAGTAATATAGACTGAGAATCTTTTACCATTCATTTCTTGTAGAAAATGTAAGTATCGAACTGCTCTTTTTCTTGCCAAATAGTCTAATCTGTCTTCAGCTAAATAGTCTAATCTGTCTTCAGCTATTTTAACTGTTTATCCTGAGTATTCTAAGTACAAAAGCAAAGTGCATTTGTGTTTTTTATGTTTTTGCTTTCATGAAATTTAATTTTTTTTTTAATGAAATAACCTGTCTCAAACCAGAACAGTTTGTGGACATTAAATAACTGGTGTAATTTCACTGGCTCATTTATTCAACAAATATTTACTGTTTACTTGTATGTGTTAGGCACAATTCTGGATTTGGGGTAAACAAAGCAAAAAATTCCTACCTTTGTGGGTCTTATATTCTGGGAAGAAGAGACAGATAATGAATAAAACAATAAGTAAATTCAGTAGTCTATGAGGAAGCAGGTGCTATCCAGGAAAATACAGCAGAGCCGGGGAATACAGTAGGATTGAGGGGAGAGGGAAGAGATTCCATACTTTTATAACATTTTATTATGAAAAATTTCAAACATACAGTGAGGTTTCAAGAATTTTATAGTGACCACCCATATTCCCAGTAGCTGGATTCCACCATTAACATTTTACTCTACTCGCTATCTCTCCGTCTGTCAGTCCTTCTTATCTTTTAAGGCATTTTGAAGTCAATTACAGGCATCAGTGCACGTGTCCCTAAATATTTCAGCATACATATCATTCATTAGAGTTCAGTATTTATTGACTTTTTTTTTCTTTTGAGGTAAAATTTACATGAAAAGAAATTTACAAATACTTAGTGTATGTTAGCTGGATTGTAACAAATTCTCATGGTTGTATAACCCAACCCCCATGAAGACATGGAGCCTTACCATCATCACAGAAAGCTCTTTCATTCCCTTCCCCATTCAATCCTTGCCTCCACGCGTCAGAAGCAGTTACTAGGTTTTTTGTTTTTGTTTTCTTCGTACCAAAGATTAATTTTGCTTGTTTTTAAACATCACATAAATGGACTAAGAGTATGGAGTCTTGTGCAAAGCTATTTCCCTTCACCCTAGTGTTTTTGAAACTTACTCGAGTTGTGGGTATGTGGTTTATTCCTCTTTGTTGCTGGGTGGTCCTCTGTTGTGTTACTAAACCACAGTTTGTGCACCAGTCCTCCTGAGGATGGATATACTTGGGCTGTTTCCATTTTGAGGCTATTGTGAATAAAACCCATGAAATTCTGATTCAGGTCTTTTTGTGGTCTTGTTTTCATTTCTCCTGGGTGAATACCTCGGAGTGGGATGGCTGAGCCATGTGGAATGTGTGTGTTTTGTTTCATGAGATCTGGTGCCCCTTTTTCTCACTGATCATGTGTGCAGTTGAAGTTGTTCCTCATCCTTATGATTGTACTATGTTGTCAGCCTTTTCGGTTATAGCCATTCTGGAGGGTGCAGAGTGGGAGAGCTGGTAAAGAATTGTCTACAAAGGGGACTTTTGAATCAGGAGTTGAAATTGAGGAAGCAAGCCAATTTCTTATAAGTTTGACAAAGAGTAAGGAATCCAGTTTGACGAGAGCAGAGTGAGTGAAGAGGAGCATAATGCCCGAGAGCAGCAAGGAAAGGGGAATGCCAGTCCTACTGGACCTTGTAAGCAGTTTTAAGAACTTTGACTCTTTTTCTGAGTGAGGGTGGGGAATAATTGGACTATTTTGATGTAAGTATGGCATGGCCTGACTTACCTATTTTTAACTATTAGTTTGTTTATTCCCATGAAGACAGACGAAAGTAGAAGAGAAATCAGTCAGGAGGCTGTAATGAGCCAGGCAGGAACTGGGTGTTTGGATGCAGGACCTGGGAGCCCCTGCTGGAGCCCTAGGCATTGCTGGCTGGTTCTTCCAAATGTCACTAGGAGACAGGAGAGAAAGTGATTCAGCTCTCCGGTAGCAAAAAGGCCTGGCTCTCCATGCATAAATAATCAGGGGTTTAAACTTCTTAAGTGGCTTCTTAAAAATGAGTCATCACTTATTTCCCCATAAGGAGTCTTACACAATACTGTTGTTTTTAATAAGCTGTTTTTAATTCAGTAATCTAAAAGGTATAAATGTGGTCTTAATTGTTACGGCTAACTGTTAAAGCCATTATTTGCTTAAATAAATAATGAATATAATTAAATCTTTGCATAGGAATTTGCACAGTATAACCTTGAATAATTGTTTCTGGCTTGGTAATATTTATTAGAACTTCCTATAGAGCAGATAGAAACACCTTTTCCAATTTAGACTTATCTTCATTTTTCTGTAATATTTTATAAAATATGAGTGCCTGCAGTAAAGCAAAATATAGTTCTAGATGCTAAGTAAATTACAAAGATAATTTAGTTCTCATTCTTTAAAGAATTGAGGCCCCCAATACTACAAGAGAATACATCTTTTAAAGGAAAAAATGTAAAGATTGTTAGACTAGCATCTATCTAAGCAGCTCACGTTTTGGACATCAGTGTGTAAATGAATAAATGATTACAGCACAATTTCTTAGGTAGAGAGTGTAGTACTCCAGGAGGCAGAAGAAAGGTCCTTTTAAACCAGGTTTTGAAGAACAAGAGGAAATTTGAGGGGCATGGGGTGAAACCTGGTGAATGGTGGTCCATCCCGGTGAACAAAGCACAGAACAGATGTTGCAGACACACTATAGTGCTTCCCTTCCGGTGGATCTTATCTGCGATAGCCACTGTCACTCTCAGCTGACTCAATGAAAATGGTATTTCTGATGCCTCAAATATGTGATATGCTTGTACTGCCAATGCATTTATCAAAAGACTATTAAAAGCCACCTGAAAAGGCAAAAATCTTCTAGGGGTAAGCAAAAATAACAAAGGAAGTAAAAGAAAAAAACATGAATTGTTAGAGGGGAAAGATGGATAAGAAAAAATATATATATTACATATTACAAATAAATAAAAAATAAGTAGCAGAGTGACCTGCTGGACTTGGGAGGAAGTCCCACACTCTTCCAATGCCCTCGGTGAGCAGAGGTAACAGAAGTGGATATTTGGAGCCCACGATTGCAGGGTTCATGGAGACACAAAGATTATTTTTCAGTCGTTTCTGATCCTCCTTTTCATTGTTCACATTGCTATAGATAGAAAATGTTATCTATAATTACTTGCAGTGTGAGAAACTTTTAAAGTAGCGCGCTTAATCATAAGTTACAATTCATCTGATTCCATTTTATATAAGATTGAATATTAAAAAGTTCTTTAGATTATTTAATTGTATTTACTTTTTTCCCTGTAAGATCAGATTTGAGAGGCGTGCCTCTGTTATTTCATGAAAAATTGCAATTGTTCTTGGTGCTTTGGTGATTAACTCTGAAACTGAGCCTAATATGTAAAATAAAACTTTATATTAAAGTTTCAGGCACCTCCTAAGGTGCCAGACTAGTAAATGGTCTTCAAACACAGCTATTTCCTTTTCTTAAAATGATCTCTTAACTCCTGTTCTTACAGATTTTGGCTTACATGTCACTTTTCGCTAGTGAAAATGATACTCTCCTTGAAATCCCTTTCTTATTTATATTTCCCATAACTCACTGTACTTTTCCTTCATAGCACTTATAACACTTTGCAGTTTTTCCTAGGACTGTTTTATGACTGTCTGTCATCCCTACTACAATGTCGGGAACCATGTCTGTTTTATTTACCACTGTGTTCTCAGGCCAAGCACACAGTTGGCACTTAGTAAGTACACACTAAATTAATGAGCAGACTCCAGCCCTGCTGTTCTGCTCTGCATTTCTAGTTGTTGTCCTGAACCAGCATTTCCCACTCTGTACTATAGAAGCTCTTCATGAACTATTAATAGATTCTAAAACAATGATTCTGTGGTCGTAAATTTGGTATGACTGAACCCTCCCTGATGAGCAACCAGTTTATGTTAGCGTGTTTAAAACTTTCATTCCTAGAGTTTAAAAAAACAGTGTTCTGTCTCTCTCTCTTTTTTAAACTGTCAGACTCTTTATTAGACTACCTGTTGATAATCTGAAATTAAGTATTCCAGTGAACACAGTTGGGACAGGCTGGCTTACTCAGTGCTGCAGGTAGATGTATTTAAAAGTTTCATTTGATAGATACTATCTTCTGGGAACATCTGACTTTTTATATAATTGTAATTTAGGATAGGATCATCTTAGATATTTAGTAAGAGCATTCAATTTGTAATTATTGGATTCACAGCTCATCTTATTCTAAATTTATCTCGTGTGCTGCTTGACTTCACTATTTTAATACATCTTCCTACTCAAAGCAAAAATTTCATTTTAACTTAAAATTGAAGTGTTACTTTAATATAATTTAGTGTTTTTTTTCCCCTTAGAAATAAGTATATATAGTTTGGGGTTTTAAGAATAACTTTCTTTGCCTGCAAGTATAATTTTTACTCTTGAACTAAACATGACTTAAATGGGAAGGGTTTTGCTGAACTAAATAAATTGTATCTTTTAGAAATTACGTTTGTTTTAGAAAACCATGTAGTGAGATGTACTCAATTTTTTTGTGTGTGTCAAAAAGAACTAAAACAGAATTTTAGAAAATAAGGAAAATAAAATTATAGAAGTGTTTCAAAATTGTATCAGCTGGAGGTGATCTGTTAACTGGTGTACATACTTTGAAATTTGACGGGAATGTGTGCATGCTTGCACCTTTGTGCTCTTTGTGTTTATGTATATTCACAGATACCTACATACATATTCATTTATCCAGTACATATTTAAGCGCCGTGCATTGTGCCTGGCACTATTTTGGGGTGGCTGTTCAGCAGTGAACAAAATAGACAAAAATCCCTGCCCTCATGATGATTAGTTTGGGATGGGAAGTAAGTGGTGACACCAGCAAACAAGCCAAATATGTGACATCAGAGGACAGTAAAGGCCGCGGAAGACACAGCAGGTAGACGGATAAAAGAGTGTAGAGAGGATTGTGCTCAGCTACTTGGAAACTTTTTACTATAGTTGTGTACATTCAATTATGTCTTTTTCTTTTAAAAAAGATTAAAGACAAATATCCTGAACATACAATTTTCAGATCTCTTTTTACTTAATAAGTTGATGGATTTTTCCATCTCATTAAATATTACTCTCAAAGCTAGTGGAGGTGATGGAATTCCAGTTGAGCTCTTTAAATTCCTAAAAGATGATGCTGTGAAAGTGCTGGACTCAATATGCTAGCAAATTTGGGAAATTCAGCAGTGGCCACAGGACTGGAAAAGGTCAGTTTTCATTCCAATCCCAAAGAAAGGCAATGCCAAAGAATGCTCAAACGATAGCACAATTGTACTCATCTCACACGCTAGTACAGTAATGCTCAAAATTCTTAAAACCAGGCTTCAACAGTACATGAACCCTGAACTTCCAGTTGTTCAAGCTGGATTTAGAAAAGGCAGAGGAACCAGAGATCAAATCCACTGGATCATCAAAAAAGCAAGAGAGTTCCAGAAAAACATCTATTTCTGCTTTATTGACTATGCCGAAGCCTTTGACTGTGTGGATCACAATAAACTGTGGAAAATACTTAAAGAGATGGGAATACCAGACCACCTGACCTGCCTCTTGAGAAATCTGTACGCAGGTCAGGAAGCAACAGTTAGAACTGGACATGGAACAACAGACTGGTTCCAAATAGGAAAAGGAATATTGTCACCCTGCTTATTTATCTTACATGCAGAGCACATCATGAGACACGCTGAGCTTAATGAAGCACAAGCTGGAATCAAGATTGCCGGGAGAAATATCAATAACCTCAGATATGCAGATGACACCATCCTTATGGCAGAAAGCTAAGAACTAAAGAGCCTCCTGATGAAAGTGAAAGAGGAGCGTGAAAAAGTTGGCTTAAAACTCAACATTCAGAAAACCAAGATCATGGTATCCAGTCCCATCACTTCATGGCAAATAGATGGGAAAACAGTGGAAACAGTGTCAGACTTTATTTTTGGGGGGCTCCAAAATCACTGCAGGTGGTGACTGCAGCCATGAAATTAAAAGACGCTTACTCCTTGGAAGAAAAGTTATGACCAACCTAGACAGCACATTAAAAAGCAGAGACATTACTTTGCCAACAAAGGTCTGTCTAGTCAAGGCTATGGTTTTTCCAGTGGTCATGTATGGATGTGAGAGTTGGACTATAGAGAAAGCTGAGCACCAAAGAATTGAAGCTTTTGAACTGTGGTGTTGGAGAAGACTTTTGAGAGTCTCTTGGACTGCAAGGAGGTCCAACCAGCCCATCCTAAAGGAATCAATCCTGAATATTCATTGGAAGGACTGATGCTGAAGCTGAAACTCCAATACTTTGGCCACCTGATGCAAAGACCTGCCCTCATGGGAAAAGACCCTGATGCTGGGAAAGATTGAAGGCAGGAGGAGAAGGGGACGACAGAGGATGAGATGGTTGAATGGCATCACTGACTCAATGGACATGCGTTTGAGTAAACTCCTGGAGTTGGTGATGGACAGGGAGACCTGGTGTGCTACAGTTCATGGGGTTGCAAAGAGTCAGACACAACTGAACGACTGAACTATTAACTCTAAACCACTTAAAGGCTGCACATATTCTGCTTTATAGAAATTGATCTATTTTTTTAGATAAGAGCTAAAACCCTTCAGATGGTGACTGCAGCCATGAAATTAAAAGACGCTTACTCCTTGGAAGAAAAGTTATGACCAACCTAGATAGCATATTGAAAAGCAGAGACATTACTTTGCCAACAAAGGTCCATTTAGTCAAGACTATGGTTTTTCCAGTGGTCATGTATGGATGCGAGAGTTGGACTGTGAAGAAAGCTGAGCGCCGAAGAATTGATGCTTTTGGACTGTGGTGTTGAAGAAGACTCTTGAGAGTCCCTTGGACTGCAAGGAGATCCAACCAGTCCATTCTGAAGGAGATCAGCCCTGGGATTTCTTTGGAAGGAATGATGCTAAAGCTGAAACTCCAGTACTTTGGCCACCTCATGCGAAGAGTTGACTCATTGGAAAAGACTCTGATGCTGGGAGGGATTGGGGGCAGGAGGAGAAGGGGACAACAGAGGATGAGATGGCTGGAAGACATCACTGACTTGATGGACATGAGTCTGAGTGAACTCTAGGAGTTGGTGATGGACAGGGAGGCCTGGCGTGCTGCAATCCATGGGGTCTCAGAGTTGGACACGACTGAGCGACTGAACTGAACTGAACTGAAAACCCTTCAGACACTATTGCTCTTAGTACAAGGATAAATTCTTAACATGCCCATGACTCTGCATGATTTGATGCTGACCACCCTGTGTGCCCCTCACCACACTCTGGCCACACTGGCACCTGTGTGTGGCCCCCTTCAATCCTCAAGTCCTTGTACATACACAGGGTGACAGTAAATAGGAAAGTTTAAAGTTATAGTTACATCCCAGTTATTGAGGTTTTTCAGGCTTAGAAAACCATAATCTATTTGTTGTATATTACACATACCTTGAGTCCTTATGAAGTTCCTTATGAGGAAGATCTCCAGGGGATCTTCACATCCCAGAGATCAGACCCAGGTCTTCCGCATTGCAGGTGGATTCTTTACCACTTGAGCCACCAGGGAAGCATGAGGAAATTGTGTCAAATATTTTATAAAACAAAAACCATGTGTAAGTTTTTTTAAAAGCAGTAAGTATTTACTATAATATTGAGAAACAAAAATTTGATTTCACAATTTAGAAAAATGGATATGAACATCAGGAGAAGTCTTTCTACAGAAAGCTGTTAACACTAGGGAGAATATAAATATTAACAAGCATATGGGAAACTCTTCAACTTCTCTAGTAGTGAAAGGTACATTAGTGTGTCTCAGGCATTTATCTTGACCACAGTCCCCTATGATAGATACACCGTGTACACTTAGAGGTAATAAAACTTGCTGGTATAACTATCTTGTCCCAAGCCCCAACATCCTAGAACTGGTAGACCGTGGAGCCGACATACAAGTCCAGAGCACTCCTGATACAAATCCTGTTCTTCACCACCACACTGCAAAACATCTGAAGGCCTTAGTGGTCCCATCTCATGCTGAGAAAGTAAATTTCATGGTGGTTCATCTAGAAAAATAAATAGCCTGGAAATTTTTGAAAAAGAATTGCGAGGAGTGAATTTAGTGTTTAAAAAGCACTAGTTAATAAATAGTCTGAGGCTGCGCTTTTAAAAAACACGTTAAATAGTGACATAGGAGGCATTTGAATAGAATAAGGAGGAAGAGCTTGGAAATACTCTCAAATGCAAGAGGAAGTTATAAAGGGACATTTTTAGTCATTAAGGGAAATAGATGATTTTATGCTAGACATTAGGATAGTGGCTTGCTCTCTCTCCTTACACACAAAAAATAGGTCAACTATCTCTCACATGTTCACCTACACAGAGACGTGCTAACTGATTAAGAACAAAGTGCAAATTAAGAGTAACGCGCCTTGCTCCCTCACTCCCTCCTTGAGTTTGGTGTAAGTAGAGGGGGCACAGGTCACAAAATTGTTCTTGCCTTGAGAGGGTATCTGAGAGGGAAAGGGCACGCCTGTGGCCAGCTCCCCACCTGCGTCTCAGGCTTCCAGGGCCAGTGCACTGGGACCATAGCCTGTTCCCAGTCCCCCCTCTTGCCCCCTGCACACTGCTTCCACCAGCTCCCAAGAGCCACAAGAATCAGAGATCAAATGCATTATAAAAAGGAAAGGTTTTGTTTACATACCAGTGTTTGCAACTGTACGATTTATACCTGTTATTAAGGATAACAGAGTCATCAAGGAAAAGGTTAATAAATTTGACTAGTGAAACTTTCTTACAAGGAAAAAAATTATAACGACCAGTCAAACTTCAGGTAAATATTTGTCAATTTTATTATGCAGGGGCTAATTTCCTTAATATTGAAAAGGAAAATAATCCACCTATTTAAACATCAATGAGAAAAGGGAAAGCAGGCCTTTTGAAAGAGCAAATGGCAACACTTAAGGGAAGAAAAACTCACTGTAAAGAAATTAACCTAAAATAACAAGATGGGTGATTTTAAAATTGAAGAGAGATGTTAAGGATTCCTACACAGAGTGGTCAGAATAGGTGGTGTCACCTCATGTACCCTCTGAGCACTTGCATCTCTCCTTGTCCTACAGAGGCTCTCATGGGCCCACATAGGTATCTCCTATATATCATAGTACAGGGTTGGGTTTTGCAGCATTCAGGGAGAAGGATAGGCATTTAGGTGGTTTCCAGGTTTGGTTTTGTTTTTTTCTCTATCTATTAGTGTCTGGTTAAGTAACTACTGGAGTGTGTATTCCACATCCACAGAGTGAAATGCACTTCTGCTGTTGCACAAATTGTAGTAAAAGTATCAGTATGGAAAAATCTCCAGGATATGTCAAGGGGATATGTCAGGGGATGTCAGGTCACTCAGAAAACTCCTAGCTGTGAATTGAAATCTACGTATACATAAAATTACCAGAGGCTACTGATGGAGACGGACATTTTTTGTCTTCATACTGTTGGAATGTTTTTCATCCCTGAACTGGTATATAAATATTTTAAAAACTAGTATTTTTAAAACTAGTTTTAATTTAATGAAATGTTTACCAAAATTCAGTGATGATAGGGGTGGGTGAGAACAGGTACTTTTATAGCAGCTGGTAAAAAAATCTTCCTGTGTGGCAACTCAACCGAAGCTCATTTTGAGCACCTGTCAGGCGCCAGGCATTATACTGAACATCTAATGCACATTTATATTACTTAAATCTTCCCAACCAACCCTGTAAGATTTGATTTTTCTTTTACTGGAGGAAACAGATTTAGAGGAATGAAGTGTCTTGCCAGGAGTCACAGACCCTGCAGCCTGTGCTTTCAGTCCCTGTACTTTTCTACTGTCCAGAAAGGGCTCTGGAAATTCATAAGAAAGGGTATTCCTTGGGACAGAAGACCAGGTTTGAATCTGTGTCAGTTTCATCAACTAAAAATGGGGAAAATAATCTGTACCCTTCTTCTGAAGCACTGTATGAATAAGTGATTATAATCCATAAAATATTTTTTATACATAGCCTGCTTTCTTCATACAGTAAGTTCAAATGTTTTACCCCTTTTAAAAAAAAAATTTATCTGCAAACGCAAACTTTAAGTAACAGCTTTGGTAAGCCTGTTTTTTAATCTTATATAATTTAATCCTCAGTTTCAGTGTAGTGCCTTTTCTTAAATTGAAATACACAGTGTATCTAACCAGATCTTCTTGTTTATACTCAAAATCTTTTCACCACAGCTATATTGTTAGCATCCTTACAAGGCTACTAAAAATCCCTCTACTTTAAAAATAAATGAACAAGAAACTTCTTCATAAGGCTGTATGTTCTGATTGCTCGTTTTTTAATGTGTAAATGTACCTGTTTCTCCCTCTTTCTAGGAACACCATCTTCAGCGGGCTATTTCAGCACAGCAGGTGTATGGCGAGAAGAGGGATAACATGGTTATACCAGTCCCAGAAGCAGAAAGT
This sequence comes from Bos indicus, assembly GCF_029378745.1. NCBI lineage: Eukaryota > Metazoa > Chordata > Mammalia > Artiodactyla > Bovidae > Bos > Bos indicus. Next base: position 33,257,939 of record NC_091772.1, read on the forward strand.
AACATCGCTTACTATGAGTCTATATATCCTGGGGAATTCAAGATGCCAAAGCAGCTCATTCACATACAGCGTAAGTGATTACTCTCTTGATGACTGTATCTTGTACTGTGTTCTTACGTATCTCAACAGATTTTTATGTTTATCTGTTGGGGGCCCCTTCATTGACCAGCATCAGCTTGAGAGTTATCAGAGCCATTTTCACCTTTTACACTTGTGCTTGAGATTCCCGCCTGATAAGAAAGAACACAATTTCAGCCTAGATTTTTATTTTAGCTTCATCTCAACATGGCATCTTCTGCTACTGTAGATGAGTAGGATAAAGAATATACCTTTAGATGTAGAAATCATTTTCTTACTGTTCAGAAATAGTAATACTAATTGCCTTAAAGAATTTCTTAGTAGAAGTCAGAAGTCAACAAACCTTTTCTGTAAAGGGTCAGATTGTGTTTTAAACTTTGTGGGTCATTCAGTCTCCGTCACAACTATTTTACTCTGCAGTTACAGACAAAAGCAACAATAGACAGTACATAAACAAATGGGCATGGCTGTGTTCCAGTAAAACTCTCTTGACAAAAACATGTGTCAGTCCAGTATTGGCCCACAGGCCATAGCTTGCCAGCCCCATCTGTGTTTCTGTTTTTTTCTTTCTTGGCCAAGCCCCACAAGTTGATGAGATATTAGTTCCCTGACCAGGGACCAAACCTGAGCCCTTGGCAGTGAAAGCATGGAGTCCACTGGGCCCCCAGGGAATTCTCATGATTTTTTTTTTTTTTTTTTTTTTTTAATTTAGTGTTTTAGTTGGTAACTTGTGTCACTTGGTACTGATAGAGGTCTTCAGTGGAAATGACCCTTTGATAGCTTAATCACATTTGATGATGAACTGCTGAGAGCTTGTAAACTTAGGTGAATTTATTTTGTTCATTTGGTCCCCATGTTGTGGACCACTAAATGTGTAATTGCAGGGTTGCTAAGGAAAAGGTGTTAACAGCTTTCATTTTTGTCTTGTCTTTATGATCAAGAGCTTTTTCCAGGGGCCTGTCTAAATTTTTTTCAGAACAGTATAAATCTGTTTTGTTTTTATTGTTCTCTCTGTGGACATAGAGCAGCCAGCTTTACCTAGTTTCTTGCTTATTGACTACTTTTCTAACTCATTTATCATTTTCTCCATATGGTCTAATCTTTGTCCTGGGTTCTAAGCATTTTTTAAAAATTATTTCTTACATAATGAAAACCACAAGTAAACATGCCCATATTGACTCTTAACAGTTCTGTGTTAGCATTTGATGTTTTTAACTTGTGATGTTTTTTCACCTTTACCTACAGCTTGTACTTGTTAGGAAAAAAATTTTTTCTTTAGAAAAAAAATTTTTTCCAGTTTATTAAAGATTACTTTGAAGTAAACCAAAAAACTGGCGTGTGTTTTTCTTGCCTACTCGTGTTTAATTACATATGAAACACAGACATTCTAAACAAAGTTTACCAGTAATAGGACCTAAAACTTTAATTCTCTGGAAAGTCATGTCAGTGTGAAATTCCAGAATGGATCCTTGCTGTATATGTTAACCAGGACCACACTGCATTCCACAGCCACTGGCTGTATTATTTCATGAATATATGCTATCAGGTTAAAGCAGGGTGGAGCAAGATAAAATTACATTATTCAATTTACATTATCATTACTATCAGAAAAAAAGCTTCGAATGCTTGTTTTACAAATAGGTGCTTTTCTACTGATGACCAGAATTCACAAATTTCATTTTATTGGTAGCTTGTGGGTTAAATTGTGGTCAGTAAAGTCAGGGTACTATATTTAACAAGGCATTGACTCTGCTGACATTGTAATCAAATAACAGTAATAAAATGGAAGCAGAATTGTAAATTATTTGGGAAAAAAATGTTTTTCATCAGTACAAACTTAGAAAGACATATTACATTGGAAAGTTTATGAACACTGTCAGCCAAATGAGTGTTAGCTGACTTTGAGTTTCTTTTAACATTCTTACATGACTATAGATTCACAGAATATGTAAAGCCTTGTATATTCACCACCACAATTATACTCAGTTATACCATCACCACAAGACTCTACCTTATTGCTCCTTTAAATGCACCTCTGGCAACCACTCATCTGTTGTCCATCTTTGTAATTCTGTTTGTTGATGAAGGTAACGTGAATGGAATTACGAATGTATATCCTTTTGAGACTGACTCTATCCTCTTAGCATAGCCTCCTTGACATTCATTCAGGCTGTTGCATGTATCAGTAGTTCGTTCCTTTCTCTTCCTGAGCAGTCTTCCATAACATGCACTGCAGCAGGTTGCATTGCTCACTCACTGAGAGAGTGAGTCGTTTCCAGATTTTGACTACTTCAAATAAAGCTGCTGTGAACGTTCATGTACAAATTTTTGAGTGAACATAAATCTTTACTTATCTGGGTTAAATGCCTGTAAGTGTAGTTCCTGGGTCATCCAGTTTTAGTTTGACAAGAGTGTATCCTCTATCTCAGAAGGCTGTACCTGTTTGCAGTATCATCAGCTGTGTATGTGGGATCCAGTTTCTCCTTTATCCTTGTCAGCATTTGAGGTTATCACTTTTTAATTTTAGCCATTCTAGTAGGTATACAGTGATGTCTCACTGTACTTTAAATTTGTGTTTCTCTAAATGACTAATATGTTAAACATCTTTTCATGTGTTTTATGCCATCTACATATCCTTTTTGGTGAAGATTGTGCGTGTCTTACTTACTTTCTAATTAGAGTATTTTAATGTTAAGTTTTGAGTATTTTGTTTATATATTGTAGACACAAGTCCTTGTCATATGTGATTTGGAAATATTTTTTCCCGGTATATAAATTGTCTTTTCATTCTCTTAACAGTTTTCCACAGAGTAGAAGTTTTTAATTTTGGTTAGATCCATTTAGTATCAACTCCAAGAATAGTCTTTGTTTTGCCCAGGGTCCAAAGATGGTTTCCTATGACCTGTTCTAGGAGTTTCATAGTTCTGCATTTAAGTGTGTGATCTATTTTGACTGTGAGGTTTAGGCCCCCGCTGCTCCAACACTGTTCATTGAAAAAGTGATTCCTCCTCTATTGATTGTTTTTGTTTCTTCAACAAAAATCAACTATGCATATTGATGTGACTCTATTTGTGGGTTCTGTATTCTACTCCACTGATCCCTGTGTTTATCCCAAGATAGTACCACTGTCTCGATTACTGCAGCTATATGATCATCCTTAACATTGGGGAAATGCTTCCTCCTTTTTTTTTTTTTTTTTTCAAGATTGTGTTGGGTATTCTAAGGCTTTTCCCTGTAAATATTTCCCTAAAAATGCCACTAGAATAAGTGTGTCTGCGAAGAAACTTGCTGTGATTTTGATAGGAATTGCATTTAAATCTTTAGATCATTGTAGGGAGAACTGACATCTTTTCTTTCTGTGTTGAGTCTTCTAGTCCATGACCACAATATGACTCTCCAGGTATTTAGGCCTTTGATTTCTTTAGTTGACACTTTATAATTTTCATCATGAAGATCCATGGTGTTTTAGTACTTTTTTTTTTTATACCTGTTTTCTTTGACACAATTGAAAATGGTATTGTACTTTTGATTTTTGTTTCCATCTGTTTATTGTCAGTATGCAGAAATGCAGTTCAGTTGTATGCTGAGCATGTGTCCTGTGGCCTTAACTGAAATTGCATGTTAGTTCTAGAAGATGTTTGCAGGTTCTTTGGGATTTTCTAAATGGAGAAAAATCATGTCGTAGTCTGCAAATAGAAATGGTTTTGCTTTCCCTTTCCAACCTGTATGTTATTAATTTCTCTTTCTTGCCTTAGTATAATGGTTAGAACTTGAATACAGTGTTGAGAGCAGACATTCTTGCCTTGTTCCTGATCTTAAGGGAAAAAATGTAGTCTTTCACCGTTAAGCATTATGTCACCTGAAGGGGGTTTTTTGTAGTTGCTTGTAAGAGTTTGAGAAAGTTCTCTGTTCCTAGTGTATTGGGAGTTTTTATCCTGACTATTGAATTTGTCAGCTGCTTTTTCTGCATCAGTTAATAAGGTCATGTGATTTTTCCCTCCTTCTTTATTCTCTGATGTGATGGGTTTCCTTGGTTGGTTGTCAAATATTGAACCAGCCTTGCATACCTAGAATAAATCACATTTGGCTGTGGGGTGTGTGTGTGTGTGTGTGTTTTCCATACATTGTTGGGTGGGATTTTATTGAGAAGTTTTCCGTCTAAATTCGTGAAAGATATTGTTAATCTTTTTGTGAATGTGTGCTCTGTCTTGTCAGGTTTTGGTATCAGAGTAATATTGGCCTCATAAAACAAGTTAGGTAGTGTTTCCTCTTATTTTCTGGAAGAGATTGTATAAAAGTGATGTTAATTTTTTAAAAATTGGTATTGACTTTTATATTACAATACACAAAAAAAGGCTAGTTATATTACAAATTTCTGCAAAGTTGCAATTGAACATTGAATGCCAGGTAGTCTAATACATTGCTTATGAAGGGTACATTGTATCAAATTATGTATATAGACTGGTTCATTTCAATTCTTATAATTTCTGTTTTATAAAACTCTTAAGCTAATGTTTACACAGACTATTCCTTGGAGTTTTCAAGATGATAGTATTGCCTTAAAAAGTAGTGATTAGAAACATTTGAGAATGATTACATGTTATATTTCCCTCTCTACCCCAGAGTTACAATACATATTACTCTGTAGGCTCTGGGAACCTTGCAATTAAAAAGGAAAGTTTATTTTAACTCAGCATTTTTCAGATGTATTCTTTACATGTATTGTGTTAACATTTCATTGAACATTTATTTGGAAAATCTCAATGTTATTCTTGTCTTTAATAGGTTTAGGAAAGAGATCATACTTTTCTCCCTTTTATCCTATCAGAGCAGTGAAGGAAGAAACCTGTTTTAAAACCATTATCCCCTGCTTTAGTTCCAAACTGTTAATAATTCCTCAGCTGTTTGAGAGTGTTGTTCAACATCTCCTGGTCCAAGGGGTCTTAATGTTGTTTCTCTTTTAATTGGTGATCTGGAAGCTTCTAGATGTCCAAAATCACTGCAGATGGTGACTGCAGCCATGAAATGAAAAGACGCTTATTCCTTGGAAGGAAAGTTATGACCAACCTAGACAGCATATTAAAAAGCAGAGACATTACTTTGCCAACAAAGGTCCATCTAGTCAAGGCTATGGTTTTTCCAGTGGTCATGTATGGATGTGAGAGTTGGACTATAAAAAAAGCTGAGTGCCAAAGAATTGATGCTTTTGAACTGTGGTGTTGGAGAAGACTCTTGAGAGTCCCTTGGACTGCAAGGAGATCCAGCCAGTCTATCCTAAAGGAGATCAGTCCTGAATATTCCATTGGAAGGACTGATGCTAAAGCTGAAACTCTGATAATTTGGCCACCTGATGTGAAGAACTGACTCCTTGCAAAAGACCCTGATGCTGGGGAAGATTGAGGGCAGGAGGAGAAGGGGACGACAGAGGATGAAATGGTTAGATGGCATCACCGACTCAATGGACATGAGTTTGGGTGAACTCCGGGAGTTGGTAATAGAGAGGGAGGCCTGGCATGCTGCAGTCCATGGGGTTGCAAAGAGTCAGACACGACTGAGCGACTGAACTGAACTGAACTGAGATTGTACAACTAGGACTTCTCATTTCCTATTCATACTGTAAGAAAGGACAAAACAGTTCTGACCTGAATAGGCAGGAACAAATCTCTCCTCCCTTCCCCTCAAATTTGAGTCTCAAGATTCTCTTGCTAATCCTCAAAGGAAATCTCTTTTAAAAGGCAGTCTTGTTGTGTATTTGAATGTGTGTGTGTGTGTGTAAAGATACAGATCTGTGCATTTCTGGTTCTGTCCACTGGTAAAGCCAAGAAGCAAAAATATTCAGTAGCAATAAGCACATCTAACACCTAGTCCCTGGTCCGTAATCACTAAATAGGACCAAGAATATGTGGAACGATGGCTGATCCCAGGGCTGGGGGAGGGTAAGTCAAGATAAACCTGAACATCTTGTTATGCCAGAAATTAAGAATTCACAAAAATGGCAGAGGCATATCACAGGAGGACATCGGAGTTTCCGCTGGCTAGTTTGGGGACGTTTTAAGCAATGGAATAGTTGAGTACAGTAATGAATTGTGAACCATTGTAAAAGTAAAAATTCCTGAGTTCCATACTGGTAATAAACAGAGTGCTAAGTGGTGGAGAAGATCAGTCTCACGGTTTTACAGTAGAGAATGCCAGCCAAGAGCAGAATGGTGCTGTGTCGAAGAGAATGGTGGAGTAAAGGATGTTAGGAAGTTTGGAATGGACATGTACACACTGCTATATTTAAAATGGATAACCAACAAGATCCTGCTGTATAGCACAAAGAGCTCTGCTCAGTGTTTTATGGTGGCGTGGATGGGAGGGGAGTTCGGGGGAGAATGGTTACATGTATATGTGTGGCTGAGTCCTTTTGCTGTCCACTTGAAACTATCACAACATCGGCTGTATATCCCAATACAAAATCAAAGTTTTTTAAAAAAATAATTCAAAGAAACCCAGAAAATCATTTTTGCAATTACATGATCAAGACTGACTCACATAAGAATCACCAATGTGTGTACCTAAGAGGAAATTTTGATGAGGAGCAGGGTATTTGCATGGTCTTAAGCTCTCCCCACAAACTGCTTATTAGTTACGAGATGGTGGAGGGGGGCATGGGCCAGAGATAACACAGTGGAATATTGGGCAGTTTCTTGACTGGTGACCAAAATTATCACCACTTATGAGAAACAGATGAACATTGTGTGCCTCTAGATGTGAGACCCTGGTAAGGACTGAGGAGTTGAGTGTTCAGTGTGACAGAAATAAATGAGATACAATCCCTGTGCTCAAGAAAATTGAGCATATTTGAATGTTTAGCAAATAAGATTGTTAAGTATGTGTAACAGTAGTACAAAAGAAGGGGAGTGATCTAGGACAGGAATTGTTTAACCTTAGTGCCACAAGCTGTTTTAAGGACATTTGAATTTTCTGCTTGTAACTTATGTAAAATACTATATGTTTACACCATGTTTTTTTGGAGAGAGAGGGTTCATAACTTCTAAAAAAGATAAAATAGTTAGGAACCACTTATTGGGTAGGGGGCAGTCCAGAAAGGATTCCACAGGAGTTGATGTCAGGTTGGGTTTTGTAAAGATGAGTCGTTTGCCTGGTGGACCAGGCAGGAAAGAGCCAATGTAAAGGCCTGAAGACAGGGAAAGAGGAGCCTGCTGTTTGAAACAAACGGAATTTGATGTTGCTGGGTCATAATGTGCAGATGCAACTAGCAAGGCCCGCCAGAAAGGGCCTCATACAATTGCATGGTTGTGGGTTTGAAGGTGGTGGGAACTTAGGAGGAACTGTTGAATGAAGGAAAAGGTATGAGACAGATTTTGGTATCAAGCTTCTTAATATTTTACTTACATTATTATCAAACTAGTTTAATTTTGCAAAGTAATTGAACAACATTTGACAGTATTGTGTAAAGCAGTGGTTCTTGCCTTTTTTTTTTTTTCCCCAAATCTTGACAAATTTTGAAAGGGAAATTTTCCTTGAAAGGAAAACTTCCCATTTCTCTCACTATGACAGTGATTCTCATGAGGGAACAAACCTCGACAGGAATGAGCTCACTGAGTGACAGCTGTTACCCTTATTGGCCGTGGCTAACACTTCAGCTTCAAATACCACCCCCGAGCTGTCAGTGAAGCGGTTCAATAATTTACAAAATAGGACTTAAGCATTCTAGAAACAATCTTACTTAAAAACCTTATCCTTCTATTATGGTATTAAATCCCATGAAATTGCTGATATTTTATCATTTTTAAGCTACAGAATTTTTGTTCAGTTCAACCCAGCGCATTTAACAATCTCTTTCTGTTTTTACTAGTGGGCTTCTAGTTTGCTTTGTGTGGGATGGGGTCACAGGTCACAGCCAGTCTTTTATCACTTATAACAATAAAGATGGTCTTCTTTCTTAAACTTTAAATGCAGGAAGCTTAGATTGTTTTCTAGTCTGAAAACAAAATCTTTTTAAAAATCTTCCCTGTTTCCCTAGAGATAACCCAGATATCAGTGAGAGGTTTCTGTCTGTGTTTCCACGCGGTAAATGATCGCGTGTGGTTTCTTCTGTCAGCTTTTAGTTTGGATGCTGAGCAGCCCGATTATGATTTGGATTCTGAAGATGAAGTATTTGTGAATAAACTGAAGAAGAAAATGGACATCTGCCCATTGCAGTTTGAGGAGATGATTGACCGTCTAGAAAAAGGCAGTGGTCAGCAGGTACAGCTTCATTGTATATATAATGAATGAGTGTATATATATATATATATATATATATATATATACATATAAAAGTATCTCTTTGTGTGAAAACAGTGTAAAGTTGGAAAGAGGGTAAGTGAGCAGGCTCTGGACAAGCTTGTATTCATATCTCTGTCCATTTCTAGCCTATATAACCTTCAGCAGAAGGTCTAAATTTCTATGTGTGCCTGTTTCCCAGTGTGTAAAATAAAGATGAAAAACATTACAGGATTGTTGTGAAAATTAAATACAATAATTTACATAAAGCGTCTAGCTTGTTATCTGACATGTACAAGGTACTCAGCATATTTGCTATTGTTAATACTATTATTCTGATGATTGTCATTTAAATTAGAAGTACTTTTGAACCTTTTCTTTGTATTATATGAAAATGACATAATGATTTTACATTTAGCCAGTCAGTCTGCAGGAAGCCAAACTACTGCTAAAAGAAGACGATGAATTAATTAGAGAAGTTTATGAGTACTGGATTAAAAAGAGAAAAAACTGTCGAGGTCCGTCTCTTATCCCATCAGTAAAACAAGAGAAGCGAGATGGTTCGAGCACAAATGATCCTTACGTGGCTTTTAGAAGACGTACTGAAAAAATGCAGACGCGGAAAGTAAGGAAACCTGGGGAGATTTTTTTGTAATTTTTTTGATGTAAGAAAATTTATTTATAGTTATAAATGCCTCAGCATCAGAAACCTGTTTTGTATTTAGATAGACTTTCTACATTTTATAATGAAAAATATTAATTTAAAATGAATCTGCCTTTAAATTCATTACTGAGTTATTAATGATATATCTTTATGTTGTTTCATTAAAAACCATATTCAAAATTGATTTCCCGGTGATCCATGTTCCCTTTCAGTGTCTTTAAATTCTAATCTCACCTTTCAAATATATATATACTCTTATATGTCACCAGCTATACTCAGAAATGCTTACTGACATTAAACAAGCAAATTCATACTTGCAGAATCGCAAAAATGATGAAGCCTCTTATGAAAAAATGCTTAAGCTGCGTCGAGACCTAAGCCGGGCTGTTACTATTCTAGAGATGATAAAAAGAAGAGAAAAGAGTAAAAGAGAGCTATTGCACTTAACACTGGAAATTATGGAAAAGAGGTAAAGTATGTTTTAATAGCATGAGAAGCACAGCACCATTAGAATTTTGTGTAGAGGTCATTTATTTCCTAAGAAGTTTTCTGTAACTCCAGAAATACATTCTTTTAATAATAGTTAGAGACTGCTGAAATATGTGGTGTTGATGTACTTTCTGTAATTTTACATGCCTTCCTCTCTCTAGTTTCACTTTTAAAGTGACTGGGTTCAGTAAAACTGTTATGCAGGATACTTCCATTTCAAAATCATTTTCTTTTAGACTTGAGTTAGTGCAGAGCCATGAGGAAGAGAACATTTGTCACTTCTAAAGTTTTTATTTTGTTTACTAAATGATACTGAATTTTTTTTTAACACATGCTGAGATTTTTTAACAGGAAAGTATAAAACAGGGATGGGGGAAAGGCCCGTATTCTTAATACCTAGATAATCCTTCAGTGTGGCTTCCCCGGTGGCTCAGCAGTAAAGAATCCACCTGCAGTGCAGGAGACGCGGGTTTGACCCCTGGGTTGGGAAGATCATGTGAAGGAGGGCATGGCATTCTACTCCAGAATTGTTGCCTGAAAAATCCCATGGACAGAGGAGCCTGGCAGGCTACAGTTCATGGAGTTGCAAAAGAGTTAGACACGACTAAGCGACGAAATACACACACACAATCCTTCAGCAGAAGCATGGTGAAAACTTCAGGCTACACTCCCCTGTTTCCAGGTCCCTATTCCCAAAGGAAATAACTATTCAATTTCTTATGATTCATTTCAGAAAAATTAGTTTTATGGCACAGGCAACTCAAATTAGCAGAAAGTTCCTCAGTACCATTTCAGGCATGAATTTCAACATCTCCACCAAATCTGCCACCAAAATTGCTATGTTAAAATTAAATCCCCCTCTCCCCCACCATGGTTATCTATTAATGGTGGCATGATAAAGCCATAAGCCAAAAAGTAAAAGAAGCAATAGGAATTATGTAATCTTTACTTTTAATAAACATTCATCAGGTAGTTTACCTGTAATCTTACCTTAAGTTTCATCAGGGTTTATAGTTAATATCTGAGTTAGTTATTAGTTGTCATGACGGTAAGTGCTTACAAGAACTAACTCTATAAACCTTTTCATACCATTTCAGGTATAATTTGGGTGACTACAGTGGGGAGATCATGTCTGAGGTCATGGCTCAGAGGCAGCCAGTGAAGCCCACATACACCATCCCCCTCATCCCCATCGCCAACAGCAGTCAGTTCAAACACCAGGAGGCGATGGACGTGAAGGAATTTAAAGTTAATAAGGTGATCAGAATGTTTGTGATTTTTATCATTAGAATCAGAGTAAAAAGAAATTTGTTTATAAACCCTACCATGAAAGCCAGCTTTTGATTTAAGACTGGCCTATAGCAGTAGAAATTGTAAAGAGAGATACCTTATAGTTTCATTAACTTTTCTTTAAAAACCATAATGCCATAAACTTCATAAAGCTTGATATAAATACTTAGCATATTTACACAAACATACTCGCCATGATCTGTTTCTTCCTACCAAATACCACTTTTGCCTCTGATCTTCCTTGCCTGTTGCCTCCACCTCAAATTCATATCTCTCCTCACCTCTGCCCTCACCTGCCATGTGTATTTCTAATGTGTAACTGTATTCATCACTCTTGCCTATGTATTTTATCCCTGAGTTGTTTCCCGCTTTAGTGCTTTCATATCTTTATCCTCTAAAACTGCTCACCATTTGCTTTCATTGTAGAGCTAGCAAGTCTTTACTACTCTTTATTTTTTTAATACCTCAGTACTATGGATTTGTTTTCACTATGTTAACAGTTATCTGAAGTTTGCTTTGTGTATATGTTTTCATTATTACTTCCCCCAGTATTGATTTGTTAATTCTTTAGGATGAAGACTAACTAAAAGTTCCTTTTAAAAAATTCCTAGAATTTTTGTAGAAAGTTAAGAAAAAGATATAGAAGCCAGCAGTAAATACTAATTGTAGTTAAAGGATTTCAGGAGAACTTCTCTTCTTTTACTTTAATAGAAACAAAGTATTTTATGATCATGTTTAGGTTGTAGGAACATATTCATGTTTTCACAGAGAACGACCTCTAAGACTTACATTAGAAAATGACAAAACGTAAGAGTCTTGTATCTCCTATGAGTCCATGTTAGCAGTAAACTTATTTTAAAACTTCCCCCAAACTTTGAGTTTGTTGACCATGATTTCTGGTGTTTAATTCATGACTATTGCAGCAAGATAAGGCCGATCTTATCCGACCTAAACGTAAATATGAAAAGAAGCCCAAAGTCTTACCTTCGTCTGCTGCTGCTGCTCCTCAACAGGCCAGCCCCACCACGCTGCCGGTCTTCAACGCTAAAGACCTGAACCAGTATGACTTCCCCAGCTCAGATGAAGAGCCTCTCTCCCAGGTGAGTGCAAGGATTTTCTGTAAACGAGATGAGGAACATAGGAAGGCACACAATCTGATGCACTTACCTTTTATTTAAAGGTTCTGTCTGGCTCTTCAGAAGCTGAGGAAGAGAATGATCCCGATGGCCCTTTTGCTTTCCGAAGGAAGGCAGGCTGTCAGTACTACGCTGTAAGTGTGGATTGTCTTTGTAAATAACAAACGGTTTACCTTTAGTTGACAAAAAATAACAATTTGGATTCTTCTTTTTAAGCCTCACTTAGACCAAACTGGCAACTGGCCTTGGACTAGTCCTAGCGACGGAGGAATAGGGGATGTGCGATACCGATACTGCCTGACCACCCTGACTGTGCCCCAGCGGTGCATCGGATTTGCACGAAGACGGGTTGGGCGCGGTGGAAGGTGAGGCATCTCTGCTCCTAGCAGAGGGATGTCTTAGATGTGGGTGATGGAAAGTTTAGAATGAGGTGATCCTTCCAAAGAGCTCATTTCTTCCCACCTGCTCTTCTTAACTGGTTTTTTGTGTTTTTTTGACTAAGATACTTTGCCACTTTGTTACCTGTTACATAACAGTAGCTTTTAATGCATAACTAGTGGTTCCCTAATGGATCTGTTTTTCTTCTCAAAATTGAAAACCTCAGATATCTGTCCTCAGAGGTAGATGAAAACAAGTGTACATCATGATTACATAAATTCTATGACATTAAAAAATGTCATGTCTGACTCTTTGTGACCCCATGGACTATACAGTCCATGGAATTCTCCAGGCCAGAAAAACTGGAGTGGGTAACCTTTCCCTTCTCTAGGGGATCTTCTCAACCCAGGGATCAAACCCTGGTCTCCCGCATTACAGGCGGATTCTTTACCAGCTGAGCCACAAGGGAAGCCCAAGAATAGTGGAGTGGGTAGCCTATCCCTTCTCCAGCAGGTCTTCCCAACCCAGGGATCGAATCGGGGTCTCCTGCATTGCAGGTGGATTCTTTACCAACTGAGCTATCAGGGAATCCCATATGACATTAAAGAAATTACCCAAAATTATTTTAGGCATTCTGGGAGATACTGAGAAAAAGGATTAAATAGGCTAAGAAATGTCATATAACTAGTACACTGGGTTAACTCATCAGAGGAAAGGCTCCTGGCTCCATGCAGGACCTGATCTTGACCTCAGCTTGTCAGGACACCTGCCTTTGTCTAGACCTGATGGAGCCCTTGATGCTCTGGAGGTCTTTAGGTGAGAAGTTGTGTGGCGAGGGGAGGGATTGCCAAACACATGAAAGCAAAGGAAAAGAAAGACTCGTGTTGTATTAGTGAAAAAAAATTAAAAGGCAAAACAGATCAAGCTGCCTTCAGGAAGAAACCTAAGGGTCTAATTTACAGTAAATTAATGACTTATACACATTTCTTTCATTTTTTATCTTAATTGCAGTTGTTATCACTTCATGTTAGTTTAGAATTATCCAGTTAAGACACATTTTATTGAGTGCTTTTTCAACCTCATCATTAGTAGTGAAAGTTCTCTATGTTGGCTGTATTTTATTCTATACTAGCATTAGTTAGTGTTAGCAGATGGATTCATTTATAAAGTTTATATAAATAAAGTAAAAATAAATCCTCTCGAGTGGTGACTTCAAATATTTTGTGTGTAAGAAATTTTAATAGTGTAAAATATCCAAAGATCACATACTTTTTTTGTTTTTCTCCTACCTCTTCCCTCAAAAAAATTTTTTTTTGCTTAAGAAACAGATACATTAGCAATGCTTCATAAATGTTTTGGTGCTTTGTAATGGAAGTGAAAGATCAAATTCTCTTGTATGGTGACAGTAACATATTGTTAGAAGGCTTTCTGTTGTAAGTTGGACAGCTTACTTTATTCTTCAAGGTGGAGTACTTTCTTCTCTATTCGAACCATTAAAAAGTGAAAGAACCTTAACAGAAATTGAGAGTTTAGCCTACGGAGCCAAATACTGAAATAATCAAATTTATAGCTTTTAAATATTCAGTAGGAGATGGCTTTGGGGGACTTGGGGAGGGAAGAGAAAAAAACTCTTGTGTAAATTCTGAATAGCTGTTCTACATACATTTTCTGACTGATTTTTATCAGGGTCTTACTGGACAGAGCGCACTCAGACTACGACAGCGTGTTTCGCCATCTGGATCTGGACATGCTTTCCTCACCACAACATTCTCCAGTCAATCAGTCTGCCAATACCTCAGAAACAAATACCTCGGACAAATCTTTCTCTAAAGACCTCAGTCAGATACTCGTCAATATCAAATCATGTAGATGGCGGCATTTTAGGCCTCGGACACCATCCCTACATGACAGTGACAATGATGAGCTCTCCTGTCGAAAACTGTATAGGAGTATAAATCGAACAGGCACAGCACAACCCGGGACCCAGACATGCAGTACCTCTACGCAAAGCAAAAGCAGCAGTGGTTCAGCACACTTTGGTACGTTTATTCGTTTTGATGTGCGTTTCTGTAGAAGCCTCGGGTTCATCAGTTTTGGGAATATGTGGTCTGTTATTCTTACAGCTAAAAGTCCCCTTCTCTTAAAATATATTTTTTTAAAATCTAGGTTTAAGAATTTATTTGAATCCCGATTGTGCATGTGTCTTCATTTAAACATTTCTGCACACCCAAGAATTTTAGTGCTGTTTATAATGTATGGCATTTGTTTCCTGTTGCACTTTGTGAACCACCAAGAGTCAGCTATTAAATTTTCAAATAATATGGAAAGAAAATGGACCGTAAATTGATAGTGGATACTTCTCTGGGCTTTTACTAGACTGCTTTGAAGTAAGCCAGCAACTTGATAGATAGGCACTCTTTCTCTGTTGACACAGTAATTCAGAATAATTTATAAGAGGGACACTAACTTTAAGGACATTTAAGGACTTAGGACATCTAAGTTTAAGGATTATTCTAATAATTTGGAAACATTTCAGGTAATATGTACTTTAGCATTATGCCTACACTGTGAAATGGGTCTAATATAAATGTCATCTACTTAAAATATTCCCCAAATTTTAGTTTTCTATTTTAAAGCGAATGCCAGTTGTTTGAGGCATGTAGATGATAGAATTCACTGTTAAAGTTGTTATTGCAGATATTTATAAAGATAATTTAAATATAGATTTTGAAAGGGCTATAAAGATAATTTAATCTGTCCCCCTAATTATCTGGTAAGGCTACAGTTAAACCTAAGAAACATGAAAATGTGCCTCATTACCTTCAGAAAAGGTTCCATAAATTAATATTCTTTGTGATTAGAAATAAAATACTTCTATGAAAGGGAAGTCTTTCAGCTCATAAGAAATATAAACCCATTTCAGAAATCAAGTAGAAGATAATCTAAATAATTCTGAGGCCTACCTAACAGATTACTTACAATCCCATTAATTTTGGAGTCTATATCATGAAGATTCAGTTTCTCTCTGCTTTTATAGTCTTAAAAGTCAAAAGGATTTTTCAGCATGAAGGTCTTATATGGTGTGAGTGTAGAGATTTTAATAGTATAAACTTATGCTTCCCTGATAAAGATTAAGTTGCTTAAAATTCTTTGGGACTAGATGTAGAAAACTGGCTTGTTGGACCAATTTCTTATCTTCTCCACTTCTTTAAGTTGTATAACTATCCTAAGGATCTTATATGATCTTTTCACATAAATTGTTTTGCTATACTACTTAAATGAGCATTGATAGTGTAACACTTACTTGATTTATGTTTGCCAATGAATGTTAAAAGATGAACATGGACCAGTAGTATTACTGAAAATTTAGCTGAAAAAATCTTTAATAAGTGTGTAATTTTCTTTTCCATTATTTCCTTCCCCCTATATATGTGATCAGATTAAATGGGTGGGTTTATCATTTGTTTTCTCTTGCACTTAATTCTCAGTTTTCCCATAAATTTCCTAGATCTTTCTGTATACTTACAGAATTGCTTTAGGGTAACACTTTATTCTTTCATGTTTGTGAATATTCCAGAAACCTAAAGCTTTTCGCTGTTAAGTATATAACAGTGAACTCATGTCATGTGTACCTTTAACTTCATTGAATTCCCCTGGAGAAAAAAAACCTTTATTTAGCAGTTCAGCTGTTACAGAGGATTCTAAGTACAGTTGAACTAGAAGCGTGAGCCACTCTGGCAGTGAGGGAAGTGAGTCTGTTACGGCTCCTTCTGCAGCGTCAGTGCCTGCATTGCTACCTCACCCTCTGTTAAGATCTCATCTCGTTTGATGTAGTTTTAAAGTAGTTTTTTTTTTTCATTTGTCATAGCCCCTAAATGCAAACATAACTACTCTGTCTGGAATTCAGCCACAGAAACTCTGATCTAGTCTGATGCCAGAGGAAAAACTGGCTGTGTTGGACTTACTGAAAGAAGGAGATGGACTCATCATGTTACTTGCTAAAGGAATTTTTTTAGGCTTAATATTTACCACACTGACTTTAGACCTTACCCAGTCATTATGTGACATACGAGTCATCTGATACACTTGCCTGCTATTTTAAGCCAAATACGTGGGTATCAATTTAGCCACTTTTTATTATTCTATCATTGTTTTAAATATTAATATTTATATGTGTGCTGTGACAGAGTAATGCCCTCTGGACTGATTACCCCTTTTCTAAATAATCCTCTAGAAGTGCCTCTTCTCACTTGCAAATAGGAACTGCATGATGGCATCTGAAGCCCATCGTTCTCAGCACAGGGCGTGCGCTCCAGCACACAGCTTCTGTAGGCAAGCGTCAGAGTCTTTTGCTTGCTTCCCGGTCCTCACCACTTTGCATAGCTGTGCAGCCAGATGGGTAGTCAGGTGCTAGAGTGCTTGGTCTTCTGAATACGGTACAGCAGGGTGACACCATGTTAGAACTTCTAGGACTAGATTTTAGTACTTAAGGATAAATGGTGTATTTTAAATAATCTTTAGTAAAAAATGTGATTTAGACAATTTTCAAGAATATTTTTCTAATATTTTCATCTACAAAAATGTCTTTGAGGAATTTGCTGG
Organism: Bos indicus; assembly: GCF_029378745.1. Classification (NCBI taxonomy): domain Eukaryota; kingdom Metazoa; phylum Chordata; class Mammalia; order Artiodactyla; family Bovidae; genus Bos; species Bos indicus. The sequence continues at coordinate 33,274,847 of NC_091772.1, forward strand.
CAGTCCAGTGATTAGGACTTCACACTTTCTCACTGCCAAGGTTCAGTCCCTGGCCAGAGCACTAAGATCCCACAAGCCATGAGGTGCAGACAAAAGAAAAAAAAAAGTCTTTGAAAACTTACTGTTGGTTGCATGACTGTTCATTTGCATGTGTTTGAAGGTATAACGGATTCAGATTAATACCTTTCTTCATAATTAGGAAGGACTCTAATTCAGAAAGACTGAAAATAGAAAAGTGATTTTTAAACCACCATTATATATTCATGATTTGAATTCCTATTTCTCAGTGAAATTTTATCAGCATTTTAAGTCATTTTTCTAAACTCCCGTATCTGCAGGATAGATTTATTTTCGTAAGTCAATGGGAAATTTGTAGCTAGATTGATAGTTTCTAAGTCTCCATATCTGTAGCTTACTCAGCAGCACAGTTTACTTCTATTTGTAGCATTAAAAAAATTTTTTTAGATTTCCATTGGAGTATAGTTGATTTACAGTGTTGGTTAGTTTCTGCTGTACAGCAAACTGAATGTTATACATATATTAATACAGTTATCCACTCTTTTTTAGATTCTTTTCCCATATAGGTCATTATGGAGTGTTGAGGAGAGTTTTCTGTGCTGTGCAGTAGTAGGCCTTATTAGTTAGCATAAAATTTTAATCTTATTGTAGGACAGTAACTAGATTTGAACACTGAATGTTTTCATTGCTAGATTTTTTAAGTTTGTAGAACCTTATCCTTATCCAAATATGTTTCAAAACTCAGAATTACTTGCTCAGCAGAGTCTAGGGTGGTGCCCATAGTAAAATACATTAGTAGTCCTACAGTTGTGTAGTGAAGTGCGAGAATAGTCACACTCAGTGGCAGGTTTGACCACAAAGAATCCCGTGTTCAAGATGTTTGCAGCCAGATGAATTCAGGTTTGGTTGTAGTTTGTTATCAAATGAATTACAACAAATTTTTGTTTTCAGATTGGGTATTTTAGATAACTGATAAGTGCCTGTGACCTCCATACTATCAATTCAAGCTTACTGATTAAGGGGTCAGTCATATTGTAATACTGTGTGGAGTCATTTCAGATGTTTATTTCTTTAAAGTGACCTCTCTTTTTTGCATTAAAATAATTTTCTGCTTTATATTGCTCAAAGAAATTTCTAATTGATGAGTATCTTTTAAAATAGATGTTTGGGTTTATTTGTTTGTTTTTAAAACACAGTGTATATTCTGGTAACCTAGAATCCCATCACCTCAGACTGAATTTTCAAATTTTGAAATTGTTTCATTTTTGAAATTGTCACTCTCCCCATACCTCCCCCGATTATTCCATTGATCTGCTCTAGCTATAGGAATGTGACTTAAAGACCAGCAGCCTGAACACCAGACTGTTCCAGGGCTGGTATACCTGGCACATGATAGTTCTTTGCATAAGAAGTGGATTCATGAAGTTTTAGATTATTTTATCTAAATTCCTACCCTGAGAAAATTGTTAGAACCTACCCAAACAGTGGTGGTTTCTGGGCTCTGCAAGCATGATGCACACTGTTGCTACATAAAACGTCTGATTGTTTTTTGTAAATGATATTAAATCCAAAACAAACTTTTGTCTATTTCTTTCTATATTTAAAATCTCATTGGTTTCGGGGTAGTTTAGCAGTTTCCACTACTAAAATCCTTGTGATCTCAGATGAAAGTTTCTTCATCTTTATTATGAGGTTATAGAGGAAATCACCAAGAAACCCTCCTGATCTAACATTCTTTGGTTCTGTGAAATGATTCTGATTCTAGGTTTGGTGATCTGTTCACCAGACCAGCTTGTCCCTCTTCATGTGAATTGTAAACTTGACTACCACACCATATCTAGAGGTAGACATACAACCTAAAACCTTTCAATAGAGATTTAGGGAAATATGGTCATTTTGGTTTATTTTCACTTAGAATTTGGTTAGGCTTTGAATTATAATGGCATCCAAGGTCATCTTAGTTTCCTGTGTAAGGAACAGTGTGAAACCCAGTTCAGCTTTTATTTGCCCAGTTATTACCTGACCTTTGTCCAAGCTTTCCTTACTCATTCATACAGCCTTTTGGATTGGAATTGTTATTTTTCAGAAGAAATCTAAAACCCTTTAGCATGTTATGTCTTGAAAAGGACTTTAATGATCACCTAATTTAGTACTTGTATATTTTAGATAAACATACTGAGCTCCAGAAGATTAAGTAATTTCCTTAGGTGTACTCAGCTAATTATGATAGAGCTGAGAATGAAAGAAAAATCAGGATCTCTTGGCCCCTAGACCCATGTTTTTTACTACCATCACTTCTGGCGTATATGTTACTCTGCATTTCTTCTAGAATGTATCAGACTGTCCAGGGAAATTTTTATAACTACACTCTGGAGTATAGAGATATGTAAGAAATAGCTAACATAGGGATCTAAAATCACAGTGAGTGTTAGTGATCTAAAGTGTTGGTTGCATTTTTTTTAATTTCTAGATCTGTATTAGGAAGTTAACAGTTGTTTAAAAAATGAAATTCACAAAACCCTCAGAGACTGAGGACTAAAACGTTGATTTAAATAGGGTAAAATATTTGGAACCTTTATTGAAATTGATTTTAACTCAGTATTGCTGATTTTAACTCAATATTGCTAATTTTAAGTCACAAACACCAGTAAAGTTCTGCAAAAGAATATTTTCATTCATATAAATGGAGTTCTAAACACAGATCTATTCTACAGTGAATGCTAAATTATTGTTTTTTAGGTGTGTAATGACGTGACCTTCCAGTTATGGTCTTTTTTTTTTTTTTGCAAGTTTATTAAGCATCTCCTACCAGGAAATTCAAGATTTAGGCAACTCACTCAAGCTTAGGAAATTAAAGTAGAAGTTGCAAAAACATATTAGCAATACTTAAATTGTCTTTTTGGCATTAAGCAGTTTCTTTTTATGAAATTTTTTAAGCATAAAGATAAATATTATGTTAATTATAATCTGTTTCAAGGCAGCCTTATTTAAAAAAAATTTTTTTTAAGTTCTGATTTAACTTCTGTTATATGGAAATGGTCATTTTGACAGAAACTTGCTTTTATGTCACTATTTATGGATTATCCTTTTATCAATTAAAAAATGTATTTGTCAATAAAAAAAGAATTTTTCCTGCAGAGTTCAGATGTGAGGATTACCAACATAGTAGGAAGAAAAACAGGGCTTCCGTAGTGGCTCAGTTGTGAAGAATCCACCTGCCAATCAGGAGATAATGGATTCAGTGTCTGGGCCGGGAAGATCCCCTAGATAAGGAAATGGCAACCCACTCCAGTATTCTTGCCTGGGAAATCCTGTGGACACAGGAGCCTGGGGACACAGTCCATGGGGTCGCAAAAGAATCGAGTATGACTGACTAAATAACAAGGAGAAGAAACTCATCAAAGGACGTATATCAACTAAACAGATTTGTAACACCAAAAATAGGAAAATGAATGGTAGAGTTTTTCCAACAAATGATTTTTTGCCTTTGTAACCCAGGAAATTAGTTCAGCTCAAGTATAAAAAAAGTCTGTGTAAGTACTAGCAACTTCAGAGGTTTTCTGAAATATTATGTCACAATTTTCTGATTTGTTTAAAATATGGTAGAATTTCTACCTAACTTCTAGCTAAGTATTTTCTAGTTGTCCTAGGCAGAAACTCTGCCCCAGAGGATAAAGATTCTCATGAGTTATAAGTGAAAATTGCAAAATTTGATGATGTAATATTCTAAATAAATTATCAAGACATCTTTAAAGATGACAAATTAGTTGACAGCATTTTGAAGACATTAAACCTTAGATTGAGGGAATGTGCATGGTTTATAGATTCCCTAGTGACTGAGGATGCATGCTAACCCTTTTTTTTCTGTTCTGAAATAATTCTTACCCAAACACCACAGGCTTCTTAAAGAAGCCTTAAAGTCAGATGTTGTGATTGTATGTACATTTTTTTTCTTTTTTTTTTTTTAATTGGCAAAAAAAAAAAAGAAAAAGGTTTTCCTTTTTAAAAACTGCACACACTTTTTGGGGGGGTAATAAATGAACATTTTTTTGTTTGTTTTTTTTAGAACTGAGCTCTCCATAGACAAACATAAGTAGCATAACACAGTGTCTTTCCTCAGACATCATTCTGTACAGTAAGCCAACATAAACAACTCCGTTCTTATTGACTGGATTTTTTCCAGGTGGGTTAATTGGGTGGGGAAAATTAATTAACCTTTGGAGCCTCTTTTCTTCCTGTTAAACTTAAAGGATGGGTTCTTTAAAAAAAAAAAAAAAAGGTAATAAACCAACAACCTTATATTTCATATGGAGGAAATGTTTGTAATGACTAAAATTCAGAACTATGTAGATCAGCTAGTATTTCTGCACAGAACTGCTGGAGATCATCTGAATGGATTAGGACAGTAGTATGAATAAATAAAGACACCAGATGGTAATTATTGGATCTCTTCTTAAGCTCAGTGCAAAGCTGAATTTCCAACATGTGGTTGAGAAAAGCTGGTATTACCTTTTACACTGTCTAGCACAAGTGTCGCAGCTTACCAAAAAAATAATGGTTTCAAAGCTTGGGAAGTGAGCACTTCTCTTTGGTATGTGCAACTCAAAGTTTCACTTTATTTCTCTTTAAACTCAAGCCACTCTTGTCAAGCGTGGTTATAAAAATGCTGAAATTCTCATTCAGAAGTGATCTTTAACAGGATGCTCAAATGCTTTGATTTTGCGCAAATTTTTTTAAATGCTTAAATTTGTTTTCATATATTGTAAGTTGCGTGTGATAGCTGTGCCTTTCTATAAAGTGTTGTCTCGTTTTATGTTCAGCATTTACAGCCGAACAATACCAGCAACATCAACAGCAGCTGGCACTCATGCAGAAACAGCAGCTTGCACAAATTCAGCAACAGCAAGCAACTAGTAATTCCTCCACCACCATGCCACAGGTGAGGGATTTGTCTGTCTTATGATTATCCCTCATTGTTTCCCACCAGAGTTCATCTCTAATTACCAACTGTTGTCATAGAACCTTGCATCTAACCAGCAGAAAAGTGGCTTTCGCCTGAATCCACATCATAGCCACTCTATACAGGGTTTAGAAAGAACATTACAGGTGAGTATAGAAGCTGTCACCCTCTGCTTCCTACTGTAAAAAAGTAAAACCTAAAAGCGCAGTCAAATGAGATGGAGACCCTGTCTTCAAGCCTGATCTTGTAGTCTGTGAATGTACCTCTTTAACTTACAGCCCCACCCAGCTCATTATCTGGAGAACTTTTAATTCTTCTTACAATGTATTAAAAATTACATTAAAATAACTTATTTTACTATTAAAAGAAATCACTTTTGAACCTAAAGCATGATAAATATTGGCCATTTAAGCACATTTATAGAACTTAACGGAAGGCTGAGATTTGTGTCTCTAGACATCTGAGAGGAAAATGTCATTTAAAAAATTCAAGGGGCTTCTTAATCTCTAGGCTGAGTTAGGATGTGATCGATGTTTTGTTCCTTCTGTTCTAAAGGGGTAGTTCTGTTACTGTCCCTTGGCTGCCTTTGGTTGTGTATGTATGTATGTAAGTTTGGTGAAGGAAATTTTGCCTATGCACTTACTCATTATATGAATTTATTCATGCATTGATTGATTGCAAATCACTGAAATGTTTTACTAGTGTGTTTCTTGTCTAACACTTTGTGTTGGAGGTTTACCATTTCCACATTTTAAAGGTTTATTTTGGTAATTCCATGTTATATATTGTCACATAAGATCAAAATCCATAATCCTTGGGACTTCCCTGACAGTCCAGTGGTTAAGACTCCACCTTCCAATGCAGGGAGTGTTGGTTCAGTCCCTGGGAACTAAGGTCCAAAATGCGATGTACAGCAAAAAAGAATTTATTTTTTAAATTTATAATCCTCGGGTTACAAGATGCTGTTGCTGAACATTAATCAAAGTTATGACTGTCGAGAAGAAATGGAGATATTTCAGTGGTTTGCCACTTTGGTTTGTGTGCAGACTGATTTTGGCATATAGCTGTGTAGCTTTAATAATCGTTGGAAACTAAGTGGTGCTGATTAGCTCTGCTCTTGTTTTCCTTTGTAGGGTTTTGTGTCCAAGACTTTGGATTCTGCTAGTGCTCAATTTGCTGCTTCTGCTTTGGTGACATCGGAACAACTGATGGGATTCAAGATGAAGGAGGATGTGGTGCTTGGAATTGGGGTGAACGGCGTCCTTCCAGCCTCAGGTAG